>NC_136057.1:583005331-583649137 GCF_964261635.1 Lissotriton helveticus
TTTTGCTAGTTGTGTAAATGGCACCATTTACTCTTTTTGTCTAAGTTGACCGATGGTGGAAATACCAATAGTATCCATTCTATCAAAGCCAGGTTGGTGGCACAGCATCCCAAGTTTTTGGTTCGTCTACAGTGAGGTTGTCTGGGTCAGAATATCCAGCCAGCCCAATTTCTTGTTGGCTTGCTTCCAAATAGCTATGGTTTGAGCCGTCGGGCGAAAGAAACAGCATCTCTTGGCCTTAGAATAGCGAGCACCTAGGTGGCCTTCTTTCCCCATCTGATCGTTATCTAGGAGGTAAGTGGGGTCCAGCGGGGAACATTATATACAGTAGTTCACCACTACTAGCTTTGAAGCCCAGTAATAGGGGCGTCGATCCGGGAGAGCAATGCGGGAGAGCAATGCCTCCATCGTACCAGCTCCTAGTCAACTTAAGCAGGGGGCCCTCCCATCCCATAACAGGGTCCTCATCTCACTCTCAACGCTACTAAAATATAGCTCTGGTATATTTATTGGGCAATTCTGTAAAATATATAAGAAGCGAGGAAGCGCCAACATTTTGAAAAGGGCTGCGCGGTCACTAAGGAGAGAGGCAGTGTTCTGCAATGTTTCATGTCATTACTCAATTGAACTAGGTGGGGTAGGAGATTGTCCATATAAAATACGGTAGGATTTGGAGTAATATAGATTCCCAGATATCGAAATCCATTCTTTCCCACTTACACTATATACCCTAGAGGGAGTCTGGGGACAGGTCCGTGTAATTGGAAGAGCACATACTCGGACCAAATAATTGAGTATCCAGAATATCTCCGAAAGTTTGGGAAGATATTTAATATTCTGTGTAGTGATTTCACGGGTGCAGCTAAGTAAAGCAGGATATCGTCCGCATAAAGGGATATCCTGTCTTCTTGTCCCTCGGCCCATTTCAAACGTCTCAATACTACATCCCCTCTAACCCAGGACGCCAGAGGCTCCAGGATCAGAGCAAAAATCAATGGAGATAGGGGGCATCCGTGCCTAGTGCCCCTTCTCAGCCGAAACACCCGTGATATGCGGTTATTGACGTTAATTTGTCCTGTGCAGTCTGTCTATAGAAACCTGATCCATCCCAAAAATGTTGGTCCAAATCCCAAGCGTTGTAGCACCTCAAAGAGGTATGGCCACTCTATTGAGTCAAACGCCATTTTAGCATCCAAAGATAAGATTATGGCATCGTCTTCAATGACCTGTTGGCGCTAGCCGGGTAGCCAGTAGTTTAGCTAGAATCTTGGCCTCAGCATTAATTAGGGAGATTGGAAGGTAGGAACCACATTCGTTCCCGGGTTTCCCTGGTTTGCAAATGACTACCATAGAAGCAAGTCTCTGATCCATCAGCAAGAACCCTTTATCACAGCGCTCGTTGTACATATTTTTTAAATAGGGTGCTACAAGGGAGCTAGTAGATTTGAGGAGTTCAATAGGGATCCCGTTAGGACCCATTGCTTTCCCGGAGTGTATGTTCCCTATCACCTTTTGGGCCTCTTCATCAGTAAAATCATCTTCCAGCAACTCTCTTTCGCTGGGGGATAGGACCCATAGTTCTATATTCCAACTGTTTGACCTGCAAATTATGCCGAGCATCCTCAGTAGGGGATTGCGTATATTCCATCTCGAGAGTTTGAAGATCAGCTTCCACTTGTTCTATCTGTGCCTGTTTTTTTTTAATGTACCCAACTTGAAGAGCTAGTGACTGTCCTTTCACCACCACTTTCTATGTCTCCCATATCGTCTGAGCTGACTCCACAGAACCCACGTTTTCTTTAAAGTAATTATCCGAATGTTCTTGTAATCGTTTTTTGATGTCCGGCACTTTTAGTAACCATGGATTTATGGTTATGGTGGTTCTCTGGCACTGTTTGTTACATGAGAGTTCAGCCCATACGGGGGAATGATTCGAGATACCATGCGGAAGACAGCATGGGTCCCGGTAGCTCCCCACATTTGCTGAATCGGTCAAAAGGTAGTCTATGCGGTAGAGGCGACAATGTGAGTTACAGTAGCAAGTGAATCGTGCCAAATCAGGGTGATAGTGGCGCCATATATCCGTGAGACCCATGGCGATCAGAAACTATATGCCCTCCGAGCCTCGGCGAGGGGTGTGCAGGCTGTCTGTCTAACTGGTCATTCAATGTCATAATGAAATCCCCCCGTATGATCAGTATGCCCAGTGGTAGATCTAGCATGATCTTGCCCAGGTCCACCAACGTTTCCTTACCTAGCACCGGGGGGGGAGGGGCATAAATTGAGATGATGTTAACTCGTCTCCCTTCCCAGCTAGCCTCCAAGATGGCAAACCTACCATGTGGGTCTGCCCGTGGGTGGTGTGGAATTAACGGAAGGGATTTCTTGATTAAAATGCCTGTACCTCTGGATCAATCAATCATTCAATCAGGGAATTGTAGGCACGCTAGTCACCCGTGAGGGTCTCAAGGCGCTGGGGGGGGAGGGGTCTCAAGATCTGTTTTGCAGAAGAGCCAGGTTTTGAGGGTCCTCCTGAAGGTGTTCAGGGAGGGGGCGCATCTGATGTCTGCCGGTAGCTTGTTCCAGGTCTTGGCTGCAATGTGAGAGAAGGATCTTCCGCCTGCCCTGGCTCTGTGGATGTGCGGGGTTTCGACCATTGCAAGGTTGGAAGATCGGAGGGTACGTGGAAGTTGATTCTGTCATTAAGGTATGTGGGTCCGTTGTTGTGTAGGCATTTGTAGGCATGAGTGAGGATTTTGAAAGTGACTCTTTTCTCCACAGGGAGACAGTGGAGACTTCGTAGGTGTTGACTGATGTGTTCGTGTTGGAGGATGCTGAGGACAAGTCTGGCAGCGGTGTTCTGTATTGTCTGGAGTTTACTGAGTAGGGACTTGTTTATTTATTTATTTATTTATTTATTTAGTGTATTTGTAGAGCGAAGACCTGTCACCCAGAGGGCATCCTGGCGCTATGAACTTCTGGACGGTACACTACTCACTGCTCAACCAATTTTCGGAAAGAGGTGCGTTTTCAGCGCTTTCCTAAACGGCAGGTAGTCCTTATGGCTTCTCAGAGAACTAGGCAGGGAGTTCCAAAGTTTGGCCGCTGCAACGCTAAATGAGCGGCCACCCATCCTAACTCTCTGAAACCTTGGGACAACCAGCAGTTGTGCCGAAGAGGAACGAAGAGGCCGCGAAGCAGAATACCAGGCAAACATATTCCGCAATGGTATCGGGCCCAGTTGGTGTACCGCCTTGAACACCAGGCACGCGGCTTTATACGACACTCGCAGATGTACCGGAAGCCAGTGTAAGTCTCTTAGAGCGAGAGTGGAGGAGCTGGACCTGGGGCGGGAAAGAGCCAACTTGGCGGCCATGTTCTGCACTCGTTGTAACTTCCCCAGCAGATTTTTAGGGGCCTCCAGAAGTAGCGCATTACAATAGTCTAAACGACTTAGAATGGTACTGCGAACTACTTCCGGCCTGGCCTGGGCGGGGAGGAGGGGCAGAACTTTACGCAACATGCGTAACAGCATCATGCACGTAGAGATAGTTTTATTGACGTGCAGATCAAGCTGTAAATTTGGGCCGAAAATCACCCCCAAGTTGCGTGCTGATCCAGCCGCCGCTACTGGCTCGGGGAAGGTGGTAGGCCAAAAGTTCTCTGGAAGAACACGCGGAATCCGGTCTATAGAGCAATAGAGCACCTCCGTCTTCGAGCTGTTAAATTGGAGGGAATTGGCCCGTAACCAGTCCGCTGTGGCTGTCATGCAGAGATGAAATGTCTCCAGCGGAACCGCATTGATTCCTTCCAGAGAAAAAAACAGTTGGGTGTCGTCGGCATAGTTAAAAGCCGAGACACCAAAAGATTTGATAAGCTGGACCAGGGGGTGAAGGTATAGGTTGAAAAGTATCGGGCTGATGGCCGAGCTCTGTGGAACCCCCTGTCCAACTTTTCTTGGCTCAGAACTGAATGGGGGAAGCGAGACCAGCTGTTGCCGATTACCCAAATAAGATATCAGCCAATCTCTTGCACCCTCTGTGACCCCACATTCCTCCAGTCTCCTGATAAGGGTCTGATGGCAGACCGTGTCGAACGCGGCCGACATGTCGAGCAGCACTAGAAAGGCTGCCCAACCACTGTCGACACGCGATCGAAGGTTGTCCAGTACGGTTACAAGGGCAGATTCCGTCCCGTGCCCGGGGCGGAAGCCAAACTGGGCCTCGTCAAACCATCCGATGTCCTCCAGGAACGCTGAAAGCGAACGGGACTTGTTGATGTCAGCATAGAGTGTATTTCCATAGTCCGGTCTGCTGGTGATGAGTGCGTGGGGGAGTCAGGGAGGATCCACTTGAAGGTCTTGCGGAGGGTGATGAAGTAGCTGGAGGTGACAGCATTGACCTTTCGGTTCATGGTGAGTGATGAGTCGAGTACGATGCTGAGGTTCTTGGCGTGGTCTAAGGGGGTAGGTGGGCTTCCGAGGGCAGTCAGCCATCAGGTGCTGTCCCATGCAGAAGGGGTGGTACCGAGGACGAGGACTTCTGTCTTCTCGGCGTTGAGATTCAGGCAGCTGTTGGCAGTGGAGTAATGAAAGTTAAGGGGGGCCCCCCTGCAATGTACATGGAGGGGCCCCCCTCTGGATTTACTCCGGAGCTCTCAGTCCTAAGTACTCTGTGGAGGGGGCCCCTGCAGCTCGGTGTTACGCCCCTGTCTGTTGGTCACCAGACTGCGACGTCTTGCATTCCTCTTTGGAAGTTGAGTTTGGCAGTGGTGGAGTCTTTGGTGAGGGAGAGGATGAGCTGGGTGTCGTTGGCGTAGGATACGATGTTGAGGCCATGTTGTCAGACGATGGCTGCGAGGGGGCCATGTAGATGTTGAAGAGGGTGGGGCTCAGGGATGAACCCTATGGGACTCCGCGCGTGATTTTCGTGGGGTCGGAGAGGAAGGGTGGGAGTCTGACCCTTTGGCTTCTTCCAGTGCGGAATGATCGGACTCAGTCCAGGGCTGTTCCTTGTATGCATGCGTCGTGTAGTCTGGTGACTAGTGTGTGGTGGGCGACAGTGTCAAAGGCTGCTGATAGGTCGAGTAGGATGAGGGCTGTGGAGTGGCCTTGGTCCAGGAGGGTGCGGATGTGGTCTGTGGCAGCAAGCAGGGTGGTCTCTGTGCTGTGGTTGCTTCAGAATCTGGATTGGGACGGGTCGAAGAGGGCGTTCTCTTGAATGAATTGTGTCAGTCTCCTGTTGACTGTTTTCTCTGCAACTTGGCTGGAAGGGGAGGAGCGAGATGGGCCGATAGTTTTTGAAGTCGGTGGGGTCTTGAGCTGAGGTCTAACTTCTGCGTGCTTCCAGTCATCTGGGAAGGTGCCTGTTTTGAAGGTGGTGTTGATGGTACGTTGTAGTTCAGGTGCGATGGCGTCCACAGCTATGTGGTAGATGTGAGGGGGCAGGGTTCGGTGCGTTCCCTGAGTGGATGCTTTTCATGGTCGAGGCAGTGTCTTCGGCCATGATCGGTGTCCAGTTGGAGATGGTGGGCTGGCTGGTGTTTCTGGGGGGCTGAGGGCCGTATGTGGCGCCTATTGGATGGTCGATGAAGTTGTCGTAGAGGTTTTATGATCTTGAGGTGGAAATAGGTTCCAAGCTTGTTGCAGAGGTCTTGGGATGGGGTGATATCTGTGGCTTCGCTGCGTGGGTTGGTGAATTTTTGAATGACACTGAAAAGTTCCTTGGAGTTGGTGGAGTTGGCCAGGATTTTGTTATGGATGAAGTTCCTCTTGGTGTCTCTGATCTGGTTGTGTTAGTCCGTCATGGCACCCTTGTAGGTGGTGTGATTTTCAGTTGTCGTTGTTTCTCCAGTTCTTCTCCAGGCGTCTGCAGGTGTGTCTGGCTTCTTGGAGAGGGGTGGCAAACCAGGCGGCTTTCCTGGGGCATTGTCTGTCAGGGTTGCGCAGCGGGGCGAGCTCGTCTTAGCAGTCGGAGATCCAGGAGTGGAGTTCTCTGGCTCTGTCATTTATGTCTGGTGCCCAGGTGCGGTTGTCTAGGGTGAGAGTGGAGTTAAGTTGCTCGTTGGTAACCTTGCTCCAGTTCCTTCGTGGGGGGCGTGGGACTGGTTTGGGTGCCTTGGGTTTGTTGATGGTGATACTGATGTGTATCCTGCATGGACCATGAGTTTGTACCCCTATCTGGTCAGAGCCTTACAGTGATTGCCCACCAAGTGCATTTCTTGTAAGAGGACTTTGTCGGGAGCCTAGCATTTGAGATATTGCAGGGCAATGCCCCTTTTTATTTTATCACCCAGTCCTTTGACGTTCCAAGTTAGGATCGTCAATGAGGTATCTGCTACCCGTGTAACCATCTTCCAACGGGAGCGTTGATCTTTGATTGCCGAGGTTCCCTCGAACAGCGTGAGCCCGCCCCCCCATCCAGTACGTCAAGAGGACACCTTTCATCTTGATGTGTGCTGGATCATAAGAGGCCTTGGGTGGAGAAGCACATGATGTCTAGTGTATGTGAATGGTATTGAGTGACTAATAGGAAAGACAACCAGAACAAACCCCCCTTTTTCCCCAACTGATCAACCCTCCCTGCCCCCCTGCCAGTGGATTTTGAACTACCACAACCCAACTTGGCAGAGGGCCCGTCGACCGCCTACCCCAACAAAGTAGGTGCATGGTAAGCAGCCTCCCCCACCCCTCCCTTGTTGATTCACATGTCTAAGGTTACAAACTTCGTAAACGCAGATCATTGCCCTACTCCCCCCCGGGCCTCTTTGACATTCAATTGGTGATGCACCCTTCTGCTCCAAGTAATAAGGCATTGTCTCAGCCCTGCACCCATAGGGCGACCCCTTAAGTGTCAATAGTTCCTCCAGTAAACCAGAAGCCCCTCCTCTCCCCACTTATCTGTAATTCAAGTCCATCACAGGCAATTAGTTCATGCTGTCAGTTCTGGTGCCATGGGCCATGTTCGCCCCTCTCACAGGTGACTTGTTGCTCGGCCCTCTGGTGTTGTCAGATCTCTGTCCAGTGTGTCTATACTTGCTAGGTTTCCCTACTTGTTGCAAGCCCTCCAGCATGTTTCATGCCTCCTCTAGGGAAGAAAGGAACCAGTTTTTCCCGCCAGCTTCAATGCGCAATTTGGCCTGATAAAGCATGCATACTTTCTGTTCTTTTTTCTAAGAGCCTTCTTCACCTCCAGAAAACTCTGCCATTGGTTCTGGACTTTCATTGTAAAATCTGGAAAGAAGGAAATCGGACTGTTCTCCAATGATAGTGGTGGCGTGGTCCGTGCTGTCTGAAGGATCGCATCCCGGTCCCGAAAATTGAAGACTCTAGCTATTAATGGGCGGGGCAGAGACTCTGGTCTGGGGCATCCCCCAGGGACCCCATGGACCCTCTCAATTGAAAAGAAATAAGAAAGACCTTTTGGATGTAAATGTTTCGCGATTAGTTCTTCAACAAAGAGTCCCGCATCCAGCCCTTCCAATCACTCCGGTACCCCCAGGATGTGCACATTGTTGCAACGTGCTCTGCCTTCATAGTCATCTAGTTGCGCCTCCATTTTGTCCTGTTTTTCGGTCAATTGCTATATCCGACGCTTGAGTTGGGAGGTGTCCGTAGTAATTTGTTTGGTGGCTTCCTCCACCTCCTTAACTCTCGTCCCCATCCTCTGGAGATCGGCCCGCATGAGGGAAATCTCAGTGTTCACGGAGTACAACCGCGACTCCAGTGAAGACCTTACACCGTTGATGGCAGCCATGATGTCCTGTAGTGTTGGATTGGGCTACGCAGGGGTTTGTAGTGTTTTTTCTGAGTCAGTGACCTCAGAGGCCTCGAACTCCTCACCATTTTTATTCCAGGCATATTTGTCCAGCTTAGTTTGTAATGAAGACTTGGGACCTCTTCCCCCAGCCATCCTGTAGTGTCTTCAATTCTAGCAAGGAAGGGGTAAGAAGTGCAGGACCAAACTCGGTGATCCCCGCCACCTGCCTAGGGCCCGCGGGCCACTAGCGGGCTGTCGGTTTTCTCTGGATAGATTTATTGCACCTTTCACGTTGGGTGCATCAAGGGAATTGCACAATAGTGTCACTTGACTTGACACTCACAGAGCCAGAATAACTTGCT
Organism: Lissotriton helveticus; assembly: GCF_964261635.1. Lineage (NCBI taxonomy): Eukaryota > Metazoa > Chordata > Amphibia > Caudata > Salamandridae > Lissotriton > Lissotriton helveticus. The sequence continues at coordinate 583,013,451 of NC_136057.1, forward strand.
ATCTGCAGTGTCTGGTTGTCCCATGTCCCCTCCTTACCAGCCTCTGGGGGGGACTCTTTACTCCAAGTTAGAAGAGCTTTGTCTGGGGGGTCACCCCTGTCACCATCTCCTGCAGACCTCCTCCGTAGATTTCCCAGCTGAGTGGGAAGAGCTGTCTCCATTCACAGTGATTGGGGCCTGCAGTACCTCTCCAGAGGCTGTTGTACCTGCCCGTTGAGAGACCCATCCCCCTTTCCCATTCAGGGGGCAGATCTTGGCCTTCAATAGTGTGTATCAAGGAGCCTCACCGTTGGAGTCTTGCTGCCAATGCCCTGGCCCAGCCCAGGTGTAGCCTGCCTTATTAGTAGTGTCCCAAAGCTACAGACAGCCCACCGGTCTAGCTTTGGCAGAACTCGTCTTCACCAGTTCTCCCTCGCCCTGGCCGGGCAGCACCAATTCTGGGGCCTTGCAGATGGATATCTTGTGGATTCACACTCTCCCACTCACCGGGTGCAGTCTTCGGACCTCCCGCAGCTCCCCCGCAACTACGCCTCTCTGCACGGTCACAAGCATTCACATGGGGCCAACGCTCAGATCACGGCAGCAGAAGTCCGCCCCCGGTCCCACGCTGCAGATCTGCGCGCCGGATAGCATTGCGGTGTTCACTAGTGTCCAAGCGTCTCCAACGTCGTCTGTGGGCCGATGAGTGATTTCAGGTCGCCTGGGCAGTCCAAACCCAGCTGCGCCAGTCTGTGGGGTTACGCCAGGTTCATCGCTGCCATCTTTCATCCCCTCTCCACCATTGAATCGGGATCTCTCACACCTCTTCCTGGCCGCCGTGAACGGGGATCCCAGTTAGGCGGATGCCCGGAGGTTCAGTGAATGCGGTCCCACTATTTGGGGGATTAACTCTAGTCAGGATATGTGCCAGATAAGCGGGTGAGGGCTCCGGAGCCACGCTAGTGAGTGGCCGTTCCTCTCAGCTGCCAGCCACGCTACTCCAAAATGGTATTGTTAAAGTCAAAACTTTTCATAAAATTTGTCTTGGTTAACAATGAAGAAAACGTGCCTGACTTTAAAAAATGTGTTTGATTTCACCCCTGTAGAAGAGAAACCGAAAAATATAGCAAATAATTCATTAAAATGTTCTAAATAAATAACGCAGCTTTAACCATAGGATCCAATGCTTTTGGACGAGTAAAAATAGACATGCAGCTTAAATAAGTGGTAGGCTCCCATACCTATTGTGCCATGATGAATCAGCCTCACAATTTAGTTTGTCAACTTTTTCTTAACATTAAAATAAGATGCTTACAGCAACTGTCAGCCTAATCCTCTAATTGTAAAACCGTTCATCACTTTAAAATGTGTTGTGCAAAGAGAAATGTATTTCTTTGCTTCCTCACACCATATGATGTATTTCTTTAGCCTTTTCACACCATATGATTTCTTCATTTCACTAAACAATGTATTCTGCTACAGTTTATAATGAATAATTAGCAATGTTGAACTGTCTGAAGATATTGAAGATATTGATTTGCATGCTCTCATTAAGACATAATGAAATAAATGTTTCACTGATTTAGATTAGCCCTTTGTCTACACAATGGTATACTGGCAACAGCTAATAGAATAGGCCTGCAAGGGTTCTCACGAGAGCCTTCTCTCATGTATCCAATGCAAGACACATTAGAAACTTTTAGATAACTGTTCACCGGAGTGAATATTTACTGTAGGAAATGGGAGGAGAGATGATAGATCATCAGAAGACCCATTTCCATTGGACGACGCTATGTTAAATGTTGCAAATGTTTTATGTTTTCATATATACATGTTCCTAGTAAGAGAGTTCTCGTTCCAGATTTACCATTATACCTTTTTCCATGCTACCTTACCTGCTTAATGCATTATTTTCCATCACTTTTGCCCAGATTTGCTGTGTGCTACTGCTAACAGTGATTTCCTATTATCCTGATCTTTTGGTGGGGAGATTTTATCTACAGCTGATCATAGCTACTACTATGATTACATCTCTTTTATCTATTGTACCAGTTGCTACTGCAACTTGCTAGGGAACTCAGCTGAGTTTCCTGAAGTACTCTCTATGGGGAGTTAATTTCTTTACCTAACAAAATGCTCCAGAATATTCCTATTTTCCAAGAGAACTCTTTATGGGTTCCTATTTAGGTTAGGACAATTAGATTAAGATAGGAACTATTTCCTTTATGGAACACACTGTCTATATTATGCTGATTCTAACTAAACCTTTTCTTGATATTTCTGCAAATTTACTAATCTGAATAAAATGACAAAACAATAATAATTTCTTAATGAGAAATGAAACTTTCAAATCTATTCCAAACCTCTCATTGTTGACTGAACATTAATTTGTCTGAAAGTTGATGATTATAATTGAAAGGAAGATTTGTTACAGCTCCATTCTGAAATGACGGTCAAGATCTGTCGGCCTGAAGATGAAGAAACGCCGAAGATAGAAGGCTTTTGTTGAAAGTGCTTCAGTCTGCACTTGTCACACAATTTCCTAAAAACATTGGGCATTAACAGTATTTAAAACTACTAGTGCAAAGTTGAAATTTAGAACTTCAAAATCAGATGATGCCCAAAAACCTTGTGCCATTGGATGTAAGTGATACATTTCCGACTCTCCATCTAAGTATATATAGAACTTAGAGCCAGATGTACCAACATTAGTAATACCAATTTTCTAATTGTGAATCTCTCTGGATTGCAATTAGGAAATTGGTATTCCTAATGTATGAAACTCATTGAATTTCATTTAGGGATTTCTTGTGGGTCGCAAAGCAAATGAATATTAATGAGGCAGGTTGCAGTTTGCGACCCATTAGGAATCACAACCAACACAGGATTGGTGGCCAACTGAGGTCAGCAGACCACCATGTCTGTGATTGCTTTTTAATAAAGTTGTTCTCTTTTATTGCAGCCTGATTTCCTTAAAGAAATACGGGATGTGTTTAAAAAAGAAAATAATGAAACCTTGAAGTTTTATTTTTTAAGAGTAGGTAGGGGATCCATGGTGCGACAGCTTGCTCTTCAAACATATTATTATTTACATTCCCAAAGGGGAAAGGGTCCTTTGAGGACCCCTTCCCTTTTGTGAATGGGTTACCACCAGTTTTGAACTGGTGGTAAAGTATTACGGTTATGTGACTGGGATTCAGTCGCAAAACAGTAATCCTATGTCAGGACTGGAGGCGAGGATTATGCCTTCTTTCTCCACTTTATTCAACAGCAGCGAAGAAGCAAATAAACTACGCTTCCCATGGAACAGTGGGACAGCAGTAGAAAAGAACAACACGGTAATAACCAATCAGAACAAGAGTCTCAGTGTCCAATCAGGAGTCAGGTAGTTCAACAAAGTCCTCTGTCATGATCCCCTCTTCCTCTTTCTTAGCTGCTCAGCAGCTTCAGATAAGTGCTCCTCAGTTTTCTGTCTAGCGCTTAATTTGTGGTGTTTTTCCAGTATATTCTATTTATTTAATGTGGCTTCAATGCGTATTCATACATTTGATTGGCATTGTTCTATATATATTTGCCCTTCAATTCCGGTTGTTTACTGTTTTAATTTGGCATTCTAAGCGGACGTTGCCCGTGAGTTTCTTTATGTGCTTGCGCGAGTAGTTTTTTCTCGCTTTGACTGTGTTTTGTAGTGCCACGGGTACGGGGGCTGTTCCGCCGTCACTACGTGGCTGCGGCTGGCTGACTCCGTGGTCCTCCCTCCGTTAGGTGGCGCAGGAGGCTAGTTTAGACGTGACGTGGTGTTTGAAGTTTTTCCTCAGGAATTCAAACACCGCGCGCGCGTCAACGATTATCCGGAGCCCTGGTCTGAGAGACAACGCTCGGTCGGGGGTCCGTACACGGCATAATTTGCTATCAGATTTTGCCTTTTTTAGCACTTACGCTCCGTGTCCTGTTCTCCGTAGCTGGAGAGGGATTAGGAGTCCTTATTATTTTTCCTGACGCCTCGGTAATAAGAGATCAAGTACTGGCTCTTGAGTGTGGGGGTCGCTTGGGTTACCTGTATTTACTTTGGCCAGTATTAGTCCCCAGGGCTAGTACCCCATATTAACCTGCGGTCTCTGCCGCCCAAAAAGTGGAGGCTGACACCCAGCCTTTAGGGATTGCGCCATTGTGTGCCCTGTAAATTTCTACCCCCAGCCACACTCCCTCTACCATTATGAAGTTTCATAATGATTATTCAGAGGAGGCTGACCTCCTCGCAGACTTGCCCTGGGGTGATTCCTTTTACGAGGCGGTAGATTCGTCTATCTACCAAGCGGTAGACCAAGCTATATCCCCCTTGGAGAATAGACTGTCTCAACAAATTAACCAGGCGCTTTCGCGCCTTGAGCAGCGCTTAGCGGCAGGCCCCTCCAACTTGGCCCCTTTGGGCCCTGATCCTACTGGCCCTCCGCCGGCAAAGCGCTCCCGGCAACCCGGAGTAAATACCGATGCTTTTGAGCATCTGCGCCAGGCATTCGTTGCTAGTCAAAAGGGGCCCCCCACAGGGACCCCCCCTCCACCTGCTTCAGCCCCCCAGTCTACCAACCAAGACGCGGCTGGCGACCCTGACTCCCCAGCCCCATCAACCTCGCCTCAGCTTACTGCTGATATGTTAAATCCAAATGACATTGTCCATCCACGATCTTCAGAGTGGGCCCCGGCAGGAAACACGCCCCTTCCAAATATCGAATAACAAATACAAAATGCGATTCAGTAACAAGTTGCCAAATCGCATTTTGCATTTCGTACGATTGGAAACACATTTTTGGGTCGCAAACATCCCAATTCTCCGAATCGGCCCGTTTGAACTGGCAAAAATGTGCTGTTCATCTGGCCCTTAGTTTTCTACAGCCCTATGTGCTGGTAGCAATGAACCATTGAAAAATGGTTAATATGCAGCCCAGTTATAAAACATGCAAATAAGTAGTAGGCAATATAGGATGTACAAATGGAAAGTACAGAAGGGAGAAGGGGATGTCAAGGGCGGAGCCCAAATAAATTGTTCTCAAAGCACTGGCGGTTTAGCAGGGTGAATCTCTACATTGATGTTGGCATTTTTGAGGGATTGCAGACATCTGACTTACCTTCCGAAGTGGTCATCCAAGATGGAATAATTACCATCATTTCTACATAATCCCTCATCCCAGATATTTGCATTTTCATAAAAATTATTATCTGCGGTCTACGTGTAACCAAGACTTGAAACAGGATGTAATAAGCATTTAGCCATGTTTGCGCTTCTGAGGTCATTTTCTATATTTTCTTTTGTTCTAATGTGTCCAGCTTTCCACAACATTCCACAGCGAAGAGCATCTCCTGGCTAAGTTTGGCTCTTGGAGCCAGGCTGGAGACATACCCTTTTACCAAAGATTCTTCCAAGAACACATGCCAAACTTTGATATTTAGACAAAATATCGAAAACAATATTATGTGGACAAAATATTGTGTCAAGAATATCGGGGGAAAAATATACTGAATGTAAGTGTCTATAGGTAAGAAACATTTTTGCTACATGTAGCTCCACATATATGTACCTTGACAATATGTATATCTTCAAAGTATGTAGATGTGCAGTGAAGAATTTTAAATCAATACTTACCTATTTGCACTTACCTTCCCGATATTTTGATCCTCAATATTTTTGACAAGCTATTCTGTCAACACAATATTTTTGTTTCCAATATTCTGTCAGTGATCCCAAGCTTTCCAGCTAATCACTTCCAATTCTGCATAAAGAACCTTCTGTCGAATCTTTACTGACGGCATGGGGGAGAGATAGTGCATTACATTCAACCTGAGCAGCAGTTGGTCTCTCTGTACTTCCTCACTACACCCTTTCTGAGAAGGAAATTGATCATTGGTTAAGAGCAATTTCAGTGAGTGGGAAGCTGATTTCCACATCCCTGAGATCATTTATAAAGCAGGGAATAGGGAATGGGGACTGACTGTCTTATACAACAGATAAGCCACTACCTTGAAGAGATATACTAAAAATGCCCAAGGGGTCCTCCTATAGGGCAGAGGTCTTCAAACTGGGGGCTGCACCCCGCTGGGGGTGCCTAATTGATTCCAGGTGGGCACCTGCCAACAGATACATCATACTGATAACAGTGCTCTGTTTTTAGTGAATAAAGAGAGGCTGTAAGCCACTCTGTATTGGACCATCACTACCATATTTTGTCACTTATATTGTGGGTGGAAGTAGGTGTCAAAGGGCGATGGTCTGAAATTCAGTTGTAAAGATTCACACTGTGGATACCTTTAATGTTTAGTAAAACCAACCTGACTGACCAGAATGGTATGTTTGCATTCATGTATTTGATTGCATATTTAAAAAGCATAATTGAAGATAACTGCAATGTTTAAATATATTTAAACATAGTTTAACATTGCCAATTTCATCTAATAAAATGTCTTTTCATTCTAGGGGGGCTCAATGATTTTTGTTTACACTTGGGGGGCATAGCATTAAAACATTTGAAGACCACTGCTATAAGGGACTGTGAAGGCTATATGGGGACACTGTTAATGGCGGGGCTCAATGTGTTCTACTTAGTGTCTTTGCTAAACCCTCTAAAAGAGTGTCATATGCTGGTAAACAACGATAATGACAGAGTACAGCAATTGAATCTCAATTACAACAGATCTAATCTAAATCTGCTTGCTAAAGGCATTATCCTGCAGCTCATAGAGAAATGCAATGGGCAGGGTTAGAAGCCTCAAAGACCAACAGTAGTTGCAGCTCACCGACAGCCAATGAGCCAGTGCGTCGAGCACATGGAATCCCTAGATATCAATGCAGACATATTTGGACAGAATGCTTGAAGTAATAACTCCTACAAAAGATGCCCTTGAAATGAAAATATACATTGCTATGGTCGATATTCATCTTCTCAGGGAAGTCCATAAAAAATCTCTTAGTGGGTGAAACAAATGAAATTGGTTATGAGAGCCCACAGCTTAAGTATGAAAACTCAAATCCAGGAATTCACCAAGCGGGTGAGGTTCTTGGGGTCAGAGACCCCAAGAGCAATTCTCAAAGAAAAACCATATGGGTGGTGGGTTTCTCTGAGGGAATCCACAGGACAAATATTATTGGGTTCTCTTCGAGCTGTATAGCAAAGGTGGTAGTCCCAGAACATTGTCTAAGATCAATGCCTTTGAAAGGGTAAGCAGGGTGTCTGCCTAAAACCGTGCTTGGGGACCCTCGTCATCCGGAATTAGCTAGATTGTTCCACTACTGGGATGAGACGCAATATTGAAGGGGGTATGGACTGCAGGCCCAGACAAAGTTGAACATGGCACAGTGCGAATATTTACTGACTACAATGCGGTGGTCCAGCAACAAAAGGCCTCCTTCCTGGAAAAGAGGAGGTAAATAATGGACAAGAAGATACAATATATATTGCGCTTCCCGGCCACATTTAAAGTAATTGAAGATGGGAAAATATGGTTCTTCACAGACACAAATGAGGTTTAGGATTGGATGGAAGGAAACACTCCTCCTGAAACTATGATGAAGTCCTATGAACTGTAAGCTGTAAGTGGAAGAAAGAGAACGAGGAACATCGGGACCTGGGACGTCCAAAAAAGCAATGATGGCAAAAGTCCAAGCCAGGAGTTAAGTGCCACTTGAGACTGTAGCAAGATATGATGTACTACGATCACAACTTACAAAAGAAGACTGTCGCTAATTCATTTGGCCATTTGGCCAGGGCTCAGATCAAGGAGCCAAGGAAAATCTTACCATATAAAGAAAAGCCCTCAGATATCTCACCCAGACAAACCAATGATCACTGAGGCAGTTTCTGATTTCTGTTGTTCTTCCCAGGTGCAGTCCAAGATGCTGCTCTATTGAGCATGCAGTGCCCTGTGAGGCAGGGACAGGAGCTCAACAAAAGGTCTACCTAAGACTGTATGCACCTATTTGGATGCTGTTGAGACTCATGCTTTAGTATGATAGAATAAGTTGGACTGCGGAAGGAACTAGCCTTATAGCAATTGGAAGTCTCTCTATGGATCTAAGAGATTGGAAATTAGTTTGAATATATCACTTTTGAGATGCTTGGTTGGCTGTTGTTTAACCATTCTGCATGGGGAGGTGAGTTGGAGAAATATTTAGATAGTTTTGGCCTCAGGTTCCAATCTCTCTTCCAGCATTTGGTGGCCAGGGGAGATGTTGGAGATGGTTGGGGAGTGATAGTAGTCACATTAAGAAGAAACAGTTACAGGAAAATAGAATACAGTTTTTCACTTGAACAATATGACAAAAAGACACACAATACACCCATACCTTAAAAGAAAGAGGGCCCACATAACAATGTTACATGAGACCCTCTTAGACCAGATAGAATGGGAAAAACTAAGAGATGTTAATCTGGATATGACCAGAGACACCTTTTGAAGCAATCCTTGTAGAGGTGCATGATGTGGGTATGTGCTGTTATATGGCAGACTGGAAAATAGCAGTAATAGGTGTATAAGAACCCATTACTAACTAAATGACATCCTTATAGAAACTACCTGATAAGTTGGTGTCCTGGGTTCACAATTCCAGGATAATGTGAGGGGATTTTTACATGATTGCAGATATTAACCTAGACAGGTCCTACCCCCAAAGCCTACGTCTCCTGTGTGTAAGATGGGCAAAGTCCTGTCTGGATAATTATGTTTGGAGATAATGTAACCCCTGACTAAGATAATACTCTTACCATCCAATACTGTATGATCTGTATGAAAGGTTAGGCAGAATGACGATTCTCCAATTATTATGAAGAGAGAATCTTGATTTCATTAAAGACATACGGAGGCTAACATTATACAAATACTTTTATTTGCTGCCCAACATGCAGTCTTTTAAAGAATGTTATTACATCACAATAAACAGAACATCAGAACATTAGTAAGATGACAAATAGGCTGCGCAGGCTCCCATCTTCCTCGTGGGCTGTGATGACAAAGGAGTACAAAAATGAAGTTCCAATAAGTCGGGTTAATCCTTAACATTGTTATCTGAGAAGGAATAGAAAAACACTGTATAGTGAAAAGGTAAAAAGACAGACTAAAGCTGAAGATAAAAGCAGAAAGTGCAATATCAGAATATCAAACATAAACATTACCGGACCTAAACCTCTCAGGGAGAGGAGGGTGGGATAATGTTAGCCTCCGTATGTCTTTAATGAAATCAAGATTCTCTCTTCATAATAATTGGAGAATCATTACAAGACCGGAGGCTACCATTATGCATGTTTAAACCCATGTAAAGCTACACTGCTAACATGCTCTATTGGTCTCAAGTAAAACTTAGAAAAGGTGCTTGCATTAGACCAATCTGCAGCTTTAAGTATTTTGGGCAGAGAACCTCCAGGCCAAAAAACTTTGCTAGCCATTGCACCCCTAGAAGAGTGAGCTCCAAATCTAGAGAGATCTACTCCAGCCTCATGCATAATCAAACGTATCCATCCGGCTAAGGTCGCTGAGGACACAGGCCTAAAAGGTCTAACATATGATAAAAGAAGTTGATCACAACCAACGGGTCTAAAAGAGGAAATCTTACTTTCGTAGCACTTCATACAATTCACAACACACATTTTTTCACATTCATGGAAAAAGGGCTAAAAGATAGACTCTGACATTGTTTTAGTTCTCTTCCAGATATCGAAATGAACACCTTCAGAAGACTAAAATCTATAAGAAAGTTCTAGGACTTTAATGTCGGAGACCCTTCTAAAGGAGATTAGACACAAAAGAGTTGCCAATTTCATGGAAATCCTTTTAAGGGAGAGTAAATCATTGTCAGGCCAGGAACGGAAGAGATTAAAGATACGGTTAACATCCCAAAGGGGTTCATAGCGAGCCCTGGGAGGTCTCCTTAATCTAATACCCTTCATAACTCTTTTGATTAGAGGGTTGCTACCAATAGCAAGGTTATTAACCAAGGCATGTCCTGAAGAAATAGCTGACCTGTAGCAGTTGATAGTTCTGAAAGAAAGACCTGACTCAAAAAGATGAGCAAGATAATTAGCTACCTGTTGAAGAGGACATTGAACGGGATCCAAATCCCTTTCCAGGCACCAACCAGACCATTTTCTCCAAACACCTCTGTATCTTTTTCTGGTTCCTGGTGCCCATGAATCTTCCAAAAAGCTTTTAGCTTCTCCTGAAAGGTCAGAATATCTGCCTGAATCCCTGATATCCTCCAGACAAGAAGGTTCATTTCCCTTCCAAGACCAAAGGATGTTCTTCTCCGTCTGGACCCTGGAGTAGGCCTGAACATGATGGGATCAACCACGAGAAGTCAACTGCTAACTCCAATACCCCGTGAAACAAAACCTGGAATCTCCAAAAGGGAGTTACCAGAATGAGGGAGCATGACTTGAGTCTCACTTTCCACAACAATCTCTGAATCATTGAGAAGGGGGGGAAGGCATAAGCTTTCATCCCTTCCCAAGACTGGAGAAAGGCATCTACTCCTGACGCATTCGGGTCTGGCGTCCAACGGAAGTATTTTGGTACTTGGTGAGTTAAGCTGCTGGCAAACAAGTCTATCTGGATTGGGCCCCAAAGCTCTTGTATCAGGCAAACAACCTCTGGATTCAACATCCAATCACTGGAATCGTTGAGCAAACATGAATTCTAGTCTGCCCTTAAATTCTGGGAAGTTAAGGGTGATCTTCTGGTCCCAACAGAAATAACATATTCGCTTGGCAATATCTGAAAGATTTTTGGATCTCGCGCCCCCTAGATGATTTATGTAGGAGACAGCTGAGAAGTTGTCCAAGCGGATTAGGGTATTCGAATTCTTCAGAATCTCTTTGAAGCTCATAAGGGCATTCAAAGCTGTCAACATTTCTAGAGAATTTATGTGAAGGGATTGTTCTAATAAGGACCACCTCCCTTCGGTCTCTAAATTGTTAAGCCGAGCACCCCAGCCATGGTTGCTCGCATCTGATTCCAAGGTAAAGTCTGGAAGGTTTCCGAAAATAGCTTTCCCGTTCCAGGCTTGGAGGTTGTTCAACCACCAATGAAGATCCTCTCGAGCGTCTTCCGAAAGGGGAAGGGAGTCTTCGTACCAGAGGCCTTTCCTCAGGCCCAGAGTTTTTAGTCTTTGCAAACCCCTGTAATGAAGGAGACCTGAAGAGATGGCCTGGATAGAGGAGGAGAGGAGACCCAAAACCCTGGCTAGGTCTTTCAGACGGATAGATTCTTTTGAAAGAATGAGGGAAACATGTTTCTTTATTTTGGTAACCTTTTGGTGTGGAAGGATTATGTTGGACAGAATAGTGTTTAGTTGGAAACCAAGAAATTATATTTCTTGTGTCGGGGACAGAATGGATTTCTCCACAGTTATGATGAAACCCAAGTCTCGCAGAAGCTTCATGGTCATATCTAAGTGTTTAAAGATTTCTGACTTGTCTTGAGACATGATGAGAATATCGTCTAGGTAAATCATAAGACAAATTCCTCTCTGTCTGAGATAACTGACCACCGGTCGAAGAACCTTGGTGAAGCACCAAGGGGCTGGTGATAGGCCGAAAGGAAGGCACTGGAACTGGTAGAGGGTTCCTTTCCAAGTAAAGCGGAGGTACTTGTGACACTCCTCGTCAATGGTATGGTAAAGTAGGCATCTTTCAGATCCAACTTTACCAGCCTGTCCTTGGCTTGCAGAATGTCCCTCAAAAGCTGGATACCCTTCATCTTGAAATGTCTGTATGTTAGAAATTTGTTTAAGTGTTTTAAATAGGAGAGTGCTGTAGGAGAAAAGGTGTTAACAAGCATACAGTAAAACATACTGATCTAATAAAAAACTGACAGAAAGAATATAAATATCAAAAGGGATGTACATATCTAAATTTAGAATCAAACAAAGATACAGGCAGTCAAGACAAAGCCCAATTAAAAGGGAAATAAACCGCTAATATAAAGTGTACTTAGCTGTGTCAAAGCAGCGAACAAAAGAGGAAGATTGGAGCCTGCACAGCCTATTTGTCATCTTACTAATGTTCTGTTTATTGTGATGTAATAACATTCTTTAAAGGGCTGCATGTTGGGCAGCAAATAAAAGTATTTGCATAATGGTAGCCTCCGATCTTGTAATGAAATATATTGCTCACACTGATGGATGTTGGAGATGCTCATGGTGGAGTATTTTGACAAGACTCTTTAAGACCATGACCCACTGATAGTAGACTTTCAAAAGTACAGAGCGAGACCAGCAGTCCCAATGTAGAGACTTCAACCAACTGTCTTGGTGGACATGGTTTACAGAGAGACCAGAGTATCAGACATTGAACGTTACTTTGCAGACACCAAGCTTACAGCGCCAAAGGCTATTTTGGAATAAGAGGCGTTTGAGCTTGTTATTAGAGGACTTCGTTAGATCTTGAAACAATATAGTGTAGACTAAAAATACTAGAAAGGGAAGATCATTCCAAGGACTCTACTCAGAGACTTACTTTCCTTGTAAATGAGGAATATGATCAGGCTCTGGATAGACTCAGAGATAAGAACTATAGGAAAAACATGTTGCAATTAAATAGAGAGGGTAATGACTCAAGTATACCTCCATGCACAGCTCATCTGGAGGGAAGAAGAGTGCATCACTATCTTGCAAATCCTGAACAAAAGAGAAACCAAACACAACTCTTCAGTTGTATTCATACTATAAGACATTATATCATAGCAAGAACATAAATTAAGATTGCAAAATCCTGACCAAAATTATATCTAACTTTATCCTGAGTTACTTGCTCAGGGTGATACACTCCAATCTGAATTGGATTTGTTCCAGGGAGAAGCACTTCAGGCACCTTAAAAAGACTGTTTTATATGTTAGAATTGACACCCCAGAGATACCTTGCTCTGTCATGGTCTATGTCGATCTTGATAAAAGGGCACTCAATAAATAGGTGGAGTTTTTTTATTTACTCAAAACCCAAGTCCATACTCTGGACTGCTCAGAAAATCTTTGAGCCTTTTAAGATCAAAATAGGTGCAAGGTTGGGTTGTGTGCTTTTTTCGCTCATGTTTGCTCTACCGATGGAGGACCCATTTGCTTGTGTGATGCAAGGTGGAGGAACAGACACAGACGTAATCAGGATGGAAAAATGCTACAACTTTCCCTATATGAAGATGATCTCCTTTGAGGACATGAACAACAAATTGGAACCCCTGATGAGAGAACTAACCATGTATGAGGATGTAATGAGTGAACAGTAAATTGGCGAAAGGTCTGTATTAACATAGTCCATCCGAAAGGTACAGATGGCAACACTCCTGCATTCTTGGCAGGAGCCAATGGGAGTCAAATACTTGACTGGTGTGTTAGAGGTCACATAGGGAAGCAATAGCATCCATAAGATATTGAGTCAGATACTGGACCACTCTCCTATTGTCAATAATGTGGAGGATCATGTTGGCGAAAATGGTAGTACCCACCAGGCTATTGTACTACTTTTAAAAACTTCCAGTTCAGCTACGATAACAGTAGTTTAATTAATTGAACAATATTTTAACCGTATTGAGGAAGATGGAAGATGCAGGGTATCACTTCAAACAGTAAAAATGCTGCCAACAGAAGGAGGGCTTGCAGAATTGGATTTTGTGGGATATTATTGGGCAGCCAAATTGCGGTGGATCTCGAAGTGGTGGACTGTGCCTAAAGCGCATAATAGTAAATCGGAAATGGTAGATCTCCCAGTAAAATATCTAGTGAGGCCACTGCACAGGGTTCATTAGGGTAGCCTTACACTGCTGGAACAAATGCTTGCCCACAGCAAAGGTTAAGTATGCTTGTGCGACTGCACTTCCGATAATGTGATACCGGGCCTCTGAGGTCGACAATGGAAGCATAAATTGCTGACATGAGAGGTAGCGGAAATCTGTAAGATTGGGGACTTATTCTCCAATGGAGTGATGCAAGACTTTTTTGAGCATTTTCAAACTTAAAATGTGCCATGGAGCCCGAATTTGACCTATTCCAAAATCATGGACCCCAAAAGACAACACACCAGCACCCAGATAGAGAGAGGAACCTAAAACCTTCTCAGAGTAGGAGTAGGTCCTGATGATTTCAGGACACTGACGCTTGAATATTTCACTACATAAGGTGATTCAATCTGAATCAAAAGTAGACCTAACTCTTTCAAGGAAAAAAAGGATGCATGAATTGAGTAAGGAACTTAGGGACACAGATTGGACTCTGATACTTTCATAGACACCCTGGGCATCCGGGAATGCCCATTTGTAATTACTGCAATGCATACTTCACAGAACGTATCTCATTCCCAGTAAGCTTTGCAAAATGTATGGACTCCCCAAAACTGAACATCCTAGTTGTAGGACAGAGGGAACTGGAATATTGCATATTTTAAGGGAATAACTGACAATACAAAGTTAATGGTCTAAGTTGTCAAGGATGACACAGGAAGGACAAATCTATGCAAGCCTGAGAGCGGTTTACATGGCTTAATACCTACATTTAAAAAGAACACCAGTAGGCTTCTCGATCATATACCAATTACGCCTAATGATGTAATATAAATCTGATAGGGCACCCTCAATTTCCAAGTGGCGATGTTGGAAAATCTGGAAGCAGAGGTGCTCCACAAAGACAAATAGAGAAGTTGAATTGATTCTGAAAGAGCTCAAAAGTGGGATGAGTTACAGTAGAAATAAATGCAACATGGAGGTCAGGAACAACAGAGAGTAAGAGGAAATGGCAGTAAAGACCAATTACTATGTAAGGGTTAAGGAGAAGGTGACAATAATATTGAGCTGTGGCTAAAACTAGATGCATTAACTGAGCTGAATAATAAATATGTCAGAAAAAGTAGAGTCCACCCTATACAATAGTGAGGCTGTCTCCATCCCTAAGCCCCTTTTTCCTATGGATTCCTAGATCAGAAGGAAGCCCTCTGAGGGAAATAAGCAAAAAGAGAAAAAATCAAATAAACCAGTGGGCTGCTGACCTGAGGATTACTAGAAAGGGGATGGAAGGTAAAGCTTGGACCCGCGAGCTATAGTTAATGTTTAATAGTTTCATGGTTTGCTTGAAATCATTTATTCGTCAACCTACAAATGATCCTTGCTTTAGGACAGAGGTCTTCAAACTGTGGTTCACGCCCCCCTGGGGTTCCAGGAATGGTTTCCTAGGGTGGAAGAAATGCCTCTGCATGTACTTGTAAAGGAAGATGACCTGGAAGCACGGTCTTGTTTATATGCTAAGTTTCCAGGCTGTGTTAATTTACACACAGCCCTTGAAGTGCATTAAAAAGCATGGGAACTGTGATCCGGAGTGCCATGGGGTTGAGGTGTCAGAGAGTGTGGTGGCAGAGTCAAAAAGTTGGATAAAAAGAAAAGAACAAAACTGTCTAAGTATCTTGTTTTTTCACCATCAGGTAACTGCATGCTTGAAACATAAATGCAAGTTAAATTAACCAGTGGTAAATCTACTCTATTAGATAATGAAACCTCAGTTGGCAAATGCCATCACTGCATTTATCTGTGTGTGTAAACCCAGAGAGACAATGAATTTTACTCTAGTTGGAGCATTAGGGACTAGTGACCTTTGTATTTACAGTAGTACAAGGTCTCACACTGTGTTAGAAAGCACTGCAAACGTGTAAATTATTATTTTAAAATAGTATTACACACAGTCTAAGCCAGGCTGCTACAAAATTATACAACAAGTGCTTACAAAATATAGCTTTAAGCAATAGGTTATCAGACTGTACCTATTTCACACAGTTGTATGTGTCTCCATTATTCTAGAACTCAACTGATAACACCTGTACATTATCTCTCAAAAAGAATAAAACGTTATCACCATGAAGCTTTAAGCAGTGCCACTGGAATTATGCAGCTGGAGAGGATCACATTATGCTGCAGAGTTTATGCGGCATAATACAGTAGATTTTATTGTTAATGTTACTTCATTATTTTGATATTTTAACTCATAATAACACTGTCAGGGGACGTTTTTCACCTCATTAGTACTTGTTTAACACCAAAATACAGCAATAAGTAACTGAAAGATGGCTGAAAGATGGCCAGCCAACCTTTGGGATGGACCTTCCACTGCTCTGAAACACATGGCATCACGTTTTAGTAACATTTAATCTAGAATCACTTTTATTTTGTCAAATCTGAAGATTATGTAGCAGATGATGGATTATGTATCAAATGCAGAAAATCAATAATTATGTGGAACTCCCTGCTACATCAGAATCACATAATTTCAGTGGTATTGGCTTTAAGTGACTCAGTCAATTATTGACTAGTGAGAAGCATGTTTCATTTTAGCTTTCTGCACCACTTCTACACCCTTCACTTTCAGGCAGTAAGTATTAACCATTTAGAGGCATTTTCGTTTGGAAAAGATGGTAGGGAGAAGACCAGCAGGGTTTCAGTCAGATGAAGAGCTTTTCCGGGACATTGTCAAAGAGATGACAGAGAAGAAGGAGCACTCTGTGGGGGCTCATTTGTTTTGCTTATAAATGGCCAGAGACAGCTTCCTCAGAGAGATACCCCAAGGAAGGGAACCTTCCTTGGGGTCTTTTTTAAAAAGTGGACTGGATGCCCACTTTCCTTGCTAGCATTAGAGCCCAAGTCACCCCTTGCTACTTTTTAACACTGAGGGGATGGACGTATCGTTGTTGCTGCAGGTACAGTGGCACCAGGGGCCAGCACTGTAAGAAGCCAACTAAACCCCAATTATGGCTGTTTTACTATCCTTCTTTGCTTGCATTAGGGTCAACTGCACCCTTGCTGTGCCAGTGTTGCTTTGGACCTCACAGCAATGGCCCACGGGAAAGGGGGAAATTTACGCAGAGGAGACACCTTTGTTTGGCCTCACAGGAAAGCTTAATTTGTAATAAAGTAGGTGCCAGGCTTGTCAAGAGGCCACTTCAGCTGGCACTAACCATTACTTAGGCCAACACTGCCAGTATCAAACAGCTACTATCACACTCCTACAAGTGTGAAAATGTAGACTATTCGAGGCACCTACAGCTATATAAAATGGCTTGGGCAGTAGGTATTAGTTTTAATTCATAGATAATTAATAAACAACTGTTGTTGTGCTCCTCTCTAAATTAGACAAACAGCGCCACCATGTGGCAGACTACCAAAAGTGCCAGTGTTAACAATTAAGTGCCGATGCCGGGCACAGGAAACCACCAGCTCAAATTAAGCAGTGCCTCAGAGAGATGGCAGAGAAGGGGATGAGGCAAGATGGGAGTCCCTGTCTTTAACAAAGGGTGGGCAGAGGCGATGACCCTCTGTCCAAGAGCTGTAGCTATCTTTGTTGAAGCAGGTGCAGCAGCCCTGGAGCCCTGGTGTCTGACGGGCACACTGCATCACAACTATGACTGTCTAACTTTAAAAAAAGGTGCACGGGAGTCATGGGCGTCCGCAGAAATGTTTCCAGGGGGGGGCAACATTTTAAGTTCATCACCATCCTCCGACATGGTTGAACACAAGTATTAAATACATTAAAAAAATCTAATAAGACATTGGGGCATATGTATCAAGCCTTTTTGGATTCGCAAAGGCCGGAATTCGGCGAATTCCGGCCATTACGAATCGCAAAAGGCTGTGTAGCATTTTTTGCTATGTATGTAAAATTCGCATCATAAGGAATCGCAAAAATGTGCGATTCCTTATTTTGCTATAGCATTTAAGGAATCGCAATTTTGCGATTCCTTAAATGCTATGTATGATGCAATTTTCAATAGCGATTTTAGCTTAAGAAATCGCAATTTACCACCAACTTTCAATTGGTGGTAAATTGCGATTTCTCATAGAAAGGCACAAATTGGCATTTTTAAATGTGGCATGTGACGCACATACATGCCCATAAGGCATGTATGTGCGCCATATGCACACACATGCTGATTTCAGGGGTGCAGCAGGGTGTCCTTGAGACACCCCTGCACCCTTGAAATCAATCTCATTCTGCAAATTCACAAATTGCGATTCGCAAAATGAAATGCATTTCACATTCATTCCTATGGGCCTCCTGGCCCATGGGAATGAATGGGTAATTATTCCTTCTTTGCGAATTCGCAAATTGCAAATTCACAAATAAGGAATAATTGGAAATCGCAATAAAATTGCGATTTTCTACATACATACCATTTTGCGATTTCTAAATAGCGATTCCTTAAAAATCGCTATTTAGAAATCGCAAATGGTGATGTTGATACATATGGCCCAAAGAGCTTAAATAAACAAAGAAACCCATAAGGGGAAGAGAAAAATCTTGTGAGGCACCACAGCAGACGACCTGGCAACTACAATAAAACAGAGGGAAAAACTAAAAATGTCCGGAAAAAAACATTCTAAATCAGGTTGATGTGGTTCTAGAGCATGGCTACTCACAAACTTTCTCTCAGGGGCCAAATTTACAGGGTGGTTTGTGTCCGAAGGCCGCACCAGTGGGGGCGGGGTCAGTGGGGGAGGGGGGTGGGGCTAGCAACAAAAAAAACTATGACCATGAGGTTGAACACATACCCCGCAGCGGCCGTCTTCATCCACTGAGCCACCCGACCCGGCATACACACATCCATCTTTCTCTCTCTCTCTCTCTCTCTCTCTCTCTCTCTCTCTCTCTCTCTCTATTTCTCTCTCTCTTTCTCTCTCTCTCTCTCTCTCCTTCTCTATCTCCCTCCTTCTCTCTCTGTCTCCCTCCTTCTCTCTATGTCTCCCTCCTTCTCTCGCTGTCTCCCTCCCTCTCTCTATCTGTCTCCCTCCCTCTTTCTCTCTGTCCATCTCTCCCTCTCCATCTCTCTGTCTCCCTCTGTCTCACTCACTCTGTCTATCTCTCTCTCTGTCTCCCTCCATCTCTCTCCCTGTCTCCCTCCATCTCTCTCCCTGTCTCCCTCCCTCTCTCCTCCTCTGTCTACCTCTCCCTCTGTCTCTCTCCATCTGTCTCCCTCCCTCTTTCTCTCCCTCCCTCTTTCTCTCCCTCCCTCTTTCTCTCCCTCCATCTTTGTCTCCCTCTCTCCCTTTGTCTCCCTCCCTCTGTCTGTCTCCCTTTCTGTCGTCCTCCCTCTGTCTCCCTCCCTCTTGTCTCCCTCTCTCCCTCCCTTTCTCTCCCTCCCCCTGTCTGTCTCCCTCTGTTGCCCTCCCTCTGTCTTCCTCCTTCTGTCTGTCCCTCCCTCTGTCTGTCTCCCTCTGTTGCCCTCCCTCTGTCTTCCTCCCTCAGTCTGTCCCTCCCTCAGTCTGTCCCTCCCTCAGTCTGTCCCTCCCTCAGTCTGTCCCTCCCTCAGTCTGTCCCTCCCTCTGTCTGTCCCTCCCTCTGTCTGTCCCTCCCTCTGTCTGTCCCTCCCTCAGTCTGTCTCCCTCAGTCTGTCTCCCTCAGTCTGTCTCCCTCAGTCTGTCTCCCTCAGCCTGTCTCCCTCAGTCTGTCTCCCTCAGTTTGTCTCCCTCAGTTTGTCTCCCTCTCTCTCTGTCACCCTCAGTCTGTCTCCCTCTCTCTCTCACCCTCAGTCTGTCTCCCTCAGTCTGTCTCCCTCAGTCTGTCTCCCTCAGTCTGTCTCCCTCAGTCTGTCCCCCTCAGTCTGTCCCTCTCTCTCTGTCCCTTCTCTCTCTGTCTCCCTCTCACTCTGTCTCACTCTGTCTCCCTCTCGCTCTGTCTCCCTCTCGCTCGGTCTCCCTCTCGCTCGGTCTCCCTCTCGCTCGGTCACCCTCTCGCTCGGTCACCCTCTCGCTCGGTGAATTGAATTGAATTGAAAAATAATTTGTAATGCGCAGAACAATGACCCGAAGGTATCAAGGCGCCTAGCAAAAGGTCAGGAAGGACCAAGAGGGGAGACATAGATCTTAAACATAAGCTTGCTTGAAGAGAAAGGTCTTTAAGGCACTGCGAAAAATCTGTAGGGATGGAAGGGATCTCAGATCCAAAGGAAGTTCATTCCACCACTTAGGAGCCAGAGTGGAAAAGGCCCTACCACCCCACCTGGCTTTCCGTACCCGGGGAGCTGCAAGAAGCAGCTTCCCGGAGGAACGCAGGTTTCTAGGGGGAACATAGTGGGAGATAATGGATCCAATTCCGGTGTCGCTCTTTTTAGCAATGGCTCTGTAGGTCATACTCAGGACCTTAAACCGAATACGCAGTTCCACCGGCAACCAGTGCAGAGTTTTCCTGGCTGCCGTGGCTGAGGAGCGCCTAGGGATATCCAGAACAAATCTGGCTACGGCATTTTGGACCACCTGCAAACGCTGCAGCTGTCCTTTATTGAGTCCTGCATACAGCGCATTGCAATAGTCCAAACGCGAGCCGATGAGAGCGACAGCTATTTGTTTTCTTGCCTGGAGGGAAAGAAATTTCCTAACCCTACGGAGAGTATGAATCAAGCCCCAGCAAGTGGAGACAGTTCTGCTCACCTGGTTGCCTAGGTCAAGGGCAGGATCTATTATCACCCCAAGATTTTTAGCAGGTCACCCTCTCCTTCTCGCAGGGGAACAGCACAGCCTGCTGTAATTGTGAAAATTAAGGGGACCAAAGGCGTCCATAAACGGAACGTTGACGGCCTCCCTGCTCAGAACACATGGGCGTCCACTACAGCAACGTGCGCTGCCTGAGTGTTAATACCACACTGTCATTGGGCCAGCACCGGACGGACCGGCGATCCGGGCAGACCCGGTTCTAGGATTCTTGCTCAGGGAGGGCCACGAGCATCGATGGGTGGGCCACAAACATCGATGGGTGGGCCACAAACATGAACGGGGAATGGACAGGGAACAATATATTGCAAAGATCTGATATTTTAGGTATTTACATTGTCAACTTTTGACATTTTGAACACCATAAGTATCAAACAACGAGGGACCTACTTTATTTTCCCTGCTTTGCTTCTGGCTTTATGTTTCTGTTGCCACACATCTCTTTGCAGCTTTTCATGTTTAAAA
This sequence comes from Lissotriton helveticus, assembly GCF_964261635.1. Taxonomy (NCBI): domain Eukaryota; kingdom Metazoa; phylum Chordata; class Amphibia; order Caudata; family Salamandridae; genus Lissotriton; species Lissotriton helveticus. Next base: position 583,034,385 of record NC_136057.1, read on the forward strand.
AAAATAAATACATTCCACTTTGCAAAGCATTGAAGTTTAAAAGTGTGGTGCAGTAAGCCCTCTGACAACTTTGCACAACCCTGCCTAATAAAATAATTCAGACAATACAATTATTTATCCTACCTTTCTATGTACATAGGCAATCAAAACACAGTTAAAAGCTGAGCTATGGTTTGCCAAATGTGCAAAACCAATGCAACTCACCAGTTGTGCTAACCAATGCACACATAATTCATGTTCTCCATCATGCTCAAAACCCTATCTTAACTGGGCCTGGGTCTTTCTCCCATCTCTTTTCAGGCCATTAAAATTTTTACTGAGATATTGCTTTTTTTTCCCCTTCCAGCCACATCTCCCCCTTAATGGAAGAAGCAACAACGTGCTTGAAGTGCTAGTAGTGAGTTTTCTGCTTGTTTAGGTAGGAGCGACCCCTTCTGGTAGCCACAGTGCTGCTAACAAGTCAACGTCAGGGCAGACAGTGTCTTCTCAAAGGAGGCTCCGAGACTAAAAAAAAAACACTGATGGAAGAGGTGACTCCAGAATCCAGGCAACAGGACACGAAAAGGAGGATAGTCAGCAAGGGGATGACAGACCTGCGAAGAAGAGGAGAATTGCAGAAGAAGGAACCCACAGGACCAAAATACCAAACTGGAGAAAAGTGTCACCAACAGAAGTGAATAGATATCAACAGGAGAAAAGAGACACCAATAGGAGTGAAGAGTGTTGCGATACAAGAAAAATGAGAATTTCAGCCCCTTATATATACACAAGGACAGCAAGGAAGTGACACAACAGGAAAAGGAGAACCACCATCTTGGTTTAGGAAGAAAAATGAAGAAGGTTATAAAACCTCTATCTTGGAATGGTGAAGAAAAAACAGTACTCAAGGCACTCTGGGAACCAGACAGAGGAATTTAAGAAGGAAGGAACAAGGAAAAATAACCCCCAACCATGACTACAGGCAGCTCATATTAAGGTCACTCTAAGATTCAGATAAGTCTACAGCACATGGTTTTCCCAGGCAGTCTCCCATCCAGGTACTAACCATGCCTGACCCTGCTTAACTTCAGATGAGATCAGGTGCTTTTAGGGTTGTATGGCCACTGCCCACAGTGGCGGCGTACCCCAAGAGAAAAGAGAAGTGCTTCATGGCGCGTCTTTGCACCCAGAAAAGAAACGGCAGGGCGCCACACTGAGCTGCGGCATGCCCAGCGTACAGAAATAGGTGCCACAGACCGAGTTACAGCCCGCAGCTGTGAGGCGGGTGGTGCGCAGGTCATGACCCACTCCACGGCGTATCCCCACATCTATTAGATTTTCAAAGTTTCTGAATGTCTGACCATATATCATACCAACTTTTCATTCTGTCTCCCTCCCTCTGTCTTTCTCTAATTCTACCAACCCCTCCTTTATCATACTCTATCCCATTATCCATCTCTTTCATTATCCATCCCTCTTTTCCCCTCTCTCTTCCCGTTGTTACCCTGATTTTCCCATTTCAATTGCCCCTGCACTATTTCCCTCCCTCTCTCTTAGTCTATAATTTACCCCTCTTTCTCACGTGTCTCCCATATACACTCTATACTTCGTTCTATTTCTACCGCCTATGTCCTTAGTCCCCACTCTCCAAATTCCTATTGCTTCTTTGAGATTTACATCAGGTCTTTTTCCTGTATTGAAAATTCTCCTGTTCTTCAGTTATGTCTTCTTATGCCAACTACCTTCTTTATCAAACCTTGTCATTTGCAGAAGACCCTTCTCTGTAGACATTAAATAGATTCCTGTCCCTGTGAGTGCTTTCAGTTCTGCATGCTTCTAAAGGTTAGGAAAGTGGAAAGACCTTGTTCAACCTTTATTAGGCATTCGAACAAAAGAAAGTTTATTGTTGAGTGGTAAAGGAAAATCCACCTATTTCTGGAGGAGTTGTTAGATACCGTGGAGACTCCACATGTGGCATTTCTTTGACCAAACTATTCTTTTCCTGAAGTGATAGTGCCATATTTCTTTGATTCTACTCCTGATTTGGCACTTCCTCAAGGTATCATCAACCTCTAAATCATGCTGTAGGCTACTGAAAGTTAGAACTAAGAAGTGTGTGTGAGGCCTTGATTCATCCTTTCCTTATTAATACTGACCAGGAAACTTCTAATAATCCTCTTCTGCATCCACCCTTTCCGTTGTCATTCACTATTATTTTTACTCCCCTTGCCATCGCCCTTCTCCACTTTCGTTTCCTAGTCTATCTTTACCAATCTTTTGCTCTAACCTTCTCTCCACTTAGTCTGTTCTCACTTCATCTTTTACTTGGCTGTTTCCCTCTTTCATTTCCCCCTCTCTCCTTGTACTTATCTATAATTATGTCCCTCCCCTCTCGCCTCTTTTCCTATCTTCTCTCGTCAATCATTTCTCCCTCTTTCCTCTCCCCATCTCCGTTTGTCTCTACTCCCCACTCCGTCTCTTATTTTTCCTTTTGGCTCTGTCTCTCTCTTTATCTCTCCTCTGCTCTTAAGTCTCCCTTGGTCTCAATATGGAGGGTTAATAAGATTTTTCACTACAACATTGTCAAAATCGAATTTTCATTTTTTTCCCCATTTTTAGTCATATTGTTCTTTAAATGTAGTTATTTCAGTCTTCAGTGTTTTTTCCGGATTTTTTTCACTCTCGGCTGTGTACAGCACTCTCCCCATTGCTCAAACGGATTAAGTGCATCCTGTGTTGTCACGTTATTCCAATATTTTCATAACACTGAGACTTTCCAATACCTCCAAAAAGGAGCCAGAGATGAGTTACCAGAGATGAGCTGCACAAGTTGCCTCTCCTTCTAATGATCAAACGTAGCGGCTGCTTTGACTGGAGTAGAGTTTTCTTTTAAAGTGGTAGACATTTCCAACAAAGGTTTAATAGGGGCGGGGGGTAGTTATGGTTCAAGCAGTTATGTCTGTAATGTATATCATCTTATTATGTGAACAATAAAAATACTGGCACAGTTACTATACATTGTATGTTAACTATGTCATTATCAGCGTCCTGCTTTGCATGTACTATATTCACCTCAAAAACTATAAAACAGATGGTGTGGTAGTTTCCTTTACTCCCACATAAGTATTTGTTGACACGAGAGTCGGTCTTGCGATCCTGGTATTTGAATTGTGACTTTCAAATAAAATTGATCTCCTTTCCCTTGGAAGGATTGGTTCCCTTTAAATCCGACTATTAGTAGTAATGCGCATTCCGTGATCTAACTCAAAGTGATGGGGCTCACTGCAGAATACAAAGTGGGCAGTGCTTAATATGAAAATAAATAAGAAGTGCTAGGGATACACATTGCTCCTGCCAGCGCTGACAATGACAACCCCTATCTATCACACTGTCACCAATTTGACAATTCTGAATATTCCAGGCCCCGGCTCAAATCTGTAAGAAGGCTTGGGTTGCAGGTATAAGTCATTCTAATGTAGGTAGAATTAATAAACAACTATTGTGCTCATATCTGAATTAGGCAGACAGCGCTACCCTGCAGCAGCCTTCCATAAGTTGCGGTGTTGACAATTGAGTGCAGTGTCGAGCACAGGAAACTAAAAGAGGGTCCACTGAATTTAAACATATTTCACAGATATTCATTAGACTTGGGGTGGTGGGGGGAACTAACGGGCTGTGGCCTACGAAGGGTAAGGGGCTCTACTGCGCTGCATGGCCCGCAGACTCCTACCTCCCTGTCCACACTGATCCTCCAGCTATAGCAATCACGAGCCACGTCAACAAAAAGAGTGTTGGAATATCATAAGAATTACACTTTCGATTTCAATCCGGTCTGTCACTTCACAGTTTTTAAACTAAGAATGTTGGCACTAGCCTCGCTCCCCAAACGCTCCCACCCGTGCCCCATACCTTTTTATCCGATCGTTGTTGCCTGCTGTGAGGGACTAAAGATCACGTCCCCTGCCTAAGACTTGTCAATTGTGCTGCTCGTAAGCATCAGCAGCGCCCCAAGGACTCAATCTCTTCTCCTGAGGCCTGGGATGGGGGGGGATGCGCCATGCTGTGTCTCCTCTGCCGGCCCATTATCATTCTGACTATGAGGAACGGCTGACTCTGTGACCTGCTGAGAGTCACACTCGGGCTGGAGCAGCCTTTCAGGTGTTGCCCCAGCAGGAAAGTCGGCCCAGGTATGTGGGCCTGCTTTTCCACTTCTGAATCGCCTTGGGAATCGGGCCTAGATCCAGGGGGGGGCAAGCGCCCCCTCTTGCCCCCCCCTGCGGACGCCTATTTTCCAGTCTTGCACCAGTATCAATGGTACTCTTGCATAAAAAGGGAGACAACATGAGGGAGCTCATTTTTTTCATGAAAGGGCAGCCAGCTTATATGAAGATTGGACGGATGGTCAGACATGGGGGGTGAAGAGCTGAAATATGCAGAGGAGATAGCCGGCTTGTCAGGGCGGAAGTTATTATTAGTGCAGCAGGTACAGTCGCATTGGGGCCGAGGAGTGCGAGAGGCTCACAATACCCCAACTATTAGGAGCAGTATTTTTGGACCAATAGCTGCTTTTGTTGGATGCATTTGCTGTTGTATGCATCTTATATTTAGTGTGGTTTATAAGCCGTAGAAAAAGTACTCCTGCCCTCTGCACACAGCGTTGCCCCTTCTACTCTCCCAATCCTTGCCATAAAAGTTTGGAGGGGGTATCCGACTTAACAATATTTTGCTTCGCGGGGCTCAGAGCAAAAACGTTTGAAGACCTCTGCTTTAGGATTTCACATTCAGCTCCAGTCCAGATGTAATTCAAAGTAGCAGGATAAAACAAAGTAAGCAATAGCAAGACCCCAACTCATTAGGCCTGAAAAAGGAGTGACATTCTAATGCTTTATTAATATGTCAGAGCTTGTAACTAGGACTAAAAATACAAGCCTGAGGTGCAGGCAGAAAGTCAAAGAAAAATGAGTGTGAATAATCGAGACAATGTATGAACATTTGCAAACATGAAACCAATAAAAACTGCTCTAAACAATACATGTACTTCTTTTCCATGTTTAGCATTAGCTGTTAGTTGTTACCACGTACATATGAACCATTGCAGATTCAGTATTAAAACGGTTTAAGTTATATTAATAAGCTCCCTCTTTTCTTTTTTAACTTTAGTCCCAAGTGCCCAAAGGGACCAAAGTTCTGACTTGGCTCTAGCAGGTCGGAGATAACATTACCCTGATCAATAGACAGGAAGGCTGCAACGCAGCAGGATATGTGCTCCTGCACGCGCCAGAAGAGATAAAGCAGTGTGCATACACAACTCGCATCAGCATAAAAGAGTTCGTAGAAACCTGAGATGACCTGCAACCAGGCCCTGCTTCAATATTAACACAAGCACATTTGGCTAATGAGTTTCTATATGCGCATATTTAACCCGTGTGCTGAGCCAAGATCGGAAAGATCCCTACAGCATGTGGCATTAATTCGCAGTGTGAAAGATTGCTTATTTGGGCCAATAGTTGACATGCTTGGTTGAAAAGCAGGTTTTAGCAATATAAGAAAGCTGTGAGCAGAGACACATCATCTTAAGAAATGGCTTAGACAAGCATGTTCAGAAGGTGTTAAGTTCCTGTTAACACATCAACAAGGTGCTCTCGCCCAGTACTCCAGATAATTAGGCAACAATGGTAGGACACGTGTTTAGAAATCAGTGACACAAAATATTGTATATTCCTAGCCAATATCCATGTAATGCTTCTGTGTGCGTGTTTGTATGCACATGACTGTGTATCTGCATGTTAGCTTGTATGTATGCATGTTTATATAGATGCTTCCTTGTAGATGCTTCCTTGTAGATGTGTATTTATTCATGTGTGCGTGAGTGTGTGAACATTTATGTGTCTGACTGTCTGAGCATGCCATGCCTGAATACATTCCTGTGTTAGTGACTGTGTGTGATTGCACTTGTGTGTGCATCTGGATGCATGCATGATTCTATCTGCATGTGTGCACATGCGTCTATGTGCAGGCCTCCTTGTTTCTGTGCATGCATATTTGTGTATCTGAATACTTGTTTGGATATATGTGTGCAAGTGTATGCGCGTGGGAAGGTGCGTGTTTGTGTATGCTTGTTTATGTGAGTGTATCTAAGTGTATGAGCAAGCATATCCATCACATAGAAAGAGCAAACTATCAAAGGTAATAAACAGAGCTTGTATTTCATTATTACAGATTGCTAGCTCATACACGGTGGCAGCATTGACAACCTTCTTGAGTAAATCATGTGTTATATAGTACTGCCTTATGACTACACACCCTTTAACAGCGTTCTTCAGTTTTGCATTAACTAACCACACCTTTATCACACCGGTTCAGGAAACATGGAGGCATATTTACAGTGAAATGTCTGAGCGCGGAGCTTGGCAAAATTTGGCAGTGAAGCACTCTGACATTTCCAAAATGGAGGGATGTGCCCTATTTACAAGAATACGGTGCCTGTGTTTTCCCTAGAGCTAGCACTAATATTAGCTGCCTAGCGCCAACGCAGGCACCCTTGCACCATAGTGCAAGAGTGCCTACACTGCAGGGAATGATTGTTTATGTGGAGGAAGGTGTCATTTCCTACACATGAACAATAATGGTGATTTGTTACTTCTATGTGTGCTCCACAACTCACCACACATAGAAGTAGCAAGTCGTCATTATTTAATGATTCTTAATATGTAAGAAGGGACACCTTCCTTCGGATAAACAATCCTTAATAGTGTTTTGCTCTTTCTATGTGACCTGCAGAATGCAGCATACATAGCATGCAAAAATGAGGAGAGATAAAAGTATTTCTCCATGTTTTGCCATTCTAACGCCTGCTTTTGCATGACTGCCCACTCCTGTACTGCCAAACCCATGTTTGAACTGACCGCAAGATCAGGAGTTTTCTCCTGTCTGGTGGACTGTTCGTTGGCGTTCACATGGCGGTGCCTATCAAATAGGTACCGCAATGAGAACATCAAAGGCAGTACCTGCACGGCATGCACTGCTGAAGTCCATGCCGTGCAGGTACTGGTGTGCATGCACCCCTGTGTGCATCCACATGGTGCAGAGGCACCCCGGGGCCCAGGCATGGTCCCCTTTGTTTTCTCATGCCACACTTTCGACCACCATGAAAAGTGTGGCAGTGAGGATGCACCCCTGTGTGCATCCACATGGTGCAGAGGCACCCCGGGGCCCAGGTATGGTCCCCTTTGTTTTCTTATGCCACACTTTCGACCACCATGAAAAGTGTGGCAGTGAGGATGCACCCCTGTGTGCATCCACATGGCGCAGAGGTACCCAGGGGCCAAGGTATGCTCCCCTCTGTTTTCTCATGCCACACTTTTGACCACCTTGAAAAGTGTGGCAGTGAGGAAACTTGTAATACACTTGGCGGGGCTGCAGCGTCCGCCAAATCTATTGTGGCCTCAAAACCGCTGCAAAGCGGTTGCAGTGGTCCTAGGGTGGCCTGACTGCCCTGGTCATGATGAGGTGGTCAGAAGACCGCCACGCCTCCATGAGTCTGTCGGTCTGTTTGTCACCAGACTTGTAATAAAGCCCTTAGACATGAACACTCTGACGGATGGGTTCTGAATGAATCACTCCCAAGCAATGGGATTTCTTATGTAAACCTTGCTGACAGCTCCATGAAAGCACCCAAAGAGAACAGGTAAAACCATGGGGAGCAAACTGCGAGCAGCACTAATGTACGTTCAATGGGAATAGTGTTCTGCATCATACGAAATTATCCGCTCTTCTCCATTCCCATAAAAAAGTTATAAGTTATCACTTGAATGTAAATGTATAATTCAGAACAGTTTCACTTTACCACAGAGTAAAAGCCAATGAGTGGGAGACTTAAATGCTTTTGATCTTTGTTTTGAATCCAGGCACAGCTTTCCTCGGTACTCGTGTGGATTTTTGGGTTGGAGTCTACAGCTAAATTGAGTTTTCCATAAAAGCAAAAAAGGGCCCACGTTTCTTCCAGTTAACACGCACAGCACTATTTCAACAGAAAACACGAGCTGTTGCATCAGCAGAAGGACCTGATATCCCTCGAAGGCGACCACCATCAGGAGGCTTTGTGCTATTCGTGGAGTCAGCAGAATTGATTTTAAGTTGGAAGCCAACTACAAAGCCATGATCTTGTGAAATGTAATCCTGAAACCTGTTCTGAAACCTCGCACTTTAGCGTTCGATGTGTCCTTGTGGTGTCAGCAATTTATGCACTCTTGTAACTGGTCCAAGTTTCAAGCACTGGTCCGTTTCCCGAGCCCGGTGTAAACTAACAGCGACTGCGCTGGTGACGCGGCACTGCTGTCTGTATTAACAATTGTCCTGATCGACGCCAGGCCCTCGTTAAGGGTGTGCTATGGCAACGATTGGGACAATGAGCTAGATACCTACGTCGGCACCTGATGTCACTATCAATCCAGCGCGTGCACGCCCTTAGGCATAATAGTCTGAGCATCCTTTATTGCCTTGCTGAATTCTTTAGTGGCCTTAATACCTGCTTCTCCTCTACCCATTCCAAACTGTCTAGCTATCTTTCCAAGTCTGAAATACTTTGGATTTTCCTACCTCCGAAGACCCGACGTTTTATATCTGTTTCCACTGGCACTTCTGATTTCTAATCTGCCCATCACAACCTACATGAATCTCTGAAAATGTGATGTATTGCATTACAATAAGAAAGTTTGAAAGGCACTACTTTAACACCACTCACAATCAATTAATGACATTATTATAAGTAACAAAATCTCTTCTATTTATTCTATGTATGGAATCTTGAATACATCACAAAACATCGACTGTACCAGTTCTCAAGCTTTAAACACAAATGCCCACATGCATCAACGATAATTGCATTCGCAAACGGTGTGAATCGCAATTTTCGGCCGTTTGCGAATGCAATTATCAAAATTGCAATGCATCATGTATTTCGCAATTTTAGGAATCGCAATCATGTTGCGATTTCTAAAATTGCGATTGCATTTCAGAAATAGCAATTTCAGCTTTCTGAAATGCAATGCATGATCATTTTAAAATTGCGAATTATCAATTTGGAAGCGGTAAATTAGCATGAGGTTGAACCTCATGCTAATTTACCGAAAACCTTCAAACATGCACAAAAATGCATTTTTGAAAGTTGCAATTTTTTGTGTAAATTGCAGTTAAGTTTAATTTCAGGGGTGCAGGGAGGGGTTCTTTGGACCCCCCCCCCCTGCACCCTTGAAATTGCATTTTCAAAATGCGATTCGCAGTTTGGAATTCGCAAATTGTAAATGCCTTCCCATTGATTCCTATGGGCCTCTTGGCCCATAGGAATCAATGGGTTCCTATGGGCCTCTTGGCCCATAGGAATCAATGGGAAGGGTTTTCCTTAATTGCGATTCGCAAATTGTGAATCGCAATTAAGGAAAAATACCGATTCGCTAAAAAAATGCGAATTAATCATGCATTGCCGTTTGCGAATCCTTAATTGCGATTCCTTAATTTTGGCAATTAAGGATTCGCAAAAGGTAACATTGATGCTTGTGGCCGATAGGCCCAGATTTATGAACAAGTCACACAATGCTGCAATGACAGGGAGAGGACAGGAATATGCCATATCTAATTTGATAAGGCACGTTCCTGCCATCTTCCTGCGCTGCAGCACTGAGTGCAGCCTAGTGCCAAGACAGGCACCCTTGAACCATGGTGTAAGGGTGCCTGTGTTACAGGCAGGATTGTTGTTGTGCAGAAAAGGAGACCCAAAATCAATCCCCTGAGGTTTTTTCTCTTTCTACATGTGCTGCAGAATAAACATATTTCTCCTTGTTACACCTCACTTGGGAAGGTGTAGCATTTTGATACATTCCCAGGTTCACTTCTGTAAGTAAATCTGGGAATGCACCGAAAACCATGGGAGGGATGCTTGGGAACACCCATACTCCGCCCACGGAATGCCTTCCCAGGGCAGAATAATGCATCACCTGGCGTGACGCAAAAAGCGACACAAGCTCTTCATAAATCTGGGTCGTTATCTAAATTGTTTCATAAAAAACATAGCAGATCATCAGCCAATGTAAATGTAAATGTATGTGTCTTGTAAAGCGCACTGCTGCCCTGAGGCGTCGTGGCGCTGTAGACCGCTGGGGAACCTGTCCTGTCTATCCCTGTGAGATGGTCCCTACTGGGTATCTCCAAGGTGAAACAAGGCATCCCCGGTGAATGTGGGGGGCCGTTGTAGAGGCAAGCTAATGCCCAGAGTTGCTGAGTTTGATCCCTGGTTAGAGTAGGCACCGGGGTGAGAATTATCGAGTCCGCTGACCCTGGTCCACGACCTTGCCGCGTTGGGAATTGAACCCTGGTCCCGGGCCGTTCTTTGCTTCCGGGTCTGCCGCCTCTAACCAGTGAGCCGCACCACTCCACGCCAACACATGGGTTGAGAGCGAACTCCTTTTCCAAGACTAATAAGATACACATTTTGTATATGCGTAATTCCTATTAACTGGTGACTTCTTAAAGCTTTTTAATTGTGGATCCTACTGCTCAACCTCAGTGTGCCTTCATCTTCTCTAAGTTTATAAAGACATCCTAGTTAACAGCTAGTTCATGAGAAATGTTTCAACAACTAATGTGCAATTAGAAATGAGATGTGCAAATGGCTGCTTCAGACTGGTGTCTGTTGGCCTTGACAGGCAAAGTCCTAGTGTACTTGCTGTGTGCCTGTAGTGGCAATGATCCCACCTTACTGAAAATCTGTCACAAAGTAATGTTTCTCTTCTCCCATGTTGTATTAGTTTTAATGGCAGGTCTACAATGTCACAATTATGCCTTCCAGCATATGTCGTACTAAGCATCGTATGTCTCCCTAAAGAGGAGCCACAAAGTGCTGTGGCTAATGGCTACTCGTTGCATTTCCTCAGTTCATGCCTGAGGACTGAACAGTTTGCAGTGAGATTTAAGGGTGTGCATGATTAGCATCTGAGTCCAGCTGCAGTGGCAGTGTCATATGATTCCAGGCACATCCATCCACTGAAAAGCACTGCTTGAAGCACTGCTTGATTTCTAGATTTGGAGGACAAAGTTAGTGTCAGTAGGGAGTACACTGGCTTGGGTGGAAGGATAGATGCATGTCAGGCAAGAAAGCAAGAGAACTCCATTTTAGGAGAGTTGAGCATTAGCGACCAGAGGGCCTTCCAGTGGCACATGATAGTGAGACAATCAGCGATGCTTGGTTCGAGGTGGGTCGAGAAGGTGGTAAAGAAGATTTGTGTGTTACTCCTGTGAAGATTCTTGGGAAATGCAAAAGAGAGTATAATATCACCATGGCTGCAGAGAAAGAATGGTAGAAAGCCTAAGACTACATCTTGTAGGATGCCAACGGGAAAAGAGATGAGCGGGATTGATTTGGAGTCCCATACCACAAAGAAGAAGTAGTCCGAGAGGTGTGATATTGACCACTGTAGAGAAGGCCCTGTGATTGGATGTGGGAGAGCGAGGAAAGTAACGTGGGATGATCTACAGAATAAAGTGCTGCTGATAAGCCCAGAATTATACAGACAGGTGAGAGCTTTCTGTGGTGCACTGATGGCACAGAATCTGAACTGGATGGAGTAAGTCAATACATTACAAGGATAGTATTCACATGCCAGTGATGGAAATGACATATCAACCAATGCCATCACATGACAGTAAATGTCAAGACATGCCAGCAATGGGCACCACATGGCAGCATAGGCCATCACATGTGAGCAGTGGGATGTCTGAGATGGCCATCCAAGACGAGATATATTCATCATAAGGTAGGGATGGCTATTCTATTCCACGGTGAATCCCTGTCATAAGCTGGACGCTGTCTAACAGACACACATATTGGCAGACTTTTAAACACATGCAGAGTGCAATGGGGATGAGGATACCTGTCCAGACCATAGGCGCACCCATGCCGATATATCCAACTTTAAACCACAGACATTGGGAATACTGGGAAATGGCTAAATGGAGAGGGCACAATATATTTCTTGTAGTCTGCTGGGTCCCTTTAGTAACTGAGTAGGTACATGAATCCTTAGGCACTGGGTCTTTCTTCGGATTTGTCTGTCTCCTTGTGAGAGTGAACTGCCTCGTCCAATCCTTCCCTACCCCCAACCACTTCCTGTCTTTAACATCTTACCAGGTATTGGCATGGCCCATTGGAGTTGGATGGCCTGTAGCCCTTGTACTTACCGCAGGGCCCGAGCGAGCTCCCGCGCCACACCCAAAATCAGAATGCAAGGTAATTGGCAGGAGTGAGCTGAGGGGCAAAGGATGCATGCTTTTCTTATTCTGCTCACTAAGTTTAGTCTCGGTTCCCACCTGTTACCCCCAGTGGCTGAATCTGGGGTCTGTGAGGGGGGGCAGGGACCCCTGAGGCGCTCACTGCATGTGCTGAGAGCTGACGATGAAGCACCCCGAACACTGGCAAATCTGCCAATATTTGCATTCCTTCCCAATCTATGTGAATTTTGGGCCTTGAAACGCACAATTGTGATGAAATTGGTACTGAATCATACTGTATCTGTGTTATCTATGGCGGCTCAAGAAAATATGACTCTGAACAGTGCACACATACATGTTCCTGCTACAAAAACGAAACGAAGAGAAGCTAAAAGTAGTACATATGGCCTGTGAAAAAGAACAGAGAACAATGAGCAAATGTCTGAACATAAAACAAACTAAGTAAAACGTCCCTGTTATTAAATGTACTACATAAATGAATAAATGCATACATAGAAATACCATTAAACACAGCTATGTTTGCCAAAAAATAATAACCATGAATTACGCTGTGGTGAAATGATCGCACTGCACTTTATGGAGATCCAATTCAGCTTAGAGTAAATACTTTCTCCGAGTTCACTCGTTCACAGAGGGACAGCATGGGAACTGATGTTTATCGCAATGAACAATATTTGTTTTAATTTTAGGAATGCAAGGAGAATATGGATCCGTCCTTGGGAGCTGAAGTATACCTAAATTAGTGAAACGTAACTAAAAAAAAGTTCTGCTTAAACAGTCACATGCTTTACCCACAAGAGAGCGATATACAGGTCATCAAGGCTGTGAAAGTGCAAAGCCACGCTTAGGCACCAGGGCCGGACTGGAAACCAAAACCGGCCCTGGCAAAGTGCTCGCCCCGCCCATACTTCCTCCCCCCCACAGGGGGTTGGAGGTGCCGCCAAGCTCTTTGCCAGGGTCGGTTTTCTGCCCATTTTGTTACAGGGCCGATGTTGCCGCTATGCTGCAAAAACGGCCCTGTAACAAAATCGGCCCCCAGGGGCCCAAAACCGGCCCCCACCAGTGCGGCGCACCGGGGGATTGCCTGGTGCCCGCTACGGCCAGTCCGGGCCTGTTAGGCACTAAGGGCCAGATCTAAAGCTGTTCTGCCTGAAGGTATTATCGACGTGCAGAAAATTGGCTCCTGAGCAAGGATCTCCTTGGATCTGTTCGGCAAAATCAGAATATCAGTCATGACTGAAAAGGACTGAAGAAGAGCCAGAGTTCTGTATTTACACTGCCAGGTTCTTTATACTTGCAAAAACAACAGTTGATGGACAGAATGCAGAACAATGTCATACATTCACCCCAGTACAGAGATCTGGGCCTAAATCCTTCTGGGCAAATTTACAAGCCCCTAACGCCAGATTTGCGCCGCCGTTGCATCACTTTTGTGGGGTATGCCCAGACGTGGGTCCCGTGCTCACTACGCTACTGGAGTCAAGCTATCCTGGCTGATGATGGCTGATAGCCAGAAACCGGTCCTAGGTTGCTCGATTCCGCTCCAGGGAACACATGGCTTGGCAGTTCGGACTGGACTATTCCAATGAGGCACAGGGTCAAGACTGATTTGCATATGGCCATGTCTGAACTGGGGTGGCGTGGTGAGTAAAATAACGATGGATTAAACCCAGATCTGTGACTGGGGGTGAATATTTTGCCAATATGCAACATTCCATCAATCACCTTGTGTGTTTTGAGGTTCTTTATACTGTCATTCTTACACCTACAGTGCACAGAAAGACTCCACCACATCGGCATCCATGGGGACATGCTTAGATGCATCACCTCCTTCCTCAACGGAAGAACTCAGAGGATCCACCTCCCACCTTTCACCTCTGACCCAAGGAGATCACCTGTGGTGACCCCCAGGGCTCATTCCTCAACCCAACACTCTTCAATGTACATATGACCCCTCTGGCAAAGATCGTCAGATCCCACAGTCTCAACATAATATCCTACGCAGATGACACCCAACTCATCCTCTCACTCACCAACACCCCACCACCACCAAACCCAACTTCCACAAATGCATGACAAACAGTCGCTGACTGAATGAAGAGCAACAGCCTCTAGCTGAACACAGACAAGATGGAAGTACGGATCTTTGGCAAAAGCAATAACACATGGAATGACTCCTGGTAGCCATCAGACCCAAGACCCATACCCATTCCCTCCAGCCACTCCTGAAACCTCGGAATCATCATTGACAACAAACTCGCTATGAAATCCCAGATCAAAGCCATCTCCTCTGCCAGCTTCCTCGCTCTTCGCAAGCTACGTAAGCTCTTCAAGAGGCTACCCCTACACACGAGATGCACTGTGACACAAGCCCTCATCACCAGCCAACTAGTCTATGGCAATGCTCTCTATGTAGGAATCACCGCACACCTTCTACAGAGACTTAAGAACATACAGAATGCTGCAGCCAGACTCATCATCGGCCTTCCCAGATGAACCAACATCACACCCCACCTCAATAAACTCCACTGCTTCCTCGTACAGAAGAGATGCCAAATCAAGCCGCTGACTTACGCACACAAGGCTCTACACAACCAAGGACCCGCCTACATTAACCACCTCCTGAGCTTCCAACAATAATCGAGAAGACTACGCTTTGCCTCCCTTTCACTTGCCCATACTCCCTGCATCTACCCAAGAAGAAGTAAAGGACACTCCTTCTCCCACATCGCAGCAAAGACCTGGAACAGCCTCCCCACGCACCTCTAGACCATCACCACACATCTGGAACCCCGAATGACCCTCAAGACCTGGCTGTTCAAGCAACTGGGTACCCTATCGGATGATTAGCCGCACTTTATAAATCCTGATTGATTGAAAAAAGCCTGTAGGCAACTAGGAGAATAAAAAGTAACAACACAATGGTGCCACACTGCCTGTTTTTAGGTCTTGCCTGCCAACAGAACATGTGCTGTCTCTGTGAGGGGTATTGTTAACAACGAAGGGCTGAGAACCCACCCATTTCTTACTATTCCTTGACGTCATTGTTTCTCTTCTTTGCTTCCTCCTAAGTAGCTAGCACATGCCAGGCATCACTTCCTTTTTTAATGGAGCATGAATCAAGCACAGATTGCTTTCTCCTGAATGACTGTCCGTCCGCTACTCGTACTGTGATTGAAGTACTATTTCTACTTTACCTCCCACCCCCCTTGTCAGTGGTGCTTCTTCCCTCTCCCACCCACCCTTTCTCCATGTTGCTTCTTCAGCCTTACACCCATGCACCCCTTCTCCATGTAGCTTCTGCTATTTCCATCTACTCCATCTCTGTGTGCTGCCCCCTGCCCCTCACCACTCCCATCGTCATTGCTTGCCTGTACTCCCACTCCTTTCTCCCATCCTTGCTTTGGCTGTCCCGATAAAAAAAAGACATAAAACAAGGTCACAGCACTGGCTGCGTCATAGCACTTTTTCTTTCAAACTCTACTTTTAGCCATGCTGCATAGCCACAATGCTGTACAAACAACATTGATAAAAGACACTGGCAAAGTCACTAGCTCTCACCTAGGCAAGACCTATTGGCTTTGACAATGTTTGTTCTCTTTTAGATATCCCTTCTTCTCCCCCAGAGCAAACAGAGCTGTGTGGTTGTGGCTGCCAATTTGTCCAGAATTGGAAGAAATCCTTTTTAGAGAAATTTGCTGAGTGCAAAGCGGCCATTGCTCCATAAAATATAATAGGTCATTTAATTCAATTGAAAGTGTTTTATTAAGTGCATGGCTACCCAACTGTCTTCCCAGCGCCAAGGTACATTAGGTACGGCTCTGAGATCTTAGGCAAATAGATGGGTCTTAAGTTGTATCCTAAAGCTGGGTAAATTGCAATTTATTCTGAGAATAGGTGGCAAAGTGTTTCACAGCTTTGGGGCAAAAAAAAGCAAAGGAGTGTGCCACACACCTAGCGTTTTCACCCAATAGATGAATAGAAGTTGCAGGCTGATAGATATAAGTGCTCTATTTATCTGATAAGGACTGATCTTCCGATTGAGAATGCGAGGTCCTGCCTAATGTCTTGTGCAATTAATCATACACAACACTTTAAACTGAATCCTCTTGCTAACGAGCAGCCAAAGTAGAGTGGTAAGTGCCAGAGAGACAGTCTGATAATTGGGGAAACCCAAGAGGTTTCAAGCCGCGGCATTAAGAATTACCTGAAGCCTTTTGATGACTGAGAGTGGACCCCCCCAAAATAGAGGGGGTTTCCATAGTCAAGGAGAGATAGAATAAGACCATGAACTACAACTCTCCGGATGGTGAAAGAGAGCCAACTTAGGGGCCCATTACGATGGAAGGGGGACTTTGTCCACCCCCCACCGTAACGGTAAAAGGGACCAACCGCCAGAGGTGTGGCGGTCCTGCTATGCCAATTAGGATGCGCCCGCCACCCTGGCAGTTGCATCCTACATATTAGGCATTGCGGCGGGCGGTGCTGTCAGCAGCACCTGCCGCAATTCACAATATGCATGTTGTGCATTGGCATGCACAACGTGACAGGCACCGCGCGGTGCTGGCCACCTTGTGTATGCCAATGTAGAACCCCCAAGTGCAGTCCCTCAACCCCCCACTCCCCGGGAGCCCCCAACGGGCCCCCAAAGTGATCACTGCATGTCTTTCCATGGCAAAGCCATGGAAAGGCCTCTAAAAATGCACATCCTAATATGGATGGGGGCCTTTTCCGACTGGCCGGGAATACGACCAGCGGGAAAGCAGCAGACGGTCTTTCCCCCGCCGCGGTGCAACTCCCATTCTAATTTGGCGGGGGTGAAACGGGAGCATCTGTCGGGCGGATCAGCCCGATTTGCTAATAGGCCCCTAAGTGTTTTCCTGAGGACTTATAATAGGCCAAAACAGCTGGAAGATAACTTCCTGGAATGGTCACCCATGGTGAGCTTGCTGTTCATGGAGCAGGGTTTTCGTAAAATAAAACCTGCTCGAATTGAACCCTCAGTAACATTTATTAACAGTGTGTAGTGAAAACGAATGTAGAAAAGAGCCTAACATGAGGTAAAATGCTACTGCACACGTGCGTACCAAAAGCACTGAAATAGGCCGCAAATGCTTCTTTACAAATGAAAAACAAGCCTTTGCAATGCAATAGGTCTTGCATTTACGACAGTTTGAGCTATTGGCATTGTAAATAACAATGCCTATTATTTATTTGTTGTTTTTAAAACAGGAAAATAAAAGGCATTGTCATTTACAATGCCAATAGCTTAAACTCTCACAAGTGCGAGACCAATTGCATTGCAAATGTGTTTGTGCTATAAACATTTTTAAAAAGCGTTAGGAAAGAGCGTGTCCTGCCTCCAGCAGCAGGCAGGACAAAGCTATTGGACAAAATAGTGCTCAGAGGCTGTAATTAAAGCCTACCGAGTAACAACACGCGTAACAGGGGGTGTCGCCTTGGGAGGTTACAAAATGAGACAAGCCGGTACTAAGGAGGGACTAATAAGCCTATTTACCAATGAACAGCCATAGTTCACAGTGGACAATGACACAAGCCAATGAAAAATATGGGTGGAAAGCGGGCGGAGCTTCAAGTCCATACCTTAATACAGCATGCCTCTCAGTGCAGCGCATGCACTGCCCAAGCTCGACCTAAAAACAAGTGAAAGCACTTTAATGTGCATCACTGGAGCCAGGTGAGAAGGACTCTGGTGTTTCCATGACCTTCATGCAGACAGCTCCTTACTCCCCTTTGAAGACTTGGGCACAGCTCGAGCATGTCAAAACCCTACCTGTGTGGCAGTACAGGAAGCAGCATCCATGTGTATGAAGCAGCATCCATGTACATGACGCAGCCTTTACACATGTTCAAAAATAGAAATGCTACGAAGCAAGCCCTTTCTCTGCTGCCTTGTCTGGAAACTAGAATATTCCACAGGTATGTAAGGAATTCGAGGCTCTTTCCTTTTTATGGACCATATTTAGATGTCATTGCATGTTGTGAAAAGTGGGCTTGTTTGCTGGGTGTTTGGGTGTCTCGAGTGTGCAGTGAACATCTCTGGGACCCTCCAGTTCTCTGCTGGCCAAACCTCCTGCTCCAGCGCTTTACCTTCTCCCAGGCCTGTGCCCAGGGATTTCTGCACCCAGGTCCTGGTGTCACGGTTTACTCTTTACTACCCCAAATCTGCAAGAAACTAGGCAACAGCGATGGTAAGATGGATTCCAGAGAGACCCCCCCAATGTATTCTGTCTGCACTCAGATATGTCTAAGGAGGCCTCGGGTGGAAAGACTCTGTTAGACTTCTTTCGAATCAGCACAATTTGTGTAAAGTTCCATTGACACAAACCTGGAATTGGCACAAACCTGGAATTGGTGGACCCTGCACTTTGACTGCGTATCCCAACCCTCTATTAAGAGTTGTCTAGCAGATCTAGAAGCTTTGCAGCTCCTACAGAAAGTGTTGGCCCCCACCCACTTAGGCGGGCACATATTGGACCCGTTCTTCACTTCTTTAGAGGACATTACTATATGCCCACCTGTCCAGCTGACATGGACAGACCACATGTTGGTGAAGGCAGTGATTCCTGTAGTAGATCCCCTCTTTGTGGGGCAGAATAAAACCTCTCTTTCCCGCCAGTGGAGCAAATTAAAACTAGAAGACTTTTACCTTATACTAGGAAAGACACCCCTACCTCCTCCCCCCGATGCTGATTGTGGTTATGACTCATTCTGCAATTGGATTGGCTCGGCCTTGGACTCCCTTATTCCCCTTGTGCGCTCTAAGTGCCGGACCAATGCCCATAGTCCGTGGTACGATGAGACCCTGTCGTCTCTCAAGAGAAAGTGTAGGCAAGCAGAAAGACGTTGGAGGAAAGCTTATGACCCCGTGCTCAAAACCTGCTACCTTACTCTATCCAAGGCATATCATAGAGCGGTCTGCCGAACACGTGCCGCATATTATGCGCAGGAGTTTCGGAACAGCCCTAACCCCTCTAAATTAATCTTCAAGGTCCTAAAGGACCTAACAACTAAGAGGGCTTCTGCCGCAGAAATTTGCACAGACTCTCATTGTGAGAGCCTGGCCTTGTTTTTTGTTCAAAAGGTGCAAGTAATCTATCGCACCTTTCCAACTATCATGTACCGTCCGGACTTAAGTGATTGTCCAAAGATCAATAGTATGACCTTGGATATGCTGGCCCCCCTATCTGAAGAGGGTTTTGACCTATTGAGCCAAAAAATTAAATCTGGCTCTCCTGCTGACCCCCTCAAACTGGACCTGTTCAGAAACATGCAGGCCATATGTCGCTCCCCCTTGTTGGCCCTTATAAATATGTCATTGGCCTCAGGGACTGTGCCCACCAAATGGAAGCAAGCGGTAGTTACACCGATCCTAAAAAAGCCTACCCTTGATCCTATAAAACCGGAGAACTATCGCCCCATCTCACTGCTGCCGTGGGCTGCTAAAGTCACTGAAGCCCACGTGAATGGGATCCTGGCCGACCATCTTGCCAAAGCTAACATCTTGGATCCCACGCAAAATGGATTTCGTTCTGGCCACAGCACGGAGACCGCCTTGTTATACATGGTTGAACATCTGCGCTCCGTGCTGGACACCGGACGAACAGCGGCACTCCTGTTGTTAGATCTGAGTGCCGCCTTCGATACGGTGTCCCACGAAATCCTGTTGCAGTGGTTAGAGGAAGCTGGGGTCAGGGGTCTGGCTTTAGGGTGGTTCCGCTCCTTCCTTTCCAATAGATCTTTCCAGGTTGCGATACCACCCGGTAAATCCACATCTCACCCGCTCACGTTGGGGGTCCCACAGGGATCATCTCTGAGCCCCACTCTTTTCAACCTTTATGTGGGGCCGCTGGCTGCGGTAGTCAAACGCTGGGGCCTGACAATGGTGTCCTATGCGGATGACACGCAGCTGGCGGTCACACTAAGTGGGGACTCAGCTGTGGACGCCCTCAATTTCTGTGAGGGGTTGCGTGCGGTGGCCAATTGGATGACCCAGAACTGTCTCCAATTGAACACAATGAAGACAGAGGTGATGGTGGTTGGGAAGCAACCTGGATGGTGGAATAACAACTGGTGGCCCCCCGAGCTAGGAATGATCCCTTCTCCTGTTATGGAGCTAAAAATCCTCGGGGTCTGGCTGGACCCTACACTCAGCTTTACCTGCCAGACTAAGAAAGTGGCGGCCTCTTGTTTTGGCACCATTAGGGGTATCAGGCCGGTGCTTAAATTCTTCGATGCCCCTACTAGACAGCTTGTGGTCCAGGCCTCTGTTCTATCCAGGATAGACTATGCCAGTGCTCTGTTAGCTGGCACAAATAAGGCTGAACTTCTGCGGCTACAACGAGTGCAGAATGCCGCCGCTAGAGCAATTTTTGGGTTGCCCAAACGTTGCTCAGCGTCTAGAGTTCTGCAAACGCTCCATTGGTTACCTGTTGCTCGGCGGATTGAGTTTAAGGTGCTCTGCCTGGCCTTTAAAATTTTGAAGGGCACGGCTCCACCTATTCTCATGAATTTACTGACCCCATATGTCCCCTCTCGCTCTCTGAGATCGATGGGTCAGAATCTGGCTGTTGTGCCTCGTTTTCTGCTGAGCAGGATTGGAGGCCGCTCCTTCCGAGTAATAGCCGCCAAGCTATGGAACGCTCTCCCTAATGAAACCCGTGCTTTGGAAGACCTATTCCAGTTCAGACGTGCCATCAAAACCTTTCTTTTTAATAAGACTCCCTGATTCTGCTGCATTCTGTGATGTTGTGTATACCTTTCTCTGCGCCAGGACGCCCCTTTGCTGGGGCAGCTGTGCGCGGTATAAAAACCATTAACATAACATAACATAACCCCTTCAAACCACCAAAATTAAGGTCACCGACAGGCGCTGGCACAAGCTTGTACCAGATGAATGGGCCACCACTCTTTCAGACTCTATCCCTGCCCTCTCCACCGATCCTATCACTGCCGATGAACAGTTCAACTCTTGGGTAACATCGTCCCTAAACAAACTCCTCCCTAAAACCACCACTCTCAGACATCCCAAGAGAGTGACCCCCGCTCCCTGGTATACCCCAGAGTTGAAGTCTCTGCGACAAGACTGCAAGAGAACAGAACGTTCATGGAGGAGGGATACGACTAAGTCTAAGGTAAAGAAGGACGTCTACCTCACTTCTTTACAAACTTATAAGACTGCCCTACGCAAAACAAAAAGCTCTTTCTTTCAAGTTAGAATAGAAAATTCTGCCTGCTCCAGCAAAGAATCATATGTTATCCTAAAGGAACTCCTTAAGGTACCAGACCCTGGACCAAGAAACCCACCAGACCCCAAAGCAGATGGAAAAAAATGCCATCAGCTAGCTAACTTTTTCAAAGAGAAGATCCAGAAAATCCTCGACTCAATCCCAATCACAAACTCGAGTGAGGAAAAAGAGATCCTCAACACTCCCACCTCCCCCTGTTTATCCTCCTGGGGGCAAGTGACCATTGAAGAAGTCGAAAGCACGCTAAATACCATCAAAAGCGGATCGCCCAGGGACCCTGCCCCGCTACGTATCCTCAAGAAAGTAGCACCAACTATCGTTCCCCCCCTTACCCATCTCATCAACGCCTCATTTCAGCAGGGAGTCGTTCCATCCAGTTGGAAAGCAGCAGTCGTTAAGGCCCTATTGAAGAAACCATCTTTGGATCCCCTGGATTTAGCCAACTACAGGCCAAACTCTCTCCTTCCTGGGACGAGTAAGATCGCTGAAAAACTTGTGAATAGGAAACTATCAAAATTTCGGGAAACCAATGACCGACTAAAAAGTTCACAGACAGGTTTCCGCCCAGGGCAGGGCACGGACATCGCCCTCCTTGCGGCGGTGGAGGAGGCCAGAGCAATTTTTACGCAGGGGGATCAGTGGCAGTGATCCTCCTCGACCTTAGTGCGGCCTTCGACACCGTCAACCACCAGATCCGTATCCATCGGCTTAGGTGGGTCGGTGTGGAAGGCACCGCACTGTCTTGGCTTTCGTCTTTCCTGGGCCAACGCTCCTTCCAG
Organism: Lissotriton helveticus; assembly: GCF_964261635.1. NCBI lineage: Eukaryota > Metazoa > Chordata > Amphibia > Caudata > Salamandridae > Lissotriton > Lissotriton helveticus. The sequence goes on from NC_136057.1 coordinate 583,056,694, forward strand.
ATCTGGGAGAATAATGCCTGCTCCTCTGAAACACCCCTCCAATGTGGCATACCTCAGGGCTCCTCTCTGAGCCCTACTTTATTCAATATCTATATGTCCCCATTGGAGGAGGTCGTTAAACCTTTCGGAGTGAGTATCGTCAGCTATGCTGATGACACCCAATTAGTGGTGGCCTTATCTCACCCAAGCCAACAACCTGCGGACTTATACAACTGTCTGACGCAGATACAAGGTTGGATGAATAGCTCAGCTTTAAAACTAAATGGCTCTAAAACTGACATTCTTCTCCCTGGTCGGAAAGGGCTCTCCCTCCCACAGGACATCTGGCCAACCTGCCTGGGCCCCCCCCCAGACCCGAAACCCGAGGTAAAAAGCTTGGGTGTATGGCTCGAAACCGACTTAACTTTTACCACACAAGCAAAAAAAGTAGCCGGGACCTGCTTTGGCCTTCTCAAATCAATGAGGAAGATTCTGCCCCTACTTCCTCCCACCTCTCAAAAACTCTTAATCCAAGGCCTAATACTATCCAGGCTAGACTACAGCAACTCCATCTACCTAGGCGCCCCTGAAGCAACTTTGAATAAACTACAAAGAATCCAAAACTCAGCTGCCCGAATCCTCACCAATACCCCCGCCAGAAGTTCGGCCAAACCAGCCTTGAAGCTTCTCCACTGGCTCCCGGTGAGGGAGCGAGTGAAGTTCAAAGCCCTCTGTCTGGCCCACAGACTACTTCAAAACAAAGGCCCCCCTATCCTAAGAAAATTTATCAGACCGTACAAAGCCCCAAGATCCCTCCGATCTGATCACGAGTGCCTCATTATCATCCCCAGAGTCAAGAAGGCACGTTCGGGCGGAAGGCGCTTTTCGGTCCACACCGCACGCCTCTGGAACGCTCTTCCCCGCAACCTGAGAACAGAATCAAACTACCTAGGTTTCAGGAAGCGGCTTAAAACCCATCTTTTCCCCTAAACTCTGACTCCCCCCTTTCTGCCGTCCCCCTGCCCCCCCCCCCCCCGCCGCCCCCCGTTCTTACGCTCAGGTGCTTGGATCTTTAGCGCTGGGATACCCACGGGTGACTACGTGCTCTATAAAAAAAATTAATAATAATAATAACTGTCAGCCATCAGGGTATTTGTTCCCCATAACCAGGTCTCGAATGTGCAGACCCTTTGCTGGATGTCTGCAGAAAAACACAGCGTATGTGTAGCAAAGCAGAAAAACACAGACAAATAGGAAGCACGGTCTATGTTAACTAGGGTGATGTGGTAGTTCACAGGAAGTCCGTAAGTGAACAGAACAGGATTTCGGGACATGGGATGCCTCATACCCACAATAGTTACTAGTTTTGCTGTCACTTTAAAGAAAACCTTGTTACACACAGGACAACAGTTTCTACCCCCAGGTTTTGAGCCATCAACCCTTTTAATTATGGAGTTTGTAGTTTTACGTGTACAATTGCGAGTATTGGCCTACAGTTTCAGCATGCACACTGCATTTAGTCATTAAAAATATGAGACTGGCTGTGTGACCCACATGTTGACATCTATGGCTATGCGTAGATGTCCCATTAGTGCCAGTGTCATTGCTGAAAAGACCCGTGTTGCTTTGCTCGACATATTTCAAATTAAAGGATACACTGTGATCTCGTCAAGCATCAGAACTAAAGGTCTGTCCAGGCATTAATGGCTAGAGTTCAGGGGTATCCATTCAATTCAATTCGGTAATAAGAGCTACTTGTGTTCTATGAAAGCCACTGCCAGTTACTGATATTATTAGACCACACCATACAAGATTACACTAGTGGTCACCATACGTAAAATTACTAGCAGTGATCGCCTCAGTGCCTCAGACCGGGTTGCCATCAGTAATGTAGATAAGGCTTTGTCTACTGGAATTCCTTTAGATGGGTAATACAGAAGAGCCACAGCAGCAACGCCCCAGGCACAAGTAATGATAATAGTAATGTCTCTCTAAATGATCTATCACTCAAAAGTATGGTTTAAATATATTTTGGAAATCAATTTTTCTACAAACATCAGCTCATGAGTTATGAAAATACACACTTTAGTTGTCGTCTTGAATACACAGTTTTGCCATACACACATTAATTCAACCAAAAGAAGGGTTTTAATAGTCCGGAATGCACACAGGAGAGCTACCAGTAGCTCGTGAGCTACTCATTGGAGAAGCCTGGGCGAGATACATTCTTCTTTTTTTTTTTTTTTTTAAAACACCACTATATTTTAACTTTTTCCCTATTGCGTTAATGAATCAGACAGTATTAAACAGCATTTCAGAGCTCAGATAAAACCATACATAATGTCAGACATACTTTTCAGAGCGCAAACAGCATTTGACAGATGGTGCTTGCTTATTACAGCTGAATATAGTTAGAATTACACATTTTAAAACAGTACTCTGTAAAGACTGGGCATGTCAGGTGGCTGGGGAGGGAGGAAAGTCATGGAGACATCGCTGGGGTGAAGGTGAACTTGCTCCTTAATGCAACAAGTACTGCAAATGGTCAGGAAATCAATAGAAAGCTAAAGAATCGCGGGAGAAAGGCAGCTCCGACATATTAGTTATGGGGGCTAATAAATCAAATGAACCAAAAGGTCCATGGATTCTGACAGGCCTCTCTCAGATTCATGTGACATTCAATGGGCGATCAGGGGATTGTGTACACACATAGAGACTGATGCTACTGTGCAGCACATCGATAGTGCTATGTTTCCAAACAACGTACGCTTGTGAGCGAGCAGGCTGGAGATCTGCTGCACATGCGGTGCAGGGACCTTACACCGCATCCCCATGTCAGGTGCAACCTCTGTGAAAATAGTACTCCAGTACTCACCGGTGATTAGGGTTACAACGAAAAGGTGGCAACGACTTGTTGCACGCTCTCTGCTTTCATTAGAAGTGCGTTCATGCCAAGGTTCGCCTCCACGGCCCAAACCTACACACCCAGGGGTAGCAGTGGAAACAATATCATGTGAAGGCAACTGGACAGACGCCGCACTGCTGTTGGGCATCCCTCACACCCCGCCATTTACTTTAAAACATCTTGTGAAACAAACACAGCAATCTGATCCGTGCGAAGAGCTCAGGGGAGACCACCCGAGCCCTAGACTTTGAAAAGGAGGCACCGTGAGGATTTCCCGGCCCCTCTGTCAAGTGAAAGGATGTTTTAACTACTCTCACAATCTACACCCCGGTTTGGCTCCATAGAGACAGCGCAACATTCTACAGGAGAGCTATGCTGGGGAAGCATACCGGTACCAGCACCTTGGGCGAAAGCAACATCGGATCTTATTTCTCAATAGCTCTTTGCAAATGCCTGTGCGGTGGCATCTGTGGGGCACCAATAGCATGCCTCCTCCTGGAGATATTGCTGCCATACAGTGGGGCTTGGTAACACTCTGGCACAGCGGGAGCCAGGTGACACCAGGGAAATGAACAACCGGACTGTGCCCAAAGACTTGTCAAACATTGTGAATCAGAGGAACGGGGCACAGGTAGCCGTTAACACAAGAACGCGAGCTTCCACACTCGAGCGCCCAACTCTCAGCCTCGGATAATATTTTGCAACACATCCTCTCATCAGAAGGCTTTTGGCCACGACAATGGCACCAAAATAGTAATCCAAAAGAAAACACATAAAAAAAACAACAACATTAGGCGCTCTCATGAAATGTCGGCAGGTAAAGCCACGGCATGTGCAGCGAAGCCCGCAGATTGCGTTTGGGAACAGTTCGGTGTACACAAGCACTGGCACAGACTTGTTAATATTTGCATCGTGCTTTCACTTTCACAATAGCTGCCGCCCCCCACAGCACTCGCGGGGTGGGTGGCAGCTATTGTTAAAGTGAAAGCGCGATGCAAAAATAAGCACGCAGCCGGCCGCCATTGCCAAAAAAGTGCTTACCGACTAATGAAGAAGAGAGTGTAACGCTGCAAGTAAAAGATCCAGTCCTAATGGGAGGTCACAAAAGGAGGCAGGGCAGTAACAAGGAGGGACTGAGATGCCTGATTATCCATCGAAAGCCAGCATTTACCATGGACAATGACACCAAACAATGAAAAATATGGACGAGGCTGCCACACCACTTCCGAAACATACCCTACTACAGCATGCCTCACAGAGCGAGCAGCGCATGCGCATGCGCTGCAACACTAGGCTCGACCTAATAAAAAGGACTAATGCTGCTTTTATGCACTTTATGAACGTTTACTAGGAAAATTATATTAACTTGGGTTGCGCATGGATAAATGAAGCACTGGGTGAGTGCGTAATTGAAAGCATTACTAGTGATTAATAATGCCTGTGTTTATTTTCCATAGAAGCATGGTTTTCTGCTCTGGAGGAAACATTTGAGTTAATGAAATGAAAATAAATTCAGAAAATAATGTTGAACGAGATGGGGAAAGTAGAAGACGAGTGTCCTTCATGAGTCCTGTATACCTGCAAAGAGTTAGCAGGAATAAACAATTTCTTCATCGAGTGGAAGAAGATTTCCTCAGAAGGCGGCACAGGCAGATAAATGTGACACAGAATTTGCTACATGACTGAGATGGAGGAAATGAATACTATGACAGTGGCTTGAATTTGTAGTTCTTGGGGTCGAAGTACATGAATTGAATAAATAAACAATAAGACATTGAGAGAGGTGGACATGACGAGAGTGGTGTGACAGTACATCCCCTTCCTTAACCAATCAAGTGTAGAGAAATCTTCTGTTCTGGCACAAATGTGGGTTGGACATCTGGAGTTTAGGGTATAATTGAGGTTCCAAGTGGGAGAGGATAGGTTAGTCGGTGGCTTGCTTTCCTACCTGCATGAGGAGAGGCATTGTTTGCTGTCTCCTATTATTGAGCTGGCTGTTCCTGTCTGCTGATTCCTGACTTAGTCTTTCCCTCTTCAACTCTTCTTGAGGGGCCTTACTGCTCTCATGGCCAGGGGGTAGTTTTCCTATTCAAAATGGGTTAGCATAGACAGAAAACTGAATTTGCATAATCATTTGAAAATGTAAATTGCCTCTGAACCTTTTGTCTCTTCGACCTTTCCACTCCTTTATGCACTGTCAAATGAGATGCTTTTTTATCATTATTTGTACTATATGTTGGTATTAATGAGCATTTATTTCACATTATTTGGATAAACATTATAAATATACAAATGAGTCTGTCTTTATTAGAGGTGTTTTACTAGTTTTTTGATTTTCTTTAGAGCCAAGTATTAGTTTGCCAAACCCTGTCAACTATATAAAGATTGCATCGCCATAATTGGTATATTAGAAATGAAGATACAAATTGGGCTTTGGCAAGTTTGATATTGGTTTAGAAATACACTAACCCATCATGAAGGGACTTGTTGGGTAATGTAATTGTCTGTAGAAAATTATTAGTCCCAGATCGCTGGATCAGTTTTGGTAGGTGCCTGATGGTTTATATTGATTATTTTGGCAAATTAATAGCTGAATTATTGATTTTGGTTACTAATATGAAAAATAGTGTCTCTGTTTTATGTAGTTTGGAAGTACAGGTACGGGAGTTGCCTAAGATCCCGGTGGGTTGATTTAGCCTCAGGGGCAGAGGAAGAGTGTGGAAAAGTATTGCACTGGAGAAGTACTTTGTCTGTTGTTGTAATATTGATCAGTGAAAGGCTGTTCATATTATTCTAAGGGACCTATTCTAAAGTAAGTAAGTAAGCTGAATGTAATAGTGAAGTCCTCTTCCGAAGCTTTAGAAAGTACAGCTAAAGGAGTACCAAGACCTCTCTTCACTTGATTTGTAATTGTGAAAGTCCACTTCCGAAACTTTAGGAATACGTCTAGAGGAGTACTTTTCACTTGTTTGAGGAGTAGAGTGACGCTGGTTGTTATTTTGTTGGTTATGAAAGGATCTCTTGAATGATTGAACTATCTCTTCATTTAGTGGAGCAGACAAAGTAGCAGCATTTTGTGTTCTTTCTACTAAGAATTTATTCAGAAAGACTTTGTAGTACATTGCCGTATTATTTTGTAAAGGGAGGGTCAGATTTTGGAGTTATACTGACGTCACAAAAAGCTGTGCACGGATTGGACGGAATAGCGGGTGTGTATTGTGGTGTGATTGGTTGGTTAATGTGAGTTGCGCTGGTATTGGACGAGCGTGAGTGAATAAGGTGAACGGAATAACAAAAAGATTTCCTTGATTTCTGAAATATTTAGCGAAAAGAGAGAGTTGAAAAATGAAGTTGGTAAAAATGATACAAGATTTATTTAAAAAAGACAAGCCAAAAGTATCTAGAGAGGGAGTTCCTGTACCTCCTCCAAGATCGCCTGCTTGCTTTATGATGTTAGAGCGTGGATATCATATGTGTACATGGTTAGAGAATTGGGTGAGTTATACTCAGGATGATGGAGTTTTAACTTTTCCAGAGCATGGTACGTTTAATGCAAGAATTTTGGAATTTTTGAGGAAACTAATGAATTTGTTAAAACCAAATCCTAGACCTATGCAGTATGAGGCACTTGAGGAATGGGAACATGAGGCATACAGAAGGGAGAGAGCTAGGAATGGGATGAAATATAGGAATACAATGAGATGGTATTCAGAAGCTAAATGGGATGCTCAGATGAAAAGGTGCAGTAGAGTTGTAATCATAGATGGATTATATTCAGTAATGGTTGCTGAGGATTAATCTGGTGGAAAGTGCAAGGAGAAAAATTATAATGTAGAGACTTCAGAACTAGATATGAATCCGAATGAGATTGATAATGATTATTAGATGAAATGTTATTGTAGAAACCTCCACCATATCAGGAGAGTCCAGATGGGATTAGTCCAAGTGCACCATTAATTGAATTAGAAGTTCCACAAGTGCCATCGGTAGCTTATATTTTTCCTTTTTCCACAAATTTTTCTTCCCTCATTTTGTTCTGCTGATGTCACCTTATTGTTTTATGACCTTTCTTTCAATAAAGCTTTCAAACATAAAAAAAAAGAAGTTCCACAAGTTCCACAGATATCAGAAGCTTCACAAGTTCCGTTAGTCAATCAATCAATCAATCAATCATGCCATTTGTATAGCGCACTACTCACCCGGGAGGGTCTCAAGGCGCTTGGGGGGAGGGGTATGCTACTGCTCGAACAGCCAGGTCTTGAGTTGTTTCCTGAAGGCGAGATGGTCCTGGGTCAGCCGAAGGTGGATGGGGAGGGAGTTCCAAGTCTTGGCAGCCAGGTAAGAGAAGGATCTTCCTCCAGCGGTGGCTCTTCGGATGCGTGGTACGGCTGCGAGGGCGAGGCTGGTGGACCGTAGCTGGCGGGTGGGCGTGTAGAAGGTCAGGCGGTCGTTGAGGTACTTGGGGCCCAGGTCGTGGAGAGACTTGTGTGCGTGGGTGAGGAGCCGGAACGTGATCCTCTTGTCGACGGGGAGCCAGTGCAGGTTCCTCAGGTGGCTGGAGATGTGGCTGCGTCGGGGGACATCCAGGATGAGTCGGGCGGAGGCGTTCTGGATGCGCTGGAGTCTTTTCTGTAGCGTAGAGGGCGTTTCCGTAGTCCAGTCGGCTGGTGACGAGTGCCTGGGAGACAGTCTTACTGGTCTCGGTCGGGATCCAGCGGAAGATCTTGCGAAGCATACGCAGGGTGTTGAAGCACGATGAGGAGACGGCGTTGACTTGTCTGGTCATCGAGAGGGAGGGGTCCAGGATGAAGCCCAGGTTGCGTGCGTGGTCGGTTGGCTTGGGTGCGGTGCCCAGGGCTGGGGGCCACCAGGAGTCGTCCCAGGCGGAGGGCGAAGATCCCAGGATGAGGACTTCCGTCTTGTCCGAGTTCAATTTCAGGCGGCTGTCCTTCATCCACTCGGCGACGTCTTTCATCCCTTCGTGTAGGCAGGTTCTGGCGGTGTCGGGGTCTCTGGTGAGGGAGAGGATCAGCTGGGTGTCGTCGGCGTAAGAGATGATGTTGAGGTTGTGCTGGCGTGCGATGGCTGCGAGAGGTTTCATGTAGATGTTGAAGAGGATGGGGCTGAGTGAAGATCCTTGCGGGACGCCGCAGATGACTTCGGTGGCCTCGGAGCGAAACGGGGGGAGGCGGACTCTTTGTGTTCTTCCGGCGAGGAACGAGATGATCCACTCCAGTGCCTTCTCTTGGATACCGATGTTGCTGAGGCGCTGGACTAGGGTGCGGTGGCAGACCGTGTCGAACGCAGCGGAGCGGTCCAGGAGGATGAGGGCCACTGTTTCCCCCTTGTCAAGCAGGGTTCGGATGTCGTCGGTGGCTGCGATGAGGGCGGTCTCGGTGCTGTGGTTGGCTCTGAAGCCGGACTGCGAGGGGTCGAGGGATCCGTTCGTCTCGAGGAAGGCGGTCAGCTGTCTGTTGACGATCTTCTCGATGACTTTAGCAGGAAAAGGGAGGAGCGAGATGGGGCGGAAGTTTTTGAGATTGGTGGGGTCCGCTGTAGGTTTCTTCAGGAGGGCGCTGATCTCGGCGTGCTTCCAGCTCTCCGGGAAGGTGGCGGTGTTGAAGGAGGCATTGATGATGTTCCGGAGTTGGGGTGCGATGGTGGAGTCGGCCTTGTTGAAGACGTGGTGTGGGCAGGGGTCGGTCGGTGATCCGGAGTGGATGGTGTTCATCGTGCGGGCTGTGTCTTCGGTGGTCACCGTGGTCCAGGTGCGAAGGGTGGCGGTGGGGGTCATTGGTTCGACGGTTGGGTGCGTGGGTGGGGCGCCGAAGCTGTTGTGGATGTCGGCGATCTTGCGGTGGAAGAACGAGGCGAGGGAGTCGCAGAGGTCTTGTGACGGAGTGATGTCGTTGGTGCCGGTGCTGGGGTTGGAGAACTCCTTGACGATAGTGAAGAGCTCTTTGCTGTCGTGGGCGTTGTTGTCCAGTCGTTCCTTCAGGGATTTCTTCTTGGTGGTGCGGATGAGCTGGTGGTGCTTGCGGGTAGCGTGTTTGAGGGCGGTCATGTTGTTGGTGGTCCGGTCGAGGAGCCAGGCTTTCTCGAGGGTGCGGCAGGTCTTCTTGGAGTCCTTGAGGTCGTCGGTGAACCAGGATGCCTTCTTGCTTCTGGGTCTGCTGGGAGGGTTCTTTAGTGGCGCGAGGTCGTCGGCGCAGGCGGTCAGCCACTGTGTGAAGTTGCGGGCTGCTTCGTTGGGGTCCGTTGTGTTGGCGGGTGGGCTCTGGCTGAGGGAGGTGGTGAGCTGGTCTGCGGTGATCTTGCTCCAATTCCTGTGAGGTACCTGTTGCGGGTGGTGGTGGGTCGTGGATCTTTTGAAGCTGAAGTGGACGCAGCTGTGGTTGGTCCAGTGGAGTCCGGTGGCGTGGCTGAAGGTCATGTACTTGCTGGAAGAGAAGACGGGATCAAGCGTGTGGCCGGCGTAGTGGGTGGGGGGTGTTGACCAGTTGCTTGAGTCCGAGGTTGGCGAGGTTTTCCAGCAGGGCGGTGGTGTTGCGGTCCTTGTTGTTCTCCAGGTGGAAGTTGAGGTCCCCGAGGAGGATGTAGTCAGTGGAGGGGAGGGCGTGCGGGCTGATGAAGTCTGTGATGTCTTCGCTGAATTGTGTGCGTGGTCCCGGGGGTCTGTAGACGAGGGTGCCTCTGAGGGTCGTCTTAGGGTCAGTGTGGATCTGGAAGTGGAGATGTTCGGCTGCGGCGAAGGAGTCGTTGGCGTCGGTCGTGATGCGGATGGTGTTCCTGTGGACGATGGCGATGCCACCTCCGGTCTGGTTGATGCGGTCCCTCCTGATGATCTTGTACCCGTCCGGGATGGTGATGGCGATGTCGGGTGCAGAGGAGGCGTTCATCCAGGTTTCCGTGAGGAAGGCGACGTCTGGTGATGTAGCGTCGAGGAGGTTCCAGAGTTCCACGGCGTGTCTGTGGACGGAGCGGGTGTTGATCAGGATGCACTTGAGGTGGTTGCTGCTGGTGTTTGTCTTGGCGGGTGCGGGGCAGGTTCGAAGGCAGGTGAACTTGCAGGTGCAGCAGGTGAAGGGTCCGTGGGTGCGTCTCGGGGTGGCTCGGCAGCAGGCGTGGGTCCGGCCGGCATTGAGTGCTTTGAGAGTGGCGGCGTCGTAGGTCAGTCGGGTCGTCTTGCCTCGGCGGGGAGGGCCAGGGGTCCTGGCGCTGGGCGCGGGCCAGGCGCGGACGGGCGCAGACGGGCTTACCTTTGGCGCACCTTCGGCGCTCAATCGGTGCTCCCGCAGCGCGCGGTCGCTCTGGGGGCGTCATAAGTAAGGAGCCGGGAGGGAGGAGCAGCTGGGTGGCGGGAGCGGGGTGGCGAGTGGAATCACAGGGGGGCGGGGCCGCAGGGAGGCAGCGGCGAGAAATTCCAAGAAGCAGTGGGCAGCGGGAAATTCCCAGGAGCAGCGGGAAATTCCCAGGAGCAGCGGGCAGCGAGCGAAGGAATCTGCAGGCAGGAGGCGGCAAAGGCAGGCAGGAGCGGCAGCAGTGAGTGGGGCGACCAAGCCCTGTGGAGGGCTGAGCGGTCACATCTGTGGTCCCCTACGGTCCCCTTAAGTAAGGAGCCGGGAGGGAGGAGCAGCTGGGTGGCGGGAGCGGGGCGGCGAATGGATTCACAGGGGGGCGGGGCCGCAGGGAGGCAGCGGCGAGAAATTCCAAGAAGCAGCGGGCAGCGGGAAATTCCCAGGAGCAGCGGGAAATTCCCAGGAGCAGCGGGCAGCGAGCGAAGGAATCTGCAGGCAGGAGGCGGCAAAGGCAGGCAGGAGCGGCAGCAGTGAGTGGGGCGACCAAGCCCTGTGGAGTGCTGAGCGCTCACACTCTGTGGTCCCCTACGGTCCCCTTAAGTAAGGAGCCGGGAGGGAGGAGCAGCTGGGTGGCGGGAGCGGGGCAGCGAATGGAATCACAGGGGGGCGGGGCCGCAGGGAGGCAGCGGCGGGAAATTCCAAGAAGCAGCGGGCAGCGGGAAATTCCCAGGAGCAGCGGGAAATTCCCAGGAGCAGCGGGCAGCGAGCGAAGGAATCTGCAGGCAGGAGGCGGCAAAGGCAGGCAGGAGCGGCAGCAGTGAGTGGGGCGACCAAGCCCTGTGGAGGGCTGAGCGGTCTTCACACAATAAGCGAATTTCACAAGCGAGAGAGATTGAAATGGTCAACAGAACAAAGAAAGAGTTCACTCAGAAAATTAATCAGATGAGTTTAAATGCAGAAGTGTTGTCAGTTCCGGTGACAATAGGTCCTTAAGTTCCATTGTATAGTGAGGGTCAAAATATATATCGAGAGTGCATGCATTGACAGTTCCAGTGAATGGTGCTAGAAATGTTAGTGAATCAGAATCAAATGAGATTAGTGCATCACTGATTGACAATCCAGTAAATGGAAATGTGACTGAAACACCAAAAAAGGAGTGTACAGATTGATCCAAGAAAATTAATGCCAAATGTGAGAGAAACAACTTCAGTAATGGCACCAAGTATGTCCAAACCAAGTATACATATAAGTAGGTTAAGAGTAGATCTGATAGAAATGATTATTGGTACAATAAGTCCAGAGAGATTGAGTAAATATCAGGATGATGAGTTGCTATTCTTGTGTAAGAATATTACATTGAAAGTGAAAAATGTGCATGAGAGGTTGGCAGAAGCAACACAAGAGTATGGACTGGATATTGAAAAATCAAAAGCTTTACAGAAGACATATAGGTTGGATTTTAGTGATAAGGACTTAGAGAGTTTGAATGCATCTGGTAAACAATTGCAAATAAAGGAATTGATTAATACTCTGAAAAGATGGGGTAAATTAGAACGATGGAAAGGTCGATGTGCGAAAAAGAAAGAAGAAATGCTTCCAAGTAAGGGTGTGACTGCATCTCCTTTGCTTCCGTTAAGAGAGACAGAATCTGCTGAAATGATATATCCTATGAGAGAAGTTCCGGGTGGTGGATATGGTCAAGGCAGGACATATTGTCTTTTACAAATTAATTTCCCAGGTTGAGAGAAAAGCCTGGCGAGTGGTACAAACAGGCAGAGAGGTTTGTAAAGGTCTCAAAGGTCTTGTTGAATGATTTGGATATTTTATTTGATATTGTAGTTCCAGCTGATTTATGGACTGAGTGTAAGATTGCAGTTGATTGGCCGAAAGAAGAATATCCAAGAGATGTTAAAACTGGGGCGCCTTCAGAAGAGGTAATGAAGAAATATAATCAAGTGATTACTTATTTGAAGAGTAACATTTCCCCAAAAGAAACAGATTGAGTTAAGATTGACAGGACGACACAGGAATCAAAAGAAACAGTAAATGCTTACTACGAAATACTTTTACAGGTGTTCAAACAGTATAGTCGTTTTGAAAACATAACTGACAAAGATATGGGACATTTTGTGAATACGTTTGTGTTTGGATTGAAACCTGAGATTAGTAATATGATGCAGCAGCATTTGATTAGTTGGCAAAACAAGACAGTGGATGAAATACTGAAGTACGCAAAGTATTGTAGTGATGATATTGAATCTAGGCATACGAAATTGAAAGACAAAATGATGTGGGCACAGGTGAAAGCAGCACAGCGAAAGAATGGGAATTTTGTTGATTTTTCTCTAACAGGTTTCAGAGAAGGGCAGAATCAGAATTTTCAAAATGGTCAGGTACCTAATATGAATGTCGCACCAAACGGTGGTGTTCAAGTGCAATTACCAGGAAAAGGTACAGGTAAAGGTAATAAAGAAGAGATGAAAAAGAAATGTCCTTGTCATGAGTGCAGAAGGTTAGGACATTGGAAGAACGAGCGTAAGTTCTTGTTTTTTAATCCACAGATGCAGAATGAAGTGGTTGTGAATAAAAAAAAAGCTGCAACAGGTAGTTACACCGCAGGTACAGGAAACCAGGATTCGAGCCTCGAGGTAGCGTCCACATTCTGTGATTCTGGGCAAATCACTTAATCTCCCCGTGCCTGAATGTGTAATGTAAATAAGGTATTCATGTAAAGTGCTCCAATACCTTCGGGTTGAGTTGGCACTATATAAATATGCAAAAAAAAAAAAAGTGCCTCAAGCTCCTATGCCAAATAATGTGAATGCTCAGGTACAGAGATACAGAGTGAATGCTGGCTTTCACGCGGGTGAACAAGTTGGTAAGAATCAAAATGTGCAGATCGTTTAGCAACATTGGTTGCAATACCCTGAGAGTGATTCAGATTCATCTCAATGACGGTGCCTTAGGTGGGAGAAAGAGTGCGTGCTTGGTGCATCACTAGAGGTAGATCAATCAGGTCCTTTTGTGGATGGGAAAGTGGAAGGTAATGATATTCAATTCCTTGTGGACACTGTTGCTACCCGTTCTACTGTGAGACCAGTAGAAATTTCAAACCTACCCCTCTCGGGAGAAACTATCTAAGTTGTAGGAGTTTCAAATAAGTATATTGGAACTCCAGTGCCCAAACATTGGAGAGTTTAGAAATTTACATCGATTTGTGGTGTGTGATACAAGTCCGGTGAACCTATTAGGTAGGGACTTACTGTGTAAAATGAATTGCACCATCTACTGTACACCAGATGGTATTGCTTTTTAAACACCAGATGAGGATGCTGCTTTCAAAGTGATGTTAGCAAGGCAAGGGACAGAAGTGAATGATTTGTATCCTTTATTTACAGAGAAGGATTTGCCTGATGAATTGAGAGATACCGTGACGACTGGTGTGTGGGATTCTACAGGGAAAGACATTGGACTAATGAAGAATGTTGATCCTATTAAAATTTTGGTCAAACAGGGTATTATGGGAATGAAGAAATGGAGTGGCAAATATAGAATTGTGCAAGATTTGAGGAAAATAATAAGATAGTAGTACCTTGCTGTCCGATAGTGCCAACCCCAGCAGTAATTTTTTACCAAATTCCCTGTGATGCGGAATGGTTCACAGTGGTTGATCTGTGCCAAGCATTTTTTTCGATACCGTTGCATCAGGATAGCCAATAGCTTTTTGCTTTCCGGTTCGGAGACTATGTTTTGGCATGTGCCGAGTTCCTCAAGGGTATGCAGAGAGTCCTTCAATTTTCAATCAAATTCTGAAAAAGTGTCTAGAGTCATTGGGTATGCCAGAAGACTCAGTATTGGTGCAATACATCGGTGACCTATTGGTGGCATCAAAAACACGAGAGGCATGTGTGACAGATACATTTGCTCTACTGAACCATTTGGCAGTAGGTGGGCATAAAGTGTCACCAGCAAAATTGCAATTTTGTCAAAAGAGGTTCAATATTTGGGACACAAAATTGAGAAAGGAGTCAGGAAAGTATCACAAGATCTAATTGATGTGATCTTGCCTCCCAGGACACAGAAAGAAGTTTGAATGTTTCTGGGCATGGTTGGATACTGCAGACAGTGGATCAGCGGTTTTTCACTGATAGCCAAGCCATTACAGAGATTAGTCGATCCGATTGAATTGGATAGGAAAGCATAAAGGCTTTTGTTGAATTGCAAGATAGTCTTGGTCAAGCACCGTCATTGGGAATGCCAGAATATTGTAAAGATTTTGCATTATTCTGTTGTCAGAATGATGGATGTGCACTTTCAGTCTTGACGCAAACACATGGAATGATGTGTCATCCAGTGGCATATTTCTCTGCAACTTTGGACTAAGTGGCTGCAGCGTTGCCAGGTTGTTTGAAAGCAGTGGCTGCCACTTGTGTGAGCCTGGAGCAGAGTAAAACAATTGTGATGGACCATCCAGTGAAAGTGTATGTTCCACATTCTGTTGAGATTTTGTTGACAAGAACGAGAACACAGCATATGACAAGAAGTTGTTTGACTAGACATGAGAGAGTGATATTGGGTGCTGAGAATGTGACAGTAACAAGATGCACGACACTGAACCCAGCGACTTTCTTGCCAAGTTCAAGTTCAAGTTGTGAAGAAGCAAAAGATGAAGCAGATCATGATTGTTTAAATGTGACAGAGTTGTGTATGAAACCAAGGCCTGACATAAAAGATACACAATTGCCAGAATCAGATTGTGTGATGTTTGTAGATGGTTCCTGTCTGAGAGATTAAAAAGGTGCATTGCGCGCTTCATATTCAGTATGTACAGTGGCCATGATTCTTGAAGCATCTTGTCTAAGAGGGATACATTCAGCTCAAATTTCTGAATTGGTCGCTTTGACGAGAGCTTGTGTAAGTGGCAAAAATTTGAGAATAACCATATTTACAGACAGTCAATATGGTTTTGGAGTGGTGCATGATTTTGGTCAATTGTAGATGCAACGTGGATTTCTGACTTCCTCAGGATCCCCGATCAGAAATAGTAAAGATGTAAAAGATTTGCTGAATGCATTACAATTGCCCAAAGAGATTGCACTTGTCAAATGCCAGGCACATAAATCAGGAAATAATTATGTGACTAGTGGGAACAGATATGCAGACCAAGTGGCTCGTTTCTGTGCACAGAATTCGGTTCAACAAAGGGGCAGAGAAAAAGAATACAAATTGTCACTTGATGTTCTCTTGTGTATAAACATGGGAGGAAGTTAGACAAGTGCAAGAAGAAGCCAGTGAAGAAAAGAAAGAGATTTGGATTAAATCAGATTGTACAAGAAGACCTGAAGATGAAGTATGGGTGTATGTGGATGATAGACCAGTAATGCCAGACTGTTTACTTTCTCAAATGGCAAGGATGTACCATGAAGTAACACATGTGGGAAGAGCTGCTATGATTAGACTTTTCAAACAGTTGTGGTACAATCCTAAATTCAGGGTTATTGCAGAGAGTCTTTGCCAGATGTGTAGTGTGCTAGCAGCAGAATATAGGTAGAAAGACTATTGGTAGTTGGGGTGGATTGGAAAAGCAGCAGGACCTTTTACTAGGTTACAAGTTGACTTTATTGAGCTACCTCCTTGTAATGGACTGAAATATGTGTTGGTTGTTGTTTCTGTTTTCTCGTTAGGTAGAAGCGTATCCAACAAGAAGAAATGATAGTTTAACAGTTGCTAAATTGCTTTTGAGAGAGATCATTCCTAGATTTGTATTTCCAGTCTCTTTAGAAACGGATAGAGGTACACATTTTAATAATGAAATAATTTGGATGATTTGTGCAGCATTACAAACTGAGCAAAAGCTGCATTGTGCTTATCGACCTGAAGCCTCAGGTGTGGTCGAGCAAATTAATGGCACTATTAAATCCAGACTGTCAAAGTGTGCGCATCCACAGCACTGAAATGGCCAGATGCTTTACCATTGGTATTGATGAGTCTGAGAAGCATTCCTGATAAAACGACTGGATTATCACCTCATTAAGTTATAATGAGAAGAGCAATGAGACAGCCGATTGAACCAGCAAATCAACTGATGAATATAACTGATAATTTAGGGCTTGATTATTGCAGAGGATTGGCTGGTGTGGTGCGTTCTGTGTCTTATCAGGTTGGGGAAATTGAAACCACAAAACAGCAAGAGCAAGCACATGATTTAAGTCCAGGAGAGTGGATCCTGGTGATCCACTCTCTTAGATGGCATGGCCCATACCAGGTAATACTGGTGACAATGAGAGCAGTGAAGTGTGGAGGCTTGCCAAATTCGATACACGCAAGTCATACCAGGAAAGTCCCAAGTCCACTTCAAAGACAAGAAGAAGAGCAGCAACTGGCGGAGAGTCAAGAAGAGCCAGAAGCTGTAGAACGTGAAATCATAGAGTCTGAAGCTACAGATTCTGAAGGTGTGAACACGTGGATGAGGGGAGGGGAGGGGTTAGGTTAGTCAGTGGCTTGCTTTCCTACCTGCGTTAGGAGAAGCCTTGTTTGCTGTCCCTATTATTGAGCTGGCTGTTCCTGTCTGCTGATTCCTGACGTAGGGGCATATTATCAAGAACGGTGTTAAAATTATCGCCGGTTTAGCGGCAGAAAACTGCAGCTAAAGCGGCGATTATGGGCTTGATAATATGCCTTGGAGAATTCCAATAGAAGCCCATGTTCACACCAGAACATGCACTTCTATTGGAATTCTCAAGTGCATATTATCAAGCCCATTATCGCCGCTTTAGCTGCAGTTTTCTGCCGCTAAACTGGCGATAATTTTTAACGCAGTTCTTGATAATATGCCCCTTAGTCTTTACCACTTAAACTCTTCTTGAGGGGCCTTACTGCTCTCATGGCAAGGTAGTAGTTTTCCTATTCCAATTGGGTTAGTATAGACAGAAAACTGAATTTGCATAATCATTTGCAAATGTAATTTGTCGCTGAATCTTTTGTCTCTTCACCTTTCCACACCTTTATGCACTCTCAAATGAGATGTGTTTTTATCATTATTTCTCTGATATTGTTACTCTGTGATGATATACAAATGAGTCTGTCTTTATTAGAGATGTTTTACTAGTTTTATGAGTATCTTTAGAACCAAGTATTAGTTTGCCAAACCCTGTCAACTATATAAAGATTGCATCGCCACAATTGGTGTACTAGAAATGAAGATACAAATTGGACTTTGGTGAGTTTGGTATTGGTTTAGAAATTCACTAACCCAGCGTGAAGGGATGTGTGGGGTAATGAAATTTGGCCTTGTCCGTAGAAAATTATTAGTCCTAGATCGCTGGATCACTGTCAAGTGTGACATGCAGGATTTTTACTTTTGCCTTGGGGAAGGGACGATCCCCCAAAGAGGAAGGTCAGCTAAGCTGGTTTCAGAGCAACAGGTTATTGCCAACCACCAAGATCTCAGTTTTTTCTCCATTTAAATTCAAACAACTTTCAGCCATCCAGTCAGCAACATGCCGTAGGCAGACATTAGGTTGCTGTGAGACAACTATTGTGTTGGGAGTTAGGGAGACAATTCTCTGTGTCGTCCTCATAGGACATCATGTAGAAACATAAGGAGCAGATTATGTCTGACAAAGGACAGACATACAGATTAAAAAGCATCAAGCTCAAAGAGGAGCCTTGTGGAACAACACATTTCAAATAATGGGTGGTTGAAAGAATTGTCCTTTTGCTGATTTAAAAAAAAGGAGAGACATTTTAATGCTGAACCCGTAATCCGTGCCTCTTCAAACCTCCGTAAGGAACATAAGATGCCAATATGATTGCACAAGAATATTGATTTGACTTTTTGTGGCACAAAAGTAATGTGTAGAATTTATTTTGGTGCAGAACTGTATCACAGCAGTTGCTATGGACATCAGCACGCTTGTTTATGTTGCTGCTACTGCGCATATAAGCATGCCAAAGAGGGCACCATTGTGGTACATGATGTACTTTTTTTGAGCTTTGTTGTTTGCACTCACACAAAATGTGCATGCAAAACTAATACAAGGGCAATTGTGTCACATCTTGGAATAAACACAAGCCAAAAGTGTGCAGAATTATCATAATCATAACTACACCTGTCAGGAATTACCATCAAAGTATCAGTTCATAAATTTAAGCTGATATATTAAAGACCCACTGGCTCATAACTTTGGAGAATTCACAAACATTTGCTATACCTTCTCACACTTCCCTGCACATTCATAGTCCAGACGATAGTGTCAGTGCTGCTCAGAGATCCACCGCTCATCCGAGGAGATGGATCAGTTCCACTCGGGGATATGTCGCTCAGCAGAGAAGATGTGTCAGTTCTGCTGACAAGCACCTTAGGCCCACTTCCAAGGGTCCAGGACTGGGGTGGCATAACTTGGCAGGGTAGACTTGCAAAAGGCAGTGTCCAGGTGCAGTGGTTTCAAGCATGTTATGTCCTGGAGGCTTCAGACCAGGAGGCAAGTCAGCTAGCACTTGGAGTCACTCTGGGTTCTGTGGTCAAGTGATGCAGGTCTAGTCCTTCTCACTCACTCAAGAAGGCAGCAGGCAGCGAATCAGCAGAGCAAAGCAAGAGTCCAACAGTTTGCAGGCCAGAAGAGTGGCAGTCCTTCAGCAGCATAGCAGCTAGCAGTCTTTCTTTTAGGCAGAGTATCCACAGGTCTAAAAGTGTACTGACCTGGTGGTGTCTGAGGTCCGGTACTTATACCCAGTGGTGCCTTTAAAGGGGAAACAGCATTTAGAACGCTGTCATTACATCACAGTACTATTACAAGTAACGACCGTGTTGTTAGTACGCGATGCATTTACATCGCAAGTCATTACAACGACTTGCTGTAGGGGGCGCTGAGGTATAGGAAATGATTCCAACACCTTCCCTAATGTTGGGCAAACTGGAGTAGGAATAGTAAATAATACTATTCCTAAATCCATCGCGCCCCCTACTGCTAGTCGTTGTAATGACTTGCGATGTAAATGCATTGCGTACTAACAATGCGGTCATTAGAACGACTGCGTTGTAAAAGCATGCGATGTAATACATCGCGTTGTAATGTGCTATATTCCTTTAAAGTGAAAGAGATTTCAAAGACAGGCCTTTGAGGTGCAAAGAGACCCTGCCCTTCTTGCCCTGGCTGGAGACTCACTACAGCGGGTGTGCAGCCTATTGTGAGGGGATAGGACACAGCCTATTCAGGTGTAAGTGAGGCTGGGTCCAGCTCATCCCTCCTATCCTGCCAGGAAGCCCCATCAAGTCACACCTAAGTTCTCACTGGGTGTGGCTGTGGCTGTCTAGTGGGAATACACAAAGCCCAGTGGTCACCCAGACATGTGATCAGAGACAGGCAACAGTCACCAAATGGCTGAAATAAGAAAATGTAAACTTCTAAAAGTAAACTTAATTTCCTGCCTTTTAAATACAGAACACCCTGCGCTCAAGGTTGTCCATGGCCTGCCATAGGGGTGACTTGCATACATGAAAAGGGCCTGGCAAAAGGTTTATTTTGCCAGGCTGACATGAAAGCGTAAACTGCACACACAGGCTCTGCAATGGAAGGCCTGAGATATGGTTAAAGTGCTACTTAATTGGGTGGCACAATCATTGCTGCAGGCCCACAAGTTGCATTACATTTACAGGCCCTGGGTACGTGCATTTCCACTTTACTAGGGACTTATAAGTAAATTAAATATGCCAATTTGGTATGAACCAACACGGCCATGTTTATGGGGAGAGAGCACAAGCACTTTAGCACTGGTTGGCAGGCCCCCAACCAATTGACAGGCTACTCAAAAAAGATTTTGAAACGTTCCTATTGGGAATACGTATTAAATAGTGTTCATCGTAACCTTAGTGTTGGTAGGCTCACTACACAATTTTTGAGTGTCAAACCGCTCTCAGATTTTGAAACCTATTTGGATAATGTACAACCACAAATAGAAAAATCATTATATATGAAGTTTTGTTTTGATGTTCTTCAGATTAAATCAAATACGATCAGATGGTCACCTGGTCCTATTGCTGAGGGTGAGGCCCTTTGCACACTATGCACTTTAGACATGGAAGAAAACCTCAGACACATGCTATTCTTCTGTCCTGCGTACACTATCCTGAGAAGGAAGTGGAATAAACCAATGTGTTGTAATATGGGGACTAGGAAATTCCTTAAGAATTCTAAAAACAGATACATCCCAACCCATAGTCTTTGGCTTCAGTAGATACCTATTTGCTGTAATTCTGAAATGCGTAAAAAAGAGCTTCAAATTTTAGATTGAATATGATTGATTTTATTCTTTGATCTGTTTTATCATTTTAGCTTTAGGAATTTGCGAAGAAATATAAATGTTTTAAGACTGACATCAATTTCTATGATGTACTGTATTGTGCGAAATGTTGTCTGTATGCTTTTTATGTTTTTTAACCGAAATAAAAGATATTTTGATTGATTGGCAGTGGTATAGAGCGCAGAGTCCAAATACCAGCAAAACAAGGTCAGAAAAAGTAGAGGAGAATGGCAAAAAGTTAGAGGAGGACCATCTTAAGGCTGTCATGTATAATACTAGTCAGCTGTGACATGAGCCTTAAAGGCGTCAATATCGTTCACAAGTATTCTACCAATGTTAGCGTCATATTAAAAATAACGTTACTGGGGAGTTGTACATAGTACATAATATAGTGTCTCAATCTTTTATTCTTTCTGCTCTTTTATCTGTCTGACAACTTAAAATGCTATTAGAAACCTACCTAGTCTACAGTGGTGTAAAATTCCGTGATTTAAGTGACTATTTAAAGACAACACCAATATTAGTCACTGCCAAAGAAGTGTATTTTTGAAAATACCATTAAAAAGCCAACACCAGACAAATATGTCAGAACAGCAATAAGCACAGCAATAAAATGGGATTGCCCTTCTGCCAACAGAGGGAGAAACATTTAAATATGCAACACTCCTAGACTGAAGAAGGCTTTGACCATAGTCAGCAAGTGAAGCGAATTCAGTTCCCTTATTGCAAACGTATGCAGGTTTTTCAAGCTCGAGAAATGAAGAAATGGAACTGTGCTTATCAACAAGTAATTAAAGATTCACACATGAGCTGTACAGTGGCAGTATGCACAGTGTGTGACTGCGAGACAGAGTACAAAGAGGTGGTTTTTTTTGTCAGTTTGGGGAAGCTGACGTCACACGCCGACAGGAGAGTCCGTGGCAGTCGACTGCTGACCGCAGACCGCGGATCGCGGACCCGAAATCCCCCACCGCGCTCATTACCACCTGCTACCCGCAGTCCACCCCCCCGCATCTCCCTCACCGAGGTGCCGTCGGGGGGTTGTCAAGGAGCCGCGGTTGAGGTCTGGGCCGCGGTTGAGGTCTGGGCCGGGCCGATCCTGTTGATCCTGCGGCTCCAGCCCGTCCCCGGTCTGCCCCCCCTGGAAAACCGAGCACAACACTCCGACTGCAGCCAGGAGCACCCGGAGCACCCGGCGTCGGTGCGGGTGTAGGGCTGGTCCAAAGCCCGGTCCACAGCCTGCCTTTTTCCGACGCCAGGCAGAGAGCAGCGGTGGAGCAGGGGGAGGAAGCGGGTGAGCTCAGTGAATGCTGAGCGAAGCGGTGACGGCCGTTTTGATCCCGCTTTGATCCCTGCTTGGACTAGCATTTCCCTCAGCTAGGACTAGCATTTCCCTCAGCTTGTTCCAGCTCAGCAGAGGAAGGAGACTGATTGCCTGGCCGCAGAGGAGGTGAGAGGCGCGGCCCCGGGACTGCGAGGACCAGCATCCACCAGCACCAGCTGGGTCCTCTTCCCGAGCGAGCCGCGCCCCCTCCCAGTGCCACGCCCCTTTTCCTATCACTGGATACTTAAGCAAGGTTAGTGACGCGCATCGCGGGACGCGCGCGGGTCGCAGCCCGGGGCGAAGCCCGGCCAGACAAGGTTTGGTTTGGCCATCCATCCGTCGTTGTAAGTATAAAAAGTTAAGACATTGTACGTCAACAATCTGTAAGAGTGGGATTACAAGCCGAGCATGTCTACACCCACTGATGAGGTTTTACCTTCCAGGGTAGGTTCCTCTATCCTGGGCCCATTGGACAAATACTTTATAAAAGCCAACGTGGAAGTTGATAGAGAGCTGGCCCTGGCAGAGCGCCGTGCAGCTCGACGGCTATCAATTGAGCAATTGAAAAACACAGCCTGTAACATCGGTTTTAAAGCTATCCCAGATGCCCAGGCGGATCATCAAGCCCAGGAAACTTCTGATGACGATTTATTTAATACGGACAATGTTCCTTTAATTTTTCAGTCTAGTTCGTCCCCCAAAGATCAGATTTCTATCACCCACCAATTGGAGCAACCCCTTTCTAGTAGTAATACAATTATTGATCTCATTGATCTCGATACCCCCAAACCTACTAACACTCATGAAAGCACATGTATCAGGGAGAAATCCAACCCTTCAGAGGCGGGACAGCAAAGACAAAGTGAACTATTTACTTTTAAACATAAAGGCCCTAAAATGCCGAGAGGCATTAATTCAGTGAAAAGGAAAAAGGCCATAATCAAATCGCCTCCAAAAAAGCGAAGGAAGAAAAGCTTATGCCACGCCGACACAATTATTCACAAACTAATGCCCCAAAAGGATCTAATAATGAAAGAACTACATAATGTAGTAGAAGGGGCGCCAAATGTCCTTACCAATACCCTTAATAAGTCACTGATGGCTCAGGCTCCTCCAACTTTGAAAGACTTTGTAGATGCGATGGAGCACCTTATGAAAGCATTACTCATGCCAATAGTGGAGAGAGTTAGGAAATTAGGAACTCAATTGGATACTCTTATAGGATCCCCTACCCTAAACATCGTAAATAGTAATAATATGGCAAACTCCCCATCGATCACCAAAGACAAAGAGAAAGTTATTAAAGAGGTAAAAACATCCAATCGTGGCATAACTGTAATAGCACCAAAAACATGTACCATACCAACTTCCGCAGTTCCTTTGTGTAAAACAAACAAAGTTCCTAAGGCTCCATCCAAATTGCCGGCAGACCGTCAAGCACAGTCTGCTCAAATTCAATCTCTTGTGGATTCGGCAAAAATGGGAAATACCAAGCCCATGCGGGATACGAAGACCTTTGCCCAGAAACATAGGAGACCACTGGGTGAGAGACATGTGGATCTACCTCCAGCAGCATCCCACAATGTTATCATTCTAACAGGGGTTCCACCCCTATCATCTGAAGTAAGATATGAAGACCCTGTTAGCCTCAAAAATAAGGTCATTTATTGGCTAAAAAACAACAGGCCATTGCCACCACACCTAAACGGTGATATCATCATGGTGAGGAGAACTAGCTGGGTAGGGTTACGTCCCAAAGATATTGAGGGCGATGTAATAATAGTTACTTTCAAAGATCCCAGAGTTATAAATCATATAATGGATTCGTTTATTGCTACTAATAATGGCCCTATTTCACCCAAATCCTTATTATATTTTTACCCAGAAGCCCTAATGCCCCCAAAACCATATCGCGCCACAAACTATCAAGAGAACTTCACACCCCAACATCATCAAAGATCAAGGCGGAAGTTCCAAATTCAAGGACAGGGAAATAGGGGCGAAAATATTTTTGCCACCTTTAATCCACAATTGCAAAACGGCAGGTTGTGGAGAAACAAAACCTATCAAACCCCTAGATATGACCAAGCTGGCTATGGCAATTATTTTCCTCCAATAACTCCACTTTGGAATTTTCCCTGTAATAATTATTATGAGCCGCTCTATGGCTTGGAGGACATAGACTGACTCTCCTTTGAGAATAACCTAAGGGTGGAGGGGGAGGAAAAGGCTAGTATACCTTTAAATACACCATCCATGAAGAGTCTTCCAAAAAATATCGAGTCAACAAAAGACCTGGCAAATGGAATTAACATGCAACTGCCATTACATCGTTCTCCCCCAGTTGACCACCATATTATTACAAAAACTTTACCTACCTGCATGGTAACACAAGATCTATCCCCCAGTTTACACATCCTTAGTTGGAACTTGGCGGGTATATCATCAAAAACTACTCAACCTGCATGGCTGGAGGTGGTTAACTCATATTCTGTCCTGTGTTTCCAGGTTACCTGGGTCCTTACCCCGATACATTTACTGGGTTTCCAAACTTTTCACTCAGCAGCGATAGAGAGTGATCAGGGTAGACACCGGGGGGACTGTGTATATATGTAAGTGTAGACGTGGGACATAGGGTACGGAAAAGTGTATTGGGTTTTTTTTACCAAATCTTAGTTATGGATTTGGGCTCAGCTTTGAGTCTATTAATTTGTATAATAATATCCCCTTAGATCGGCTGGAGAAAACACTAGATGATTTGTCGCATTCCATTATCTCAATCAAAGAAATGCGGGGGGGGGGGGGAATGTATGACAGCACTTGTGGGTGATTTTAACTGTTATACCTGCCAAAACATATCTAGGGGGGTGTGCGAATTTTCTCCTTCGCACGATGAGGAAACAGAGGACGATATGCCCGACCACTTTATTCACACAAACACAGGGGAATTATTAAATAACTTTATGGCATCTTTTAACTTAGATTTTGCAAATGTTTTACTATCCCCTTTGAAACCATTTAAACCGACATACCATGGGAGAGGAGTAAATTCCACCATTGATTTCATCCTTTTTTCGAGGGTGCATGCCTCTTACCTATCATGTTGGGATACTTTGGACCACCTTTTTGGAGATCACTATCCTCTTGCTCTAGCCATTGTCTTACCTTTTTCTACCACTAGCCATGGAAATCCCGGACCTAAATACGAACAACCCATCCGACTAGGTACCCTAAATGGTTATTCTATCAAATGGGAAAAAATAAATCCAGCTAATCTTCTTAAAAATGTACTTAAGGTGAGATGGAAGGAGATACACATTTGCTTATCCCCCGAAGAACATCCCCAAGCAATTGTGGAAGCCTTCTTGAAAATTCAACATAGTCTGAAAACGCTACTTACAAGACAGTTTAAGCAAGGCCCTATTACCCCGAAAGGGTGGTTCGACAAAGAGTGTACAAGAGCCTTAAAATCTCTCAAGAAAATCCTCCACACAACACCTAAACAAGTTATGGAGATTCATCAAGCCAGACTTCGATACCAGTTTGCCATTAAAAACAGAAAAAATATTCTTAAGAAAGAAGCCTGGCAGACTCTTTTGTCAACAAGTGAAAATAGGGACTCCTCAGCCTTCTGGAAATTTTTAAACACCCCACTCCCATGGATAAAAACAACTAAGAGACACCTGGACCTTGCAATAGGGGGTGATATGTGGGCTGCCCATTTCCAAGAATTATATAGTAAACCTAGTCCCTTAAACGGCACACCTCTGGATTCTACCCTGTCTACACATTTAACATTTCCCTCTAGGAGCAAAAGTATTTCGAATATTGTGTTTTTACATGAAGAGGTGATTGAAGCTATAAGGGAGAGTCCGTCCGGGAAGGCGCCTGGTCCGGATGCCATCCCTGCAGACGTTTTTAAGGCCGAGATACATATGTGGGCACCAATATTAACTGCTGTTCTGAATTCAGCGAATGCCTCTGGCCAACTTCCAACTTGGGCCGAAGCAATAGTGATACCCATATATAAAAAAGGAGACAGGCATTTACCATCATGCTATCGGCCTATCTCCTTGCTCGATGCCACCATGAAGATCGCAGGGCGAATCATCCTGAAACGCTTGCAAAAGTGGACAGAAGAGGAGAACATACTCTCAAGGTTGCAATATGGTTTCCGAACGGGAAGGGGTACAATCGAGCAGAGCTTGAACTTACATCTTATTATGTCAAAATATGTGGTGATTAAGAGGGGAAGTCTCTACATAACATATATAGATCTAAGCTCTGCTTTTGACTGTGTGGTCCATGACCAATTGTGGGAAATTCTTGACCGCCTAGGGATGGACCCATCAATTCTTGCCTTCATCATGAAATTGTACAAGGATACTGGTGCCAGGGTCCGGTTTGGCTTGAAGGGGGAATGCTCGCCAAGGTTTACCATCAATAGAGGGGTGAGGCAGGGTTGCATCCTAGCCCCCCTGCTCTTCTCCCTCTATATAAATGCCATCGGTGAGCATCTAAAAAACATCGAATGTGACTACCCTAAGGTGGGAGGCCAACCCATCCCAATCTTGTTGTACGCCGATGATGCGGCTATCATCTCACAAACAAGATTGGGGTTACAAAGAGCTGTTGCTGCATTTACCAACTATATGCATGAAAGGGGCCTAAAAGTCAACATTGGGAAGACCTTTTCTATGGCCTGTAGTAAGGGCAGAAAGAAAATTCCATGCCCCATTTTTATCAAGGATCAAAACTGGAGACAGTTGATAATTTCACGTACCTTGGTATAAGTATAAACAGGAAGGTATTATGGCACTCCGCTGTTAAAGCCAGGAAACTTGCCTTTGTTAGAGCAATTGGAAGCATACGTGACTTTTCAAGCAAAATAGGAGGGAGGCCAGTTAAACAACTTATTAAGATCTATAAAGCCAAGTGTGTGTCCACAGCCATCTATGGGGCTGGCCTCTGGGGTATTGAAAATGACATCTCATCAATCCAAGTGGCAGAAAACAACTTCCTAAGATACCTGTTAGCGACATCGAAATCCACATCAGTCTACATGATGCATATAGAATTAGACCTACCGTTTATTATGGATCTAATTAAAGTTGAGCCACCGCTTCTATGGCACAAAATTTGGACCACTGCCGAGACTGCTCTAAATCGCGACATAATAATGGATATTCTTAAACTGGAGGGAGCAAAACATATGAAATGGCTTATATATGTCAAAAAGATGTTCCAAGATATAGATCGTCCTGAATATTACATCGACCCAACGACATTGGAGAATATCTCAAGAAAAGAACTTAGAAAGACCCTATTGGATCACCTAGAAGCCAAAAGGTGGGCGACCCAGAAACTAAACAAATCAGTTCAGGCCTATCAAAGGATCACAGTGAATAAAGGGTTACAACGATATCTGTCCAGTGACAATTCCTGCTATACAAGAATGCTGCTTACAAGATTCAGGCTGGGCTCCTTTTTTCGCTTAATAACTTTTCCAAAATGTAATGACTGGTCGCAAAATCTGAGCCTATGCCCTTGTGATCACATGTCGGCCCAATCAAATATTCACTCCATATTATTTTGCACTTATTATACCACCCCAAGGAAATCTTTATTGAGACCTCTGCTGAGAAAATGGGGCCTAAGGTCCTGCAGAGACGCCTTTGAACGCCTACAAGAGCTGGAGGACAAGGATGTTATATGTAAAATGGAATATTTTTTAAAATTACTACTTAAATTTAGAAATACGTTAGCAGGTATAACTTGATTCGCTAAAATAGTTAAAGCTTTTATTGTATATTAGTATGTTTTTAATTACGATGTCCGTCGAAAGATTACTTCTTATGGAAAATGTAATTAATTGTTATAAACGTTATAAATGTGAGAAGCTTTTCTTTTAAACCAAAAATTCTTTTTGAATGCTTTTATGATATTCTATGTAAATATCGAATAAAGCTTATTTTGATTTGATTTGATTTGACTGCGAGACAGTCAAGGCGTCGCAAATTCCCTATTTTTAGCACAACCAAACACAAATACGCTGGTCAATAGTATACATTTCACATGCTATTTCAATTTTAAAGTGGCACGTTTCACTAAATTCCTTATAGCCACAACTTTCATATAGCACCACGCACTAACTCAAGGATGAACTGTCAATTTCTATCAATAACAATGTCAATATCATGATCCACGCATCAGATAGCAACCAGAAGGATGTATGACGTTACAACGCATACTTTTACCACGCCTACCATTACCACGCATTTTTTACAACGCAGGATCCATGACAACGCATACCATTACCACGCATGTATTTACAACGCATATACCTTTACAACGCATACAATTACAACGTAAGTATTGGTAAGTATATAATATTTTTTAATATTTAATTTAATTAAAATTAATATAATGTAATTTAATTTAATTTAATTTAATTTAATTTGATTTAATTAATTTAATTTAATTTAATCAATTTAATTTAATGTAATTTAAATTTAATTATATTTAATTTTTACACTGTACCCTTTTACCCAAAAACCCAAAACTGACCCTGAACCCAAAAAATACCCCTTTTACCCAAAAACTCAAAACTGACCCTGAACCCTAAAAATACCCTTTTACCCAAAAACCCAAAACTGACCCTGAACCCTAAAAATACCCCTTTACCCAAAAACCCAAAATTGACCCTGAACCATAAAAATACCCATTTACCCAAAAACCCAAAACTGACCCTGAACCCTAAAAATACCCCTTTACCCAAAAACTAAAAACTGACCCTGAACCCTAAAAATACCCTTTTACCCAAAAACCCAAAACTGACCCTGAACCCTAAAAATACCCCTTTACCCAAAAACCCAAAACTGACCCTGAACCCTAAAAATACCCATTTACCCAAAAACCCAAAACTGACCCTGAACCCTAAAAATACCCCTTTACCCAAAAACCCAAAACTGACCCTGAACCCTAAAAATACCCATTTACCCAAAAACCCAAAACTGACCCTGAACCCTAAAAATACCCCTTTACCCAAAAACTGACCCTAAACCCTAAAAATACCCCTTTACCCAAAAACTGAAAACTGACCCTGAACCCTAAAAATACCCCTTTACCCAAAAACTGAAAACTGACCCTGAACCCTAAAAATACCCCTTTACCCAAAAACTGAAAACTGACCCTAAACCCTAAAAATACCCCTTTACCCAAAAACTGAAAACTGACCCTGAACCCTAAAAATACCCCTTTACCCAAAAACCCAAAACTGACCCTGAACCTAAAAAATACCCCTTTACAAAAAAAACCAAATAATATTTTTAATAAAATAATATACTTACCAATACTTACGTTGTAATGGTATGCGTTGTAAAAGTACCTGCGTTGTAAATACATGCGTGGTAATGGTATGCGTTGTAATGGATCCTGCGTTGTAAAAAATGCGTGGTAATGGTAGGTCGTGGTAAAAGTTGCGTTGTAAAGGTTGTATACCCAACCAGAAAGGGTTACATTTCCAATTTGCTAATCTTCTTTTCATCATTGGCCCTATGCAATCCAATAATTTTATAATTGACACCCTATGTGTATCTCTACCTAACTCTGGGGATTCCTCACTTATCAGCATGACTACTTTCCTTTATATGCCCATTGCCATATCCTTATTTAAATTCTTTACTCCTAGACCTTCCATCCCTCTGGCCCTCAAAAACTAAAAACCTCTTCAGACTCTAAGCATTACCCAAGACATCAGAGGGGGCTGACAACATCTCTTTTAGGGCCATAAGCTCCCCCTCAAGTGTACAGAATAACACTGTCATCCCAACTACTCTATATTCTCTTTCTATGAAAAATAACATTGTGAATGATCTCTCCCACTGGTTGGGCACTCTTACCCGCCAGAACAACTCAGAGTTTACACCCCCACTTGAGCATAGGGAAAACAACTCTCCATATTCAGAACCCTCACATCGTCTCACATGGATGTTACTGCTCTTAACATATCTTGAGTCAGTTAGCTATCAACATCCATTGGAACAGAATACAATTCTCAGTCAGAATCCTGGATTTGCTGCCAGTAGATATGAAATTCATGAGAACCTCTACTCTAAGGATCGAAAAGCTTCTCTTTTTTCCCATCTCATAGCGAACACAATCCGCCATGGTCAATACCCAGTAACTCCTAGGCAAGCTCATAATTATCACACTAATGATTGCATCAGTGCTCTATTAGAATCCGAAATTTGAACTTACCTGATCAATTCTTTCCAAAGCATGCATAATGAGGTGGTACAAGGTATTAGAAACGGTACTTTTTCCCAAGTAGAGGTGGCCAAATCCCAACAAAAATTTTGGATGGATTTACACCAAATTTGGCAGTCAGATAGAGTAGTCAGCCAAGGTATGGCATGCCAATGTTCCTACAGTTTCCTACATGGGGAAAAAGTTAAGGGGGTTGTCAAGACATTTTTCCTATTTTAGTTCCCATAAGACATTTTAGCTCAGGGTTCTAGCAAAAACTGTTGAACAGATTTATGCTAAAATTGATAGGAGAATAGAACATTACTCGGAAACTGTGCAGTTCATGGTTTGGTGTAAATCTAGTCAGTAGTTTTTGAGATAGTAGCATTTTGCAAATGTGCTAGCTGGACTTGAAATTGTCAACACTTTTGTATATAATGGCCGTTTTAGTAAGCAGGTGGATTGCAGCAGTCCCGAGGGGCATCTGGGGACTGAAAATAGGCCTTTCCATTCATATCACATTTCTTTTCGTTTTGGGAGGGTTGATACCGAAAAAACGCTTTTTAGGTCTTGCAGACCTGCGGTGCAGCGTGCATGCGCTGCTCGCTCTGCAAGGCTTCTTGTAATTCGGAGATTTCAGAAGTGGAGTTTAAGCCCTGCCCATCATTCTTATTGCCTGAGTCGTTTATCGTAAACGCTGGCCTGCGATTGCAAATGAGGCTTCTTTATTACCGCCCTGTCTCCTTCTGGGACGGCCCATCCGGACTGGATCTTTTAATTGTGGCATTACACGGTGTCTTTTAATTACTGGGTAAGCACTTTTTTTTACCATTCGTGTAATGGCCTTTTAACACTGAGGTAGCGTCAACACTCAGAAAGGCTGCCATATTATTTCGTAACTTATTATTGTTGAGTTTATTGTTCTGTGTTTTTTCGAGGGCCCGACCTGATAGCAGAGCAGGGGAGTTAGGGAAACGGAGAGGTAGTTTTTGTGCTCCGTTTATTTATTTATTTATTGCTTATAAAGCTTACACCAAGGCTCGAACCGGGCAGCTGTGTTTATTGGGCTACATCCGTAACTTGTAGCCCCCCACTGTCCGTGCCATCTCTTGAAGCATTGGTTCTTCATATGCTTTTGTTTCAGCTAATACGTTTCTTGAAGAGCAAACAATATAAAACCAGGTACACACAAAAAAATCATGACGGGTAAAGATTTACAACTGAAAAAAAATGTTTTGTTATTTTTAAGAACTGAAACTTCCCCATTCTGAATGTGCGATTTGCTTTAAGAGGTTAGTATTTTTAAAGAGTGTTAACAAATGAAAACTAGCAGATTGCTCTTTTTAATCGTCAGTCTGTAAAGTTCCAAAAGGGTTTCACGATACATTTGATGTTAAAGACTGTGGATTGAGCTAACTTCAGGGACTCTTTGGTTGATTTGTTTGCAATGCTATAGGTCTCGCGTTTAAAGGCGAGACCTATTACATTGCACGCTGCTGTTTTAAGACGCGCTTTATGGGGCA
Organism: Lissotriton helveticus; assembly: GCF_964261635.1. Classification (NCBI taxonomy): domain Eukaryota; kingdom Metazoa; phylum Chordata; class Amphibia; order Caudata; family Salamandridae; genus Lissotriton; species Lissotriton helveticus. The sequence goes on from NC_136057.1 coordinate 583,088,272, forward strand.
TATTACCAAGGGCCTTATCGCCACTTTAGCGGGAATTTTTCCCGCTAAAGCGGCGATAAGTTAATCGCCCGCTAGTAGGAGATAGCGAGTTCCTTGGGGCCCACTTTGCATGTCAGCGATATATATCGCTAATGACATGCAAAGTGGGCGTGCCAAGATGTTATCGACTGGAAACAGTCACTAACATCGCTAACTCCTATTACCAACTTTTGGAAATAATCGCGCTAAGCGCGATTATCTTCAAAAGTTGACGCCTGCCCAGAGCAGTTCTTAGCCATGTTACCCAATGGTAGGTGGATAACATGGCTAAGAGCATTTGCTCGGTAATGCATGAATATCGCTGACTTTTCAGCGATATTCATGCATTTCGGCCGATTTTTATCGCTTAGGAGATAAACCTTGATAATATCAATGCTCCTAAGCGATAAAAATAGGCGAAGCACGGCGATATAAATATAGCCGCTAACCAAACTTAGCGATATTTTTCGCTAATGCTTGCTAATATGCCCCTATGTTCTTTTGTCATGTTCGAGAATAGCGCTGCACATTTGCTCGGTTTGCCGAAATTAATGAAAACACACTTAATGCCACCCGATCCCAGCCCCTCACCCCCCTCCTGTCTCCGGGTGCCGTGTTTTACATTTGTGCAGGCGCAGGTTCAAGAGGTAGGCGAGAGGAAATCTCACAGACTGCTCGGCATCAGCTTTTCCTCTTGTTGCTAAGAAAGCAAGCGTGCACAGTGCACACTCCCACTCAACGAGTGCACTCATCAGGGAATATACAGCAGTGCACAGGTGATGGCTCGTTAGGTAGGCAGGCAGGCGAAGATGTGTACTTGCCTTTGACCAGGATAACCAGTAGTGCTGGCACCACCTCTGGAAGGCTGCTGCATAGCACTGGTCTGATTCGTTCTTGGCGAGCCCTTGATTAAATGTTTGTGTATCTGTGTAATCTCGGTAGTCTGTGACAGCATGTTGCTACATTTCCTCGTCCAAGTAGAAGTGGCCAAGGGTGTCTCTTGCAGCATAATATTCTGTGAGCCAGTCAGTCCCGGCTGCCCTCTTCTAGATGAAACCTGCTATAGAAATGGTTGCAGACTGCGCACTTCGGACCAAGAGACTCCGTACTCTTTATGACGCAGACGCACGTGTGCTTGTGTGTAAAAATTCTTGTGGCCAGAGATGTTGTCCATACAATGACCATGTGGGGGGAGGGGAGGGGATCATGTTTATGGGTGAGCCAGGTAAAGGGCAAGCAAACGAAGAGATGTGATCAATAAACCCTGTCTTGCTGTTAGAGACCTGAATAATTGTTTCATTGGCATTTTTCATTGAAAGATGTACTGCGGAGAACTGACCCTGGCATGTATGTATACCCACTACACACATTGAGGGCACATATTAGAAAAACAAAGTGGGGCAAGAAGTGGGAGTGGTGGGTGGGCAATTCATTTGAAATTCTTCAAAACAGTCATACATTTAGAATATGCTTGAATAGTTAAAAAACTGCTGAAATATGTGCCCGAAACCAGCCTGGTGTTCTTAAGCTTAGTGACATTTGCCTCAAACACTTTCTAAATGCCATTTTTGGGAGATACCATGCTCCATAAGGGTGATCTGTAATGGTGAGGATTGCTTTGAGTCAGATAATATGCTAATGGTGAGAAACTGAATGTTGGGGCTTGAGCACAAGGGCATGTGGGCGGCATGGTTGGTTCGGTCTCTTCTTACTGTATTAGGCCTGAGCTATAGCGGCAAAAAGTTTTTCCAAGTTGAAGATTTTTTTTGTGTGCATTTTTTACAGCAAATAATCACCAGTCTTTCATTAATGCTTGTATTTATATATAATCATAGATTATTAGAGGAGCATTACAAATGCCTTCAAATTGTTAAATTTTGCAAATGTGTACACATTTTATACTGAAACCATCGTAGGTGGCAAGCTGAGCTCACTGCATTTCCTTAGAGTGCTTGCTCTGACCTAACAGCAAAGGCTTTGCATTAATAAATCAATACACGTTTAAACAACTTGTATTTATGGTTACAAATGTTGCTGTAGTGGTACTCAGTCCTCTCACCCATGTGCATTCTGTTCTACTGTAAACTGACTACCAAATGGGTTGTGCTGCAGGGATTGGGCATTTTTATGTGGATTAAATAAGCAGTAAAACATGATGACATTGAACCCAAACAATTAGTACTGGCCAGCATGTGATAGGATTTCTACACCCCTCAAACTTTCTGTATCCAACTCTTCCATCTTTGGTTGACCTTCTATGAACTTTGGGTTACAGTGGAATGGTAGTACTGAACTGGTAGTTGGCTACGTATCTTGGTACTGGTTCCCATCCATCAAGCAGCTCTTTAGCATTAAATACTGTCTACCGATGCAGACTATCTTCTCATCACGTGCCCATCTTGGGAGTTACAAGAGCAGAGAATCTGCTTCTTGGCCTCACATTCCCAAAGCACCAGTTCAAAACCTGCATGCTAAATTTGCTGCCAGAAACACTTCTGTCCCATGCTGGTGAATTTGCAAATTTGAAGATCTGGAAAGTGGCTCAGTCCCTAGCAGATGCTGTGTTAATTATAAAAGTCAGATAGCAGTCTATGTGGGACCATCACAGACCTGCAGCACTAAAAGCCGTCCAAGCTACAGCTGCATGTTGAGTAGTTTAACTGTGATGTAGAAGCAACTCCTTTAATACCATTAGGTGTTTGAGAGGAGTATTTGGATACGAAGATAAAAGAGCCATTCTTGAAGATGTGATTAGGAACCTGCATATAAATGACACTCCCTGCAAGTACCTTGGCAACCTTCCTGCATCACAAAGAGACAATCTAACAGGGGTGTTCAAACAGGGCTGTGTTCCAGCCAAGCGATTATCTTCTCCCACTCCATCTCCTTATTTTGTATCTTTTCATTCTTTCACTTTTGCCATATCACTGCAAGACCTCAAGGATCATTAGGAAGTCCCCTTGGCTTTGATAGAGTATTATTCTCATTTAATGTGGTGTGGATTTGTCCAAGCAGGAAGTAGGTGAGGTGTACCTTGTCTTAGAAAGGACTGGCTAAGTGACTAGGAACATATCAAACATCTTTTCTCTTGTAAGAGTAATCCATGTGTAGGCCCGAGCTTCTTTCTGGATGATGGATGAGTGAAAGAAAGAGCTGTGGCATTATGGGCCACCCTCTCGTGTACCGTGAGCTGTTGTAGACACCTTGGGAAGCTTGACACATGCTCTAGAAATGTAGAGGCTCCATCTGTTGTGTTCGAGGCTTAGCACTACTTAATGGAATGTCATGCAGTCTGGTAATGATGAGCTAGTTCAGACCCTGCACATGAATCCTTTTAGGGTTACAGTGTTTTTATGTAATCAAGAGTTAATGTTAGGGATTAAATACATACAATAGACCAATGTGCATCCTAGAACAAGCATTTGCAATGCAATAGGTCTCGCATTTGCAAGAGTTTGGGCTATGGCATTGTAAATGACAATGCCATTTATTTATGTGTTTTGAAAACCTGCAAGCGGACCGTAAACACACACTTGGCACTTATAGTCACAGTAACTGCACCTCTTTTATTGCCATCCTTGCTTCTTGTAAGCCAGGACTAAAAGTACAAAGTCCGTGTTTATGGTCCGCTTGCAGGTTTTCGAAACACATAAATTAAAGGCAGTGAGGTTTACTATGCCAACAACTCAAACTCTCTCTAACGAAAGACCTATTGCATTGCAAATGCTTGTTTTGGTAGTGCCAAGTCTGCAGTCTGAAAAAACGAAGAGAATGTACCTCCACCACCAATATTTTGAAGAATTATTTAAACAGAATAAACGGAAATCAATACGTTTATCCTAGCCGTCGATTTAGGCTAATTAGTTTTAATTATTCAACATATTTAAAACAAGAGGGACATGTAGTCTACTCAACAGAGAATCCATTTTAGTGAAGTTACACTAACAATACATACAGAAAAAACAATTACCACAAATTAATTACACAAATACATACACCTAATATTACAAAAAATCACAAATCATTTTCACAAAGTTAATCAAACATATAATCACAATAATATTGAAACTACAATAAACAGTGAGACAATTGGAATATGAAAAATAGAATCAGTTTTGCATAATAATAAACAATTCGTCATTTAGCAAACAAACAGCTATATAAAATAGCAATTGTGAATTTACGCAGAATATCCTATATATCAAGATTCAGGCTATACTCAATATAATGGCCCCGACGCGTTTCAAGTCCCGGTTTTTTGAATTGCCGGACTCTCATCAGGGCGGGATAAGTCTTTTCGTGGTAAGCCAACTGTCTATAATAAAAAGACAAAAACTGATTCGAACTGGACTTCCTCAAAACGTCTCTATACAATAAAACGCATACATTTAGGCAAAAAAAGCTTTTTCATACCTGGCCTTTGACCAGCGGAAAAATGAGGGCCTTCTGATGTGCGTTCATGCGGTACTCGCCTAAAATTGACAAGGCAACAAAAGGCTAAGTCAGGTTGTTTGTAACCCGGGAATTCAATCGGCCTTAGTGAAGGAAAATGAGGTTTTTTACCTACAAAGGACTCCAATCGGGCGTGTGCTCTCAACTCTTCTAATGCATGTAGATGCAGTCGTGGCGTATTTAAAATCTAGCAAAGGGTAAATAATTCCAAGAAGTAGCAATGAGACATTTGTTCGTCAAGTGTTACATGAACACAAGTCGCGCTCACCAGCAAAGAACTTACGTGAAACTATTGCAGGTTTCTGCAGAGGTGCCACAGTTTGATTATGCGCGGTACAGCGCCGGTAGAAAGTTCTGAAAAACGGAAGGTTCGGAAATATTACCAGTCAGGACCCTGAGTAATGCGGAATAAAAAACTTCAACGCGCCGGCCTCTCGACCGGAGTTCAGGGACCCGCTTACCTTCAAATTCAGTTTTCGGAAAGGAATGATTCACACACGGACAGCGTGAGGACGAGCCTCCAGATTGTCGTCTCCATTGCCAAGTAAAAACAAAATCACATGATCATGACAAAGGCGGAGCTGACACCGCTGTTCAGCAAATTTCATTCTGGGATTTGTATTTTGTCTCATTACATGGTAATTAACCACTGTTAGTCAAGGCTTGGAAAGCGGAGTTAAAAGAGCGAAAATTAACAGGTTAAGCCCTGGTGAGCTCACTCATGCAGTTTAATCCTTTGTTAATGCTATCAAATTTCATAATCAAATATGATTCCTTGCGCAATAAGGCACTATCAATGCAAAGAGAGCCATTTTTTGAATCAATTACTGCCAAGACAGTCCATTTGAATTGATTTTCACTGTGATCTAAGGCCAAAAAATGTTCGACCATAGGTGCCGATTGAACCCTTTTCTTAATTCGAGATCTGTGCTGGGTTATTCTTATGTTTATTTGTTGACTCGTTTTACCGATGTAAACCTTATCACATGGGCAGAGCACCGCATAAACAACATTTTTCGTTTTACAATTAGTAAACTTAGTGTGTTTCCATGAAATTCCGTTATGATCAAACACATCCCCCTCCAGTGTTGTAGGGCAGGCAACGCAATTCCCACATCTGTGATGTCCAACAATCTGCGGCAAGTTCCATTGCGTTAGTAGATTGCTTCTGGGTTTCGGAATGTAACTGTCAGCACGTATCAACTGCTGACCGATACTTAAGTTTTTCTTCATTGCGAAGATAGGTTTGGACATAGGACAGGTAAGATTCTCTAACAAATGCCAATTTTTTAGGACAATTTGTCGAAACTTATTGGTGTGGGGGCCAAAAGTAGTGACACAGACAAGTTTGTCTAAATCCGACTTGATCTTTTTCTCTAATAGAGTCTCTCTGGGTGTGAACCTTGCTCTTTTTTTAGAGTGCTTCAATAATTTTTTGGGGTATCCCCTCCCTTCCATTTCTCTACAAAAAGACTCAGCATGCATATCAAAGTCCCTGAGCTCAGTGCAGTTCCTTCTGATTCTTAATAATTGTCCATAAGGCAGATTTTGTTTTAAACACTGAGGGTGTGAACTTTTGTAGTGCAAAATCGTATTTCTGTCTGTATCTTTTTTGTACAGTGATGTGGTAACTGTCTTTTTGTAGAGAAATGGAAGGGAGGGGATACCCCAAAAAATTATTGAAGCACTCTAAAAAAAGAGCAAGGTTCACACCCAGAGAGACTCTATTAGAGAAAAAGATCAAGTCGGATTTAGACAAACTTGTCTGTGTCACTACTTTTGGCCCCCACACCAATAAGTTTCGACAAATTGTCCTAAAAAATTGGCATTTGTTAGAGAATCTTACCTGTCCTATGTCCAAACCTATCTTCGCAATGAAGAAAAACTTAAGTATCGGTCAGCAGTTGATACGTGCTGACAGTTACATTCCGAAACCCAGAAGCAATCTACTAACGCAATGGAACTTGCCACAGATTGTTGGACATCACAGATGTGGGAATTGCGTTGCCTGCCCTACAACACTGGAGGGGGATGTGTTTGATCATAACGGAATTTCATGGAAACACACTAAGTTTACTAATTGTAAAACGAAAAATGTTGTTTATGCGGTGCTCTGCCCATGTGATAAGGTTTACATCGGTAAAACGAGTCAACAAATAAACATAAGAATAACCCAGCACAGATCTCGAATTAAGAAAAGGGTTCAATCGGCACCTATGGTCGAACATTTTTTGGCCTTAGATCACAGTGAAAATCAATTCAAATGGACTGTCTTGGCAGTAATTGATTCAAAAAATGGCTCTCTTTGCGTTGATAGTGCCTTATTGCGCAAGGAATCATATTTGATTATGAAATTTGATAGCATTAACAAAGGATTAAACTGCATGAGTGAGCTCACCAGGGCTTAACCTGTTAATTTTCGCTCTTTTAACTCCGCTTTCCAAGCCTTGACTAACAGTGGTTAATTACCATGTAATGAGACAAAATACAAATCCCAGAATGCAATTTGCTGAACAGCGGTGTCAGCTCCGCCTTTGTCATGATCATGTGATTTTGTTTTTACTTGGCAATGGAGACGACAATCTGGAGGCTCGTCCTCACGCTGTCCGTGTGTGAATCATTCCTTTCCGAAAACTGAATTTGAAGGTAAGCGGGTCCCTGAACTCCGGTCGAGAGGCCGGCGCGTTGAAGTTTTTTATTCCGCATTACTCAGGGTCCTGACTGGTAATATTTCCAAACCTTCCGTTTTTCAGAACTTTCTACCGGCGCTGTACCGCGCATAATCAAACTGTGGCACCTCTGCAGAAACCTGCAATAGTTTCACGTAAGTTCTTTGCTGGTGAGCGCGACTTGTGTTCATGTAACACTTGACGAACAAATGTCTCATTGCTACTTCTTGGAATTATTTACCCTTTGCTAGATTTTAAATACGCCACGACTGCATCTACATGCATTAGAAGAGTTGAGAGCACACGCCCGATTGGAGTCCTTTGTAGGTAAAAAACCTCATTTTCCTTCACTAAGGCCGATTGAATTCCCGGGTTACAAACAACCTGACTTAGCCTTTTGTTGCCTTGTCAATTTTAGGCGAGTACCGCATGAACGCACATCAGAAGGCCCTCATTTTTCCGCTGGTCAAAGGCCAGGTATGAAAAAGCTTTTTTTGCCTAAATGTATGCGTTTTATTGTATAGAGACGTTTTGAGGAAGTCCAGTTCGAATCAGTTTTTGTCTTTTTATTATAAACAGTTGGCTTATCACGAAAAGACTTATCCCGCCCTGATGAGAGTCCGACAATTCAAAAAACCGGGACTTGAAACGCGTCGGGCCATTATATTGAGTATAGCCTGAATCTTGATATATAGGATATTCTGCGTAAATTCGCAATTGCTATTTTATATAGCTGTTTGTTTGCTAAATGACGAATTGTTTATTATTATGCAAAACTGATTCTATTTTTCATATTCCAATTGTCTCACTGTTTATTGTAGTTTCAATATTATTGTGATTATATGTTTGATTAACTTTGTGAAAATGATTTGTGATTTTTTGTAATATTAGGTGTATGTATTTGTGTAATTAATTTGTGGTAATTGTTTTTTCTGTATGTATTGTTAGTGTAACTTCACTAAAATGGATTCTCTGTTGAGTAGACTACATGTCCCTCTTGTTTTAAATATGTTGAATAATTAAAACTAATTAGCCTAAATCGACGGCTAGGATAAACGTATTGATTTCCGTTTATTCTGTTTAAATAATTCTTCAAAAAATTGGTGGTGGAGGTACATTCTCTTCGTTTTTTCTTGCTAATCGGCCCTACCTTCCCTCCTTAACTTTGCTGGGCCAAACCCCTTCCTTGTACAAGTCTGCAGTCTGGCACTCGAGACAGAGCATCCAGCATGCCTAGCAACAGTGCAAGACTTCCTGAATGGTCTGTGGACTATTTTCAATTTTAAAGACCATTGAGAGTTAATGATGGGCTGCTTCTCCTGTAACCTCATCCAAATGAAAAAGTAAGACTTTCTTGGTAAGAAATGGACGGGGCACTATTTTGAGAGAATCAGGTTGTTACTGAACCTATACTCCAAAAGTTTGAGAAATGGCAGAGTCAGGAGAGCCAAGTCTTGCTGACCTGTCAAGTGTAACAGCACTGGAGGAGGAGTAAGACGTGCAGTGCCTTTCCAAGTCAGCAAAGTGAGACAAAGGCAGCAAGGTGGAGAAGTGTGGCTCACTGGTTAGAGCAGGCAGACCCTGGAGCAGAGGTCAGACCTGGGACCAGGGTTCAATTCCCGACGCGGCAGGGTCTTGAGCTCAAATGTCCACGGACTCGATAATTCTCGCTCCGGTGCCTGCCCTAATCATGGGTTCTCACTCTGCAACTCTGGGCATTAAGCTTGCTTAATCTCCACAACGGCCCCCCTGCGGCGGGATGCCTGGCTTTCACCTTGGGGATGCCCTGTAGGGGCTATCTCACAGGGAAAAGCCAGGACGAGTTCCCAAGGCAAGCGCCGAGATGCCTCCGGGTGATTCGAGCGCTATATAAGAACATACAAAAAAAAAAAAAAAAAAAAAGGTCTCTGATGGCTTCAAGAGTTTCTACCATCTACCAGCGACTTTTTCCTATCATCTGCCAGGTAGGAAAAAAAATCAATGTACACAAAGTCACATAGAAAGTCTAAGGCTGAAAGTCAGTGCAGGACATCAGGCTACTTTTCCTTTGGAACGTCTACTAAAAGGAAAAAGCACATGAAGGAGTATTGAAGTTGACAGAGGAAGAGCGCTTGTGCTGACTCACAGGAGGCTGGCTCATTGTTGAGTCTTTGAGGACAGATCCTACAGACAGAAGAGGAGGAAAGGAATCCACACCTCAGAGAGTTCGCAATCTACTGCACGGAGAACAAGCATTTACAATGCAACGGTTTCGCCCTTGCAAAAGTTAGAGCTATTGGCATTGTAAATGACAACATTTTTATTTATGTGTTGGTTTTGAAAACAGATAAATAAATGGCATTGTCATTTACAATGCCAATAGCTTAATCTCTCGCACATGCCACACACATACCCACAGAGACAATACATTTGCATGTCCTGTACCCCCTGGGTCTCCCCTAGGTGTCCCAAGGGTGGAGGTGATGTAATCATGAGCTGGGTCCTTATAAAAGATGTTTTATATGCCATGGGGAACTATACTATTTTTGCATAGTCAGGACCCGCAAAGTCTCCCCTAGGTGTCTCTGGGGTGGGTGGAGGGTCATGTAACTATAGGCAGGGCCCTTAAAACATGTTTTTGATATGCCCTGATGATAGAGAAATTGCACATTTCAGTTTTCCCTTTGTAGATGCCTAGCCCCATGGGATAACATTTCAATTGTTTATGAATGCATACATATTGCTAGGAATTGAAGACATATCTTTCAAAAACTTAGGAGAATGATATTGATAACTCCAACAATATGCTATTGTTGAATGTATCCTAACTTGCACGAAAAGAAGTTATAAGGCATTCTTATCTGTAAGCCAAGCGTCAGCCTTCCTGCAGTCTTCCCTGATTGAGCATAGTTAATTGGATTAGCCAGGCTGCTTTGATGAAGTGATAAGTGGCTCACCCAGGGAGAGGCTATCTGCTGGATAAGCTCTGCTACAAAGGAATGCCAGAGCAAGAGGAGGAGGAATAGGGCAGGCATGAAATGGCAGGTTCTTGTAACCCAGTCCCCTCTGACCCACCCAGATGGGAGGCTTAAGGAAGGAATCTGCAGATGTTAAGCTTTGGAGAGCTATGGAATTGAGCTATGCTGAGAGTTGGTTTAGTTAGCGCTTCATGGTCTGCTGAGATATCAGCCCAGTCGAATTTTGGAGGAATTGTGCTTTCTGGGAGGAGATTATGCTACTTTGGAGGAAGTGATCATGCTTGGGGGGTTTGCCTTGCCCCTCCTGCTTGACCACAGAGAACACTGAATAATTCTGCTTAATTCAGAAACTCTGTCCATCACCACCCCCTTTTCTGAATCGTGCTGATGAGGGAGCGGTTCCGTCATGGCCCGCCCGACGCGCCTGCGCGGCGCGTATTCCGCGCCTGCGCGGCACGTATTCCGCGCCTGCGCTGGGCGTTCTATTGAGCGGGCGGGGCCATGACGGAACCGCTCCGTCATCAGCACAGCTCACCCGAGGCTCGTGACGGAGCGGTTCCGTCACCAGCGTGTGAGCGCCGCGCGGCCCCCCCGCCCTTTTAGCGCTGCGGCAGAATAGCCACCGCAGCGAAGGTGCTAATACATTGAGCATGTGCGACGCAAGTAACCATACTGCAACACATAGCGTAATCGTTCAACTTCTTGTAAAGAGCAAAGTGTCCACATGGCTACATTTAACCGATACTCTAGAACAACATGTACACAGAATTAAGTCGTCCTGGCATGAGGATTCATTAGTGGGTTTGTCCACTTTGTTCTAGACTATTAATTAGGGGAAACAGGCATATCCCATTGTCCTTCCTCGCTCTCTTTTTGCTACTTCTACCTTTAACCGATGTAACAACCATGGAAGCTACTCCATCTCTGAGGATGTTCCTGAGACATCATGATAGAGGTTATGGGGAAGTTATGCTAAAGCACTTGTCAGAACTTTATGGATTTGTGCAGGGTAATAGTAATATGATATTTTGCTTCAGCCAGTCACCTTTACTAGAGATTTAGGTTGCCCGGGATGGCCAGGAGAAGGATAAGCCGTATCATTTTGTGGAATTGCCACGAAATCTAAGCATTATGTTTTATTTGAATGCAATAAATTGTTATCATTTTAAAAAAAGGCCACTTAAGCCAATATTCACGGCGAAACGTGAAAAGGGTGATTATAATCTGTATTTAGTTCTTTATTCATTGATTTAGGCACAAGAAGTATGCCATTTCGACCAGCAATATTCTTATTTACAAATTAATGAATGAATCATGAAAGCATGTCATTGCTATCCCCTTCGAAGAGCACATTCCTGGGCATGCCATCTTAACGAGGTAAAGACAAGAGCCCCTGATATTTGTAGTTTATTTTGAATTGCTTTTGAAGGCGATGTTTTTTATGATGGGCAGATTAATTATTTTTGCTATGGGCACCTTAGGAAACACAACCTACGAACTAAGCGAACATTTCTTGTTATGAATGCGCAAGATAAACACAGATTGCTGATTGAGTGAAACGTCTTAAATTTAAGAGCATTAATCTCGATCAACATTCCCCAGCAGTTTGTGGCAGCTTGCAGGTAAACGCGGTGCTCTCCGCGCTCACCTCGCGCGCCACAGTGCGCTGCGTGCTAATGTGCATGTAACAAGACATACTCTTCTAGAATGCATTTGCCACATGAATGATTTATCCACTTTTCATGTTGTATTTTGTTTCTCTGAGGGGATCAATCAACGTTTTAATAATTGACACAAAAGTATGGGGTGGGGGGATGCCTGAAGAGGGAAGTATGCTTATTTAATACATGTTTATGCAATTGGGAAATGCTGTCTGCATCTTCTACTTTCACATCCAGACCCTACTGTTTTAGGAAGGCGGTAAATTCCATACGGAGCCCTTTTGAGGTAAAGCAAACACGAATTCTCGTGAGTCGGACCAATTATACTCAGACATTGGGGTTTACTGTTAATAGACACTACTGGACTGCGCTTGTTAACATGTCTGTGTGAAGGGACATTTATAACAATAAAACCTGTGACTATGGTTGGGAAATATATAAATTATATACTGAGCTACTGCTGCTCTTCATGAATCTTTTGCTTTGTGATAATCTAATCAGTCATATGTCTGAAACCATTGTAGTGTCAGTAAATTGCCAGCTTGTGGAAATATTGTCAGTTTCTCTCAAATTTAATTTGCCTTACAAACACACTATAATTACGACCCCAAATAAAAGGACAAGTCAGTGCACACATGTTGACCATGAGAGATGGCGTATCAGTGCAACCTTTCCGAAAGCTGTCTTATTATTATTATTTTTTACAAAAAAACACGAGCCACAAAAGTTGAAATACTCTAGTTCATGATGGAGACCGTGTTCTAAACTGAAACTATAAAATCAATGTCACGGTGTTTTCTTACTGTTAACGTGGCTTTGATGCTCGAATATGTTCATTCGGAAAACTCATTAAAGTGAATTTTAACAGTTCCAAATATAAAAAAACGTCTTTGGCAGTACAATGAAAAGATTGATGGAGAGTTCCTACCTTTGAAGAAGCTCGAAAACATAAGTGCCCACAAGAGCAGCCCAGAGTAAAGAAATCCGAGACAAGCTCGGGTGAGCATCTTCCAAACGGACTCACTCCCCTCACGAGACAAGCGCTTCATAGAAAGCAAGCAGTGCGTCATGCACTCCGGCTGGGTTATCCAGGACAGTTGGAAGGGCTGGGGTCTGCGAAGGCTCTCATGGACAGAGACGAGACTTCATTCACCAGCTTGTGGCAGAGCGAGCACGCGCCGTAAGAGACACCTCATGCCACCTAGCCATGCTGGTGCTGCTGACTGCAGCGCTGCAGAAGATGTGTTACCAACTGAATCCCAGCTGGAGAGAGAGGGGTGTCTCACTCGCCCTTCTCAATAGAGGCATTTTACACAAATAGAGGTGGGGAGAGAGGTGCACGAACGGAGTTGAGAGAGAGGGAGCACAGGGGATGTTAATTCAACCGTGTGTGGGTTTCAGAGAGGGAGGGGAGCGGGTAGTGCTGCTGCAAGACTCTCGGCTATCCATCTGCCCCTATTCCTGGGATAGGAACTCAGCGGCAGCAGCACTGGCCCGACAGGCGAGACCATAACCAAGGTTTTTTCTACGTTTGCTTCGCCGACGTTGCCCTGCTTGTATACACGTTCACTTACATTGCATTTATAACACACACAGTCGTGTGTAACCAGCATATGTATGTTACAAAAAATCTGGCTGTTTAGTCAGCGAGCAACAATTGTCGAAATGTTATTAAACGTCCTCTTTTCCGCAGAAATGCATAGGTAACAGGTCAACTTGAGATGTCTGAGCCATTATTCATTAACAAACACTCACCTGGGCTTCCTCCAGCGGCTGTGGTCGCCATAGAATGACAAACAAACACAGAAGAAAAAAACAAAACGAAACTCCGCCCACCGCCGCAATGACGACATCGCAGAGGCGGAGAGGGAAAAAATCGCGGGAACGCCCCCGAATCTGGTCCGGCCTTGACGGACAGATCCGGCTCCCAATGGCTAGCCTCCATTTATGGAGCTAGCCAATGGGAGGTGGGGGACGTTCCGATAGCCAATATGGTAAACAAAAGATTTCACCTGCGCGAACTGCTTGCGCAGATCGCCAGGTCGAAACCTAAACAAGCATTTACAATGCAATGGTTTCGCCTTTGCAAAAGTTAGAGCTATTGACATTGCTCATGACATTATTTTTATTTATGTTTTTTTTTAAAACATAAATAAATGGCATTGTCATTTACAATGCCAATAGCAGGGCAGGAGAGCAAGCACAAGTGGACAGCTGACTCTTAACACCAACACATATATACTGACAGCAACAGGGGGCCCTCGCTGACTACAGACACACAGATCCGGCTCCCAATGGCTAGCCTCCATTTATGGAGCTAGCCAATGGGAGCCGGGGGACGTTCCTGAAGCCAATATATGTAAACAATAAATTTTGCCTGCGCGAACTGCTTGCGCAGATTACCAGGTCGAAACCTAACCATGAAGTGCACAAGTTTCTCAACCTAATATAAACTTATGTTCACTTGTACTTAAGTGGTTGTCTATTTACTTACTTATATACTATTGCTCAACCTCCTCTGATGTGTCTTTAAAACGTACCTTTTGTCCTGAATTTCGACCTCCTGTCCTGAATTTCTGTCCTGAATTTTGACCCTTTGTCCTGAATTTTTAAAATCACAGTCCTGAATTTGTACCCATGCCAGTTGGTCACCCTAACCGGAGCTCCCCTGCACAGGCTTTAACATCCGTATGTAGTCGCCCAAGGGGGTTCCTGCTGGGCGAGACTTTGCCAGGGTCGCCCTCCCCCCGGACCTCCGCTGCTGATTTTCTGCTGGCCGAGCCCTGGTCTGTGGACATCGTCTAGATGGGCCACCCTGCCTACGGTCCCTGCGGCCGGCACGACCTAGGCGAGCCCGGGGCTTACCTCCGCCCACAGGGCTGCAAAACACGGCGCTGAAACACTAGCCCGGCGGAGACGGGCTATGGCCGCACCCTCTGTTGCTGCCTACCTGGACGCTGGCTGGTGACTGGCGAGGCGCGGATGGGACTCCGTGACGTCGCCTGCCAGCCTCCAGCACATGTGTCCCCGGATCGACTGCTGCGGTGGGAGGTGGTGGATCGCAGGCTGGGCCGCTGCCCAGACTGCCCATGGTGCAGTTGACTTAACGACGCGATTGCGGTAGACAGGCTCCTGCATGTGAAAGACACCTGTGCATGTAAGACCTGCCGCTGAGTGCTTGATAATCGGCGGGCGGCTGGGTGAGACCTCGCTGCATGGCACCCCCCCCCCCGGACTGGCTGGGATTCGGAGCGCTTGTGGGCGGATGGCAGATGCGGCCGCCGCATAGACTGACTACGCTGCTGTTGTTGCTGCGGCGGGATTGGGGTGAGGGAGTCCCCTGCAAATAGAGGGAAACCCTAGCTGCACGCCCTGTTGCCGCCGCGATGACAGTCCACCGCTGAGTGACGGGGCACGGCTGGGACAACACCCGCACACACACACTGCCTGAATATACCATTCGGTCCCACTGCTTGCCCTCACTACACTGAACTGCTCAGGGATGCTGTTTTTTTAAGATGATGAAACGATTCCTGAACTGCCACGAAAGTACCATCTGTAATGTGTGGGCATCAAATTCAAAATAACACATGAGTGGGGTTGCTCGTCGCGGCGCGTGGAGCACAGTGTTGAAGAAGCGACACCCTTGGAACGTGTTACCGGTTCCCCTTGAAATAACTCTTAGTATGTGTATAGAAGCAATGCAGCCAGGGCTTCTGTGAGGCTAGAAATATTGCACACAGCACTCCTGTGAGAGTGAAGGCAACGGGAGCAGCACTAGTTGAAATGATACAGGTAATGCTGCTGTGAATGTAGCGATTAAATCAACATCTTTGGCCCCCACTTAAGTTTAATCTTTGTGGCACTGGTTCACGTTGACAGCCACTGGGCAATGTCGCTACCCAAATTGCAGATGTCACCACTGCCCTTACAACAGGATTCACTGAGCTGGGCCCCAACCGTGTAGCAGCCTGCAGCAGGACATAGGTCCCATTCTGATGAGCCGCTGGCCCCTCTGATGCCACTTGTAATACTGCCAGTTGCGGACATGTTGAGGTGTGCCTATGGATGGATACTGTGAAGTGCGCTGATGTCATCCCTTGAGTGAGCTGAGTGGCGCCACACGGGAGAAGATTGAACCTGCCCCGCTCAACAGCTGACAGCACTGGCACTTGCGATCCCCTTGGGCCGGCATCCGCCATCTTGTCGCACGGCACCCCGCAGCTTCTAATGGAGAAGAGGTGCATATTGGCACCCTGGCAAGCACTAGACTATTAGCGCAGGCGAGGTTCTGTTTCGGCATGCCGCACTTGAATATCCCCGGGAGGATTGTTTGAATGGTCACTGAAGGCAGGTCCTGCTGACACCCGCCGGGGGGGTGTCGCGCCGCTGGGGCAGACCGTGCCTGGCCCTCCACTAAGGAATGGACATGAACCACTGCCTGATGAGTACCACATGGCTGTGAGGTGCGGATAGCGTGAAGCGTATGCAACTTCGGCCCACCAACTCTGACTCGGGAAGGCTTCCTCCGTTGGCGGGGGGGGCGGGAACGGACAGCCGGGGGGGGGCGGGAACGGACAGCGGGAGGGGGCCGGGAAGGCTTCCTCCATTGGCGGGGGGGCACAAAAAGCTGGCATACTTCGAAGTTCAGACTTACCTCTAGAACTCACGGGTGTCCCGTGTTTGCAGAACAAAATGCACCGGAAGCAGCAGCGCCCTCTATCGGCCTCGGGAAGGAGGGCCCCAAGGAACAGTGAGATGAGGAGAGGGCTCTGGGCGATGGTCTCTGCTGGGCCTATTAAAGGTGCCTCCTACCGCGGTGACACTTCTTTCTCACAGCATAGTTGTACCCCCTCCTCTCAGGTTTTCTACTTAATGGCCAATCAGCAGCACTCAATGCAGTATCAGGCACTGTCTCGAAGTTTTATTACAATCTCCCTGTCTCTCCAGCAGTTCTAGGGGGTCCTCTGTGTGGACAAATAAAGCCGACGGTGTCTCGCGTGCTCCCTGCCGCCGGGACCCCAGCACAGAGCCCGGCAGCGCCAGCTTCCTTCCCGCTCTCCCAGCTCCCCCCGTCTCCAGCCCCCTCTGGCTGCCCGCGCCAGCCCCAACATTAGGATGCGGGCCTCTAGGCCATGGAAGCTCTTCAGCGCCTCGTGGATTGTGCTGAGAAAGATCCCCATGATGCCTGCCAGACACCAGATCTCAAAGAGTCTTCTGTATCTGGTGGTCTCTGGAGAACTAGACCCAGTCTTTTTGTGCAACCCTCCTATTTACCTCTTTCTTCTTCTGGTGGTCAACGTGTCTCGAGGCACAAGAATCGAGGTCGTGCACTCTAAATCATAAATTAAATGCAGTCTTTTCCTCTTGTGATCTGGGCTGTAGCGAGAGCTCTCTGTAAACACCCGCTCCATTGTCTCGGTATTTATAACGAGCAGAGCGACACTAAAAGAAGTTAGGCTCAGGACAACACGGGGGGGCCTCGCAGGGCTCCGGACATCGAGGGAGCCTTGCAGGCTCAGAGGAGTGACACCCTGCCACACGGAGCCTTCCCTAGCCCATTTGACTTACTGGGCACTCTGGCGGGGGCTCCTTGCGGGGGTCGCATTGCTCCTTCTCTCCGGACTTGCTTTGAGGGACGGCCGGACTCCAGATACCTCCGGGCGAGCGCGGGGACGCCTCTCAGGTCGGGCCAATCCCTGCGCGGCCCAGGAATGACGCGGGGGAGTCCCGGCGGCCGAGGACCAATCGCCGGGCTGAGAAGGTTTCTCCGGGGCCGCCAATGGCAGCGCGGCCCCGGACAGGGAGGCGGGTGCAGCTCCTCTACCGCGATCAGCAGAGTCGTAATATATCCAGATGATGGTAACAGTTCAGAACTCTCGTTGGAAAGCAAAGAGCATGTAAATGAACATTTAAACGATAAATCTTAACAAGCACCTACGAGGACACGGGGAGCGGGAGGGGGGGAGGGACAGCGGGAGGGGGCGGAGGCGGAGAGGCACACGGAGGGGGGCGGGAATGGACAGCGCATCTGACCCGAGCTCCAGAAACAAATCACTTTCAGTGAAAGGGGAGGGAACGGGAAAAAACGAAACTCCGCCCAGGGAAAAAATCTCGGGAACGCCCCCGAATCTGGTCCGGCCTTGACGGACAGATCTCTGTTCCAATGGCTAGCCTCCATTTATGGAGCTAGCCAATGGAACAGAGGGCGTATTCCAAGAGTCCCTTACTGAAGACTAGAGATTTCTCTGGGGGCGGAGCTAATGCTCCGTGCCCCAGGCGAAACCTAAAAAGGAGCATATATGGTGTTTCAAACAAAATCGCTGAAGAGGCAATGAATATAGAAGAATATTGGTAAACAAATGTTTCAAAGTGCCACAAAAGTTGTTTCAAAATGTGACAACACGAAGAAAAAAAAGAAAAAAACAATCCCTAATTGTTTTTTTAGAACTACTAATTCAAATTAAAAGAAATCTAGTCACAGTGAAGCCGTACAACCTTGTGGCCAACCTACACTGCACAAAGTTGAAAGCAATGGTGGATTGGGCACAGGGCCTGGCCTAATTGGGGGTTACGAATATAGTGTATCATGCAAGAACCTAGAAGTTGCATGAAAAAAACACACAGCCATATGGTTCTGGCTCAAATGAAAAAAAACAGCCAAATTTACCAGTAATGGTATGCAACCCACAGAACTGACGCAAACATTCACATCCCCCACTATTTGCAAAGTACCCATTTGCCAATGGCACAGGAAACAAGCATTTGCAATGCGATCGGTATGGCCTTTGGGACCTTATATGTATTTAGCTATGCAGCATATTAGCCTGGGTGCTGAAAGATTTACTGTTCTTTAACATGGAGGGAAAGTAAGTACCAAACTGCGAGACATGCAGGTATGGGAACATAGGGAGAGAAATATTGCCTTTTAGCGGGAAACAGTATAGTCCAAAGCTTTGTTTTTAATATAAAATCAGGGCGTTTGGTGGTCATATCACTGAAAATATAAGATTTGGGAAAAAATATTATTGTCTACGGGTGCTCGTGGAAGACAATTTCTATGGACTGGAATCTAGAGAATGCTAAAGTGATTCTGGTATTTACTGACCTCTGCTGGTCATTTTCTATTAAGAAAGTTAAGTAGCGGCAGTTGCCAGACATTTTAAAAAAAAGAAAGTTCCTCAGGAGAAAGCAATTCTGGTATTTTACTGACCTCTGCTGGTCGTTTTCTATCAAGACAGTAAAATAGGAGCAGTTGAACCGAAAAAAAAGTCCCTAAGCCGAAGCAGACAAGTCCTAGGGCTGATGTCCAGAGCCCACAAAGTACATACACATATAAGTATATAATAAGTATCTACTAAAGTATATACAAGAAGCCACGAATGCTCGACCTAAAAAGCAGTCTAGCAAGAGTAACATGACTAATGGTGTTCATTATTTCCGTTGCAGACCATGAGTAGTAAATGTAATTGGTGTTTCGCATTTATCCCACAACCATAACTCAGTTTCTAAATGTATTTTTGATATGTCTGGATGAAAGCAGCTCTTTGATTTGACACCCCTACTAAGTGCTTGCCCTTTGATTAAAGAACTGTCGGACAAATGTACTAAGGCTTTTTGCAGTAGCAAAGGGTTAGATTTGCAAAATGAGAAAGTTTGCCACTGCAAAATGGCCTTCTGGTGTGTACCAAAAACACATTGCAATCCGGTAACACGTTACCAAATCATAACTTAGGTTTGCAACTCCATACTAAATTGGTATTTCAAAGTCGCATGTTTAGGGCACCCTATCCAAATTGTGATTTATTATGCAATGTATTAAAGTTTTCCAACTGAAATCCGGTCACAAAACAGTAATTTTTTACTAGCTACACAAATGTAGTGGTTAAACCATTCGGAAATAGTATTGGGCCTCAAGGGACACCTTTCTCTTTGTGAATGTTGCTAAAAAACATATTATTTTAGACTAGGCACTGGTCAAATGGACCACTGCCTAGTCTTAATAAAATGTTTTTTTTTTTTTTATTAATGGATCCATTGTTTCTTCAAGGACAATATGCTGTATTTAAAAAAAAACTTCATTTAAAAGCAGTCACAGCCCCCAGCTGGCCACCATGCCTGTGATGGCATCGAATCCTAGTGAATCACAATTTACAACCTACATCACTAATATTCATGAGGTAGGTCGAATTGAGACCCACCATGATTCGGCATTTCTCCAACCGAACTATTGGTACATAGGTCCGTTTGTAAAGTACCACACTGGTTGCAAAAATGCAGTTGGCAAATTGTGACCAGTATTTTTGCAACTACCGCTTAATACATGTGGTGGTCCCATATGTTTGTAGCGGTTTAGTTTTAATACGAATTCAATTAATAACAGCCTTGACTTTGAAATCGATATTTGCGGTTTCTGGTGTTTCCGTCAAAAACATGTAATGCTTATATTGATGAATTCTACAGTTTAGCAACCACATAATGACGGTTATTTATCTATGTAGCGCCATCAAAGTCACATTTTAAGATTATTATACTGCACCCTAACCGCCACTCGCCAAAGCACTGTTCTGGGAAGGATATTTCTCTCAAGCTGATGAGCCTATTTTTCTGTGCACGGTAATAGAAATGGCACTGTGTAAAAAACATGAATAATCACGCAGCTCTCCTAAAACCGCTTATCTCAAGAAAGGTTTCCTTTTAATTTACATTCCTTTTAATTTGCATTCTATGTCTCTGTTGCTTGCCGTACGTTTAAAGAAACGAACATTATTTAAAATGTTCCGTGTATATCATTAAGCAAAATAATGATGTTATGTTATTCTAAAGGATTTGGGAAGGTATCTTTTTATTTAAAAAAAATCATGCAATTAGTTCTCAGAAGTTAATTTGTATGTGATTCCCTGAGTCCAATTTACCAGTTTCAGGTAATTAACTTTGCATCTTTTTAGCTGGAGAGCTTTGAACACACATAAATATATTACTTTTTTAATAAAAAAAAAACAACGGTCCTGCCAACGCTGCAATGCTTAGTCGCCCTAAAATACAAATCAATTATTTGTATGGTTACTTATTTGTCTTTATTTGAAAAACGAATCCCATTTATACAAGAAACATTGTGCACGGTAAACCATGAGTGAATGATTCATGTGCTTAATTCCGGAAGCCTGGCTTGGAATAGTGGATAGAAACGACTCCCGCGACTCCTGCTTCGCGTTCCAGATGAACAGCATATGGTGTTTTCTGGCAGCGGGGAGCTTTGTTATCGCGTGGAGAAAGAAGGGAGTTGTCAAAGGTGCTTGGTGCACTGGGGTGAATTAATTATTCCTTCTTTTCAGGAGAAAGGAATGAACCATACGAGTGACAGAGGGCTGCATGACCCCGAGATAAACAGAGCTGGAGGGGAGAAGTAAAGGTAAAAACAAGAAAAAACATATGGTATGAAGCCCCCAAGGTGATAGATAATGGCTTGTCAGGCAGGTAGGATGAGAACCAGTCAAATGTGGAATGAGTGATATCGGGAATATCAACGGATGAGAGCAGATAAAGGACAGGATAAGCAATTCAGGGGTTTATTTACAAGCCCCTTGCGCCACCCTTACGTCACTTTTCCCATGTAAATAATGACGCAAAAGTGGCGCAAGAGGCTTGTAAATAAGTCCGTCAGTTTTCAAAACCTGACGTTTAGTCATTTATAGCTCATTAGATGATGTACAGGGGGTGGGGCATGGCTTTGCCAGCTATCCTGGCGGGCACTCCTACCTAGAGATCCACAAATCCAAGCATTTTGATCCTGATTCATCTCCCTACGGGGCCTGTTGAGGCTCGCAATCTAAAAGGCCAGCGTACAAGGGAGACAGGGGGCATCGGTTGCGGCCAAATTCGGCCCTATTTACAGACCTGGGCAGCATCAGCCGAAAAGCCACAACATCTACAGATTTTCGGATCCTGAGGTCTATGGCTGGCGAGCGCATCGGAGAGCTGCTGTGCTGCACAGCCTCTGGACATAATTGGCATATGTGCAGTCCAGGTGGCGGCACGTGCCAGGGGGGAGCCTCGCCACACTGCCTAGCCCCGGAGAGAAGGCACCGAACACAAGCAGAAGACGGCAGAGGACAGCGGAGGCCTCCACAAGCTGCAAGGCTTGAGATCGGCTGGCCACAACAGTTTTACCCGGTCCTGCTGTACCTATGAAGGGTGCTTCTTGGCCAGGGACAGCCGAACAGCAGCAGATGACGCCCCGGAGGCATGGGGAGCCGCTCATCGCACCTGCAACTCAAGAGGCCATCCCAACGGGGGCCCATCTGGAACTTTTGGGGCAGCAGTGGCTCGGCGCGGCACCCTGGAGCTCCCCGCTCCCACAACCTCCTGATATGTGCCTGCACTTCATCCTCATAGGTAGGGGGCATTACTGATTGCAGGAGAAGCACAGTACTAGCGGTATTGGGAGCACCAGCTGAGGAAGTGGCCCGCTGCGGCCCGTGAAGACTGTGGACACCCTTTTCTCCTCCCTGGCCCTGTATACTGTGGTACACAAACAATGTTGCGTAGTTCAGTTATAGTAGAAGATTCCTCTTTATTGATATGTAGTTAGGTGGCAGGTTACAGGATAGGAAGATACAAGAAGAAAAAACCACCAGGAGCGAGCTACCAGCTCCTCAGCCTGAGATGACCAACGGATTCTCTAGCCACAGTCAGGCACTTAAACATTCCATGATGTCATAGGACATTCTGATGCAGTGGTAGAGGGGAAAAGATATAGAAAGTATTTACTACACATCCTCTTCCGTTAGTGAACAATAGCAAGTAATAAGTTAAGATAGAGCAGAAGTATCTAGAGGAAACTGTAGATATAAGAGCAAGTCAAAGAGACAGTTTGAAAAGTAGGAAACACAAGCGTGAAAGCAGAAATATATATATATTTTTTTTAAAGAGGCATGTAGAAAGATATACATAAGATGCACAAATGGTCATGAGTGGTCAAAACACAAGAATGCAAAAATACATCACATGCCCATCCACCCTCCTTAATAAAACAAGGTAGCGATCCCAGTAAATTAAGTAGGGTGAAACAACTGAATGACAAAATGTGTGCAGATGGAAATAAGCACAAAAATTTTTGAATAAGTAACCTACACAGAAAAAGGTTATGCTTTGCAATAAAGACTAGCGCATGACGTGTACTAACAACCTCCCCTCCAAGGGTACACCTAGAAAGACAACCTTTCAACTGTGGAACAAAATAACTCCCCAGGAAAGGGTACACCAGAGGATACAAACACCCCTGGAACAAAGAACACAGTAGCCACATACTGACAACTGTGACACAACTACACCAAGAGGTAGCGCTGACAACGTACCTCGCCTACCTAAGAAGAGTGATGCAACTTAGACAATCACAGACAACCTCCCCTAACAAAAGGGTACACAACGGAACAATGTAAAAATTGTTCAACGCCATTTGGGTACACCAAAGGAAACAAATCCTTAAAATTTCCAACATAGTAGTTACATGCTGACAACCTCCCCTAATGAAAGGGTACACCACGTTAAAAGTGAGCAACGTAACTTCTCCAGAGGGTTACAACATGACCCTAGGAAACAAAATTTTGGCACTAACTGGGACCAAACTTTCTCTACAACTTCCCCTAAGTGAGGGTACACCATAGGGTAATGACCTCTAGAACATGAATGGGGCATTAATTAGACACAAACACCCTAGCTGTCCAAGCAGGGTGAAATACAGGATACATACACTGTGAGACCCATTCTACAACGTCCCTTATAAAATATATAGGGTACACCAAAGGTACAATATCACCCTAGTTTCAAAATATGACATTGACTAGCTTCAGACCCTCCCCTAAATAAGGGTACACCCTAGGGTTAAGATGTTACCTAAGGAAACTATTTTCTCCACTAAGGAGAACAACATGACATAATAGACCACCCAGACAGAGTTTTGTGTATCTCTAGATATAGGTCAATGTAACTATTACGGCTAGAGACACAAAAATGCAAAAAAATTTACACCATTGAAAAAAACTCAAGAAGAATTTCCCAAAGAAAGGAGGAACAATCCATTATGCACAACACACACGCCAGCGCACAATATATATTGTAAAACATTTAAATTGAAGTATAAGCATAAGAATAAACAAAAGAGTTTAGCTCGGTGAGCGATTTCTCACCCGAGGACCTCTTAGCCAGAATTGTCCATAAGTTCCGATGAGTGACTTCACTGCAGGAAACTAAGTGGGAATACGTGTAGGCAAGTTCTGAAAAGAAGGTCACGGGATCCTCTGCTTAAGGAAACAAAGCTTCTAACTACGACAATAAGACTGCTGCAGGACTTCATCACAGGAAAGGAAAGTCCATATTTCTGCAAGGCATTGAAGTCACCATTAAGAACCGGGCGGTTGCCCATCAAGTGCACCGAAAGTTGAAACAAAGTCCTTCATAGATGTGTGCTTGGAAAAATATCCGTGGAACATAAGAAAAAGGAACCATATGCGCTGGTGTTGATATCGAAGGAATGTTGCTTGCGTGCGATGCATTGTGACTCATCCAGGTTCCCAAAACTTTATCAGTGAGAACAACGACTGCACTTGACTAACGAAATAAGTATGTCGTAAGATGGCGGTGCGCTTACGTGACGTTCGCCGAGTGGTTCCAGGCACGCTTATGCACCAAAACGACATGAGGCAGTAAAGCAGCAAACAACGAAGTAAAACGTCATAGAAGGCTTGCCAGGTGACGGGTGTGAAGAGGTGAGGGGCGCGTGCACTAATTGCGGTTTTGAAAGACTGTAAAGCGGTTGAAATTTTCCAATATGACTTAAGAGTGTAATTGTCCATAAACTGTATATCCTTTAATTATTGAAGCGCAAAATCACTTACTTGTGATAGAAAGGTTACAGTTATTTCCAGAACTGTCTTCTTGTTGACACTGACGAGAGAATTATCGTTTCACAAAATGGTCTAAACATAACAAGTAACTTTCAAAAATCAGGGCAGGTATCACTTGAAAAACGTTTAAATGGCATTCACCGCCATTGATGGAAAGGGTAGAGACACAAAAGAACGACACAACAGATAGAGGCTGTTTTATGGGAGAGAGTACTGCTAGCGCCGGGGCACCTCCTGAAGAGCAAATACAGCAAGTGCTCGCGGGAGAAGTGTCCACACTTTGACACCAGTTCCACAGGGCGAGCTGTCATGAAACAAAGGTAGTCGGAAAACGGAGCAGGGTGATCAGGCCTGTTGAGTTAGTGGCTCCTGTAGCTGGAAACAAACAGTCTCTAGAAGACAGCGAGATGGCAGTTGACTCTCTCTCAACACGAACGCCCAGGTTGCAGGCTGTCCAAGTTGAAAAGGACACTGGTGGGGTTTACTGGGCGTTTCTCTGATCTCCAGGTGATAGGCTTACTTAAATGTAGAACTGTTCTTGGTTTTCTTGGTTTCCTTATAGTTGAGTTCCAGTATTCCTTCTGCAGCATAGGTTAGTCCAAAACGTCGCCAAATTGTGGTACACAAACAAAGATGCGTAGTCCAGTTGTAGTAGAAGGTTCTTCTTTATTTGATATGTAGTTAGGTGGCAGGTTACAGGATAGGAAGATACAAGAAGAAAACCCCACCAGGAGTGAGCTACCAGCTCCTCAGCCTGAGATGACCAACTGACTCTCTAGCCAGAGTCAGGCACTTAAACATTCCATGATGTCATAGGACATTCTGATGCAGTGGTAGAGGGGAAAAGATATAGAAAGTATTTACTACAAATACCACCAGAACTTTGCCCGTGGGGACGTCAAGGGGCCTCCTCTAGATTACAGGGGGCCGCCCCCTGCGACGGCTTGCCAACTCAATACCTGAGTAAGGGACCTGGCTGATCCTCACCGCCCTCATGACCCCCGAGTATAGACTCATAAGCACTGCTAACGGAGGCCTGACAGAGAGAAACACAATAGTGTGCCCCCCACTGATTCGAGCAGCGGTGCTGGGGGACATGACCTGTTGACTCGTTGACGGGCCCTGCTAGATTGATGGTTCACACCTAACGTTCCAGGCTGCCACACCTAGCAGGACAAGTATTAGGGAGAGTCGGTCCGGAGGGGTGCCGCTTCTGCCCTTTAGACTGCAGTAACCTGGCCCGAAGAGAGGGGCCACCGCACTTGCTGGGGGTAGTGGGTGAACAGCTAGGTGAGGACCCCAGCAGGGAGAGGGGCCAGGGAGTCATATGTTGGCTCCCCAGGCACTCCCTGGCAGGACCTCTGGTTCCCCCTCCACACTAAAGCCTTGAAGTCTGGCTCTCCTAATGACCCTTGTGCCGCCAGACTCCTGGCCACTGCTGCGGACATTATTAATCCTGAAGTCAACCAAATCATCAATATGTCCCTCAGAGAGGCCACGGTCCCAACTTCTTGGAAGCAGGCACCGATTCTCCCTCTTCTTCAAAAGCCGTCTCTCGATCCTTCAATACCCAGGAACTACAGGCCAATCTCTCTCCTGCCAAGTTTAGCTAAGGTTTGCGAAAAAGTAGTCACTAATCAGCTTACTAACTTTGTTGAGGCATTCGGCCTGCTGCATCCAGCTCAATCTGGCTTCCGTGTGGCATACAGTACAGAATCAGCCTTGGTAGAGGTGGCAGAGGCAATCCGAGAGTGTTTGGATACCGGCGGGAGGGCAGCTTTGGTTATGCTAGACCTCTCAGTGGCATTCAACACAGTGACTCATTCTCTGCTCCTTAACCGCCTCTCGGAAACTGGCGCAGCTGGTTCTGTCTGGGGCTTGATTAGGTCTTTTCTTGAAGCTTGAACACAGCAGGTCTGGCTTTCTCTGTGTGCCTCGGAGCCTCAGCAGTTGGCTACCGGTGCTCCGCAGGGGTCATCCCTTATTCCCCTCTTATTTAACATCTATGTTACTCCGCTGGTTTTTCTAGCGGAATCATTGGGGGCTAAGGTGATGGCCTACGCTGACGACACCCAGCTTTTGTTTTCTTGGTTAAGAGACGATGAATATGTCCAGTCTGTGCAACACTGTCTTGCCTCCATTTTCCACTGGCTGGCCCAGGCTCAGCTGAATTGTAACGAAGGGAAGTCAGGGGTTCTCTTGTATGGGACCTTTCAGGTCGATTTTAGAGCAAAGCTGTGGCCCCCTAGCTTCCCCCTGCCTAGTGCAGGGAACAATATTGCTAAAAATCTATGGATTTGGTTCTCTGAGAATCTGAATTTCTCCACACAAGTTAAGAAGCTTGTCGGGACGAACTTCGGCACCTTGAAAGCCCTGAGAAAGTTTCTTCCCTTTCTTCCAGGACCTGCTAAAGAAACAGTGGTCCACGCTTTAACTTTATCTCGCCTGGATTAAGCTAATGCCCTGTATGTGGGCATTCCTCGTTACCTCTTAAGTAAATTGCAGGTTGTTCAAAACTCTGCTGCCAGACTCCTGCTAGGTTTGTCCAAAAGGTGCAGTGTGTGCGTGCTCATTTGCGCTCTCTGCAGTGGCTTTCTGTTGAGGCTCGAATTCAATTCAAAATGCTTTCCATCGCCCACAGGGCCCTCTATGGCAGGGGCCCTGGCTATCTTCAGAAGAGATTTGTCTTTTACACTCCAGCTAGACAGTTGCGCTCCTCTTCTCAGCTTCTGCTGCAGACCCCCAGATTCAATCGTCAAAGGCTGGGTGGTTGTTCACTTGTCAGGAAAGCTAGCCTGGCCTGGAATGCTTTGCCCTTGGCGTTGCGGAGTATTCAGGATCATGTGATTTTTAAGAAAAAGCTTAAAAGTTTACTCTTTTAGTTGACCTTCTGGTACCCTTTGCCTTTACCTCTGCACTCGCCGGGACACTTTGTCGAGTAGCTGAGCGTGTTATAAATTCATTTAACATAACATAACATAATATAACATAATGCTGTTTCAGACTTGGAGCACTGCAGGCCCCTTAAATGACTGGATTTTTGCAGAGCAGACCAAACTGCTGAGTGACGCCTTTCCCGGTGAGTGTAGCAGGGCATCTAGACTGGCCCTTATTGTTCTGCACTTCCTCGCACCCCAGTCCTGCAGAACCTCACCGGAGACAAGTTTTCATTTGCCTTCTTTCCCCCTGGCGATCATGATGGGCATACAACAGGCGGCTGTGCCTGCGCCGCTGCACCCAGTGCTGGGGCAACAGACCACTTTGCGGGACACTCTTAACCTGGACAACTCCCAAGACAGCTTGCCACACCCGGATGCCCCTTCGCCAACAAAGTTCTTGCAGCCATCCAGAGCTCCTACCTATCCATGTAGTCAATGGTAGGAACCCTGATGACTGAACTCAGCTTCCTGATAAATGACCATCGGAAGTTGTCTGATCACATGGCGGACGGTGAAAAGGAAATGGCAGTACTGCAGCCTTGGATGACAGATGCACAGCAGTCACTGTCAGATTATAAGTCTCAAGTAAAGATCCGGGTAGAGTGGGTGGATGATACGAGAGTACGAATACGAGAGCTCCCAGAGAAGCAATGTTCGTATTGTGGGCCATCCAAGAGGCCTGGAAGGTTGAAACACTTTGGCATTCTTAGATAACTAGTTTCACTCCTTTGCCCCCATGCTGACAAGCTAATTCACTATAGTGATAGAGACGCCATCTTGCAGGCTGCACACACAGCAGGCCCCCTGACCATGGACAATTAGACAGTCATGCTCTTCCCTGACTACACCCCTGCGGGAAACATCCTTTACAACGCAACTTTTACAACGCACTACCATTACGACGCATCTTTTACAACGCAAGTCATTACAACCAATTGCGCTGGAGGGCGCTCTAGGATAGGGAATAGTTTAATTTCTATCCAACACCTTCCCTACTATCCATGGGGACTGGAGTTGGAATAGTAAATTAAACTATTCACTATCCAGCGCCCCCCAACGCAAGTCGTTGTAACGACTTGCGTTGTAAAACCTGCGTCGTAATGGCATGCGTTGTAAATGCATGCATTGTAACGTCATACATCCCACTCCTGCAGTACAAAGCCAGAGGTCCTCTTTACTGAGCACCAAAAAGAGACTCAGCGAGCTCGGAATAAAATACTCTCTATTCATACTGGCCCACCTTAAGATACTCTCGAATGACAAATCCCTTTTCTTCACTGACCCTACCAATGTGTGGGGCTGGTTAGATCAGCAGCAGGCTGTAACATCATCAACCCGCAGTGAGGCACCTTCCGGCCGGGAGGCAAAAGCGACACTGAGAGGAAGAGGACCTCCCTGCCTCTCAACCCTGTGCGCTCGCCCCCTGGAATAGCTCATCGAGGACTGACAGCAGGTGATTCAGGTGATGGTGTTTCTAAGGGACAGTGCTGGCTCCCCAGAGGAAGATCAGAGGAAGATCAGAAACCGCTCATTTTGACAAACCGATGATGGCTCGACAGATGATCCCCGACTCGGCCACCAGACCCCACCTCAGCTCACATCACAGACAGCAGAAAATATAGACTGAGCTGACCACACTATCCCAGAGTCTCCTCATATAATGTGTCCCCTTTCCACTGTTGGCTTTCCCCAGTAGCCAGGTCCAGGCCACCACCCTTCTGCAAAATTTAGGCGGTCGCTCACCACTCACCACTCTCACTTTGGCCTTTTTCCCCAGTCAAGTCACAAGCCCCACTTTAAATGTGGCACTAGGTTTTCACCTGATTAGATATGCTACCATTATATTATGTCCCAATTGTTGTTTTGTTGCACCTTAACCTCACCCACCCTCACCCACATCTTTGTCCACAGTTGTTAGACCAGGGCCGTAATACTGTCCATCTTGACTATGCACCAAGAGCTGATGGGGCAGACATCCTCAACATTGGGCCCCAAACAAGAACCCCACCGGGGCCCATACCCTCTCACTGCATGGCCTTCAGGTAGACCCCCAGCTTCTGACTTTGCACATTGAAGAAACATTACACTGCCTATCCTTATGCCAGGAGTCACAACGCCCAGATCATCTTCCACCAGGAGACTCACCATAGACTGCCTGAATTACAGTAGCTGCATAGGAAATGGAGAAGATATATCAGAGCCACCAATTATTCTGCATATGCACGCGGCACCCTCTTATTGATCAGCCCTGGCATCCCCTATCAAGTAATGCCATAGTGGACAGGGTGGGTAGCTGTATTATCAAAGAGGGCTGTCAGACAGCTCTAGGGACCTCCAGGGCAGTATACATGCTCCTAACACAGAGCAGGACGCTTTCTGGGCCACACTATCATAAACCCTGGCACACAGTAAATGTGGACCCCATGAATCTTAGTGGGTGACCATAACTGCCCACTCGATATCTCCTTGGACTGCTCTGGTCCTCCGCTGCCCCACAGCTGCGGGTATGGGCTAGCTAATGGACATTGGTCAGCACATATCGGTCAATCCATCCCAGTGAGCAGAAATCTTCTCTTTTTATTTGGTGGTACACAACCTATAAATATGGCTAAATTTTCCCTTTCTATCGACTACTCTCCCATAGACACTATCTACCGGATGGACTATAGGGGCTGCATACTTTCTGATCATGACGCTCACACTTGATCTGTCCTGGAACACCCCACTAGCCCTAGTACCCATGTGGCGCCTTTGCAGGGAAACACTGGAGGACACTTCCTTCCACAGCTCGCTCAACACAGCACCCAATATTTTTCCACCCAGGGCGACTCGCCTCCTCGCGTGCCATTGAGCGGGACGCTTTCATATTGTTTATGTGTGGACATTGTATTCAAGAGATATCCGGGGTCTGGAAAATGCTTGACCAGGAGTTAACCAAGGCTGAACATCTGATTTCCGGCCTTAATGAGGTGGCAGTCTTAGATGCCTCCAAATAGACGGTACACGCCAGGACTCAATAGGCCGTAGTCCTGGACCAGCTGCACTGCTTCAACTTTAGGGCTTATGAAGCTAAAACGCATAGCGAGGGACACAAGTCCGAAAGACTACTAGCTTTGCTAGCCCGCCAGGACTCCTGTTCTGGGTCCATCCTCAAGATCATATCACCTATCGGGGTTCCCCTCTACATCCACGAGAGTATCCTGGAAACCTTCTTTACATATTATGCCTCGGTTTATGCAGTGTCTCGTGCCCTCCTGCAACAGAGATCACCTCATTACTCTGGGTAGCCCCTCCTAAGGGTCATGGAGGTCTGCCTGGAGTAGCTGGATAAGCCCTTTTCCACCCAAGAGATCCAACACGCCATCTGCACTTTGGCCAGAAACCAAACACCTGGCCTTGATGGTCTCCCAATCGAGTATTACGGTACTTTCGCTCCTTGCCCCCACACTTATTGGAGGTTTAGGAGGAAGCCCCTGTGCACATAGGGGCATATTTACAATAAGTGGCGCATCCCCGCATATCAGCAGGGATGCGCCACTTATTGTGCGCCATGCCTACGCCAACATGGTTGCGCTGCATTTACAATGTAGCGCACCATGGGGCAAAAACGGCACAGATGCGTGACGCATCTGTGCGTAAAAGTGTTGCATTGCTGGAGTTGCGTCGCAAGCACGACGCAACTCCAGCAATGCTCTGGGAGCCCTATTATTCCAATGCTGCGTCAATCCTTACACCTGCTTCAGGCAGACGCAGAGTTTTGACGCAGCATGGGCACCAAAATGACTGAGTGAAATCTTGTAGATTTCACTCAGCCACTTTCAGGAGGCGTTCCTGCGCCGGAACACCCCCCCCCCGGCGCAGGAACGCCTCCTTCTGGCGCAGAGCTTTACAACGTGACGCATCTCCCAGATGCGTCATGTTGTAAATACCCCGCACCTTGGCGCATCTTTTGCCCCACTGCTGCGTCACAAAAGTGACGCAACGGCGGTGCAAAAGCGGCGCAAGGAGCTTGTAAATATGCCCCTAAGAGCCTACCCCACTTCCTCTCCAAATCCATCCTCACGCCGCTGCTGAAACCTGACCAGGACCGGACCGTCCTTGCATCTTATAGCCCCATTGCTATACTGGGTATAGACTACAACATTCTGGGAAAAATACTTGCGGACTGCTTTGCCCAAATACTGCTGGACTAGTCCACCCTGACCAAAATGTCTGTGTCCCTGGGTGGAGCACATCCCAAAACATACACCGCCTCTTTCACCTGATTGACCAGGCCCCCCACCAATTCTCCTATGCTGCTTGACTTATTCTTGACTAAGAAAAGGCTTTTGACACCCTGGAATGGGATTACCTCTTCCCGCTGCCGGTCACTGCCGGTCACTCTGGGTGTGGGTGAACACCTTTGGGCATATACGCCCCTATTATACACAGCTTCCCAATCTAGAACATTAGTGGGCTGATTGGTCTCCCCAGCGTTCCCTGTGGAGAGGGGCACCAGATGGACCTGTCCCATTTCCCCTTTGTTGCTTGCACTTGCAATGGAACCTCTGACTTCGATCGGATGGCGAAGCCTGGGGAGTCCCTCTCAGTAGCACGACGCACCCAGTTTTCTTTTATGCAGACAACCTGCTGCTCTAAATATGTAACATCCGGGCAGACCTCTCCCCCATATGCTCTGTTCCTTCACACGCGTAATTGGATTACAGGTCGATTGAGTAAAATCCAGCTTATTTCCCCTAGGTGGCTCCCAGCCCCTTATTGAGGTTCGGCTGGGTGGGCGATGGCTGGAAAGGAAGGGTGGCACAGTTCGGTACTTTGGGGTGATTTTATACCATTGCCCGGTGGCTCTCTTCAAAGACAACCTCCGGAGAACCCTCAAAGTCCTGAAATCCCATGTCCAATTTAGGAAAAAGCTCTCGCTAGCCCCGATGGGTAAAATAGCCATATCCAAATTGATCATGCTCCCTCGTCTTCTTTATCACATCTCTAACCTCGCGATTGTTCCCCCATGCAGTTTTTTTCATGCTCTAGATGCTCTACTTTTGGAACTTATCCAGAGCAACAAACACCATCGTATAGCTCTTCTGAAACTGCAGTCCCCGTAGAGGAGGGCAGGCTGGGCGCACCATCGTTTGAGGCTTACTACCTGGCAGCCCAACTTTAACGGGTCTCACACAGCATAACCTGACTGAATTGCGGGCAGACACAGGCTCCTTTACCCACTCAGATCTCCAAGGCTTACTACTGCCTAGGGCGGTCCCCCTTCGCTGGCACCTGCCATAACTGGTGACCATAGCACTCAAATGCATTCAGCTGACATTGGCCATTACCTGTCAGGTGGTCCCATACACCTCAGCCTTTCCCCTACCAGGTCTACCAAACCCTCTCCAATCTTCTTCATTCAAAGACCTAACACCTTAGCATGACTGCTCTCTCACCACGGTGGACGTCCTATTTCTAGATGGCCAACTTTTTGCCATTGACCGCCTGATTGCAGACTTTGCCCTCCCCAGGGGACAAGTCCTACAATTTCACCAGATACAGCACGCACTTCGTGCTCAATGGTCCATAGCTGATACTGAACCTCCCATGAACTCCGCTATTCAAGCACTACTAAATATGGGAAGGGTTGTTGTCTTATTACATGGCTCTACAGGGCCATGAGGGATCCTACAGGAGCTCCACTTGGGTCCATAAGGGATAAATGGGGCACAAATATTGGTTGGGCACTTCACAACTCTGAATGGGACAGAGCTCTTAAATATTCACATCTATTTTCCCTCAATGCCTGATTTTAGAGTATACAATTCAGCATACCTTACCCTGCACCAGCTTAACCATTTCTCCCCATGGCCTGTTTAGGCTGCTCGCACTACCAAGAGTTCTCAGCAGACTTCCAGCACATGTTCTGGTCCTGTCATGTGCTCTCCGCTAACTGGCAGGTGAACCAAGGGACACTCCTCGAGGTGACGGACCTCCTGGACACAGCCACCTGGGTAGCCTGCACCCTGGGCATATTTAAACATGGGAAGCCCGTAGCGGGTAGGGCACATTTTGCCAGTCTTGCACTACTCCGCACTAAGTGCACTATCACCCTCCTATTTTACCCCGTACTTTGACACAAGACCTCCACGCGCTATAAATGTAATTAATACTCAAGCTTCCAGCTGTGCCCAGGACACCACCCCATTCCTGATCTCCTCCTATTTCACCCCATACTTTGACACAATACCTGCACATGCTATAATTGAGCTGCACCAGTGACCGCATGACATCTCTGGCCTTCACTGTTACAATTGGAACCTGCACTCTGAATCCAGGATCTCTGTATCCACTGCATGGTCATTTACGGTGATACTACGTAATTCTTGATCAGTCAAAGTGTGTATTGTTATTTATTGATGAACTCAATAAAAATGCTTATTACAAAAAAAGTTAGATGATGTACAGATCCACAAAGTAGATAAACAGGCAACCCATGAAATCATCAGCTGAAGCACTGACAGTCAAGAACTTTTTTTAACTCCATGAACTGAAGCTGTAAAGATCCAGAACTCTTGTTAACTCCATGAACTAAAGCTGTGACAGTCAAGACCACTTGTTAAATCCATGACCTGAAGCTGTGACAGTTATGAACACTTGGTAACTCTATGAACTGAAGCTGCGACAGTCAAGACCACTTGTTAAATCCATATACTGAACCTTTGACAATCAAAAACACTTGTTAACCCTATGCATTGTACCTGTGACAGTCAAGAACACGTGTTAACTCCATGAACTGACGCTGTGACAGTCAAGAACACTTGGTTACTCCATGAATTGAAGCTGTGACAGTCAATAACACTTTTTAAATCCATGTACTGAAGCTGTGACAGTTATGAACACTTGGTAACTCTATGAACTGAAGCTGCGACAGTCAAGACCACTTGTTAAATCCATATACTGAAGCTTTGACAACCAAAAACACTTGTCAACCCTATGCATTGTACCTGTGACAGTCAAGAACACATGTTAACTCCATGAACTGAAGCTGTGACAGTCAAGAACACTTGGTTACTCCATGAATTGAAGCTGTGACAGTCAATAACACTTTTTAAATCCATGTACTGAATCTTTGACAATCAAAAACACTTGTTAACTCTATGCATTGTACCTGTGACAGTCAAGAACACGTGTTAACTCCATGAACTGAAGCTGTGACAGTCAAGAACACTTGGTTACTCCATGAATTGAAGCTGTGACAGTCAATAACACTTTTTAAATCCATTTACTGAAGCTGTGACAGTTATGAACACTTGGTAACTCTATGAACTGAAGCTGCAACAGTCAAGACCACTTGTTAAATCCATATACTGAAGCTTTGACAACCAAAAACACATGCCAACCCTATGCATTGTACCTGTGACAGTAAAGAACACGTGTTAACTCCATGAACTGAAGCTGTGACAGTCAAGAACACTTGGTTACTCCATGGATTGAAGCTGTGACAGTCAATAACACTTTTTAAATCCATGTACTGAAGCTTTGACAATCAAAAACACTTGTTAACTCTATGCATTGTACCTGAGACAGTCAACAACACGTGTTAACTCCATGAACTGAAGCTGTGACAGTCAAGAACACTTATTAACTCCATAAACTGAAGCTGTGACAGTCAAGAACACTTGGTAACTCCATGAATTGAAGCTGTGACAGTAAATAACACTCTGTAATTCCATGAACTGAAGCTGTGACAGTCAATAAAACTTGGTAACTCTATTAACTGAAGCTGTGACAGTCAAGAACACTTGTTAAATCCAGGAAATGAAGCTGTGACAATAGAGAACACTTTTTAAATTCATGAACTGAAACTGTGACAGTCAAGATCACTAATTAATCTATGAACTGAAGCAGCGGCTGTCAAGAACACCTGGTAGCTCTATGCACTGTAGCTGTGTCAGTCAAGAACACCTGGACACTCCAGGAACTGAAGCTGTGACAGTTAATAATATTTGATTATTCCAGGGGTTTCTGGGACTAGTTTTGTATGAAATCCTAGTTTAACCACTCATATGTATTGTTTACTTAACAAAGAAGAACCAAAATGAAATATTTTTCGGATACAGTTACTTTCTCCTTTACCCCGGATAATTAGATGCTATAATTCAAAGTATCGCAAGCTACTGACAAATCAAGTATTATAGGAATATCCGGGCCCTGTAGTATGAGAATATCAGCTCACCCATGCACATAATATCTAATAAGCAAGTTTGGATATCTGACACTGCTTAGTTACTCAGTTTGGAATGAGTCCAGAATAGAGTTCCTTGAAATCCTCTTAGATTCCAATTGTTCCCTAAATTGTATTCTCGTCAATGTTTAGCATATCAATAAAAAGAGATGTTGTTAATTAAAAGTGGTTCAGTAGTATTAGTCTCTGTGTTAACAGTCAGTGTAATTCAACCATATTTGAGCAACTCAGGCATCAAAGCCTCTAATAAAGCTGCCAATATAAAAAATTAGTGATTAGTGGAGTTTAAGAAACAGCAATTAATTTGTAAATGAATAAGTACCAGGTCCCAAAGTTTTGCACAGATGTCCACAGCCGGCGCTCTTGAATATCAGGAGCGCTAATTACCAAGATTGCACACTTTCAGAGTTTTATTCTCGCCTGCTTTTTTTCTCTTCACTGTTTTTCCATCTTTTCTTCTTCCTTTTTTCCTCTTTTTTGTTTTTACCCCTCTCTTGCTCTGGGTCAAAATCTGATGATATAAAAAACAAGCATCTGCAATGGAATAGGTCTCGCATTAGGAAAGTTTGAGCTATTAGTATTGTAAATGACACATTTTTTATTTATGTGTTGGTTTTGAAAATAGCTAAATTAATAGCTTTGTCATTTACAATGCCAATAGTTATAACTTTCGCAAATGGGACACCTATAGCATTTGTAATGCAATATGTGTTGTATTTACGTAACTTACATGTATTGCTATTACAAATAACAATGGCTTTTAATTTTTTTAAATAATGAATACGTAAATAAAAGTTATTGTAATTTATAATGTGAAGATTATGTTCAGTGTATTTTATTGTGACGAAAATCCAAGAACAGAAGTGAAATATTAACATCTTTTTGTGACATTTATAATAAAGCTTGAAACATTGAGAGACCATATTTGAACCAGTTGTTGTTGAATGGTTGCACAGATTGATGCTGTGGTGGCGCTGAGTGATGTTGTGGTGGCGACGAGTGATGGTGTGGCGTTCAGTGATGCAGTGGTAGCGCATAGTGATGTTGTGGTGCCCCTGAGTGATGCTGTGGTGGTGCTGACTGATGCTGTGGTGATGCAATAGATAGAGTGAGTGCGACAGATAGATAGAGTGAGTGCGATAGATAGAGTGAGGGCGATAGATAGATAGAGGGAGGGCGATATATAGATAGATAGAGTGAGGGCAATAGATAGATAGATAGATAGATAGATAGATAGATAGATAGATAGATAGATAGATAGACAGATAGACAGACAGACAGACAGACAGACAGACAGACAGACAGACAGACAGATAGATAGATAGATAGATAGATAGATAGATAGATAGATAGATAGATAGATAGATAGATAGATAGATAGATAGATAGATAGATAGATAGATAGATAGATAGATAGACAGATAGATATATAGAGTGAGGGCAATAGATAGGTAGAGTGAGGGCGATAGATAGAGTGAGGGCACTAGATTGAAAGAGTGAGGGCGATAGATAGAGTGAGGGCGATAGATAGATAGAGTGAGTGCGATAGGTAGATAGATAGATAGATAGATAGAGTGAGGCCGGTGTGATGTCATATAGGACATATGTGTGTAATTAAATTGAATGTATTTTAATTGTGTATCCTGGGAAATCTTTGTGGGATATTGCAAGATTTTGCGCCACTCCGCATTGG
This sequence comes from Lissotriton helveticus, assembly GCF_964261635.1. Classification (NCBI taxonomy): domain Eukaryota; kingdom Metazoa; phylum Chordata; class Amphibia; order Caudata; family Salamandridae; genus Lissotriton; species Lissotriton helveticus. Next base: position 583,125,796 of record NC_136057.1, read on the forward strand.
TAAGGTCTCTTCCCCCGACTCTGTCCCATTTTGCCCATAGCCCACTCAGCGGGCAAACGGACTCTGCTATTAACGTGGCATAGAACCATTTCACTAGGTGCCCAGTGTGCCACAAGTAAATAAGGCATGCAATACAGGGTGCATTTTAGGTTCTTCCCTCCCAATGCCCCATAATTGTGCAAATGTGCGTTTCAACGCCTCGTACTGCAGGAACTGACCTGGGGGGAGCCCACAGCTCAAACACTAGTACAACTAGAAGCAAAAAGAACCAATTACAAGTCCTGCTCAATAAAGGGTTTCGGGTTTAGCAATTCTCCAGTAAACAAGATTAGCAAGTAAGGTATTACTATTTAGTAAAGTGGACACAGTGCAAAATCAGATGACTTGATTACCAACAAAAACTCCAATTAATAAATAACCTAAAAATGAGTTGCACGTAAAACATCAATCTCAATCATATGAAACATTAAAAAGTTGTGTCATTTACATAAGCCCCTTATGTGTCAGTCTTGGTTCAAAAACATATTTTTCTCAATAATATAGGAACTCTGTCAAATAGATAATTAAAATGTACACTGTTCTCCGTTATAGAAAATGTCTCCTTTGCTTTCAAGCCCAAAGAAATGATGCTACAGAAAAACAGGCATAAGGGTCCTTGAGCTTTTTCAAAAAGAACATAGCAATACAAAATTAAAAATCATTCTCCCCTCTAAAAGGAAGGCTTCTCCCAAAGGAGTCAGTGCAGTTTTTACAACTGCCTCTGCAGTAGGTTTCTCAAAAAATGACAGAGAAAAATACGTGCACATATATACGTACATACAGGGGCTTTTGGTAAGCTCTTTTCAACCATTGGTCTGTTCCATTATTATTCACATTTTACTTATGCCCAGCTCAGTGTTACTCGTGAGTCAGTTGTTCCGCCAACTTCATTTATTCACTGTCACTGTGAGTAACAGCATTTTGCCCGCTCACAAGTACAGATCCTCATGTGAAGGAAAACACTGGTGTGTCCGGCTTCCCGGGCCACTCATTTGTTTTTATATTTGTGATAACTTCTTTTTGTAAACTCTGTTTGTTTGAAGGGGATACAAATTACATTTGTTGTAAGGCAAGGCTTATTGACTTTGCCAATGCTCATTGAAAAACCGTAGCTCGTGCTGAAGGAGAATGTATTTCTCAAGTGAGCAGGAACACAGATGTCTTGACGCTCGCAGTTACTCATTCTCAAACTAGTCACGTTAGGAAGTAAGCTGTACTTCCTCAATCTCTGTGATTAAGCAAATGTCACAAGTGAGAAAGACCAAGGAGTAAATAGTGCGGCCTACACGGCAAGACTTTCAGAGTTAGGTGTGTTAATCATCCAGATAACTTCTTTGCTGGAGAGGACTGGTACGCCGCCAACCTCATGTGCGTGTAGCTTTATTTATATATAAGGTGCTCCGTTTTCTGTTTCTACAGTTTTTTCTCCAAATACTGGCAGAAAACAAACAGTTTCAAATTCTGTATTCATTTCTACACGTGCAAAATGCAGAAATGTCTTGGTTTGTGAGTCTCACCGTGCTTCCTGTCATGACTGTGAGGCCAAAAGCTATGTATGTCGATATAGTTTAAGGTTTAAAACAAAGGTTGAAGAATCCTATTGAAGCTTAAATTGGTGATGATTGGTACTCGTCTTTGTACTACACCGCTGATCTATTCGGGTGATTGAATTGTTTCATTGTGCACACCCACTTAGTGTACTAAAATCCTGCACACATCCAATTGTGAGGGAAGGTCAGTTCAATAAGTGCGAAACTATAAACGCAAACCTACGAAAAAAAAGGTATTCGTAGACACCAATTGGATATGAAAAATAAATATGGATGAGAACAGAATACCATAACACAGGGAGCCCTACTTAGTCAGTGCGAACCAAACCAAGTAGCACCTTGCACACATCAGCGATGCCCGCGCATGCAGCAGGATGACCTGAAAGCAGTGGAAAACCCCAGACATGTGGTATATTGTTTTTTTCCATTTTAACCGTGTGTATTTGCAGGTTAAGGAATGGTCAGGGTACTTACAGGAGACATGTCGAAAAGCGTAAATTTGTGCACTTAACATCTCTGCGTAACTAAATGCCTGAAGCCCTGAATGGCATTGAATAGTTAGCAGTTAAGACATTATTTAAATTCAGTGACAACCTTGGTTCTACACGATATTCTTAAATATGGGGAAAACCACAATCACCATCTGAAGCCGTTTGTTTTGGAAATCTCCAGTGGGACATTTTGTGTACCCTTTACGTGAATATCTGGCAGACTCAGATCTTGCATCAACAGGCAGTATTAGAAAAAAACAAGGACTGGGCGAGAAGGGAGGGGGGAATGCCAGCAGGAAGGGAGGGGTGACAAATGGTGAGCATTTTGCGGCAGCTTTGATGTTCTCTGTGGCCGCGCAGCTCACTGAGAACATCAAAGTGGCCGCGAAATTGCTCCCAAAGCTGCAGGCGGACAGATGGTGTGCGCGCACCCGGCGCACATGCACTGTGTCCGATCTGCAGACTTTGGGAGCATTTTTGGAAGCCCTATTATACTATCGCAGAAGAAACGCATGCGCGTTGGCTTCAGTGAGACCCAAGAAGTTGAGGGCAATGGCCAAATATTCATCTTGCTTATTGTAGAGACATCTTGTAATTATTCTTAATTAAAGAGATAAATAACTCAGTTTGAATCATGCCTGACCGTGAGTTGGTGTACCCAACTCAGGCCATATAAAAAAGATAAACAGCATCTGTGATTTTGTAATTCGAAATTTTTTATTGTTTAGAAATAAATAGTTTTATAACTATTGACAGTGAAATAACATTGGCAGCATAAAATGATTATTAGAACTTTGAAACTTTTTTGGTTACATTTTGAGTTAACATATATTTATGTAGGAACTAGTTTTGTTCTATAGTCATCATTATTTTACAATTCTCGAGAATTTGTCAAGGACCAGTGTTTGCTTAGCTTGTTGACTCAATCCTTCGTTTTTGCTGGCTCCTACGTTCATGTCCCTTTCCTTTAAACAATCAATGAAATAATTTTTCTGATTCTTTTTCTTGAACTTCACAATTTCTACTTTAGTGGGCCCAGTGAATCAGTAATAGTTGTATGGTTATTGTTCAACAGGAAAATGTATTTGAAAGCATGAGTCTTCAACATCATAGGAGATAACTTATGATGCAAGACGGGTCCTTTTCCAACCTCTGTTTAGCAGGAAGCAGATCGTGAAGTAAATGGCGTATGGAGAGAAGACTGTCAGTTCAAGATAACTAGCATGAGTTCCCATCTGTGACTCAAGATGGACCCACGCCTCAGAATGCTATAATTTGTCTCAAAGGTTTCATGCATACTGTGAGTATCCAGAGACTGATCAGAGCTCGAAATCTGCGCTCACCCACTCACGGTGGAATACCTTTTTAGGTTTCGCCTGGCGATCCGCTGCGCAGCAGCGTTCGCGCAGGCGAAATCTTTTGAGAACAGTCTGGGGCTTTGTCCCGCCTCTGTGTTCCATTGGCTAGCTCCATAAATGGAGGCTAGCCATTGGAACAGAGATGCGTCACTCATTCCCCGAGCAGATTCGTGGGCGTTCCGGGGATTTTTACTCATCCCGCCCCTTTGTGAACGTCATGCGGCGGGGGCGGTGGTTTATTTGTTTATTTTTTAAATGTTTGTTTTGGCCATTTTGAAAGTGTTGTTTGCAGGGGTGGGTTGCGCGATGTCTCGCTGTCCGTTCCCACCCCCTCCTCCCGCCGTCCGTGTGCCCGTTCCTGCCCCCCTCCCGCTGTCCGTGTGCCCGTTCCCGTCCCCCCTTCCGCTGTCCGTGTGCCCGTAGGTGCCCGGTGGCAACGGCCGATCATTGGCAGCGCAAACTCTAAAATGACTTTTTCCCTACTTCCGCTCCCTCCTTCGTATTGGAGAAAACTGTTGGTAGTCTACACTTCTGAAGTTATTCAGTTATAATATCAACTTTAATCACAAACTGTAAATAAATATTATAATCTTATGAATCACTGCAGGAGACTGGAACAGTTTGGGATTAATTCAAGCTGTAAAATTGTGGCCACATTCACGCAATTTGTTAAGATATGCGGTATATGCAACTGTGGATAAGATTTGCAAGTAGCCTTATAACTTTACCGTTTGTCGAAAGCAGACGCTCGCCTAAGTTTTTGCTCAGCAGAGTGGCGGCTTTAGCAATGGCCGCTTTATTATTTGTTTCCAGAGAGTGAATGGCTTCGGCGTTGCTTTATGTCGTGGCAGTTGTAAGTGTAGTGATTGGCTGATTTCGGGAGTGCGTCATTGCTTTGCATCGGAGGAGGTGCTGCTTGACCGGCGTGTGTGCGCTGTGTGACAGGTCAGACATGGCGGCTCAGTGTATGCGGACGGCGTTGCGGCAGATTTTGATTTTGAGAAGCACATCATTGCGGTAAGAGTGCAGGTGTGAATGTTGTCGGAGGTCACTTCAGTGTCTCTAGCAGGGGTCACTCCTGTGGGAGAGTCGGGGGAATTAGAGGAATCAATGCCTTTTTTTCACTCTGCGGAGTCAATACGAAAGGTCTTTTGGGAAGGTGATCTGGAGCCTGTAATGACCTGATCCTGTTAATTTATGGAAAGTTTTTTTTTCAGAGAAGAGAAGGCACGGTGATCATTTTGAAACTTAAGGGAAACACCTGTCTTGGCAGTGTGTAAATTCCTGCTGATGAAACTCCCTGGTAATCGCCAAGATTGACTGCCGCATTATTCCCACAGTGCCCTATCTTGCATCTAGGCAGAGTTATTACCTTAGTTCAGTTCTTCCCAGCTTTATTGTATGTTAGATAAAAACCTACTCGCAAATGTAACATTGATTTTCACACAAAAATAAGCATATACAATATTAGCATTAAATCACAAATCTTAACGGGCCTGAACACATAATTTAATACCACATACATAGCATTAGACACTCTATGGGATAAACCCTACTAACAACAGTTTTAACAAGCAGAGCATGTATATTTTTTTCTAGCTAAAAATTCACGTTGCTGGTTGCTGTTAGTCGATTCGTAAAACCTCACAACTGAGTGAATTTTGTTTTTCTCGAGATGATTCCCAAGTCACTCCTAAACTATTAACGTGGTCATCTGCACACTTCCCCAGCCATGGGCCTGCTTTCCCATGCCTCCATCTAGAATGTTAATCTAGTAGTCACTCTGCTTAATTGCCTCATGTTTACCTTTTAAGATGATGCGTAGTACACCTCCTGCAGTGACCAGCTAAGACGAGCACCGTGCTTGCCAAACCACGACAACCTTTCTGTCTTCCGATTATCAAGTTACCAAATAAATCCATGTTAACAAGAGTGAACTGATCCAATCCCAGGTTATGAATCTACAGCCTATTATAGTTGTAGTCCAGATTTAGTTGCTTCGGTTGAACTAACATACCTGAAATTAATGTTTTGAAGAAGAAAAAAATAAGCCCAGGACTTGAGCATCGGGCCCTTGGGGACATGAAGCAGTTCGATAAACTTACTAAATCACCCTACATCTCATTCTGTACCCTGCTACTGCCACCGATACCATCAAATTAAGAGCAGAATGTTGCTTTATGTAGTTAACCCTAATTAGTTAATTTCATGCTATTTTCACTGTATGGGCGAGAAACTTGTAGCCACGCTTTCAAAACTGTGGTCAGCGACATTTCGTGTGAATGGCTTCTCAGCACCGCTGCCCACTCCTGTTGTCGGGCTGAATGCCAGCAGGTGCCTATAGGTCCATCCATACTCGACGCCCCCCTCCTTTTGACATCTCTTCACCTTTTCCCCAGTGATTGCATCTTCTGTCTGTCGCTTTCGTTAGTGACAGTTCTGCTTGGAGAAGCACTACAGTGTTCTGTATTGAAGAGTGAATATGATGTGTGTATTATCTTCTCCTGGGCTGGGATCTTTATTCTATTGTTATTTGAGGTGGTACGTTGATGGCTGTACATGCAACCGTGAAGGTACAAGTTGTTTAGGTTACTTTTTTAGAGCTTCATTTTATTAATTGACATCACGGTTTTAACGTAAGGGTTACGAGCATATGTAGATAATCACTTTATTTTGTAGAGCTATTGCTTGATGCCACTCGTGGTTCCATTCTCTACACTGATGCTTAGTTGGTAAGTTGGTAAGTTTTTGCCCATCCGTCTTTCCCCTTGTCTTTCAGTGTCTTTCCCCTACAGTAAATAAGGCTGGCACATAATCGGTGGTTGCCACACTTGATGTGTACCGGTATTGGGTCCATACTGCCGGGTTGTCACAACGTGAGATCAAGTTGAAGCGCTTGAATTATCTATCTGGGGTATTGTTTTCTGAAAATGTAATACATTTCAAATTTTTATCGCTATTGAAAGCTTACGTCTAGAATGCAATGTTTGTGTCTTGATGTATTAGCAGTGTTAGGTTGGCGCTATTTAGCTGCCTCACCTTTCTACATTTCCAATGTGTGGGTGTTGGTCGTCCTTAAGGTGCTTTTTGAATAGCCTGCCTCTCACTAAAACATCGTTTAACGTAGCAGGTTCACTACTACCCTGAATTACACTCTGTATGATCGCTGTTCTTTCTCGGGGCTTCCATTGGCTGGGCCTTCACTGTCCTCACTTCCTGCACTGAAGGATTGTGATTTTTAGGTTTCACCTGGCGCTCGCCACACACACCACACCACACACAGCTCACCACACACAGCTCACTACCATACATGCCAACATTTCAAAAGAGCAAAGTGTGTGTGGGTGCGGCTCTGGGTGGGTGTGTGTGGCTCTGTGTGTGTGTGGCTCTGGGTGTGTGTGTGTGTGTGTGTGTGTGTGTAGCTCTGGGTGTGTGTGGCTGGCTCTGGGTGTGTGTGTGTGTGTGGCTCTGGGTGTGTGTGTGTGGCTCTGGGTGTGTGTGTGTGGTAGTAATTGCTGTCTGCTGAGCTCGTCCGTAGGGTACAATAGGTCTTACATTTGCGAGAGATTAAGCTAATGGCAATGTAAATGACAATGCCATTTATTTATCTGTTTTTAAAACCAACACATAAATAAAAAAATTGTCATTTACAATGCCAATAGCTCTAACTTTTCCAAAGTCCAAACCATTGCATTGTAAATGCTTGTTTGTTTTAGGGTGGGAACAAATTGTGGGGGGGGCTCCTAGAGTGATGAATTTGTTTAAAACCAATCCGCCTACCACTCAAGGGACATAGGGCCATAGGGCCTTATTTAGAGTGTGATGGGCAGGATACTCTGTCCCAACAGGGGCGGATGTCTCATCCGCTGTGTTACAAATGCATTATAACCTATTGCACTTGTAATATGCCCAGACAGAAAACTCATCACGTTTTGAAAAAGTGTCCCATGGGCCAAAGTCTTTGTATTGCAGTTTTCAAGCCGGTCAGGCACATCCTACCTTCTGCTCAAAGAGTTTAGTGTATGTGCTACTCCATTCACAGAACAGATGGTCACGCAATCCGCACTGTGAGTGAAGAGGAGTGGGCATGACAGTTTATTACGCAGACTGCACAGCAGCCCAAACCATTCCTGGAGGGGTGGTGGAGGGTGTTACTGCCACTGGTCACACAACATAGACCTGCCGGTTAGTGCAGAGTTGTTCACGCCCGGCTGAGCCCCAGTGGGCCCACTGTACTACAGCCTCACCCGCCACTGTTTGTCAGATAAGAGAGTGAAGTATACACCTCTCATTCACATTGTATCTCTAGACAAAAGCTGAAAGAACTGGAAAGTCAAACTGAGTGTACCCATTAGTGATCACAATAAAGCAGAAGAATGAAAGGTAGCCTTTATCAGACGAAGGTTATAGAAGCAAGAAAGTGACAGAGAGATGAGGTAGGGACATGGGAGACGTAATGCTGAAAATGAGGCACTTCCACTATCCTGAAAGCTTCCAGTTGGGTGCATTTCAAACACCGAATACCATTCAAGTTCTCTATTTCTCTGCCATGATAAATCAGCAAAATAAATATCTTCTTAGGCACTATCTTTTAAAATTGCTTTCACAACACAAGAAAGACCAGTTTAATTAAACATCTCTCTCTAACATGGATGACTATTGGGCTACCCATCAATCTGACCTCAAATCAATAGAATTTGTGTGATTGTATATTTAGCTAACAAATGTTAATAAGTGTATTATTTTTAAATAAATATCATTATATACCATACACATGCTAAATTGACTTCATAAATTGACTTCATAAAATGTTTAAGATAAAAACAATTTTCAAGAAAATGGCCAACTTCCTACAAATGTCCTTTGGACCCCCCTCAGCACCCTTGAAATGCCTCAACAACTTGTCATTCGCAAAATAAAATTCGCAAAAAGCTAATGCCTTTCCATTGATTCCTATGTAGGCCCATAAGAATCAATGTAATGCCATTCCTTAATTGCGATTCGCAATTAAGGAATCGCAAATTCAGAAAATTAAGAAAATTAAGAAATCGTAAAAACACTTCAGATTTCTTGATGCATAGGATTTTGCAATTCCTAAATTGCGATTCCTTAATTTTCGCAATTTAGGAATTGCAAAATCCTACAATGATGCATGTGGCCTGATACATCTGGCCCTAAGTTTTAAATAACTGCCCTCACTTTGTCAAACACGATGTGTATGATAACATTAATATGGATATTACATGAAATCTTTGAACACTTCATGCAAAACTATGAGACGGACAATTTTTAGTTAATCCCTTTTGTTAAAGTGATTTAAAGAGATGAAACAACCGAGGAGACAATCATTTTGAATGCCAATTCCTTGCTGAAATTATTTCTGTGGTAGTGTTAATATAATATGATAGATTTATACTCTTATTTATGGACTGTGGACAAAAGGTCTGGGTTAGCTTTTTACATTCAACAGGGGCACTCTGGGAGCTTATGTGATCTGTATTGTCCACTGTGGCTGACTAAGAGAGGAGACCCAAGCTTCCAATTTTAACCCTTGCTAGTAATTTGTTTATGAAGTCAGCTTAACTGTTCCCCATATGTGTCCAGAACACTTCAATGTCCTCCTGTGTGGTAATCTTCTTCCTTAAAGTCTGCTAGTCTGCATGACCCTCCCTTTTCCTCATTATAACATTTTTTAAAGGACGAATTATAATTAGCTCTAAATAGACTGCAGTTTTAGGGGTGTCCATTTCGCCTCACGTTTCTTAGATATTTTTCCCTTTCATGCATCAAAGGTAGCATTTCCTTATCTCAATTTGAATCTGACTCAATGTTTTGCTTCACTGATTTTTAAGCCAGCTGACAGCCATAACAAATGCTCCCATAATGGATACACATGTCTCACCGTGTGGTCCTGTTCTGGATTTTGGACCACACGGATTTCACATAACCAATTTCACTCCTCCTAATTTCTACGTTATCTGTTTAGTTCTAGAAGATAATGTGATTTCCATCAGAGCTCTTAACCTTCTGTGTCCTCGTTTCCATCAGAGAAAACTTTAAATGAATCACTTGAATTGAATGGGGACCTCAGAATGCCTATGTCGTATTATCATTAATGTTCTTCCTTACAAAAGAAAGAAAGGTAAACAGGCTTGAGACTGGACTGATATTAGTTTATCCTTTCGTGCGTTGACCTCTAATGCTCGACTTTATTGATGGAAACAAACGATATGGCACAGAACATTTTGTTTCAGCAGATTGTCTGAAAGCAGCTGCATTATCAAATTACACGTCTTTATTTAGGTATGAATCATCAAATAAAGATAGAAAAAAAGGCAACTCCAGATCAAAGTTAAAAAATGAACTGCAACTATGTCATCATCAACTAAAGTAACACATGCTGTTGGTTCTTGCAAGCCACGAATGAGGATGCTTTCTACACTATCTTTAGCCCTTTGGTCCAATTCTTCGTTGTGTTGTCGTATACTATGTTACATTTTGTTATGTTTTGTTATGTGTATTTGTATAGCGCACAACTCACACGGGAGGGTATCCTGGCACTGAAACATGAACTGTATGGGCCGAGTTAGCACAGGACTAGGTGAAGAGCAAGGTCTTCAGTTACTAGCAGGATTCAAGAACTGAGGAGGAGGCACTGATGTGCAGAGGCAGGTCGTTCCAGGCATTAGGAGTGAGTTAGGAGAAGGAATGACCCCTGGATCTAGTTCTGCGTATGTGGGTGGTGTGTGTGAATAGGAGTCCAGCTGATGTGAGGTGTCTGGTAGGTGTGTGGAGGTTTATCCGGTTGTTGAGGAATAAGGAGACAATGTTGCCCAGAGCTTTGTCTTTGTACATGGGGAGTTTGAGGAGTGCTTGTTTGTGGATAGGTAGTTCATGGAGCTTTTTGAGGTGCAGGTGATGTGTGTGTGGGTTGGGAGGTTGAAGCTAAGCCTGGCTGCTGAGTTTTTAAAGGTCTGGAATCTTCTGATCAGTTGAGTGTTGATTGCAGCATAGAGAGCATTGCGGTAGTCCAGCTTTCTGGTAAAAAGGACTTAAGTGGTGGTCCTGCGTGTTGGCGAGGAACCATTGGAAGATCTTCTTAAGCATCTTGAGTGTGTGGAAGCAGAAAATGGAGACTGCCTTCACTTGGCCAGGCAAGGTGAGTTGGTAATCAATTACTATTCTGAGGTTCCTTGCCTGGGTTGCAGAGAGGAGTGTGGGTCTGAGTTCAGCAGGCCACCAAGTGGAGTACCAGAGTGAGGTGTCTTCGCAGAAGAATACTACTTCCATTTTCATCATCTGGCGACTTTGATCATGCAGGCAGATAAATTGGTCCAGATGTTTGATGAGAGAGAGTGGGAGCTGGGTGTCGTTAGCATAGGATATGATGTATATTCTGTAGCGCGGATGATGCAAGTGAGGAGGGTCGTGTGCACACTAAACAGAGTGGGGCTCAGTTAGATTCATTGAGGAACTTCATAGATGTTAGATGAGATTGACAGTGTCCCAGGTGAAAGGGACCAGGCAGATGGACTGGACGCTGCCTGTTAAGAAAGAGCAAATACAGAAAAGTGAAGGACCGTGGAGGACGGCTTTGTGCAGTAGGTTAATGAGGATTGGGTGGAGTGTCAAACACTGTGGAAAGAATAGGGGCAGCTTGATGCAGATGTCCTGAGAGGGAGTTAAGCTGCATTATGCAAGTGGTCAATGCCCCAAACAACTCTATGGTTCACATTGAGTACTCCCCTCTAAAAGGATTCTGTCTGTGAAGTGCTGTTGCTTAATGAATACATGCAGAAATGTGCACAGCTGTTTCTGTGCGGAAGATAATGTGCATGTGGAGCCATAGCTGTGATCAGTGGACACTAGTGAAAATAAATCTTTATTTCTGCACGGCGAACACATTAATGTGCACATCTACCTCACTTCGAGGAGTCCTAGTGCAGCTATATCTTCATACTGATGACATAACCTTACTGTGGAGACTTGTTCAGACAAACCTCTGCATGTATTTTGATGACACTGGCCTCTCTCTTTGCCCTGAGAAAACTGGGAACATGCAGCCCTCCCCATCTGTGTACACTCTAAGAGCATCAGTGCATGTACCATACTATGGTTATAAGAAAACGGCATGAGTGTTACTGAGTTTCTTTCCTGAAGACACTGCTGGTGTGCAGTCGTGACGCAGTTTACCCTGCTTGTGTATTGACTGAGGACACAAATTCTACTTGTTTATTGATAAGGACACTATTGCTCATTCTCTCAAAATCAGTAACGTGTATGTTCATGAAGCATGAGCTTTCATATAAGTAAATATGCATGGAAAAATGACTTCTAAAGTAGGACGCATTAACCATTTATTAGCCATGCTGGCATATTTTCAAAAATCTAAGTATGACAGGGACCAGTGGAGTCGATTTGTACATGTAACTGTGGTTATTTATCTGTAAGGATCATAACTTCAAACATTGCACTACGTCATGGCTTGGATGATGATTGAATCTTACTAAGCTATGGAAAACCAATGGCTGCCTAATGGAATAATAAACTCTGCATAACTTTGGATTATCACCATGGAAGAAACCTAAACTTCCTAATAAATTTTTTAAACCCCCAACCAGAACTATGAAACCAAAATAAATGGATAATTTTGCCATATTTTATCCTCAAAATAATATATTCCTATGGCAGCCATTTCACTTCATCATAGAAATCCAAATAATTTAGTTCTTTCTTAAAATTGGGATCTCAGTTTTTGGGTGGAGTATGTTTTCCATCTATGATAATGAAGGTATTTTCTTATATTTTATGGACCTTTGATTACAAGACCAAAAGCCTTTTGTAGTTTAAAGATTCCTCACCTACCTCAAGTCAGTGAATGGTTAATAAGTTAATAAAGTATTCTCTAATAATAAAAAAGCAATGTACAATCTTTCATATTGACAAGTGGATTCAATGTTGGTGGAAGGCTGAAATGTATAGGGATAAATTGGTAGTAGCTAATAAAGAATACTTTTGATTTGGATTGCATATCCTGCTGTAATTGTCTTTCATATGAACTTTATAATGTATGTGTGTATGATGTGTGTCTTGTATGAGAGTTCAGACGTCCAATATATGGTACATGACATCAATGATAGAACTTATTTTGATGCAAATAGAAGAGAAAGAACTCCATGGCATGCACAAAATGATCAGGAATTTAACACCTTCGCTGCGGCGGCTATTCCGCCACAGCGCTAAGGGGGCGGGGGGGGCGCGCGCGCTCACGCGCTGATGACGGAACCGCTCCGTCACCAGCCTCGGGTGAGCTGTGCTGATGACGGAGCGGTTCCGTCATGGCCCCGCCCGCTCAATAGAACGTGCGAAATCAGCGCCGCGCAGGCGCGTCGGGCGGGCCATGACGGAACCGCTCCGTCATCAGCACAGCGCCACCGCGGCTGATGACGGAGCGGTTCCGTCATCAGCGTCAAAAAGGTTAACAAACTACACTCTTAAATAGGGATCTCCATTTCTTGGTGAGTGTGGTGTGCATTTATTAAGATTAGTGAGACCTGACATCCTTGCTGTGATATTCCCCCAAACATTTACCTTCAATTCTCCTGTTTTTCTGAATTCGTTTTTGGCCACATTGGGACTCTGTGCCCTTAAACCAGAGGTCTTCAAACTTTTGGATGCAGAGACCCCCCTGTCGACATTTTCAGGTGTGAGGACCCCCTCATGAACAACATTTCCAAACCTGCAGGCAGAACCTGCACATGCATCAAACTCCAGCTCTGGTCCAGGCAGCACAACAAGTTTTGGTCCCAGAGCAGGAGTGGGCAAAAATCCTGGATTCATGGCTCTGCCAGTGCCGCAGGTTAACAAACGGTTTCCTAAGCCTACATACTCAGGGGCAGATTTACAAGCCCCCTGCGCCACCACTACGTCACTTTTTGTAACGTACTGGTGGCGCAGGGGACCCCTCCATATGTACAAGGAGAGGAAAAGCCACCCTGTGTGACTTTTCCTCTCCTCGTAAATACGGCCCCTTCACATGCAGCACTGTGCGTGGAAGAGGAGTTCCATGGGTGTTGCTGTGGGTGTTGCCACGCAACACCCATTGAACAAGACACATCTCCATATTTACGAAATATCAGGAGATGCGTGTGAATGCTACGCCCCCCTAGAGGTGGCATAGCGAGGCGCAACGAGGAGAAATGTTTTCATTTCTCCTCATTTTTCCTCTTTCAATGCGTGCTGCATTCTACAGCACGCATTGAAAGAGGAAAATGCCTGTAGTGATTGTATTTGTGCAGGAAGGTACCCCTTCCTGTACAAAAACAATCTCCCCAAGACGCAGGCATCTTTGCACCATGGTGCAAGGGTGCCTGCGCCGGCGCATGGCTGAAACTTGTGCGCCAGCCCAGGGGAAGGACAGAGATGCAACATATTCTTGTAAATATGTCGCATCTCTCTGCTTTCCAAACTAACAGAGCATGGTGCAGCAAAATGACTTGCTGCACCATGCTGTGTTACTTATTGTAAATCTGCCCTAAAGTGCTTTAAAATCTTTACAACTCCAGCACATCCACAGGAGCAAATTCTCACTAGTGCCGAGATGCAATAGGACTTGTATATAATGTTTTTATAAGATAAATTATTATTATAATAGAAATTGGCAAAAGTGAAAAACATTTTGGGGCAGATTTACAAGCCCCCTTGCTCCACTTTTGCATCAATTTTAACATGGGAAAAGTGACGCAAAAGTGGCGCAATGGGCTTGTAAATCCACCCCTTTGGTGTACAGAAAAAACCTTTTAAGACGTATCAATGTCTTTTCTGTTCTTGGTTAATTTTATTTGTTGTTGACCTATGACATTCTTAACTTCCTGAGTTTTATTCACGGCTGCTGCGTGATAAAACTGTTTAAATGTAAGGAATAGGAAGAGTGGGGGCCCAGGGGGTACTGGGCCCCCTGTGCGGCAGGTCGGGGTAGAGGTGCGTCGACGGCGCTGTGCGTGTAGCCCAGTACTGGAATAGCATGAGGTTTGAGGCGCATTAGAAGAGCCACGAGTGAGGCCCAATCCACGAACAGAAGGGCTTCTACGGGGCGGGGCTGGGGTGCACGGGAAGATGTTTCTCTAGGTACCGTGATAGTACCTGGTCCGATGTTGTGCCGCAGTAGGGGTGCATGTGACTTCTGCCCGCTTTCGGCACCACTCTGGAAATGGGGGCAGCGAGCCGACCCTACAGGGTCCCGGCCAGTGAACTCATCGGAGCTCGAAGCCATGGAGACCGGTGTGAAGCAGCAGCGGAGGCCGCAGACGCCGACCTTCCTTCAAGCGCCTTCCCGGCCCCGCTGCACTCTACTGCCAAGATCGGGCGAGGCAGCTACGGAGTGGTGTACGAGGCGCAGGCCCAGCACTCTGGGTCCCGGGTGGCAGTGAAACGCATCCGTTGCGACGCACCCGAGAACAGCGTGGTGAGAGAAGCGGAATGCCCAGGTAGGCGTTGAGGCAGCTATCTGGGGGCGGCAGCGGACACAGAAACGGGCGAGACATGCAGGACAATAATTTTTATATACCGACACTCCCGAACTCTGAAATCGACGCTGCCTGGCTCCAAAATGGCGCCTGCAGAGGACATAATGCCTCCTGTTAACTTCGGACCATCTCAACAGCCAGTCCTTCGCCAAGGAATCCTTTCCTATGCTGCGTCCCCCCTCTGACTCTATTCCATGGAATCCTGCTCTTTGGGTTCTTCTGGATTCTTGACTTTCCTGACTTTTGTGCTTCCCGCCTGAGATGGTCTCAGTCTATACCCACCACGAGGACCCACCATTTTGTCTGACCTTTGTTCCCTTCCTTCTTCCATCAGCACTCCTCCTGATGACCCTTGATCGTTTTTCTCTTTTTGCTGGGGGGCTTTAAATATATATGTAAATATGTATTATATAATTATCCAAGCCTAATTGCTGTTAAAATGTAATCCTGTGTGAATTTACTATTTGTTTATATAGAACTCTAACCACTAGTATATGTAGTAGACTTTTGTACTTACTACCATTCCTATGTGATTTTAGAGATTATCTGTTTGTATCTCTTCCTTGAGTGACTTTTAACTTGTACATGTGCAATTTTTTCCTGTTTTTATCTCTTCCTTGAGTGACTTTACACCTTGTACATTTGCACATTGTTTCTGTTTGTATCTCTTATGTAACTCATGTAATCCAAAGTCCTTATGTAACGCAACTGGTTCTTTTGTAAAGCGCTCTGACACCTTCGGGTAATGTTCGCGCTATATAAAATCGCATTAAATAAATAAATAAAAAACAGAAAAAAAACAAAGCCGCTGTAACCAGTTTACAAAGGCATGTAAATATGCAAATAGTCTTTAACAACCTGTCAAAAACTCGGGTGTGCCAGAGATAAGACTCCAGATACTGCCCAGCCCACAGCAGCCGGAGCTGCACTGCAGCAGCCCCAGCTGAGACACAGACGAGGAGGAGGGGGGCTGAAGCCCTTGTAGTTCTATGGGCCTGGGCAGAAGTTTGACTGGGAATGCGTGACCCCCTTTGTAACACTCCACGCACCCCCTGGGGGTCGCGCCCCACAGTTTGAAGACCCCTGCCTTAACCAATGCTAAAGCGCTTGTGCTCTCTCCTTCAAACATCGTAAAAGTGGTCTAAAACTAATTGGCACATTTAATTTATTTGTAAGTCCCTAGTAAATGTTACTATATGCATTCAGGATCTGTAAATTCAATGTTACTAGTGGGCTTGCAATATGCATTGTGCCATACACTAAAGTAGCCTTTTTGAAACATGCCTCAAGCAGGTGTGCCACTGCAGCTTTTAGTGCAGTTTTAAACTGGCATTTCAACCAAAAGAAACAAACCTTTTACCAGACCTACACCTTCCTTGTAAATACATATAAGTCATTCCTAAGGTAGGCCCAAAATGCTCATAAGGCAGGGTTTATTGTATTTAAAAACTAAGACATGTATCCTTACATTTTACATGTCCTGGCAGTAAACAACAACTCTTAAAGTTATGTTTCACTGCTGAAAGGCCTATCTGTTCCATTAACTAACACTGGAATACCGTATTACATTTAATTGGTAAATATGTTGGATTGGGAGCAGATAGAGATATGTTGTTTAAACTCATAGGAATTGTAGTTTAATGTTAAAGTTGGATTGTAAATCAAAATTCTTAAAGTGCCACTTTCAGATTGTTACATTTTCTTGTACTAACCACATGTGCCTTCTGCCATTGTCCTGAGTCAAAAGATCGGAATGGGTCTGCTGTTAGGGTTTGTGTATTGCTTCCAGACAGTAACACAAAGCGGGGCTTAGGTGTTTACAGGATGGGTCATCCTGGCAGGTTGACTGGGAGGATCTGTACCCAGCCCCATTTAGATTTATTTCAAAGAGTGTTGCCTCCTGCACAACAAAGGAATGTGACACGAGGCCTGTCATGGCTTCTGTCACCCCAAACAGTTTAGAGCCTTGACAGGGGAAGGGGAGGAACTTTCAAGAACCAGTTGTGGGGGTAGTATAATGAATCCTTCCTCCCCCCACACAAAGGCTAGTACCAGGTATATATATTGCACCTCCAGTGCCAGTCGTCAGAACACTCTTAGATCTGTGGAAGTTACAGAAAAAGGCCTGCCAGAAGAGAACTGCCCTGATGGTTGAGGCTTGCTTTTCTGTATGAGAAGGAGGACTGGACCTGTTTATCTTCATCGCAGGCTAACCATGAGTGACTCCACGGGTCAGTTGGCTCACCTCCTGTGAAAGCTACAGGGATACAAGTTCCAGAGCCTCTTTGAAACTGCCCCGCTGATCTGCTGCAACTGGACCAGCCTGAGTCTTGCTGTCTTCTGCTGGAATGGATCCCTAATCCCCAAGAGCTTCCTCACCACGCCCTGAACCATTGGATGGCATCAGAGTATACTCCTACCTGTCTAACTCTGGGTACCCTCAAATGTGATGCAGTGCAATGCTTCTCTATGCAGCACCTTGCATCGCAGTCCTTGCAGCTCCTCATTTTAACCGACACAGTACAACGCAACTCGACACAGGTCCTTGCATCTCAGCCATCTCAGGTCCTCATCAGAACCGATGCAAAGCAACGTAACTCATTGCAGGACTTCACATTACAGCACTGCACCGGCCCTGATTAGAACCAATGCCACGCAAAGACTTAAAGTACAACTCTCAGCAGGACTAGCTCTGTGCCGGTATCCTGCACATGCTCCATCACGGTCGGCCTGAACGTCTGGCGAAACCAAATAATAACAGCTGTCACTTAGTGCTATGGGTGCTATTTTTACTAAAAACTTTAAAAATGTCAATATTTCCAATTCTACTGATTGGATTTTTGTTGTTCTGGTATCATTTTATATATAAAAATGTACACTATTTTTTTTTTATTTGTTTGGGATCTTACAGTGTGTTTTCACTTTATTACTGTTTGTGTGCTGCATGTATATTTTACGTGTTGACTTTAAGTTAAGCGTATCTGCTTTGTGCCAAGCTACCAGAGGGTTAGGAATAGGTTAATTTCGTGTTTTTGTGGTTCACTCTGACAAGGATTATAGTTGTTGCCTGAGTTGAAGCTCCAGCCCCATCAACCAATAACCCAATTTCTTACAACAGTTGTTGACGATGCTTCAAATTTGAGAAAAACTGGTCTGTTTCGATTTATTTCAGGCCTTCTTTTGACTGTTATTATCCATTGTTGTCATAGTTAAAAGAAAAAAAAAAAGTTAAATGGCATTACTAAGAAGCACAGGTATGTCAAAGGCAAAATGTTTGCTGCTGGGCCAAGGGGAATATTATAAATATAATGTCAAAGTGAGTATTTAGGAAAACACTGCTTTTTCTTTCTGATGCCTTGTCTTCATAAGCTCCCGTAAAATAAGGATTTCAGTTTTTCTTCCAGGGTGAAATGTTCTTGCCGTGTCCTCGACACTTAGCAGTTATAATAACCCTGCTAATGTATTTTTCTTGTCATTGTTTTCCAGGAAACTGCCTGCTGTTTTCATAATACATTTTGTGAGAGCAGTAATATACTCTAAGTTTTATGTGAAATCATTTTGATGCGCTCCCATAGTGCTGGAAAATTGCCATCTTTCTAGGTACCTGGTGAATGTGTCAACATCCTTTAGCACCATCTACTTGAAAAATATTGCTTTTATGTAGCACATTCTTGCATCGGTATTACTGCCTGCATCCTTGTTTCTATTAATATCATATGAATGTGCTAGAAACAAGCTGACAGACACAGAAGTCCAAAACACGCCATTTAGCTCATAAACGCATCGGTACACAATGTGCAATTGCCTTTAACAGCTCATTTTTTACAGCAGAGTCTGTCACCCTCTACGATACATTTTTAGATTCCTAAATGAATTCCAAGAATTAGCATTGTACACTCCAACTCTCTTACAGAATAGAGTAATAACAAGGAATTTCAGCTTAAGGGAGGTTAGACTCAGGCCTTGGTTACAAGTGCAGGGCTAGAAACAGCTCCATGTGCACAAGGGATCAGAATTATGAGTTGTATGATCATTATTACACCATCACAACCTTCTCCTGATAAATTCAGCCAACTCAAAGCTACTGCAATGTATTGTGAGAAAAGCACGCAAAAAAAGGCAAAATGTGGAATTAAGGGTCAGATGTACGACCCTTTTTTGCCGCCGCAAACGGGAGATCGTCCCGTTTGCAACCACAAAAAAGGGTAATGGCATGTACAAATGCTATTTTATGAGTCACTGACTTGCCAAATAGCATTTGCGACTCCCGCTATGAGGAAGAGGCGTCACTTCCTAAAAGCGAGTCACCATGCCATGTACAATTGTTTTGCGACAGCATTTTCGGCCTCAAAACACTCGCACTTTACCACCTACTTCAAGTAGGTGGTAAACCACTTGCAAACGGGAAAGGGTCCCTAGGGAACCCCTTCCCCTTTGTGAGTATGTGAGAAATATTTTTAAGAGTCAGGCAGTGGACTCAGGGACCACTGCCTGCCCTTAAACGCATCCCATTTTACTTTAAGGAAAATAGGCTGCATTAAAAAAAAAAGACTAGTTTACTTAAAAACTGTCCCAGACATGGTGGTCTGCTTACCCCATCAGGCCACCATCCGTGGGAGTGCTAGCCATTTCTAATGGGGTCGCATGAGGCGTGCAATTTGCGACCCCATTAGGAATTGTAAACAGTGTCTGAGACACTGTTATACATCCCAATTTGCGAGTCTCAAATTGAGAGTCGCAAATGCAATGTAATTTGCAGGTCGCAAATTGGTGTGCCGTACATCTGGCCATTGGTGTGTTAAATACCGATTCCACATTTTATTCCTCATTTGCCGGTAAAAAAGTCGGAATTGGTGGTATTAATCACATGTGGTAAATATCTCACTCTGTAGTAATAGTACTTACCATGTGTGGTAAATATAGGCCAATTCCTACTGGCTTGTAATGAGGTCCACAGAAGGGACTCACAATGCATTATCAGCTTTAGTCAATTGTCAGTTGTGCAACACACACCATTGGTACATGCTGAACTCAGATTTGATGTAGGATACCGAAATATCACATTAGGCTATGTAAACCAACTATAGGCAGCCCCCCTGCTGATATAGACCATTGATTCAAGATTTATTTATTTTACCTTTTTTACACCGTATTGCTCCGCCCAAACAAGGGTGTTAAGGTGGTTTGCATAACAATAACAATAGACGAATTGGATTCTCTTTATAAACCAGTAAAAGCAGAATAAAATGTAATGCAAACAGAGAAGAGATAGAAAGAGGATTAAGGGAGGGAAAGCAAGTAAGAGGGTTACCAAATGCAGATAATTACATAAAGGTTGAAGTAAGGGCCAAAGGGGTTAAGAATAATTACACAAACAACATAGTCAAGGATACTTGTGATTAGTTGCCACGGTAGTGATTGAATAGTTTTCAGTTTTCTCCAAAACTGAAAAACATTTTTGACATTGGAAATCTTTAGAAGAGACTTTCATGTAGATGGGGACGCTCATGGAGAAGCTTAAATCGGTAAACAACGTTTACCCCGAAACTTTTACAACTCAGGGAATCACAACGCGGTCGTTACAATGACCGCGTTGTGATTCCGCATACCATTACTCCGCAAGTCGGAACAACGACTTGCGGAAGGGGGGTGGGGATGTTGGATTTAAAATCCAACACCTTCCCTAGTGCCTGCACAGACTGGAGTTGGAATAGTAAATTATACTATTCCAACATCCAGCGCTCCCCTCGGAACAACGACTTGCGGAGTAATGGTATGCGGAATCACAACGCAGTTGTTGTAACACCGCGTTGTGATTCCCTGCAGGGGAAAAGGCTGTGGAATAACGTCATAGATTCGCTTAAATCAGTTGTTTGGGACTGGTTATGAGGGAGAAACTAAACAAGAGCATTTTTCCAGAAAGCTATGGCTGTTTCTAGGATGTGTAAAAGCCCCTCAGGACCAATTGTGTCAAAGGTGAATGAGAGGTCCAGAAAAACTAGGAGATAAACCCCACCCTAACCCAATCAATATGCAGAAAATATCATCAAATGTTTTCTCATTCATACTCCTGTGGCAAGGGTCTGTGAATTTTACAAACAGTCATTTTTCTTCTGCAACAAATCAATACATCCAATAAAGTGCAAGTTAAGTCACTGTTTCCAAACCAGTTGCTCTACAAACACAGCGAGTCCCATGTGATGTGGGTAAATGTACATCAGGCCCTAATTCCCTACATTTCCTGTGTTCCACGACCCTCAAGCCCTCAATATTTCCATTGCCTGTCACTCTGAATGCTACACAATTTGGGCATATTAAACACATACAGACTACATTGATCACTATTGCACCTTATGTCGCAATTTAAGGTTGTTTGTCTTTAAAGGCCTATCTATATTGAACTCCCCAATGTTTGGCCTTACATTTGTTTTTTGGGTACTATCAGATATAAACTAGGAGCAACACTTCTCAGGCTTGAGATGTAAAAGTTAAAAAGTCAGTCAGGGTGAATGGGTCACTGACAGTGTTCTTTTTGAGTATGAATTCCTATTGAGTTGGAATTTCTGTATGCATTGATAGTCAGTGTAGTCTTGGAGGATGTGCCTGTGCCTGAAAAGGATTTTCGTGTTTGCTTCACCTCCTCCTGCGGTATCACGCACAGGTGGTTTGTGGGCAGAGCTATGTGGTATGAGGTAAAGGTGAGCTTAGTAATCAGTGACATGCCGCACTGAAGAGGTGGGTTGGTCAATTGGGTATTGTTGCCCGTGTCTCTGCTTTTCTGGTATTTGCAGAGTGGTCGCCCAGATTATTTCACGACGTGTTGTAATGATTGGGATGTTGTAGGTGTTTCCTTTCAGCAGGCTCATAGCCGTTTGAGTTGCCCTCTCCCTGCTCGCAACGTGACTTAATTTTATGTTTTGCATTCGGTGTTTGCTTTCTTATAAAAAGCCTTCTGGGGTTTTTCAGATTCCATTTCTTCCTCCTACCAGGCTTCCACCTTCCTCTCAGCCCTTCCCTCCATATATTCTTTGCTTCTCATGGTTTATGCTTTTCACATTATCTGCTAAGACTACATCATTGTGTTAATCCTTACTATACCACCTCGTTCAGCGTTAGATAGTTCTAGGCCAGCTATTTATTTACTTCTAAATGTGCTGACACCGCTTTGATTATGGTCCATAGGGTAACATCGTGAGAGTCCAGTACCGGAAGAGACATGTAGTAAAGCATGCTGTAACACTCTTGATAGCAAGCATTGAGTCTACTGCATGTCCCTTGCATTTTCCAGCCCTGGCTGGAGTGGAAAATTTAGATTTTTCACAGCCTGCTGGGCAGAAAATCTGGATTTTATTAAGGACACGGAGGCTAATATTATGCAAATCTCCTTTATTACCACAGCTCAGTAGCAACAATAGAATGTAGAACATCAATGAACATTCTTAGTAGGAATAAAGTCCCTTAGAAACCATCTCCCATCCTTCTTTGTTGCTGCTGCTCAGAAAGATAAGTACTCTCCCAGATATCTCTAGACTTATTCCTATTAATGCCTATATGTGGGTAATAATTTGACTTCTGGGTGGCAACTGTGCCTTACTGTGGGACTTCCTTCCCTCTCTGTACCCTTGTTAATCTTAACAACTATATAACCTCTTTTCTTATTTATTGCCTGTGTGCTTTCTCCCAAGAATGCCTGCGCGTTTCTCTCGCTGCTTGTATGTATCCTCGCTCTTTATCTTTTAAAGCGCTAATAGAAAAAAACTGCCTCCGGACCTATTTCGGCCCGGACCAGAAGCGTTGTTTTCTTTCAAGTAGTCGGCGCGAGGCCCGACTTTACATTCAAGTAGTCGGCGCGAGATCCGACTCCTGCTCGCTCTTTGCCCCTAGCGTGGCGCCCCCTACCATGTCACTCACCCGCTATGCCGAGTACACCTCACACTCGGGCAGCGCCACTACCGCCTTCACTCCCCGTCCCGCTTCCAACTGAAACTTTATTCCTACTAAGAATGTTCATTGATGTTCTACATTCTATTGTTGCTACTGAGCTGTGGTAATAAAGGAGATTTGCATAATATGGCCTCCGTGTCGTGCCATAAAATCATGGTGACACCTGTAAAATGGCAACACGTGTCTATCACCTATGGAACTGCACCGATATCCAGAGTTTGGAGCATGTTACATAGCTCTATATATGATCTGTTCGCTTTTATGGTTTGAGGTGGTTTCCACTTGAGTTTGTAACATGCAGAATCACTACATATAGATACATGCCAAGGTGATGTGAAAATGTGTTGGCTTCAATACCATACATTTCACACATGACCGAAACACTCATTTAGAACCCATCAGTATTTTCTGAGGTAAATGGTTCACCAGTTCTGGGCCTCCAAGATAATAAGTTAGATAGAGATGTATATGTGCTAGAAATAATGAAGCTACCAATGCTTCATTCCAATCTTCGCGGGTGGGTTTTCCAGCACCCGCTAACTGTGCGAAAACCTTGGCCATAAGTACCATGAGGCACTGTGGTATTACCAGTAAAGATATAATGCAGTAAATCGGTAAGCACGTCTCAGATGGTGATTTCTGAATGTTTTACCACAAAGTCAGGATCTAGTTACCCCAATGTAACTGCTGCTTTGTAGCACCCCGTTTTGTCATGTTTAGTTTGCTCGAGCACTTTAACCCTATAGGACTACATGAGACTAATACATTATTTTCATTGTAGTTTCAAAGGAACACGGTTTCCTATTTTGCCAGCCTAGCAGCAATTCATTTTAAATGGACATTATATTAACATTTTAATGTGTGGCTTTCCACTGCTTGAAGATTTCTGTGAGGCTGCTAATGTTTGCAAGATTGCTGTCCAAGCTTCCGAGGCTAATAAGAAACATTCATTTAACTGGAATAAAAGTGCCAAGTGCGCGCTTTTTTCTTTTTACGAATAGGAAGTTAGAGGGGCTCGTTTGGAAAATGCAATGTAAGAAAAATGTAATCTACGAACTCATAAATATATATTTTGGTGTATGCAATTGTCCGTTGAGTGGGTTAAAGGGGCATAAAGGCTCGCAAGTGCCATTGAGAACTTCTGCTGTCAATATAACCATGAGACTGAAACCTAAATCATTTGCAAAATTCACCATCGCCCAGAATAGCAGCACCATCACAGCATCCACATGATATACATTATGATTTAACACGAGGCCATTTTTGTGGAGAAGGGATTTGGGGTAAAATGTAGCCCTGTAAAGTACTACTAAAGCAAAAATAAAATCAAAAGCATCATGCATAAGTATCATGCATACGTATCAGCATCCAGGTATTTTTGTTGTCATTTAGAATCATACAAAATATTAGAAACAAATGAGCTATTTATTTACTTGTAAATTTACTTGTATTTAATCGCTGCTTTGTGGCTATTTGAAACCCAGCTGGTAGCTATCAGGGGTAGTGGTCCAACTCAATAACAGCTCATGATGTGTTGCAGCAGAGGGGCGGGCAGCTGCATGGGAGGGAGACTAAGCACCCATTCAGCTGTCATCCTCTCAGAGTATCCTTTCAATGGTCGCCTTATCAGAGATTCCTTCAGTTCTGGGCTTCTGACACTTAGGGCCTGCCGCAACCAGCTCTCACACCGCCAAACTCCACCGCTAACCACCCACCGGAATACAAGTTGTAATCCAGCCACGCGGCTGTTGGCCCACGGCGCTGCCTTTCAAAGGCTCATAGTAGAGCCTTAGAAAGGCAGTGCTCAGGGCGGAGCCGGGCCGGCGGCCAAGATGGCCGCCCGAGTCCCGGCTCCGCCGACCTTCTCTCCTCACCACCTGTTCCGCTTGCCTGCCCAGTGAGAGCGCGGAGCTTCCGTGCGTCGGAATGGTCGCCGAGGTGAGGCGTCCGATTCCGGCGAAAATCCTGGCTCCGGTGACGGAGATACGCTCTCCAGAGCAGGGCGGCCTGCCCGATGACGGTGACCGGGACCTCGCGTTTTGCTGCACCCGACCGCCAATGCAACAACAACGGACACATCGACCTGTGGGGCGCCGGTCTCCCGCCAGGGGACCTGAAAATACCCTCGACACCGCCGGAGCCCTTTCCAGGTGCAATGCACAATTCTCCTGTGTGGCTTGCTTCTCCTCCCCCCTTACTTCCCCCCCCAGCGATTTTTGTTTGCCGCCGGACTTTGAGAATTGCTCCCTGTCTGACTGGAACATTTTGCATGCTTGCAAATTGAACGGACGTTTTATCTCCGGCTCATGGGCGCTGGCGAGAGCACAATGTTAATGTGCTTTTTTGGGCTGGGGGGGCCCGTGAACAATACTCGGTGGTGGGGAGAAGGGCATCCTGTGTTTCCCATCGCTGATACACAGGCAATTCGCCATCTTGACTGGAAGGGGACCGAAGACTCCTAAGCCTGCCTGTACGGTGCCGTGGCGCTGTTTGTTGGAACAGTGGCGATCCGATGGATTATACCTTGTGGCGGCGGCTGGGTATACTGGAAGCCGGGGGACGGCGACCGTATTTCTCTAAGGGGCCGCGGACCTCTGTTCTGGTGATGGTGGGAAGTAGTCCTGATTATGATTGAACCGATGTTTCATTGTGGCCGTCACCAGCTTTGTTCGCCACTTTCATTGTGGTAAAGGTTACTGCTATCACGGCGGGACTGCGGCTCGACGTGGAGGTGGCTTATTGATGGCAACACTGTGGACTTGTTCCCTGGGGGGACTTCCTGATGTCTCACGGCGGATCGGCTACAGAACAGCGTATTCCGTGGACTACGATCGGTGATGGCGGATTGCTCTTTTCATGTGACTTTGGAGAGGCTTTGGCTATTCCTGGACTGCCATGTCTGTTTCACTTTGTGATTTCTACCCCGGTCCGGCATTTTGGGGCGGGTGGGACCTGCATCATTGATCCTGTTTTGCCCGTGAGAGTCGAGTGTGCTTAGGGCACCATTTCTGCGGCGGGGGATGCGTTATGCCCCCCCCGTGGGTCTTGGACTGCGTAGTGACTGATACATCCTGTTTAAGTAGGTGCTCCCTATATTGTCTATTTGCTCTCTGACTGATTTTACAGGTGGGCGAAGGGGGAGGGAGGTTGGGGTTCCCGCACTGGGAGTCCCCCCCATGTTTCCTTCCCTATCGTGGGCTGTTGGTTATTTCTTTTACTTTTCCCTTTTATTTCTTTAGTTCTTTCATCTCTTGTCTATATTTCGGGTTACAATGGGCGACAGGCACGCTGCTGGTGGGGTAGGCCGTAGCCACATGCAGGGGTGCAGGGTGGGGGGATGGGGGAGGGGTGTTGTTGTTTTCTTCTTTTTCTTTGTTTCTATGGCCTTCTTCTTTTTTTTGTTCTTGGCTATTTCTATTTTCTCCTTTTCTTTACTTGGGATCTTTGTGGGGGTAGTTTTCCGCACACTTGCGTTACCTCAATTATTAAAGGAGATTTAGACTGCTTTGTTATGGCGATTGGGAACTTGTTGGTGGGCGGACTGCTTTTTTTTTATTATCCTGGTACCGAGTGGAATCGTTACGTCCCACTGGCAGTTCTCCTGGACTACCATCATCCTGCTCCTCGAACTTTCCATGGTTTGTTTGATCTACATATACTGCCACGGATCCTGCCCCTTCTACTTTAATTTAAAATTAAACCTTCCTTGCTCCTTTTGTTTTTTGACAAAGTTGCTCTCCTGGGTTGCAACCGAGCATTTGTGGGACGGAGTTTTGCACTGCCATGGTCTAATTGCTATGCTCTGTTTGAACCTGTTCCGATGGCTGATTATGATGTTCTGCTTTGTATCGATTGTAACCGATCTTATTTCCAATAAAGGTTTTAAAAAAAAAAAAAAAAAGAAAGGCAGTGCTGTGGGAGAGGCACAGTGTGTTCTAGGGAGGCATGGACTGTAAAGTCCATGCCGTGCTAGAACTGGGGGTGCAGAAAGACAGGGAGCACACCACGTGCCCCCCTGCATGTACACCCATGTACTGAGGCACCAGGGGGGCCTTTAGGCCCCCTAAGTTTCCTCACTACCACCCTTTTCATAGCGGGCACACCACCATGAAAAGGAGGGCAGTGAGGAAACTCATAATATGCTTGGCGGTGCCGCAATAGCACCACCAAGCCTCAGACCACTGCACCACCACCAGGGATAACGGATCCCTGTCGTTGTGGCTTTCCTCTGGCGGTTCGACCGCCGTACTTGTAATATGGGAGTCGGACCACTGGTGCTGCAGTCCCCGGCCACCACTGCACCTCCACAACGAATTTGGCAGTCCCAAGGACCGCCAAACTCATCATCAGGCCCTTAGTGGTGCATCCTAATTGTGGCTGGTCTGCCTAAAAACTGGGCATACAGGGAACCAATAGTTGTGGCACTAAGGTGTGTGCCTGGCGTACGGTAGCTGAAATCAGCGTCGGCACTAGGGAGAGGGGAGGAGAGTTCCATATTTCTGTGAATTTAGCGCCGTTCTGCTCTCTCCCTGTCATGCAACGCAGCACTGCCTCTTCTGGTGCTGCGCTGCGTTGCATGGCAGCTACGAGAATCTGGACCGCAGTGTCTTAAATGGAAAGGACTTCAAGTGCTCTTAAAAGCGTCATGTGGTGACAATAACATGTAGTTCAGTGGAACTGCGGTGTGCACGTTGGTTGTGTTTGAAATCATGAGTAGACTCTAGGAGATATTCACTAAACCCATGGCAACTAAGCTTGAGCTAGAAGGAGTACAGTGGTAGTATGATGGTGTTAGTTACAGCCACAATTTAGACACTTGGCAGGAAAGACAATTAACTGTTTGCTGCTATGTCAATTATAGTACTAGATTTGACAAAAACGATAGGCAGCGTCTAAGGTGAAGTTGGCCCTAATGGACATTGATCCAATTTATTGCGTCTTTTTATTGTCCTCCATGGATACTCGTACAGATGAGTAAGACGGGTGGGTTGTTGGGACAAATCTGAGTGTTAAATGGCCTCAAGCAGGGCTGCATCTTGGTGCTCTGCTTCTTTAAACTGGTATATGAATACCACTTAATTTAATTTAAATGAGTAGGGTCAATTTGCCTCTAAACTAGGCAATTAGCCTTTTACCTATATGGTATATACCACCAACTTTACTCTACTGCTTAACACCCAACGCTTCTTAGAGTCCCTTAAAAAAATATACATTAGAAAATTATTTTACTAAGAACATCCCAGATAACTTTACTCCTAAGAAGATTAACTTTGTACGGCTCTCGCATGGTCACCGTATTGGCTCTGTCAAAGGTTGTTTGTAATTGGTGTCCCTTTTACTCCAACTCTGCATAGGGGCCGACATTATGGTCTTGGCAGGCAATGGTGCACACAGTGACTTTGGCATGCATGGCTTATTTTTAAAATATGGAATGATAAGCTATAGATCAGTTTTAAAGGTGTCTTCCGGTAAAATCAATTACATTTTGGGGTATTGTGCAATGACCCGTGAAGGTAGATGTAACAAGAATCTAAATCTGTTTGCGATAAACAACCTCTGAAAAGTTTTAAACTCTTTTTAACGTAAGGCGTTAGTACACCTCAAGCTGGCATTAGAATTTGGAAGAGCTGCAACAGTCATGAAAGGGGATGAAGCATATTAAAGTCTCTATATAGGACTCTGGGAGCTTGTACAAGTGGTCAACTTACCATAGTGGTATTGCACCCGAAGGGGTTGTTATCCTCTAACTTAAGTATGCCTTTGAGCAAATAACATATAAAGGATTTTATTTATATTATGGGTTTCAAAACATAAGTAAAAGGCATTGTCATTTACAATGTCAATAGCTTAACCCCTTCGACGCTCATGACGAGCTGGGCTCGTCATGGCGTAGCCTCCTCGCACGCTCATGACGAGCCCAGCTCGTCACGTAACATGCGATTTTTAAAAACCCAGCGTACGGGCGGAATTCCGCCCGCACGCATGCGGTTAAACTCTCGCAAATGCGAGACCGATTGCATTGCAATAAAGGGCCTTCTCAACCGCTTGTTAGATTGTAAATATCAGAGGAAAAGACCGGCCTGCCACGTCTTCAAAGTAGTGATAAATAGTGCAGTGAAGAAGATGTGTAAGTGAATTACACAGACACAAAGTGTGAAGTGAGAATTACAGATGATCCGAACTATAAACACTAACAAAGCGCTCTAACACCTTTCGCTCTGTGATTACATTGTCATTGGTCAGGAGGAAGAGCGGGAGGTTGAGCTACTTCCTGCCCTCTCCGTGATTTGAGTGCGCAGTGTGGCATTGCGTAATGTCATTGCTATTGTTGGCCTAATAAACAACACTCCAGCTGTTTTAGGTCCCTGGCTTCACCTCCTGGTGCAGGGTGGACCGTGCTTTATGGCAGGCTTGGAGGGAGGGAGGGATGGTCTCAGCTGCAGCTCCGGCCTTGTACAGTGCCCCTGCTATTACTAGTGAGAAAGAGGCGCTGAGGTGGTGGTATTGGTGGTGGTGGTATTGGTATTGGTGGTGGTAGTATTGGTGGTGGTGGTATTGGTGGCGGCATTGGTGGTGGTATTGGTGGTGGTATTGGTGTTGGTATTGGTACTGTGGTGGTGGTGGTATTGGTGGTAGTGGTGGTATTGGTGGTGGTACTTGTGGTGGTGGTATTGATGGTGGCGGTATTGGTGGTGGTGATATTGGTGGTGGTGGTGATATTGGTGATGGCGGTATTGGTGGTGGTGGTATTGGTGGTTGTGGTATTGGTGGCGGTGGTGGTATTGGTGGTGGTATTGGTGGTGGTGGTGGTATTGGTGGTGGTGGTATTGGTGGTGGTGGTGTTAGTGGTGGTGGTATTGGTATTGGCGGTGGTATTGGTGGTGGTAGTATTGGATTGGTGGTGTTGTATTGGTGGTGGGGGTATTGGTGGTGTTAGTATTGGTGGTGATGGTGTTGGTGGTGGTATAGGTGGTGGTGGTTTGGTATTGGTGGTGGTGGTGGTATTGGTCGTGGTTGTATTGGCGGCGATATTGGTATTTGAATGGTGGTGGTGGTATTGGTGGTGGTTTTGGTGGTGGTGGTGGTATTGGTGGTGGTGGTGGTGGTGGTATTGGTTGTGGTGGTATTGGCTGTGGTGGTGGTATTGGTGGTGGTATTGGGAGTGTTGGTATTGGTGGTGGTGGTAATGGTGTTGGTGATATTGGTGGTAGTGTTGGTGGTATTGGTGGTGGAATTGGTGGTAGTATTGATAATGGTAGTATTGATGGTGGTATTGGTGGTGGTATTGGTGGTGGTATTGGTGGTGGTAGTAGTGGTGTTGGTGGTGGTGATATTGGTGGTTGGTGGTATTGGTGGTGGCGGTATTGGCGGTGTTGGTAGTATTGGCGGTGTTGCTGGTATTGTCGGTGGTGGTGGTATTGGTGGTGATGGTATTGGTGGAGGTGGTGGTATTGGTGGTGATGGGATTGGTTATGGTGGTATTTGGAAGTGGTGGTATTGGTGGAGGTGTTATTGTTAATAAATCAGGCTTTTGAAAACAACCCGTCAGGTGGCTTTAGTACAGATGACATGTAACACAGATGTGAGGTTGTCAGCGTCCACCCATTAGAACAGGATTATGTGCTATCTGATATTCACATGACTTTCGCTAATCATTTCCAAATCCATTTTACTTGGGGGGTTTGGTTTAAAACAGACACAAGATAATGCCAGGTTATAGTGATTGAAAGCAGTGCCCATGTTACAGGGGCGGCCATGCTGCTTAAAAAAACACAAGCCGTTTCAACTGAAGCAGCGCATGTCCAGCCTGCAGTAAGAGAAAATCAATAAAGTAAATAGTGCTTACAGACTAAAAAACAGGTCCCGTGTAACAACTGAAGTAAAAAGGCCATTCGCCATGGGAGGGTACAAATGAAGATAAGGCTGTACTAAGGAGGGACTAACAAGCCTATTAACAAATCCAAAGACAGCATTTACGAAAAACAATGACACAAGCCAATGAAAAATATAGGAGGAGACTGGGCACGGCTTCTCTCCCATACTCTACTACAGCAGTCTCGCAGAGCAAGCAGCGCATGCGTGCTGTCACTAAACTCGAACTAAAAAGGGACAGACAGAGAGAGGAAACATATGCACTCCCATGGAGTAAAGAAAACAAAAAGAAAACAAGAGTCCTTTCAACTATGCAGTGGAATAATACAACTCATCCAGTCAGACTGAATGTGTCTGAAATGCTCCAAGGTGGAATAAGCACAAAATTAAGGAGCAGTGCCATTAAATAATAGAAATCAAGAGCAGAAAACGAAGACAGGCAGCCCCAAAGAATACTCGAAGCATCTGTTGTGTATCAGAAACAATAGGTTTGCCAACCGGCAGCTAAAGCTGTCTGCAGCTGAGACTTGATGATTTATCATGATCTACATTACATGTCTATTGAACTGATCCTGAAGAAATTATGAAATATCCCTTTGGTTCATACCCCATAACTGTCAAGACTGGGTTTTATTAGCAGCTGGCAGGTGGCTGTTGTGAAGTCCTATAGAAACAAAAATACTATTCCTGGAAATTACACACCATGCTTTCCGAAAAACTGCATGGCACTGTGGAACCAGGTGTAATGTGTTACCAGTAAGTAAAAAACAAGTGCGTACTTGGCTTGTACCATCACTCAAAACTCATTAAAACAGTCATAAAAATTGTCTCTCGGATTCTGTGTCTTTCTTCCACCTTTCTCCAGTACAGACCATACAGAAATTATTGAAGGAGATCATTTTGCTCAGTGAATGAATTCTGCTGTTTGCTGTAGACATAAAACCTCATGTCCATTCCCTTATCTAACCATTTCCTTTCTCCATACTTGCCTGTCCCTTTCTCTTGTCTTACTATACTTACATTCTGCTCTATTTTTGATCTCACTTGTTAATTTCTTTTGTATGTTCATACATTCTGCCTTACCCCAGATTTATCATTGCCTGATCTCTCCTTCTGCACTCCTTCTCTTCCAATCAAATATCTTACTAAAATTGGTTGCAGAAATTTTCCACAAAAATTGAAAGGATACATACATTCTTTATACCTTCTTATTAAACAGTTGCCAGTGGTTTTGAAGCTGCACTTCACAGAAAAGAGATCTATTTGTGAATTATGTCTTGAAATTGTCAATGCTAAATTTATTTGCAGGCTATTTAGCTTCCCTAAACAAAAAAGCATTGCCAAGTGATCACGTATCCCTCATTCCGGACATCTGGACACATATCTGAGGTCGAGAGCCATCTTTGGCCTTATCAAGATGCCCAACTTTGTTTATTTATGACTGTAGTGCCTTTTAAGAATACAGCAATCGGTTTATGGTACTGGCAAGAAATGTATAATACCAGTCAAAACTTTGTACACAGGGAGACTTTGCATTCTGTCAAGACTCTCCCGGCTGCAGAATTCAATTAAACCAACTTCTTGTCCTTTCATTTCTTTAAGGTAAATTCATATCCGAGTAATACTGTGATACAATAATGATGCATTAGATTATTCTGAGCAATTTCAAATTACTTTCGGGGTTCTAATGCCATACTAATTTAGTAATGACCTGATAGATCTAATTTTTCCTGAGCAAAAGCAGTGGTGTATGTGGTGGTGTTCACCCCAAACTTACATGCCCTGCCTGTTTTACACTTAAAAAAGCCTTTCCTGGGAGTAAGCCAACTGCTAGTTTTGTCAGTTTCCGGGCTAGTTCTTACCAAATAATTTCTCATAGAGAAACCCTTGCGGAACGCAAACGTAGGTTTAGCAGGATGTACATATTTAAGAGTACCATCGGTGAGGATAATGGGCCAGCGTTGGTTAATTATGGCCTTTATCTTGGTGGCCTGTCTGCTACACATAGTAACTAATCTAGTACATCTCTTTTCAGCAGTTGGTGTTGTGAGAACATTAGAAACAGTTTGTGTGATGTCACCTTCTATATTGAAGTTGAGCAACTTGACTCTCTCGTTGCTGTTAGCTTTTTTTAACCCTTTCGGGGGCCGTCCGACATCACAGGGGGCAAACAAGTCCACTCCATAAATCACCCACACTGTGGCGGAATTTGCGCCATGGTCAACAGGTTATGGAAAATCTCAAGTTGTTTACTTTTGTAACCTCTTTTGATAAATCTTTGTTTTGCTTCAGCTTGATGAACCCTGAGGTCTTTTTCTGTGCTGCAGGATCTACGTATCCATAAAAATTCTCCATACGGGATACTGGTGATTATGTGCTGAGAAAGAAAACTAGAGGCATGCAGCACAGAATTGCCGGCAGTGGGTTTTCTAAAGAGGCATGACTCTACCTTGCCTTGTTCCACATATATCGTGACATCAAGAAAGTTGGTAGGAGCAGCATTAATGTTGGCTGTAAAATGAAGGTTAAGATTATTGTTAATAATGTTGTCAACAAATTGTTTAGCCTTTGTGATACTTCCCATCCAGATGACAAACACATCGTCGATGTATCTCCACCACTTAATAACATGCTTGGACCATTCCTCTTTATAGGTTTCCATGAGGACATGTTCCTTCCAGCAGTCAACATGCAAGCATACATAGCTGGGGAGAAACATGCACCCATGGCAACGCCCCTTAATTGTTGAAACACTGCTTGTCAAATAAAAATACGTTGTTATGTAGACACCAGTATATCATATCCAAAATCTAAAATCATTCGATTGTGTTCATACATTTCAATAGATTTTTTATCTAGAAAGTACTTAACAGCTTTTAGTGCATCGGTGGGAGATATACTAGTGTAAAGGACAGTTATGTCCATGGTCAAAAATAAATAGTCATCTCCCCATATCTGATTATCAAGTTTCTGTAAAAAATCAGTGGTGTCACGGATATAGGTTGGAAGGCTAGGCACAAACTCATGTAGGTAATAGTCCACGTATTTCAACGTATTTTCAAAAAAACTCCTTTGTGCAGAGAGGTCTGCCAGGCACTGGTTGTTATTCTTTACGCACCTTGGGAATAAAGTACATATGGGCATGTTCGGAAATTCATTGTTCAAAAAAGAAAATTCTTCCTTGGTAAGGAGGCCTTTGCGTTTTCAATGTGTAAGCACATCTTTATAGTTCTTCGTCATTTTCTTTACTGAAGACATATTGGTCTTTTTATAACACTGTTCATCATTTAAATGTCTATATGCCTCTGTTTTATAATCCTCCAAGTTTAGCGGATGGGTTACTCTGTCGCAAACATGACAACTATCCAGTCTGCCTTATTGCAAGTGTATTATATCCTATGGTACTTATAAAAAGGTAGATGGGATATCCATCCCGTTTGCGATGGAGTAACCATCTGCCAAAGTTAAAATCAAGTCCTTTGTCATAGCAAAAAACATGAACATACGGGTTCAAAATCAGGAATCAGTGAAGAAACACATCCTAACCCAAGGATTTTTGTATGAATTGCTTTTTTCTCTAACACCATCAATTATTTATTTTCTTAGCTTCTAATTTGCATTCATGTATCTTTTCTACTAAAAAATAGAAACAACTTCAAGGAAAGTACCTATGTCAGTCCTTGCCAGTTACTGACTAAACAAGAATGTCAGTGTGGCTCATAAAACTCCCCAATGGAATTAATTTAATGTTCTGATTACATGTTGAATAAAATAAATAAAATAAAAGAAGGTTATGGTTTCCACCTAAGCCAGGCAGATCCCACAACTCTAGTCAGGGCAAGTAAGTAACACACCAAAGATAGCCTGTGCCCATCCTCCCCCTGCTAGCTTGGCATATAGCAGTCAGGCTAGTCCCTGTAAGCAGTGTGTAAAGCGTTTGCTCAACACATTCACACCGGTAACACAATGAACACACCACAAAAGAGACTCCACACAGGATTGTATAAAAATATATAGTATATTGTGCACAACATACAGATCAAAACAACATGAATCGTGAAAACTGTGCACATTATGCAAAACCTGAAAATGCAGTAATAAAACTGGCATACACAGCTAGGTTAGAGCGAAACATATGAATTACCCGAGTATCACCATATTAGTATAAGTATGGGGACTTTATTTGATGACAAAACACATCAATCATCATAAGTCACCAGAAACATATGAAGCATGATAACTGGGCCCATTATTGTATTGTATTGTATTGTATTGTAATTGCATTTATATAGCGCTTACTACCCCTGACGAGGCGTCGAAGCGCTTTTTCGGCGGGTAGCACGCTACTCCGGGACCCACAGAGGATTAGTGTTGAATTAGTATAGTATAGGATCACGCACGCATTTGAATCACTGTTACGGACTTGCCTGTTGTCACCACCGGTACCAGTACCTCGCCGCACCCGCTTCGCGGGTGGCGCAGCGCCTGAGGGTGATAGGCGTTGCACACCGGACTGCGTCAGAAGGAGGCATTTGCAGAACTTGCGGACAGGGCTGTGAATACCAGCGGGGCTGCGAGCGTAGCAGGGACTCCATTGCCCATGAGTCCCTGCGTGACCTTCTGACACCTTCCGGTCCGCTCTCCCTACTGGCCCACCCACCGCCCACCAGAGGAATTTAAACTCTCTTGCCCACAGCTCCAGTGGGATCACGCACGCATTTGAATCACTGTTACGGACTTGCCTGTTGTCACCACCGGTACCAGTACCTCGCCGCACCCGCTTCGCGGGTGCCGCAGCGCCTGAGGGTGATAGGCATTGCACACCGGACTGCGTCAGAAGGAGGCATTTGCAGAACTTGCGGACAGGGCTGTGAATACCAGCGGGGCTGCGAGCGTAGCAGGGACTCCATTGCCCAGGAGTCCCTGCGTGACCTTCTGACACCTTCCCGTCCGCTCTCCCTGCTGGCCCGCCCACCGCCCACCAGAGGAATTTAAACTGTCTTGCCCACAGCTCCAGTGGGATCACGCACGCATTTGAATCACTGTTAGGGACTTACCTGTTGTCACCACCGGTACCAGTACCTCGCCGCACCCGCTTCGCGGGTGCCGCAGCGCCTGAGGGTGATAGGCGTTGCACACCGGACTGCGTCAGAAGGAGGCATTTGCAGAACTTGCGGACAGGGCTGTGAATACCAGCGGGGCTGCGAGCGTAGCAGGGACTCCATTGCCCAGGAGTCCCTGCGTGACCTTCTGACACCTTCCGGTCCGCTCTCCCTGCTGGCCCGCCCACCGCCCACCAGAGGAATTTAAACTCTCTTGCCCACAGCTCCAGTGGGATCACGCACGCATTTGAATCACTGTTACGGACTTGCCTGTTGTCACCACCTGTACCAGTACCTCGCCCGCAGCGCCTGAGGGTGATAGGCGTTGCACACCGGACTGCGTCAGAAGGAGGAATTTGCAGAACTTGCGGACAGGGCTGTGAATACCAGCGGGGCTGCAAGCGTAGCAGGGACTCCATTGCCCAGGAGTACCTGCATGACCTTCTGACACCTTCCGGTCCGCTCTCCCTGCTGGCCCGCCCACCGCCCACCAGAGGAATTTAAACTCTCTTGCCCACAGCTCCAGTGGGATCACGCACGCATTTGAATCACTGTTACGGACTTGCCTGTTGTCACCACCGGTACCAGTACCTCGCCGCACCCGCTTCGCGGGTGCCGCAGTGCCTGAGGGTGATAGGCGTTGCACACCGGACTGCGTCAGAAGGAGGCATTTGCAGAACTTGCGGACAGGGCTGTGAATACCAGCGGGCTGCAAGCGTAGCAGGGAATCCATTGCCCAGGAGTCCCTGCATGACCTTCTGACACCTTCCGGTCCGCTCTCCCTGCTGGCCCGCCCACCGCCCACCAGAGGAATTTAAACTCTCTTGCCCACAGCTCCAGTGGGATCACGCACGCATTTGAATCACTGTTACGGACTTGCCTGTTGTCACCACCGGTACCAGTACCTCGCCCCACCCACTTCGCGGGTGCCGCAGCGCCTGAGGGTGATAGTCGTTGCACACCGGACTGCGTCAGAAGGAGGCATTCGCAGAACTTGCGGACATGGCTGTGAATACCAGCGGGGCTGCGAGCGTAGCAGGGACTCCATTGCCCAGGAGTCCCTGCGTGACCTTCTGACACCTTCCTGTCCGCTCTCCCTGCTGGCCCGCCCACCAGAGGAATTTAAACTCTCTTGCCCACAGCTCCAGTGGGATCACGCACGCATTTGAATCACTGTTACGGACTTGCCTGTTGTCACCACCGGTACCAGTACCTCGCCGCACCCGCTTCGCGGGTGCCGCAGAGCCTAAGGGTGATAGGCGTTGCACACCGGACTGCGTCAGAAGGAGGCATTTGCAGAACTTGCGGACAGGGCTGTGAATACCAGCGGGGCTGCGAGCGTAGCAGGGACTCCATTGCCCAGGAGTCCCTGCGTGACCTTCTGACACCTTCCGGTCCGCTCTCCCTGCTGGCCCACCCACTGCCCTAGACGCCCCCTATAACCAGGGGTCATACTCCCGCAGCGCGGGACGCAGCTCGGGGCAAAGACCGGGCTAAGAGCGGGCCGTTTGAGGCCGTTCGAGTACGGTAGAGTCCGGTCCGGCCGACATCCCTTAGCACCAGTAGATCGTACTGCGGAAATCGACCATTCGTCATCTCTCACAGGTACCTACTTATAATATAATGTCTGTACGAGAGTACAAAAGCAGAGCAGCAAAGGGGAAATTAAAAAATGGCACTCTTGATGATTTTCTCCATAGAACAAACACGGCTATAGACTTAGAAATCAGTAAGATGCAGAAAAGGGTTTCCATTGAACTCGATGCTGCCAGAGGCTTTCCCAGGAACTGGCTATTGCCAAGAAATCCTCGCTTGGGCATATTGCTCACGCTAAAACACCGGATCGAACTTCAGGACCAGCATCGCTTCTAACACAGGCATTGATCCATCATCCACCAGCCTCACCTCCTATAGCCCCAGCTGCAAATGTAGGATTATTATGCCAAGCAACCCCCACTCCTAACACACTTTTAGATAGGACGGGAGGGGAAGAGGGGTCTGTATTATTATTATTAACAACACCAACTGTTGACTGTGATGTTATGAGCACGAGTATCCCCCCAAACCAGACTAAGGGCTCTAATTATAAGCGGAAGCGCGAGACTACAAGTGCATACTTCAGAAAAAAGGCCAAGGTAGCGAATGCACATTTACTTCCCCAGGTTTTAGTCCACCCTCCCCCTCCTCCCCTGTTTTCAGAAAATAATTGCCCTCTAACAACTGAATCTAGTCCACTGAGGTCGTTGGGGGAGCATGAGAGTTTGGTAATTGAAAGTAAGAATGATGGGGTTCCACTTTGCATGATCCAAGGAAAGGATGTTGACTTTTTAACGATTGTGTGGGAAACACTGAAAAAAACTCCTTACCCCACTGGAAGCCAGACTGTCTAGTATAGAAACTCAGCTTATGGAGACGGAAAAAAGTATTTTAAATCTGGCCACCCTGACACTTTCTGATAAAAAATCTACTAGTACACCAGCTGCGAGTCATACTCATACCTCAATAGCGGCTGCTGTCACTATACCATCCTCTTCGGTGGTAAAACCTGTCCCAAAACCTCGCCAAAAGGCCCCTGTAAGCACCATGAGTAATAATGAAGCATCTGGAGGCACAAATCAGCTCCCGGTGCCTCCTGTCCCAGCTCCCGAAGTGCCGGCGCCTCCTGTGCCAGCTCCCGAAGTGCAGGCCCCCCTGAGGCATAAAAATCGTAACATCCATAAAGCTACTCCACAGAGAGACAGATTTATTAAAAATCATCATAGGGGTTATGTTGATCTCCCCCCTGACGTTAGACCCTACGTAACAATCCTAACGGGGGTACCAGAAATCTCACATCAACAGCAGGAGGATTTTGGGTCATTAAAAAACAAGGTCATCCATTGGCTCAATGTGAACAGGCCACTGCCCAGTCACTTCAGAAGTAATATCCTTATGGTGCGCCGGGTCCCCTGGATAGGGACCACGCACAAATCAATCCCAGGTGACTGTGTAATAGTCTCGTTTGAAGATTCTAACACTGCACATTTTATCCACTCATGGAGCGGCTATGGTGCCCATTCATCCATACTAACCCGACCACTTACCTATTTTTATCCACTGCGGTCCCGCTCCCACATGGGGGCAAACAAGAATTGGAATATGATCCCAGAACGCCAATTTGTGCAGGGTGGGCAACCCACTCACTGGCAAGATAATTATGGAGGGTGGAATGGGGCTCCCATCTCTAACCGATTTGGATGCCTCGAGGATGTCGATTGACTCCACCATGTGGCTTCTGATGTCTTCCCCCTGACTGATCTAAATTATTATTCTGTTTATCCCTCATCCTGCTCTCCTTTACCAATATTAATGTCAGACAGGGTCATTGAAACACCGGCTCCATCTCCGTATCTCCCAAGAGACTGTATTCAATCCTTGGGGGAAGCTAAACATCCAGAGAAACAGGTTGCTGACTATTCCATCGTTGATACACCCACTCACTACAAAGAAGAAATTGAGCTTATTACCCCCTGTGTAGTTGACAACCCCAACGTAATCTGTCCAATGGCTTCAGAGGGTATGCAGCTCTCTAAACACTCCCAGGACAGGGTAAACAGGTGACCACTGTCCTCCAATTCTACTGAGGAGACCGGGATGCTAAGTACACTCTCGATACTGTCTTGGAATGTGGCCGGGCTAGGCAACAAACTTGACTCACCTGACTGGTTGGAGTTTGTTGAGGAATATGACATATGTCTATTCCAAGAAACATGGGCTAGAGAACAATATTCCCATACTGGGTTTGCTATTTTTGAGGTTGCGGCAAAATGGGGTGGGAGGGGTCGTCCGTCCGAGGGCCTGTCAATCTGGGTAAGTTCTCACCTTGGTTGCAAGGCAATAAATATGGTTACAAACTCACCGGACCTCCAGTGTGTTGTCCTGGTGGAGTGGACGTCGGGTGCTAGAGTAGCATTAATTAATGTATACTCTAGACCGGTTGGAATCACAGGCACATCAGGGACAATTGAGGAGCTGGCCGTGTTCCTTGATTGTGCAACCCTCTGCCCCTCACTCATAATGGGGGGGGACTTTAACATCCAGTTTGAACCCCTGCCGGAGTATCTGGACGGGGCATTTAATGAAGAAGATGAACGCTGGGAGATACCTGACCTAGCGGGACCTCCGGTTAAATCATGGTCACCTTTAGCCACCCAAATAATGTCCCTAACTTTATCCCACTCTTTAAGGGCTTGTAACGGGCGGTTTAAAGGTGATGTTCCACCACAGCATACCTTCAATAGATCAGGGCACGAATCGAGGATTGATTACCTCCTGGTCCAAACTAAGGATTGGAATAAAGTCAGGGACTTCACTATACTGAGAAGGACTGACAGTGATCATAATGCACTGACAATGAGGTTCGCTGCACTGGGTATGCCAATTTTAATTACAGATAATAACTCGCTGCCCCCTGATGGCCTTGTTGCATCTAGCCACAGACGTAGGATTAGATGGGCCACACTTGTGCAGAACCCAATAAATACTCAGCGACTATATGAGTTAGTGGTCCCTGCCTTAGAAAAAGTAAGGGACTTTTTCCTCCAATCATCAATCCCTGATAATTATAGAGTGCTGGGGGATATCCATTCTGAGCTCTGCACCAATCTGGCAGAAGTAATGAACCCAGTGGTCAGGAGGAAAAAGGGAAAGGAAAAGAGAGCCACATGGTTCAATGCTTCTTGCAGAAGTGCAAAGGCTACCCTCCTAGAGTCCTTAAAAAATTGGGACACTTCTAGCGTTATCAGGTGCAAAAGGATGGCTTACAAGTTAACCACCCGTAATGCCAAAATAGATTGGGACCAGCATAATTGGTCGGAAATGACGGCTGCCCTGGCATCCCACGATGCCCGCAAATTTTGGCAGATCGTCAAGTATGGTTCAGCAGAACCTATAGCGGCAGTAGAGGCTAATATTGCTGCAACACTATGGGAAGAACATTTCAAATCTTTGTATAGTGTCATCGACTCTGGCCAATTAAGGACCCCACTTGACACACTAGTGTCCTATTCTCAAGAAAGTCTAGCCAAGATGGACGGGTTCACCCTGGGAGAACTCAATAGGGCAATCCTCGATCTCGCGCTCGAAAAGGCGCCTGTTCTGGACAAAATCCCGGGTGACCTCTACAAGCAGGAGGTCAAGATCTGGGCCCCCTATTTGAGGGAGCTGTTCAATGCAATCTTGAACAGCATGGCGATCCCCCCGACTTGGCTGGGGGCAGAGATAGTCCCTATATTTAAGAAGGGTTCGCCTCTGCTCCCAGCCAATTACAGGCCAATAAGCCTGATAGATGTTTCCCAGAAACTCTTTACCAGGCTGTTATTGGATCGTCTATTGGATTGGATGTCGGACCATGATATTCTGAGTCCATTCCAGGCGGGATTCAGAAAGAAGATCTCTACCATAGACCAGGTCTTCCGGCTTGCCCTCATATATTGGAAAACGGTACAGTTGGAGGGTGGCAGCCTCTATACTGTATTCGTGGACCTGAGGGCGGCCTTCGACCTGGTCCCCCGCAGAAAACTCTGGGAGGTGCTGACCAAATTGGGGGTACCCGGGGGTCTGTTGGAGATGATTATTCGTCTCCATACTACCAATTATGCCCAGGTGAGGTGTGGAAGGATGAGAGGTTTGTCAAATCGGTTCCCCGTTGACAGGGGGGTTAGGCAGGGTTGTGTGCTTGCACCAACCCTGTTCTGCCTCTATGTCAACGGGGTAATCGCCCACCTCGATGGGATTGCCAATTTAGATGCCCCAAAGCTGGCAGGTAGCAGGGTGCCGGCGATAATGTTCGCCGACGACACCCTGCTCCTCTCAAAATCCCCAATGGGGCTACAGCGTGTCCTAAATGGCTTTGTGGAATTCTGTGGGGAACATGGCTTAGAAGTTAATACTTCAAAGACCAAATTTATGGTCTTTAATGCCCCACAAGGACTACGAACTGCCCCTACCATCGGTCAGACCAGACTAGAAAGGGTGCGTACTTTCGAGTATCTTGGGCTTCTGTTAAACGAGAGTATGACCTGGTGCACACACCAACAGAAAGCACTATTGAAACTGACCCAGTACTCGGGAGGGGTTTTGAGGCTCATGGGAAGTAATAGGTCATCTATTAAACCTGCTGGCCCACCACTCCAGATTTACAAGGCACAGGCAAGGGGGGCCGCTATGTATGGTTCTGAGCTCTGGGGGCATGTATCTTCCTCAGAACTATTAAAAGAGGAGAATAAGTTCATAAGGCAGGTGGTACCACTCCCGATTAGTACGCCTCTTGTGCCACTAAGGTTAGATCTAGGGCTGCGACCCCTAAGCGATGAATTGGCACTGCGTCCCCTCCTTTACTGGCGCAGGTTGTGGGCAGTTCCAGAACTGAGCAGTTATAGGCAGGGTCTACAAGAAGTTCTAGCTATGCCAAATGTTGGGGAAATTAAGTGGCTTACACATATTAGAACTGAGTTGGATGGATTGGGCCGTCGGTCACTCTGGTCTGATCCCCTATCTGCATGTCCACTAATTTCAAAAAAGAGTCTCTCAAAGGCATACCATGATAATAAACTAGCAGTACTCTGTCAACAGGAATCTCTGGGCACACATACAGAGATATTCTTATTTATCAAAGACAGCTATAGATTTGAGCCAGTCCTGGACAAAATATATCCTCCACTTCTAAGGAAATTATATTTACAATGGAGGCATGGGACTCTTCCTACCAGAGCTTCAACTAGTAAGTGGAGTAAATCAACATCTAGTAAATGCCCGGCCTGTGGGGTGGACAACGAAACAGATCTCCACATAGTCTTTTTCTGCCCAGCTTATCATGCCTCCCGTAAGAAATGGATCGTTCCCGTATGCAGAAGCCTGGGTTTCGTGGAGTGTTTGACCGCGCTCCGAGTTCTTAAATCAGATTTGACTGATTACATTGTCTTTGCCGTTGCCAAATACCTGGGAGCAATGTGGTACTTGAGAAGCAAACATCTTAAAGCTGGACACTGATTACTAACTGACTGTAAATTTGTTCCTGGCAAATTATCATGCACCCGGATGGACTGTGATGTTTTATTATTGTATCTTTTAATAATTTTGAAATGATCTATGTATATCTTTTATGGTGACATAATTACCGAAATAAAGATTTTGATGATGATGATGAGTATAGTGAAACATGCAAGTACATTTTAAGTGGTGGATAGGTTAGTCAGTTATTTGGATTTGGAATTATAGCAGAAGGATAGATGAAATATGAGGTAATTTCAGTGGTGTATATTAGTCTGTTACTTGGAGTGAGAAGGATAGCGGATGGATAAAAGGAGAAGAAAGATTTGCATTCATATAGCACTTGTTACCCCTGATGGGTGTTGAAGCGCTTTTTGGCGAGTAGCACGCCACTCCGGAACCCATAAAGGATTAGTGTTGAAAATTAATATAGTATAAATATGAAGTAATTTGAGTAGTAGATATGTTATTCAGTTATTTGGGCAGTATATTAGTATAGTTGAATATGGAACATGGAATTTGAGAAGTGAACATGTTAGTCTGTTAATTTTTATAGAAAAAAAGGATAGTGGAGGGATAAAAGAGTGAAGGGTTTTTTTTTTATGAGAAAAAGGGCAGCATTTCTGTCCCTAGTCCCGATCAGTCTCGAACAGGCCCAAACAGGCAACTACCCTTGTCCTCTCCACCCTTAGCCTCGACGCCCGGGCTGAGACGCCCTAAGCCTGGCCTTTTTTGTAGCCCTAGTAATCAGGTGACCCCTTCAGCCAATGAGAACCCTAGCCCTAACATTATCCAATCACAACATTAGCCCTAACTTCTAGAACCA
The DNA here is from genome assembly GCF_964261635.1 of Lissotriton helveticus. NCBI lineage: Eukaryota > Metazoa > Chordata > Amphibia > Caudata > Salamandridae > Lissotriton > Lissotriton helveticus. Next base: position 583,169,532 of record NC_136057.1, read on the forward strand.
ATAGGAGACCAGGACCTTGCAGCCAATCTTAACCCTAGTCCAAGCACCCAATCAGTTCAAAAACCCTGATCTCTACGTCCAGTAAAGGCCCTAGCCCTACCACTAGTCCCAATCCAAGTCCAAGCAGCCAATGGTACAGGTAGCCCTAGTCCCTACTTCCAATAGCAAGCCTAACCCTACTCTTAGTCCCACACCTGGTCCAACAACCAATCACACCAGAAGCACTAAATAGCTACTTCCAATTGAAGGTCTAACCCTAGCCCTAGTCCCACCCTACTCCCAACAACCAATAACATAGGAAGCCCTAGTCCCTACTTCCTATAGAAATCCGAACCCTAGCCCTAGTCCCAACCCTGCAATGATTGAATCACAGACCGAGAAACCAGTCAGAACCCTCAAATACCCAACCAATGAGGACATTAACCCTAACCCAATAGAAACACCAGATACAACCACCAATCAGTGTACACATGTGCCAACCACCAGCACACCATATAAGGTCCCCGCAACCTCAGACAAGGTTTGCTGGCCAGGGAGTTGGAAGCTGCTTGCTCCTGTTCAGAATCTCCTAGGAGACAGACAGGCTCAATCCACAACTTTGGACTTCAGCAGGTAAAGGCTTCACTAACTCGAAATCTAACAATACTGTTTGAATAAAGCTTTACTCCCCCTGCTGGCCAAAAAACGAAGTGCACAGGCCCCAGTAAACACAGCTCACAGAAGCACCCTCTGATGTAGAAAATCCCTGTAGCTAGGGGGGGGGCAGGGGGGCTGGCCTCACTGGCTTGTGAACACAAAATGGTGGTGGGGTGCACTGTTTGAGCACACAGGCCTAAGCACAGAGCAAAGGAGAAATTTGGAGGGAAAACAGATTTGTCACCAAGGAATTAGAGGGACAAACTACAGAGGTTGGACTGCAAATCCCACAATTCAACACACTAAATGAAGGCAATCATGGGCAGGGAAAACCACACATTTAAAACACAACACAGGTGATAAAATATGCAATTACAGGCAGGATAAAACTCCAATTTTTAACTGTAACAACCACAGGCATAGACAGTAAACACAGAAAGTGAAAATCGTTTTTTAAACAACTTTTTGTCTTGGGAAGAGACAGCACTAGTCTGTCTCCTTACCACTTCCTGGACTCTGCTCAAAGCAATCTGGGGCACATGTGGGCTGCAACTCACAAGATGGAGGAGAATGATTTGGGGTGCACCCAGCAAGGCCTTCAGGGGCCTGGGCAGGTGTGAGAGGAGGGCTCAGACTTGCCTGGTAGCTGAATAGCCAATGGTCTGCTGGCCTGGGGGTGGGGTTTGGGCAGCTGCTTGCTCCTGTTCAGAATCTCCTAGGAGACAGACAGGCTCAATCCAAAACTTTGGACTTCAGCAGGTAAAGGCTTCACTAACTCGAAATCTAACAATACTGTTTGAAAAAAGCTTTACTCCCCCTGCTGGCCAAACAACGAAGTGCACAGGCCCCAGTAAATACAGCTCACAGAAGCACCCTCTGATGTAGAAAATCCCTGTAGCTGGGGTGGGGGGGGGCAGGGGGGCTGGCCTCACTGGCTTGTGAACACAAAATGGTGGCGGGGGTGCACTGTTTGAGCACACAGGCCTAAGCACAGAGCAAAGGAGAAATTTGGAGGGAAAACAGATTTGTCACCAAGGAATTAGAGGGACAAACTACAGAGGTTGGACTGCAAATCCCACAATTCAACACACTAAATGAAGGCAATCATGGGCAGGGAAAACCACACATTTAAAACACAACACAGGTGATAAAATATGCAATTACAGGCAGGATAAAACTCCAATTTTTAACTGTAACAACCACAGGCATAGACAGTAAACACAGAAAGTGAAAATCGTTTTTTAAACAACTTTTTGTCTTGGGAAGAGACAGCACTAGTCTGTCTCCTTACCACTTCCTGGACTCTGCTCAAAGCAATCTGGGGCACATGTGGGCTGCAACTCACAAGATGGAGGAGAATGATTTGGGGTGCACCCAGCAAGGCCTTCAGGGGCCTGGGCAGGTGTGAGAGGAGGGCTCAGACTTGCCTGGTATACACATCTTGCGACCTTACTGTTATCATGGTACTACCAGAGTCAAACAGTATATATCACAAAACATTAGTGCCTGAATGTAACAGTAAAGCATATTATCCCCAGAAGAAAAACACAGATACAGGCCCACCTGTCCTCCTGTTAGTAGAGATAGGGAAAATAAGGAACAAGCGATGGGCTCAGAGGCACGTAATATGGTACTTGAAGAGATTTCCTCCAGTCACGAAACGAGGGCCTTCGTCTAGGTTTCACCCCATATGGCAATAATCAAATGAGTGCCCCCAAGATACGTGCAGACACACCCAAACCTTGCCCAATCCAGGAGCAAGACCGCGCAAGCAGAATCAGCAAGGCAACCATCTGCAACCACGCGGAGCGGCTGCCAACCGGCACTCCTTCTTGTGACCCTAACGTTGCTCCAGCATTGCAGCATGTCAGCCACTTCAGACTCTCAGATCGCTGTTCAGCAGAGCAGAATAATCATGGTGCAACTACTTAAAACATTGCAGCCCTCCAACTAAGGGGATCTGACGTTGCTGTATGTTCGTGGCCCTTCAGGGCCTCTCAGATCACTGTTTAACAATGCTCAACAATGATATTCAGACTTTCCCATGCCTTCTCCTTCCAGGGGGTTTGTGGCGGCACAGATGTCATGATTAGGCCACTCAGGCTGGGGCAGGATCCTCCGCCTTGCCTCAGTCAATATGCGTTAAGACGAGAAGGGCCGTACCGAGCGAGTCCCATGCCTGTCAAGTATCACGCAACATGTGTGACACGCACGCATTTCAGTGTGGTGTTCCGCATCACCGCACTGAAATGCTTTGTCACGCATTTATGCCACTCAGCAGTGTGCGCCACCGGCGGTGCCTGGGCACCTGTGCACTGGCTCTGCCGCTCCGAGTCAGGCTACCAGCAGCTGCTTGCTGGGCTCAGTAAGGTCTTAAATAGCTAACGTTTGTCTGCTCTCAGCGCAGGAGTGGCTGAGAGTTACAATGTAACAAATGTCTGCGCAGGCATGCTGCTTCATATTAATTCCTATGGCGCCATGCGCTTTAACACACTGCTGCCAATTAGCCACGCTGGGGGGGGGGCGTGCCTGCCCTCAGCAGTGGTTCCTACTGATGCACACCATGGGGACCCGCAACCTGGATGTGACCCGTACTTGAGCCGTTACATCCGGAGGAATAGGAAGTAAGGTGAGGCAGAAGCGGCGGGGGACTCTTCAATCTGAGTCGACGAGCCTCGGGTGCAGTGCTGTTACTGTCTGCGGTGCGCAGCGCCGCGTCCACGTTGCCAGATCGGCGGGGAGCCGAGACCCAGAGTAAATAATTTAATTTCACTCACCGACCCTGTACTGACGGACACAACAGTCTTTGCCGACTCGAGGACTCACTGACTGTCCGCAGGTGGGCCCCAAACGGTAACGGCGGCCGTGTCTCGTGGCCTGACCTGCAACAAGTAATTTGAAGTAAGACAGGAGTGCTGCAGCCACCCGATTGTGTGCTCGAAATGTGAACAGAGTCCTACCCGTGTTTGTCGACATTTGTTTTCAGTCAAGCCATCAGAATTTCTGATAACTGTCGCATTTTGCGTACTTAGTAAATATTTAAACTCACCAATTATTTTAAAATCTTATGTGCAACACATATTTGACTCTGGTGCCGTAAATTCAATTGCAGAGGCCACTATAAACCACCCAAAATGTTGCGCAGCACCGTCACCCCCATGGGGCAGGCCTCCAGGACCTGCACCAGAACCGGCTCCAGCTCGGCATCCTCCACACAGAGATGATCAGCGAGGAATGTTTCCTCATCCTCCTGGTAGGGCTGCTCCAGCAGCGAGAAGACATCACAAACAAACAGTAGGAGACTAGCATCAAGCAGGCTGGGGTTGGGCCATGGCACTGTTGGGAACGTACTCATCCGAGGGTACTGCGCCCTCGGCTAGTACCGCAAGTACAGCTCCGCCCACGATGCCTACTTTTCACAGCTGAGTAACAGGTATGATTATAGTATCGCAGCAAACATTAGAGGGTTTCAGGTATTTTATATATTAGTCAGAGCTTGACTATTTAAGAGACGTGTTTGTGTATCGGCTACATGAGTTACGTCTTGCTTGTAAACACTAGAGTAATTTAAACACCACTTCCTCCAATCCGAAAGAGGCAAATCAAAGTGTCCTTCCTCCTCAGGCCAGTATTTTGAGCGTTGTTACATTGTGTTACACAAAATCCATTATTTATAGAAAATCTGAAGTGCTATTTAAAAAAATATGGTGTTATGATTATATGACTGGATGCACCTAGGCCTTGCATTCTTTTTGGAACCCTGAGCGACAGAAATTACCTCAGTTCCCTTTCAATGAATTCTCCTTAAGTCAGCTGCTATGTGAGTGGGAATGCATGTGGATCCATAGTTCTCATTGCTTCATTTTGCTCGCAAGAAAGTGTCACTCATAATCGTTGTATGTCACTCATATTTACACTGAAATTGTGAAAATGTCACACATAAGCAATCTGAAACCTTGGCAGCTATGGAGTCCTTTGGTGCAGCGTCGCTCTCAACACGCCTGGGAGAGCCTTGCTGAGGGGGGTTTCCCTCGCTCTCAGTGACGATGAAAGGAGCTGACTGGAAATCCCCTCATGCAGTGTCTCTGCACATTTCAACCACAGCGCACTGGAGAAGTGAAACACCAAGCGCTCATCACACGCTTGAAATAACATGTAGGTGCAGGCACAGGGGGACCAGCCACCCAGCCCCTGCAGAGCACTGGGTCACAAGAGCTGGGCAGGAGGCCAGAACATCATGTAGTCAGCCCAAATGGCAGTACCTCCCATCAGTCCAACAATCCTCTAGGCATAACAGAGTCAGGGAGCATCTGGCAGTAGGGTAACAGCAGAATAGCAATCCAGGGAATCCTTTAGGGCACCCGGCTAGAAGCAGGCATCAGGACAACAGCTGAAGAGTAGTCAAGATGAGTCATTTAAACAGCACAGCAGTCCTTCTGACAGAGGTTCTATCCCAGTTCCAAAAGTGCTCTAAAATCATGGGGTCAGAGCCCCTGTACGTATACTCCAAATTTCTGTGATCTAGGGGGCACTTCTAAAGAAACCTTGCAGGTGCATAACACTCACCTTTTAATCCCAGCCCTGGCACCAGACATACAGTAGTGGGTATATCAGTCCTTTGTGTGAGGCAAGTACACCACCTATGCAAATGTAAGTGCAGCCCTCCTCTTTCTCTCCCGGCCCAGAAAGGCTATCAGTATGCTGATGGCTGCAGATACCTCTCTTATGACATCCAGCCCTTACTGTGTTGTGGCTGCCTGGAAAGTATGCACAAAGTGTAGCAGTCAACCAGGCCCAGACTTGGACTGGAGTCAGGCTGCATAGCACAAAGGGGCATATTTACAAGGGAATGGAAAGCATGGCATTAAGCACAAAATGCTAACGCCACGATCCTCCTTTCCAAAAATGCAGGAATGAGCCGTATTCGCAAAGACCCGGCACATGCCTGCATTTTCCCGAGCGCTGATGTTAAATTAAGCTGCCTAGTGCCAACGCTAGGGTGCTGGCGTTGAGGGAATGATTATTTATGTCCTGGCTGGTAGCAAATGGCGATTTGAAACTGCTATGTGTGCTGCAGAATTCAGAACACATAGAAACTGCAAAAACAAGGAGAAACCCACCTACAATGGTAAGCATGATTTATCACTACCATTCTATACATGCCAAACATGGCAACTCTACTGTTGTCAGATCAGGAATTAGCACTTAAACACATATAAGGGAATTCCCAATGCTAGCCTTGGAGAGGAGTAGGACTCACAGTAGTGTCCTACCTTTTACCTACACAGCACCCTGTCCAAGGGCTACCTAGGACCTACCTTAGGGGTGACCTATATGTAGACAAGCATTTACAATGCAATAGGTCTCGGGTTAATTAAGTTTGAGCTATTGGCATTGCTTAATATTGCAACACCAATTGCAACAAAAGTCTATAAATTGTAGGCTAAAAAAATGTGTATTTATTTTTGTAGCAGTGGTGGCATGCTGCGCTTTAGATGAATCACAGGATGTTGAGCCGTCGCCAAAACTCGAACCTGTTTCCCCAGCTCTGAAGTGGGCAGCCCTGGCCATTAGGCCACATCTTCTTCCCCACTTGTAGGATTTCTTGGTGCTGTGTAAAGCAGCCCTAACAGGACAAATGGGCCCCCTCCTCACTATGAAAGTCACAAATTGCAAAGAAAGTCCCTTGACCGTCCTTTTTCCCTAGAGGCTTGTAAGGGACTGCAATGTGTGCAGTGCAATTTGTAATGGCAATTGCAAATCTCAAGTCACTTGGGTGCATTGCAAATTGAGACTTTGCGTCAGCTGCACAGGCTCCACAAACTTCAAGAATCTTTAGCATCAGGCCAGTAATTCAGGGGCAAGATGTTACATTTAATAATCACACTTCAAAGGTTTACGTGGCATGTGTAAACTCCAAGTGATATAGGTCATCTCAGAAGAGTTTTCACTTCAAAGCATGCAATGACTTGCAAAGAAACACAAAGTCAAAGAAACACAGATTTAGAGCACAGGACAAAGTGAGAGGCGAACTTGAATGCAGCATGCATGCCACCCAAAAGCAGTGCTTCAAACAATGCCAACATATTCAGCAGCATATAATGCAACATATTCGCCGCGGTCTCCTCGCCACTGAATCCTGCGTTCCCCTCGTATGAATCTTGACTGCCTTTCCTGTTAAGTGGTGTGTTCACTCTCAACAGTTGCCTTTCTCGGCCTGTGTGTAATAATCTACTCCTTCATCTTGAAGAGCCGAGGCCCGTTTCTCCCCACCCCGGTCGCCCCGTACCGAGCATTCTCCGCCCCAATAGCTCCACTCCCAGACTCCCCCTGAGATATCGTCGCTCAAGGCGCGGGTGCTCCGCAACGCCAGAGCGGAAGTGCCCGCCCTCTAGCCCAACAGGATCAACGTGTGAGCGACAGTAAAATTAGCCAATTGGGGGCATAGCAACACTAAATGGGCGTATCTGTACACCACCCGCCAATTGCAATCGCGCTCCAGGGTTGGTTCTAAAAGTATTCGTACGTCGGCAGCTGCATGGACTGAGTGAGCAAACAGGAGGGATTTAGAGAAAGGTTGGTCCGTTAATGTAGTGAGAGCCGTGGAGTTGGGTGACGGGGGGGGGGGTGCGCACTCGTGTGTGCGTGCGCCTGTGTGTATGCGTGCGGTGGCGGGGTGCACTCGTGTGTGCACGCGCCTGTGTGTATGTGTGGGGGGGGTCCTATGTATGTATGTATGTTCGTGCGTGGGCGCTTGTGTCTGTGTGTGTGTGTCGGTGTGTGTATGCGCATGCGTGTATGGTGTTTTGCGCTTCCCAGGAGACAGCGCCTGGCCGCAGCGCTCGTTCGCGTGCGCGTGACACTTTCAAATCGCCTCCAATGCGATGCGCGCGGCCAGGACTGTCTCCTGGGAAGCGCACATGCCGACAAAAGGGGCTCGGCGGAGACGCGCTTCGCGCGGCTAGCCGAGACCTAAAAAGGGGACGTTTAAAGCTTGGCAAGTTGTTTTAAATGGCAATTCAATGTGGCAGTAAACTGTGCACGCAGGTCCTGCAGTGGCAGGTCTGACACAGGTTTGAAAGGCTACTTCTGTGGGTGGCGCAAGCAAACCCGGAGTCCCACTAGTAGCATTTAATTTAGAGCCTCAGGGTATATGGGATACCCCTGTACAAGGGACTTACAGGTAAATTAAGTATGCCAAACAGATGTAAACCATATATACCATGTTTAAAGAAGATAGCACATACACTTTAACACTGATTAGCAGTGGTAAAATGCCCAGAGTCCTAAAGCCAACAAAAAGGTCAGATAAATAGGAGGAAGAAGGCAAAATGTTTGGGGATAACACTGCAAAAGGGGCCAGGTCAGACAGGAATCATCATCATCATCATCAATACACTTTATTCGATTAATTGAAATCATAAAAGTACAAAAACCAGATACAAAATACACATCCCATGAGACATAAAAACAATCTAAATATTACAATGATTTTGTGAATGTTTAAAAAGGAGCGAAATATATCAGTTACAAATTCATAAAATAATAACAATAAAATGTATGCCTTGTTTAAACTTGGACATCTTTTTTTCTTGATTTGAATAGCAGCAACAAGAAAACAGGATACATTAAATATATCCCAGGGGTTACTCAGCATTCGGAGATAAAGAAACGCTGGTCTAACTTGTAAAAAGTACTTGCCAATCAATAAAGGCTTTGAAAACTTCCTCCCAATATCGTTGTAATAAGCACAAAACATCATAAAGTGTACGGTGTTCTGTACGGAGACGTTATCACAATGACAAGGGGCAGTGTCCTCTGGTTTACACCACCCAGGAAAATCACCCAGCGTGAGGTGGATCAGGTTAAGATGGAACCTAGTCAGAAGCCAGCGATGGAAAGGCTTAGTCACAGTTATCAGATAGGGTTCAATTGACATGGTGGTTTTAGTAAAAAAATTAGCCCCAACTGACGGTTTCTGTAACTCCAATTCTTCCCGTTCCATCATCAGTGCATTCAGAAAATTCAATTTGACCCACTTCACATCAGCCTTATAAATCCTTTCGAGTGTATCAAATAATTCTGGTTGCCCTATTTTTATGAAACATACGCTTAACATGTGATAACCACTTGATATTACTGGCTTCGTCCAGTTTGAAATATCTTACAAAATCAAATGATTTAAAGTCAATTCTGGATTTAGCCAGGTTTTAAGCCAGAAGTGGGGCTAGACTCATGATATCCGAGACAAAGCCCTGCCCTAATTCCTGATGAACGCAAAGGTAGATGTTGATTGAGGTACAGACAAAAGTCTACGGAGAAAGCTATTTTCAGCTAACTGCATCCCCGGCTGTTATTTGAAACCCCATATAGAAGAGCCGTAAGCAGCAATGGCCAGACATTTAGATCTATATATCTTGAGGATGGCCTCTACAGGCCTAGCCCCCAAGCGTTGGGCAAACCCTAATAGAGCAATCATGGATCTAGTGACAGCCAATCTTTTGGCTTTATCTTGGGGAACTCATGATCATTTATCATCGAATAATATCCCTAGAGGTGACCCTAGACACTTCCATACCGTTACAAAAGGACTGTTTCACTTTCCTAGTGTTTTTACCAATTATCATAGTATGTGACTTCCCATTGTTGATGACCAAATCTAGGGACTGCATATAGGTTCCAAAAGCATCCAGCGGTTTCTGGAGACCCAACGCAGTACGAGCTAGGAGGACAGCATATAAGAGGACCGGAATCATATACTCTCCTACACGCGGGATGTCCAAGCTCACCTCCCTTAAAGATTTGTCCAGGGCATTAATATAAAGAGTGAAAAGTAAGGGCACCAGGAACACCCTTGGCGAACGCCTCGTTTGGATTTAAAAGACCTGGTACAATTACCATCCTGGGAGATCCTGACTGACGCGAAAACATCCTGATGAAGGTTAGTCAGAAAATAAACTAAACATGGCTCAAGCCCATGTCCAACAGGATGCTCCACAGCTTAGACCTGTTAACCAGGTCGAACGCTGAGGACAGATCCATAAACGCCATGTGCAAAGAGCCCTCCTTAGCCACAGTATACTTACTAATTAAAAGGTGCAAGTTGAGACATTGGTCCAAAGTGCTTCTACCTTGCCTGAAGCCATACTGCCGGTCTGATAGAATCGTATTGTCAGTAGCCCAGTCTGTAATTTTAACTAAAACCACCGTACCCAATATTTGTATCTCCGAATCAATCAGCGATATGGGTCTATAGCACCGCGGGTCCCCTCTCTGGCCTGTTTTAAAAACTGGAATGATAATAGATTGGCTCCAGGATGCCGGAAACCCTTGCATACCGGAAGCATTAAAAGCATCAGCCAATATTGTTGCCCAGAATTTAGGTTCACATTTGTATAGATCAGCAGGGACTCCGTCAGGTCCAGGGGCTTTATTACTGGAAGACTCTTTTATAGCTCTCTCAATATCCTCCTCACTGAACACTAATGGGGCTATTGCTTGTCGGGCGGCGGTGGGCTAGCAATGAAAGACAATATTGTATTGGAGCCATAAATTGCCCCAAATGATCTAATCTCTGTGCTTCTGTAATATTACAATCCTGCACGTCATTCTCCTGAGAAGCATTTACAATAGCCCAGAATCTACAACTGTCTTTTAAGATCCCTAAAGATAAGAGGGCGTTCCAGGCCTCTGACTTTATCGCTGTTTTTCGAGAATGCACTACTAATTTATACTGCTTTCTAAGGCTTGCTACCAAAGCCCAATCTCGGGGTATACTTTTCAAAGCTGAAATTAATAAACAATGAGCACTTAAGCATTTATCATCGAACCATCTAATGTCACGATTCATTTTAGTCTTGGTACTTATCGTCAGATCTGCTGCAATCTGACTACATACGCACTCAAAGGCTTTAAGGACCAAAACCTTTGGATTAGAGGAGTCAGCGCACATAGCAAGGTTCCCTTCAGCCTTCAAACACAGATCAGAAAAAAAGAGTCAGGCGTTACGTTAGACCACTTGAGCCTCCACCCCTGGACACGTGTTTCCAGACAGTTAACTCCCTGGTTCCCTCCCCCCCCAAAACCCAAGATGCCCACACCAATATCCAGGACTAAGATAACGGGGTTATGGTCGCTGTAAGGTGACAACCTAGAATTACAGAAAACTACTTTATCTAGCAACCCAATATATAGTCAATAATAGTGTCTTTATTCTTAGATTTAAAGGTGGGACACCTCTCTAGAGGACTAAAAAAAATAGGTTCAAAAAGATCGCCTTGGGCCAAAAGGTCCTCTAGGGCCTCCCCCCGAGATGAATGTTCAAAGTGAGGAGTCACTGAGTGACTATGTCCTAAGTGATCATCAATCTGACAATTTAATTCACACAAATGAACATTAAAATCGCCCATTAATAATACATGATAAAAAGTGGATTGTTTTAGCCTATATTCTTCTAAGAACAATTTAAGAAAACACAAGTGTTCATTCCTGAAAGCAGATTCCCCTGAGTTATAAAAGTTTACCAGTAATAGTTTCAGGTAATTGGGAACCGTTACTTCTACTACCAAGCAGTTTGAGTAATCAACCTCTAACCTTTTTGATGAGCCATTTAGTTTAAGGGAGAGGAGGAGCACTAAACCCCCTATTGCTCTACCTGCTCAGGTGGGACGAGCAGGTTGAAAAAAAGACCTAAACCCATACAACCAGAAATTAGCCCCCGTATACCAAGTTTCCTGTAACGCTATTATATCATAGGGTTTAATAAAATCCGACCAAATCGATCATCTCTTTTTGACCTCAGGCACGCAATATTCCAGCTAAATATGGTACAGTTTATTGCAGTTTCGCCTCCTGCGTCAAATGTAACAGGGCCCTTGGAGTGAGGATCAGCATTACCACCCTCTTTCCCATTCAGCCAATCGTTCCCGTCCAATTGTGCAAGAGGCGAGAATCTATTTAAGAGGGGGAAGTCTCCCTCAGCCATCCCGGGCAAACAGGGTACGAGATGTGATGGTGTACGTAGCCCCCTAAAATTATTCTTAAAACCTGACGTAGCGCTTCTTCTGTGAGGGGGACAAGTCAGGGGCTGAAGATATCTGGTTGAGTCTGCCACCCTTGCTCCATCCCCTCCTCTAGAAATACTTGCCAGGGGATAGAAAAAACCCAATGGTAATGCCCTGATGTCACCCCCTTTCACGGTAGACGAGTCCCAAAACAGCTTGTCAACAACAATCCGATTATTGAAGTTGACTATAATACAATCACCAGCTACCTTTTTGGGACCGTTTCCCACCCAGGCCACCCTTCTAGCCATTATGAGGTGTGCACAAATCTCAGCATAGCCAGTACAATATTGGTCCCACCAATGTTTCGTTTTGCATATCAGGGCCAATGTGGATTCACTGTCAGGGACCCTAACAGGTGGAACCCCAACAAGAACCGCAACTAAGGGGGTGGCTTCTGGTGGAAGATTAATTCTACTACTCTTATGACTTGTTTTGTCAATCTGGGGGACACGCTTCTCAATATCTAACAGCGACAAGCCAGCGGGTTTCAGGTTATCTAGGCTAGGGATACTTTGGCAAGACTTCGCCGCTGGTGCGCCTAAGATTTGAACATCCACCACTATAACATCAGAATTAGATTTTACCTCTCTCCCTGGGAGTTGATGTAAGGGCTTGCCTAGATCATTCCCTGGCAAGATCGAACCACCCCCTACAGGAGGACTAGGTAATAGTGCAGCTTTTAGTATACTTTGCGTGGGATACTTTATATCCCCTATAAAGAAGTCCAACCTCTCATATTTCTTCTTAAGCTCCCCAACACACGTACTAAGAGTATCAATAACATATTTGGCAAAAATGCCAGTTAATATGGACTCAAACCGCTCACTAAAGATCTCCTCTATCAAGTTCCGTAAAGTCAGTTGAAAATTTTCATCCAGCTTGGGCGACAGTTTTGTAGGTCCTTTTGTTACACCTTTTTGCCATTTCCTGGGTTTTCTGCTAATGCCCTTTCTCTCCTCAGGAGCCCCATTCATATCCAATGTAGGTCGATCTTTATCAAGAACGGGGGTTTCAGCAGTAACAACCTCTGGCAAGACAAACTCATGGGTTTGGGTTTCCCTCCTTATGTTTGGGGTACTAATCAATACCACCGGTTCCAATGGTACTGGGATATGATGTAAATGTTCGACTGCCTCGGACCCTTCACCACAAGTTTGACTTGTACCCAAGCCCAACTCCTTTTCAGCATTAGCAATCTCCTTATTCAAGGCTCCCATGGCCGAGGTCAGATAAGAAATTATTGAGGGAGTCTTTCTGGGAATTTTAGCCTTTAAGCCCTCCTGCTCCCGGTTGCCCAAATGTTTGCGCTTACCCATTTGACAAGCATTAGGGAGGAGGCCCAGCCTCTTTCTAGCTCTGACGGGCGCGCTGCAGGAGCCCGGCCCTCCTTTTGAGCACCTCCTGGCGCTCAAACGATGATGCACGATGTGTGCACCTCACAGGGTGATGGGACTTGTAGTCCCCTCACGGTGGTGGCAAACGGTGTCCAGCTGTGTCGAGCAAGACACCTGGCAGCAGTCTCCTTTACCGCAGCTTTGGCGTTGGCGTCAGCTGGCAGGAGGGTGACTCAGCAGAGTTTCTTTTCCCCAGCGTCTGTGGAAGGCAGAAGGAGAATATTGCAGCAGGTATGAATAATGGGCTCAAAAAGGGAACATGGAGAGAGGATGTGTTTTAGAAAGAGGTGCTCAGAAAATTGTTGAGACCAGAGACAGCCTGGTCATTCCCACAGTCTCTCTTTCTTCCTTTCCTACCAGCAATGCTTTAAATGGAAATATATAAGTGCAGGTACTCACTCTTTAGAGTCCCTGTTTGCTCCTCAGAAGTGACATACTCTCACATTGAATGTATTGCAAGAATGGTGAGAATGGTGAGAAGTGCAGGTACTCTCTGTCCCTTTCAAAATAAAGAAGTGTAGGTTTTCAGTACTGGACAGTAACAGCCCATTTAAAGCCCTGCCTACAAGTTCAAATTTGTCAGGACTGTGGTGAGAGTAAGGTAGGTAGCGAATGCATGGTAAGTAAGGGTTTTAAAAGCACTTTGGAAGATTTTCATCATGTATGTGAGTTTATATGTCAAATGGAATTTGTTTGCTATCATAAATGCATGCAGTCTTCCAGGACAGATATTTTGGTGTGAAAATCAATAGGAAGTTTTGAGAGCGAGTGTGCATACCTTATCTCCTCAAATGAACTGTGTGGCTCAAACTCCAGCAGTTTATGCTGGTAAATTACATCGATGTGGCTAACTCTGAGATTAACACCAACTGACTACCAGTAAGTTTGTGGTTTCTATCATTCACATGCCATTCTTCTCTTAGCCAGGCCAGGCGTTTGAGGAGCAGAGTCTCTCAGGGCTTCCTCATTGAAATGTTGAGTCCTCTTATGATGCTCTTTTCATTTCTGTCTCAGCTCCTGACTTTCATGCCTAAAAGCAGCATCATTAGTACTCAATTGGACATGATGGCTTTAGAGCTGGTGGGTTAGCTTTTGAAAGGACATCCATACCTTCCCCTACTGAGGCTTTGTTTCCCTAATCCAGGCTGCTCTGCTGTCATGCTTGTTTGTCAATGGTTTTGACCACAGATCTGTAACTATTGTCCTATTGCCCATTGGTACCTCCAAAGGCTCCCTTGATGAGCAATTAGTAGTTTACCCTAGTGCCTCGAATGTCCAACATTTGAGCCCTTTTTAAGTGTAAAATATTATTAAAGAGGCACACTGGCGAGTTTGCATGTGACCGCACCAGAACTGGGTGCACTAGCTGGAGACCCTCCAACCCCTTAACAAAGTAAAGCTGCGGATCATGTGTATGCACTAAGGGTGGCAGTTTCCTTTTCTTACTGCTCCTCTATACAATGCCACCTTCTGTCATATACTGACTTCCAGTCACATTTGACCTCTTTCTCTCCATCTCCTTGAACGCCCTTCCTAATCATCAATTATCTATTACACTTTCCTGGGATCTGCTGCTCAAATCTCGTTTCTCTCTTTTCTCAATGCTTCTCTTCATCTTCCCTCTCCAGCCCTACCATAATTTCTTCCCCATGCTATACCGCCAGCGAATTTACCTATTTTTTTTTAGATTTCTTACACTTTTTCTCTGTTCTCTCGCTGTCATTCTCTGTCTGATCTGCCTTTCTTTGGCTCCACTACTAAAACTGCTCAAAGTCTGCAAGAATGGGTCTATCTAGGAATATCTAGTTACTATTGCATTTCAACACACAAGAATAGATAAAAGTGGAACTGTTTTTTTTTTTAATGTCACTGTTTCTTTGGAAATAATGTTTGAAATATATATATATATATATATATATATATATATATATATGTATGTTTGAATATATATATATATATATATGTATATATAGATATATATACATATATATATATATAATTGCATTAATTACTTTGCAGAATGTTATTCTCCAGCAATTAATGAACACTGTTTTAGAACACTTTTACCCCTCCCTCACAGAGCGATATATGCAGTGCTACAATTAGACGATCACAAACCTATGTTTTCACACATTAATCAAAACTGCACCGCCTTAGTTTTATGCTTGCAGACTGTGTTAACACCTACATCTTTGAATTTCATTTGGGAATTGTTCTGTGTTCACACCAAAGGTCTTGAAGATGCACCACTTTCTAAAAAGAAAGAGCTCTGCAAAACAATTATGAACACCACATAGTCAATAGGCAATTGTTGGCCAAGGATCCCCTTAAAGAGGTAAAACATTGGTCATACAAAAGAAGCAAACCTGATTCGAGAACATTGTGACGCTCACATAAATTACCATCAATAAAACGAAACATTTTAATGTAAAAAACAATTTAATTATTTCTTCCTTGCATGAAATTATTGTAAATATGTATGGTTGTACATAAAATACAAATTCGCTACAACCAACCACTCAGGAGTTAGAATATACAAAAAGTATTAACACTACAAGGGAGAAAGGGACACCTATTTAATTCCTGAATAAAGCAGCAAGCAGTGAAATGTGACCAGTTAATTTAAGAAAAGTGTCAGACGCTGTGCAGCATTCCAAGTACAATCTTCTTAGTAAGCTTTGCTCTGTTTGACTTAGAAACTATTTTTGTTGAACTATGTTGATTATGCAGCCACAGATCGATAGCTTATGTGACAAATGTGTCAAGCCCATTATTATGCACAGTCAGCATCCTACACAGAATCTTACCATTCAATTGTCTTTGGTCATGTTAAAATAAAAATACAATACTTTAAAGGGCTACTGGGGTGATGGCCTATGCGGATGACACGCAGTTATTGTTTACCTGGAGAAGGGGTGAGGACTCGGACAACACGGCGCAGCGCTGTCTTTCCGCGGTGTTTCGCTGGTTGGCCAATGCACAACTTAAGTGCAATGAGGAGAAGTCGGAGGAGCTCCTGTTTGGAGCTTTTCCTGTGGGGTTCCGTACCAGACTGTGGCCCATGGACTTTCCACCCCCCAATCAGATAAGGGCCTTGCAAAAAACGTGGGTGTCTATTTCGAGGAAAATTTGAATTTTGCGACGCATGTCAAAAAACTTACAGGGACCTGTTTTGGCATACTTAAAACCCTGCGCAAATTCCTCCCCCTTCTGCCGGTTGAGGCTAAAGAAATTGTAGTCCGGGCATTGATCCTTTCCCGGCTGGACTACTCCAACGCGCTCTTAGTGGGATGTGCAGGCTATCTGATAAAAAAATTACAGGTAATCCAAAATGCGGCTGCTCGTCTCCTTCAGGGTCTCTCTTCCAGGCAGAGCGTGCGGGTCCATCTCCGCCACCTTCATTGGCTCCCAGTTGAGGCCCGTTTGAAATTTAAAATGCTGGCCATTTTCCATCGGGCCTTGTATGGACTGGGCCCACTTTATCTACAGAAGCGCTTTTCTTTCTATATTCCTTCCAGGACTTTGCGGTCCTCCGACCAACTTCTTATTCAGAACCCACGCTTTTCATGCCAGAGGCTAGGGGGCTGTTCTTTCACCCGTAAGGCTGGTCTAGCCTGGAATGAGCTTCCTCTTGCTCTCAGGAGGATTTCGGATCCGGCTGTCTTCAAAAAGAACCTAAAAACACTACTGTTCTGAGCCCATTCTTTTAGAGGCTCTTCCAGTTCAACTGGTGGTGGGGGTTTAGGGTAGCAGCGCCGGGATACTCTGAGTAGATGAGCGCTTTAGAAATGCAGTAGAACATAACATAACATAACGGGGAGGATCCGACATCCATAAGCTACAAACGCTACAAAATTAATGAGTTCACTCAGGGAAGGATTCATACCACAAGCAAACATTATTACCACTTGCCCTTTATCAAGATGGCAGAAATCCTATAGTAAATTCCTTTGACTGCACTCATCTGCGAGATGATGTCTTTAAATTAATTTACATGTGTTGTTAAGTATGCAATACTCAGTGGCTTGCCATGGATAGACGGAGGCACAAGAAGAGTCAAACAAATTCTGTAATTTGTTTTACTTACTCAGTGGAATATGGATGCCTTACCAATGTAATTTTTAACTATTTTACATGGATTTGTGCCACAGAGAAGCACAACTAAATAAATAAATGAAAGTTCTAGCCCCATAACAAGAAGTGGGTGACACCCTTTTATCAAGCCCACTCGCCGCAATCTTCCCTTTTCATGCCACACCCTTTAGGGCCCTTCTCTTCTACTCTCGCATCAATCACTATCCTCTCTAATCTCACACTTCTGTTATTATTACTGATGAACTACAGGATGTGACCCATGATGTCACCTGTGCTCCAACGACTGAATGGCAAATGTGTCCGGTTTGCACTGCGCGACTTTGAACGTGCAACGCTGCAGTCAGCTCTGGTAACTAAAGCTTCGGGTTGAAATACTACCTGTGAAGACTGCTGAAAAAATTAGTCAATCGAGCAGAAAACTAGCATTAAAAAGTTAATACCTCGGGAGGAGAATGGAAGTTTAACATTAGTGCTCCCATGCTGGGTCATAATAGCTCTTTTCTTCTTTGAAACGTGCCTTCCAAGCACCCAGTCAGAGGCGTCAGGATCCCCCTCCTTTAGCAGTTTGGGCCGGATGTGGGTGCCCTTGGGAATTGGGTGCCCTTGGGAAGTGTGTGTACCACAAAACCTTTAAAACTTAAATTTTTGGTGCTTTGACTTTGATGAGGAACTGTATTACCCCTGTAGCCTCCCAAATCAAAGCTGCATAATGGGACGATGGAGTAGAACATAACATGCAGTAAGAGCGAACAAACTGAAAGGCGGAAAGAAGGGTGCGATTAGGAAGAGGATGGAGAGAAGGTTAAATGGACGGAGAGAGAGGTGGATGGATGGATGGATGGATGGATGGATGGATGGATAGCAGGAGGGAGAGATGGCTGGGAAGAAAGATGGAACGAAGGATGGTGAAGAGAATGAGCAATTAATAGGAGAAAAGAAAGGATGGATGAACGTTGCATAGATTACAAGAGGGAAGGGAGGGGAAGTAGTATATTTATCTGCCTACTCCCTTGCACTCGGCCCGTACATAGAGTCGAAATGTGTTTTTTAAAGAGATATACAGTAATGGGCATGTTTTTCTTTTTGAGCATCCAGAGGAAAGAGCGAGTCTTTTGTGCACTCACCTGCGGAAATAGAGAGTGCGTTGAGTTGTCGATCGTTACAGAGTGAAAAAATTCACCGTCAAACCACAGATTCTTTCCCACGGGGGTGTTCTGTTTTGTCAGAGCGAAGAAGTGGCCCGGGTCACAGCAGTTCTGCAGCAGACTCCTAACAAAGGAAGCAGAGGAGAAAAGGTCATTTTGCAGCTCAATTAAAGGCACCGCACTCTGCATGAGACCAGACTTCCAAACTCTGCGTGAGACGAGGCTCTACAGAGGGAAATGATGGGAAACGTATCACCAGCCACGATATGAAATGTAATCTCAACCACGTCGCCATAACTATTTTTAGTGTATATATGCTGTTTTTGTTTCAAAACAAAATTATAAAGTCATAATCCTGTCACATTTGACAACTCTCGTACAATATGCCGCGACCACAAGATTAATTTCAATATAACTTAATTCACTTGACTAACAATGTGATATGTGGAGAGGAATGTACCTCAATGATATGGAGGCGGCATTGAACACAGAAAACTGATTCAGTCACTCAACAGCCACCTCCTATCTCAGTAGTGCAAAGCAGAGGGGGCTTCAGTTACATCCACACCCCTTATTGCGAAGTGTGCTTAATTTTATTTTCCTCTGAGTTTTTGTAAAGCGCTACTGAACACCCTGCGCGGAGATCAGACGGCTTACTTTAAGCACACTGAAAATATGCAATGGTCAAAGTGCACGGAGCTCCAGACATTTCAGTAGAGCGCGCCACCGTGCTGAGCCCAGCAAAAATAACCCTGGTCATCTGAAAGAGCTGCTGCAAACTCCAGCTGATCAGATACCAAGGGTTTCTGCTAGAACCAGGTGAGCAGGACAGCTGAACTAAGCTTGGGTGCCATTGTGCAGGCGTCATACCTGTTCTCCGACGTCACTTGGAACCTATTACAAATAAGAACTCAACACATGCTCCAAAGCTGCCCACATATGCTAGTCAATAGAAATACATCTAATTGATACTAAATAAATGTAGCCCAAATAATACCGTAATAAATCTATTCTTATTTGTGTTGTATCATGTAAAGAGCCGGATTACCGTAATCTCACATGACATACCCCAGAGAAAGGATCCATTTCTAGACTTTCCTCGTGTACACCCTCTGACTCATTCCAACTTTATAAAAAGTACTATTTGTAAAATGATGTCCACATTGGCGCATTAAATCTTCTCTGACCTTAACAAGTTACAGTTGGAAATACATCCTAGATGAAGTACAGCTGTCTCTGAGCTTTCAAGCATGTCATGCCAGTAGTAAGAACAACCACATTTTATTAAACCAGCTGATAAGGCAGGGAGCATAGTCGTATACAAAATAAAAAGACAACTTGGTAATGAACTACATCCTAACAACGACTATACCAAATAACTAAAGGGTGAAATCACCAGCTTCACAAATGAGTCCATGAAGCAAGATTTCACTAGCAAAAAGAAATCCTGAGATCCCTACACTTGCGCAAGATCCACAAGTCACTTGTAAAACCTCCTGACAGCTCACTTGTTGCATGGTGTCAATATGTTCTAGAGCAGTGATACTCAACTTACAGCCGGGGGCCGCATGGCCCTCCTGACCTTTACATGCGGCCCCTGGTCAACAGCAGCACTGGGCTCAACAATAACATAAATAATGTTAAACAAACAGGCAAGAAATTATTTGAAGGTTAATTGAAGATAAAGAAAGGAAGTAACTAGGGTGTCCTGCACTGCTAAACTTTAGAAATACCTTCTTCATTTTAAAGACATCTTACAGAAAAAGTGTAAAGATATGATGAAGTATTTTCAAATTGCAAAAAGTGTATTCCATTAACATGCAGAATTATTTTACCTTAGTACATCAGATTATATCAGTGGGTTGAGAAGTACTTTTTTAAGTGATAATTTTCAAACATGAATTTATAACCATTCATTCTTTCCTCCACCCTGACAACAATGCCAATACTGAACTAAAAGGCAAGTCAGTTGTTAAGTGAGCTCTTTGGGTGGCCTGGGCTTCTAGTATACACAAGCATTATAGTTAATTAAATCAAACACAGAAGGTTTTGTAACACATCCTGAAGTCATGAATGTGATAATGAAGAAAAAGGAGGGAAAGTGAAATAAATCAATTGCCTAGGATAACACAATTTGGTTAATTGGAGAAGCTAGGATTAATCTCAAACTTTTGGTTTCACATTATGCAACTCAGACACTAGGGGGCTTATTAGGATAGCGGATTTTCCGCATCCTCTGGGCCGGCGGAAGCCACCGCCGGCCCGGAGGATGGGGAAAATCCGCTGCGGACCCACCAAAGACCCACCGCCACATTAGGATGGCTGGTGGGTCCTGGTTTCCGTCTGCTGCTTTTCCGCCGCGGTTGGCTTACAACCGCGGCGGTAAAGCCCTAATATGGTGACGGTGTCTCTCAGATACCGTCAGCCAGATTAGGATGGGATGTGAAACATGCTTTTCCGCGGCGGCTTTTCTGCCGTGGAAAAGCATGTGTAACTTCACTGCGGGGGCCCGTTGCGGGCCCCCTAGGTGAAGGGGGGGTGGAGGGTGCACATGGGGGGTACCTATGGTACCCCCCTGCATTTGTATGCGGAAAGCGGCAGGCACCACGCGGTGCCTGCCTCTTTCTGCATACAAATGCAACACCTGCATTTTTGACATTGCTGCGGGTGCAGCTTGAAGCCGCACCCGCCGCAATGTTAGTAATAGAGGATGTGACCGCCAGGGTGGCGGTCACATCCTAATCGCACAGGAGGGAACGCCGCAGCCCATGCGGACGTTCCCTCCTCCTCAGTGATCGCGGACGGACGAAAGTCCGTCTGCGATCATAATCGGCCCCCATATGTGTATGCTTCAATTCCCCTACAAACACCTTGCTAAACCCCCCACCTCCCCTGTGCCCCACATTTCCTTACTGCCACCCTGCTGGCATCAATGCGGCCCTCGGTCACATCACAGACCAAACATTCTGGCCCCTGGGGAAATGTTTGCGAGTACCCATATCCTAGAGCCCCTAGTCAAGGGTTTGAATCCTTAATATCGATGACAGAATACTGACATATCATTATCTTGCTCTTTGCACTTTTTTACTTGAGCAATAACCACCCAAAAAACCATAGGGGGTATGACACAACAAAAACTACAATTAAACAACAAAATAAATAGGATAAAGTGAGCTCCACAGTCGTGGGTACTAAAAATCAGGTAAGTGACGGTAGGGCGTACCGTGAGAGCTAGAGAGACCAGATAACCATTTTTTTTATTTGTTTGTTTTATGTGCAAAGCCAAATCACCAGAGGGATGAAAGGAACTTGAGCGAGCACTCTTTGAATGACTGATTGACGATGCTCGTGCCCAGCGAATAGTTGGTAAGGGCAAGCAAAGCCTGTGTGGCTATCACTAGCCAGAGACGTTAGTTGGACAGGGCAGCCAAGGTGAGCATTCCAGACCCTTTTGCTTGTGAAATAATCTCATAATAAAAAGCAGCATGCGCCCTATTTATTGTTCATGAACGTTTCTGAGAAATGGAAGAAAGACAATTAACCCATGATCACTTTTTTTTGTGCCTCTGGCCTCGTTTTCACTTCCGAATGACGTCACTACTAACCTTATCTTATCTTATTATTCATGTTACTGTGCTTTTACACTGCGTGTCTTCACTCACGCAAAAAGCACAAGGTCGTATGTCAGCGGAGGTCTCTTTAACAAAGCAGGCATTGAAGGCCAGCTGTAGTCACTAGGATTATTTATAAAATGATGAGTTCTCAAGCACTACATGCCAATTACTCAATTTTCGAGTTCTGTAAAAGCCGTAGCGTGTGTCTTACTACTCTCTTGTCACAGTGTGACCCGGCTCCTAAAGTGCAGCGATGCGTTAACGGTGGGGGGGGGGGGGGCGGGTGCGCCAACAGCTGACCCCCGCCTACATCTGAAGCAACAGAAAGGGGGTGCTTATCGCCTCAAGAATTAGCGCCCCAGTAAGGGACGGGAACCGTGCTAACGATGCATCCGCGCTCTCCGCGCGCGAGGCTGGAGCCGTCTGCTGCGGCGCGAGAGACTGGAGCTAGACCCTTTGTTCACGCCCTGCTTCCCTGGTGAGATGATTGTGAAGCATTAACAAAACGTGACGTGTGAAAGGTCTGCCATAATCGGATGTGAAAGGGAATTTACACTACTTGCGGGGTGGGGGGCTGTCACAATGAATGATCATTCAAGCCACTGGGACAGGTGTTAGCGACACACCATAGTTGTAAAGGGCTGCAAGAGAGCCATGGACCGGGAACTGCTGTCTCAGGGCACTATAGCGCTGTGTTTATTGAAAACAGGTCACAATATATAAAAATCTATCATAGTGCAGTTTTCGTGCCATAGCATCACAGAAGGAGGGTGTAAACGGTCTGCTTTGCAGCCTGGCATGAACCCTGCCCCAACGTGTAATGAATGGGTGTTGCAGTGTTTTTCACACAGGCATAGCTGCCAAGGTTTCACATTGCTTATGTGTGACATTTTCATAATTTCAGTGTAATTATGAGTGACATTCAATGACTATGTGTGACACTTTCTCGCGAGCAAAATCAAGCAATAAAGATGTAAAAATGGCCTCGACAATCGCCCCTCTTAACCATACACTGTGTCAGGTCTTTCAAGGCTCAATTATTTACCTGATTCAGACCTGTAATGTGCATACTCTAGTGCTTTCAGTTGCATATGGGGCATTGTAGAAGTAGAATACAGAAGTCACTGACCACCACTGCCCCAACTAGGACAAAATGTAGTGACTGTATTAATCGATCGGAGATTTCATGAGATTAATGTAAAAGAATGCTTTTCTTGAATAGAGAAAGAAACATTACACCCATAATAAGAGAATCTTCACAAGTCCTTGGAAAAGTAGAAGGAGGCATTTGGAGGAAGCAGTCCTGCCAAGTATCACGCATCAGGCGTGATGCTAACCCATTTCAGTGTGGTGTTCCCGCATCACCGCACTGAAATGCATTGTCATGCATTTTTGCCACTGACCTGACAGCGCTGAAACTGACAGCCTTAGCCTATGCCAGGTGCTGGTGCTATTAGGGCTGGGCAAATCAAATTAACCTGAATACAAAATCATGCCACAGTCCTGCTTTTCAAGTGAAAGAGAAACTTATATAGAACTTTTTGACTTCCACATAGTGTAAGACTTTTTGGAGAGGAATACAAAGAGAGGAATACACAAAGAGCAGGCGATAAAAACATTGTGAACCCCCCACCCCACCCCACACTTACTATTAGTTCACTTTCAGCCTCCAATTACACAATTGGCCTTGTTCAAAATCAGCCTTTGAATTAGCCTATAATGTTTTAATCATTTGTGAGAGTTAAACAATACAAGAGGATATACTGTCACTGAATAAGTATACAAAATGAACATGTAATAAGTTGAAAACAGTAATGGAGACAAGCACAATAGTATTTTGGATTAAAAAACATTGTTCTTTCTAAATTCAATATTTACACAGATCAGTTAGATTTATTTTAAATTGATATCTGCTTGAAAATATTTGCGGCAACAAAATATAACTTGGAAAAAGGAAGCTAAAAGTGGCATCATCATAGTACTAATGTAGTGTAGTTCCTATCATCCAAATAGGCTCTGCGCATTGGAATAATACCTACAGCAGTAAAGGCCTAGACCAGACGTTAACTAGGTCTACTACTGTCGATACTAGACTTAAAGTTTTGGGTTTGCCAGCTTAGCTCAGAGTTCACTAGAAACTTTCTCGAATGTTCAGGAAAGAATTAACTCCCCTGATTAGACAAGAAGGGATTTAGTTTCTGACAACCATAGAACATGACAACTTTGCTCTCCCCTAATCAAGAGTATATCTCGAGAGTCGTGTGAACAAAAGGCAATTTATTTTACTCAGTCAGTACGTGCATTCTTAGTCTCATCAGAATGTAGAGAAAAGGAAGAGACGGGCGTGTTCAATAAAAAGGTGTTATTTATTGATGAGTCTCTTTTCTCGTACAAGAGAAATGGATCGATATTATTGCAATACTTATAGTTAAGTAAAGTGCATACATTAAAAGCAATAGTATAAAATAATACTGTAAAAACATTGATATGGTTTCTAAGCCATAAGATGTTTTAAAATGAATAAAATATATTACATACACATATACATTTGACTAAACGTACTCAACTGGTGTTTCTAGATACGCCTACCCCGTGTACCTGACCTAAGTCTAATACAAGGGCGGGAATAGAAAGTTACAGTTTAAGTTAAGTTTGTTTTTGCCAAGTAAATAACTTAAGAATTCTCTGTGAGGGGTTATTCAGTTCTGTACCTGGAAGTTAGGATGAATGAGGAATGGTATCTCTCTCTCTGGTCTCGATATTCCAGGCTGCCTGCGAGGGCTACCCAGAAACGCCGGGGCTGGATTTCTCGGCAGGAGAAGTCAGCGCGTCTCTCAGCGCGTCAGGAAGGCGGGGCTGCTGCCAGCGGGGTCTGCTCTGCTCTTGGCTTCGGCAAGTATGGCTGCTCCGTCTCGTCACCACGCGTGTGTTTGCATAGGGCAAGATCGGTAATATTTATACCTTTAAGGTGCCGAGATTGACGTAAGGATGGACATAGATACGTCAATAAGGATGTCATACGACTTGCTCGTTAGCACATTCTTTTACTGAAGTTCTCTGTGAAATCAAAACAATGGCCGCAGGGTTTTGCCCAGGTTGTCATAGGTTTGATTTGTTATGAGAACTCCGTATGCCTTATCAGGGGCTGGAGGAATATCGCTTGTCTAATTAGATCGCAAGCGTTATGACCTAATCAGATAACACGTTCCTGTGCCGTAGTGTGACTGCGTCAGATAACGGTATCTGCATCATGGGGATTTTCTGCCTCATGGGCTGATTACTAGTTAACTTGTTAGTTTACTAACCAGAATAGGGTCAGGAATAGGGGGATCGATTCAGAACCTATAGGAATACATCACACCCACTCCACGCTAACTATGTACATATTTACTAATCTATGCATAGTATAACATAGTACAACATACTATAGAGTATAGTGTATACCTTACCACCCCAAAATACATAAATGCATTTTGAAATTTTTCAAATATACGGAAAAATTGCAGACATATGTATTGTATGCACTCAAGCTGTGGAATAATGCCAAAGTAATCGCATTTGTATACATTATTGCTTATTTGGTATATGAGAATTACACATGAAATGGCTTCTTAATACAGAAAAAAAGTTCGAGACCATTCCATCACAGAATAAAATATTTATGAACGTATCAGCGGGCAGCTAATGTCTATAAGCTATCTAAAATTTAGAAACCTTAGTTCTTTAAGAATAGTTCTTACTTTAAGCAGAAGATAGTGTCCCGAAAAATATGCAAAAATATTTGGGGCTGCTGAAAAATTGCTGTCCGTGAACTGGAGGGAAAATCTGTTCATGTGACTTTATTTTTAAAGTTGAAGGCCGAATTCAGGGAACGCCGTGTGCGAGCTTGCTCAAAAGTCTCTATTTCTGTTCAGGAGAGAACATCATATCATTCAGGCTTTCGAAAAAACTGTCAACAGCTTCCTGGGAAAGTTCCACTAACTCGGAAATAGGTGTAATCATGCATTCTTGCGCATGATTATCTCCATTGACATTCTGATTTGCATTGCTGACAGAAGGTCGTACCTGTTCGATGCTGCTTTCATCTTGAACTTCACTACCCATCAATCGTAGTGGTGAAGCTTCTACGAATGCCGTCATCAGGATTGGTAGCCTTTGAGGGCAGCACAAAGCATGAACCTTGATCGGGCTCAACAATGTTTCTGCATCCATTGGCGCATCCGATTGTAGCGTCAGACAGGTGTATAACACGCATTCTTCTCCGCATAGCAGACACCTCAATA
Organism: Lissotriton helveticus; assembly: GCF_964261635.1. Taxonomy (NCBI): domain Eukaryota; kingdom Metazoa; phylum Chordata; class Amphibia; order Caudata; family Salamandridae; genus Lissotriton; species Lissotriton helveticus. The sequence continues at coordinate 583,195,765 of NC_136057.1, forward strand.
CAGGTAAAACACATCTTTGCCACATTGGTCGAAATGATAGAAACCAAGTCATGTTCAGGTCTCTAAGCTGGGAGAGTCCCAGGATTTTTGATATCCGGTCCCGGTATCCAATGGCTAGGATTGTTTCTTCCCTTGTCGCAAGAGTTTTGTCTGTGACATGGGTTGCCATAACGAAAAATAAGGACTAAGAATAGGATTCCTGCAATTAGTCCCAGGATCAGGGGAAGTCCGCCAAAAATCGAATGGACGAAATCTGGAAAAATACCCAGTATGGCTTTGAATGGTGTTAATGCCATCGAAAATACTGTCTTAAATACCTTTGAGACCCCATTGGTATCAGAAATATTTAAGATTTCATTCAGGATTTCCGCGAAATGTACGGGGGAATTAGTTGATAATAATGTATGTATCTCTGCAGTCGTCCTTGCGACTTGTAGATCATACGTTTCTTTTGATGACGAGAGCCTGGTAGGCGTCTGAAGAAGCACTGTTTTCATTCTGCTTAAAGTATCTATTCGAATAGAAGTAATTTTCAAATCGGGCCATGCCCTTGCCTCCCTGTCTGGGAAGGAGCTGGGGAACAATGAGCGTCCACAGCACTTGACCTTCGCAGTCGTAGTTACTAGATAAGGAGTCCCGGGCATAAGACTACAACATTTGCGGTCTACAATAAGAATGTAACTCCCATTATAGAGTCTTTGAAAGAATGGTTCTATTTCTGTTGCAGGTGCGCCTTGCTGGTGACATGAAAGGTTGTATGAATTCCCTTCACAGGCTCCATGCAAACTAATTCCGTTACACAGAAGCGTGCCGCTTAGTGACATCGCACAATTATTGCCACTAAGAAACACTTTCTGTCCTTTATTACTGACACATGCATGTGAATAGGGCAGGTTCCATGTTGTTTTAAGGTATCCTTTTCCCAATTTCTCGTACATGCCAGCCTGTATATATTTTTGGCAGTATTGAAACCTGAAGGTTGAGATTGGAATATTTATTATCCCATGTATTATCCATTCACTGACAGGTCGTTCTGACATTGTCACTGGTAATCTCTCAAGTTTCTCAATGCTCAGGATTGTATAATCAGCACCCTTTTGCGCCATACTGATTTGTCTATCAGTAAGGTTAAAGATTTGGAATAGTGACGTTGTGTTGATTAAACGCCAAGGCACATAGCCTGAACGCAGATTTTGTAACGTCCAGCCAAGCTGTACAATAGAACGCAATTGTGACTGACCGTGTTGTAATAACAGTAAGTCCTGCGATAATATGTCGATTGCTGAAGACACAATGCTGTCCAAAGAAAAAATTCTGGAGGACAGAGTCATTAACCCATTGTCCACTACAGAAAGTGATTTTTCCAAATTAATACGGTCAATTTCCCGTATTCTCTCTGCTGTTTCAATTTGAGTAACCTTCCAGGCCTCATTGTATGCTGCATATACAGAGGCTGCTATGAAACGCTTTTGACGCTGTTTGCGTGGTCCCAAAGTGAAATCACGCAAGTCAGCACCATCAGTAAGTAAAGTTAGGTGTTGCTTAATTTCTGCCAGTGTGGAAGTTTGTAGCCATTGAAGGCATAATTTGCCCACACTGTAGGTTGTTATTATCCCTGGGTGATGTCTTTGAGGATATCTAGGGTCTGGCCTGGTCATTTTGAACCCCTGTGTTTTGTTCAGGAATCTGTCTTGACAGTTATTAGTATCTGTGGGCCAGATCAACCACTGTTTCCAATCAGGATGTGTTCTGTTTTGGTTTAATATATGGTTTACGTCTATCTCTTCCTCTGTAGAAGTGTTGCTAAACATTGTTGGCTTTGGAATAGACGGTTTATTTAAATCTTTGATTTTGGCTAGGCCAAGATAGGTGGTTTGTTGAACAGTGTCATTTAAAAATATCATTTGTTCTGGGATCATGCAGGCTCTAAACAAAGCTTCTATACCCTGTACTTGCCATTCTTTTGTACCCCAAACACTTTTCAATTCAACATTTTTGTCCCAATAATCAAAACCAAAAGTATTCATTTTTTCAAAGAATGAGTCTGAATATAACAATTTTGTGTTGGTTATCATGGTCTTGGTCCCTGTTTTGTTTGACAATTTAAAATAAAATGTTTCAGCATTACTTGTGTTAAAACCTGAAAAATATGAATATTTGTCGTAAACGGTTCTTGAGCTCCCTTTTGGAGGTGTTGCACAATGTTCCCATTGATTATAATTTAAAACATTTCTAGGTTGTGCAGATCTATGTAAAAAATGGTTACCATAGTGGTTATAACAGTACATACTATCATAATTTGTAGAACCCTGCAAATAATCATGTTTGGTAAATTTAGCAGACATTACTAAGTCAGACATCATATTATTAATGCTTTCGAAGTCCCAATCATCAGCAAATGAGTTTGGTTTTACAAAGTCACTCAAGGAGATCTTAATTTGGTGTGGATATTTCAGGATCTCGACCGGACCATACATTTCATAGTCAGTGTTGTCCCAAGCTACCCCACCAGGTATCGGATTGGCTGTGAAGTTGGCTGAAGAAAGTTCTCTTTTCTCGACGTGTGAAGATGTGTGTGGTTTGAGGATCAAGTTGATTTTCTGACTTGCTGTGTCCATTTTAGCATATTTTCCCTCAATGAAGCGTCCCAATGTTAGTATCATGATGAGCCAAAGTATGAGGATAAATGCACCAAAACCCACCCAAAATTCAATCCATGGAGAAATCAGATATGTTTCTTTCAGTTGTTTCAAAAGTTCCTTAGCTTTATCTTTAAAGGTTTTTGATGATGGCTGTGTCTTTGATTCACTGAAGCCTTCAGAGGAATCATCGAAGTTTATGAAGTAGCCGGATGCAGTTCTGTCAATTGTTCCAATTGCTTCAGGATTTCTGTTTCTTGCATTTTCGTTTGGTACTTCATTATAGATTGGTGTGTCTCTGCTAAATGTTTTTATTTGGGATTTCAGAGGTCTTAGTTCTATTGCATTGTTGCATAGTCCATGTTGTTCTTCTGTAGGCGTTTCGAATGTGATGAGCCTCTTTGTTAGGACCTCTGTACTGGTAGCAAACCTTGGTGTTCTGCTACTTATTGGGAGTCCACTTGGCCTACTGTTTGTTATCGGCCACATGATTGTGGTTTTACCAGGTCGATGGATACAACTCGGTTCTCCTTTTTACCAGCAAGTGGCGGTAGTACAACTGATCTTGTCCCGTTGACAGACAAGACAGGAACTGCTTTTCTGTAAGAAGGCCCAAATTCCTTCTTTACCGCGATCTTCTCCCTGACTAGATCCCCGACTTTTGGAATCCAGACAGGTCTTGCTGGGACAGGTGGTGGTTCTTCAGTGGTTGTTGGCTGTTGTTTCAACTTTATGTTGCTCAGGTCTTTTCTTGTTTTGTTTAAGTCCTGCAAAATAGCCAAACGGTCTTTGATATCAAAGCTTTTTTCTTTCACCACTGAAGTCTGACTATCAATGTCAGAGATCATCATCCTAGTTCCAAATAATAATTCGTACGCACTGAATCCCTTCAGAGAATTTCTTGGCAAGTTATTGAGACTACGTTGGACACTTATTAGATGTTTGACCCACCCAGCTCCCGAACCTAATATCCTTTCCGCTATAGATTGCTTTATGCCTTGGTTTTTTCTTTACACCATCCCGTACCCTCAGGAAGGAAGTGAGAAGATTCCCGCTGGGCTATGCTCATTTGGTCATGTTTCCCCTCAGGCTTGAGGGCTAGAGTGGAGACAATGGTCAAACGTAGCATGCTCTTAGCGTATATGCCATTTAGACTCGCAAATCTTTGTATAACAGTCCGGACGTCAGCCGAGTGCTGGTGATCTACATTATAAGTGGAACTAGCCTGTATATGTTAATCGCAACCCTTCCTTTTTACTCCTGATTTTTTCTGGAGTAGAACGACGAGGTATTAAACTGTTTCTCTCCCCACTGCGATCTCTGTTGCAGTTTGGGCAGTTTTTTACAAACATGGTGTGACGCAGGCTCATGCCTGGCCACCAGTACCTTGATTGTAATTCTTCCAGAGAATTTTTTAGTTTGAGGTGTCTGAGACCCTCGCCCATATGTGTGTCTGCGATTAACAAGTTTCTCCTGTCCATGTTTGGAATCACTCTATCCCCCACTCCAGGGATTCGAGCAAAAGGGACGGAGTTTGCATCGATTATGTATGTATAATTGAGTGGATAGTTGATCGGTAACGCTGAGCAGTCGCCTTTTGATGACGTTTTCACCGCCAGCACTGTTTCACCGTCAATGTATTTTAATGTACGCTTTTTTCGAACTACGGGAGCCGATTTAGTGGCTGCCGCTGCAGCCGTTTCAGCCAATGAATTCCCTGCAACGTGAACGCCATCACGCTGATGACTCAGTGAGTGAGTCACGTGAGTCTTTGGTAGTTCTTTTTGTAAAAGAGCTATTTGTTCCCAGAGCAGTTTCTGCTTTATTGGTGCATCTGTGTTATCTTTGTAACCGTTTTGAATCCATGTCTGCAAATCCTTGTTATATGATTTGACGCAGTAATATGAATCTGACACTATAAGTGTCGGGAATTTGCGATCCGCATTATCTAGCGCCATTTTCAAAGCTAATATTTCAGTTTGTTGTTCTGAATTAGTTTCCACTGAGTGTGTCTTTGTTAATAGAGGTTTTAGTTTACCTCCGCGCCACACTTCTTTTGTAATCTCACATGTGGGGTTGTATGCTTGTTCTCCCCAAACGCAGGGTTGAGCATGTCCGTCTGTATAGATTACACAGGCGTAATGTCGTAAAGGCAGAATGTCGATTGGCAGAGGGTATGTTTTTTCATATTCTAGATTTTCCATTTCTTCTAGTTCTTAGAAAATTGTCAGCCAGGCTACACTTGATAATTCATATCCTACGAACAGGACTGTCAGATGGGCAATTCTGGATTTTTTAAAGTTGAATTTGTAACCCTCTGCTGCGAACCCAAGTATTATGGTGTTCACTCTCTTCAAGTGAGTCTCTAAGTCATCATCTGTTAAGTAAATGTCATCGACATAAGATAATGCTTCATCATCATATAGTTGTAGTAATTCGGTTACTCTCGCTGAGAATACCCCTGGGCTGTTCTTGTACCCCTGGGCTAACCGACAGAATTGTTTTTGAGTGCCATTTATTGAGAACGCAGTTAAATATCTGCTCTCTGGTGCTATGTTTTGACAAAAGAATCCATTAGAGATGTCTAATGTTGTTTTGTATTTTTTGCGCACTATGTTATTCATTAGTGCAGCACTGTGTGAGTTTTGCACTGCAAAAGTTTTGCAACATGTGTTAAGGTGTCGGTAATCCAAAACTAGACGATATGAATTGTCTGGTTTGGAGACCGGAAACAAAGGGTTGTTCATTTGTGAGGTGCAAGTTTCAATCACCCCCTGGTATTCTAGCTGATCTAGTATTTCATTTACCTGTTTTTTAGCTTCTTGCTTAATTGGGTACTGCCTTTGTGCAGTAGGTTGTGATTTTAACTGGATTTTGTGAGGAGGAGAATCCTCATCCCATCCCACGTGATTTTTATATAAAGCAGGAGCTAGAGCCACTGCCCACTTTCTAGCAAGTGTGTATTTTTTATGAATTGGAATTTGATTTGAGAAGGCAGGCATAATTATTTCTTCGCCATGAGGGCACTCCCTGACAAACTCTGGTGGCCAGTCTTTTTCAGCTAGAAGGATGTCATAGCCCTTGGAGAGATTATCCCAAAATAGTCCCCTTATTGTCCTAGTCTTATCCCCCTCTATCCGCAATGTTATTTCGTATATTTTGTGAGATTTGCTAACTCTGGTGTCCGCAGTTTCCACTTGAAGATATTCATTCGTGTCCACTGTCTCCAGATGATTCATAAGGACTTTGCGAGCTATGCTCACTTCTGCTGCACTGTCTAGCATTGTCTGAGCCCACTCTCCGTTTTTCAGTTGTGTCCTCAGTATTCTCGGCATTGTTAACTACCTTGATACTGGCTACCTTCTTTTTTGGAAATTGTAATTTCTTTTTTAGTTGAGCAGGTTCCTTGTCTTTGGACTTGGCGTGCTCTTCTCTTTGTTCTGATCGTCCTCCTCTTTCCGATTTCTGCGAGGAAGTCTGAAAAGATTGAGAGGGACGTGTATCAATGTCTTGATATCTATCAGGCTTCTTTATATTATCCCTATTTCTAAGGTTATATCTATTCCCAGAGGGATCACTCTGGGGTGACCTGTGTCTTTGGTTCGGAGATTTTTCTCTTCGCCTAGGAGACCTTCCTCGGGACTGGAATTTCTTTTCTTTAGGATTGGATTGTTTGTTTCCATCCCAGTTCTTTTTTGGTGATGTAGATTTATTATTAAAAAATATTTGTTCTGGACTTTCAATCAGTTGCGGTTTTACTGGTATTCCACCTAAACTATCTCTACCTAGTTCCTCATAGGATTTTTCTATGATTCTGGCAATTTCCGCTGGTTGGTCTGCTATATCTGTCTCTTTTAACCTCTGGCGGATCGCCACGTTTGCTGCTTCACCTTTTATGTTGGCTAATAATATAGCCGAGACCTGCTTGAAGTCTTTCAGTAATTTCATACCAAGAGTTAAAGCGGGTTCAGGACCATATTCATCTTGAATTTGTTTTAGCACATCTGGTATTACCGAAATGGATGGAACACCGTGCGTTTTTGTGTAGATGGAAGCTAAGACTGTACCCCAAGTGTCACCGTCCTCAATGTGTGGTGCGATTCCCATTGGAAGACAGATAGTCAGAATCCTGTGTTTTTCTAATGGGGTGGTGTCAGGAAACACCGCCTCTATTTGGGTGATTTTCTGTGCCAACCAGAATGGTATTTGTTCCCGTTTAGCCGGTACTTTACCTAGGCAGGACTGGATGTTCTGTGGTGTAATTTTATTTGTGTTCCCCTGGTGAGGGGTCAGCTGTGGGAGTTTAATCGCTGGCTGAATTGTTGAAGTCCGCATCACATACTGGACTAATTGTCTATGTATTTTTATTAATTGTTTTAGCTGTGTTAATAGCTCTGCTGCTGGCATCTCATTGATGTCTGGATGTGGTGTGTATCCGGCTAGGACCGGCCACGTTGCTCCTGGTCTACCTAAAGGACCGAGCCTGGTGATGTGATTATTATGTTTTAGGGCGCCATCAAATAAGAGCAAATGCTCTTGAAATTTGAGTGGTACTTCCACCTCCTCGAAAGGAGTGTACTCATTAGGAGGTTCCTCTATTTTGTAATAGTGGAAGTACTTTGTTACAGCATTTGCTGCTGGAAAATGTATCCATGAATAGTATACCTCTGTCTGCCGATATTCGTGTGCCTCAATTACGAATATGACTGTGCCACCTCTAGGTGTCAGTCCATTTTCTATAAGTTTTAGAGTTATAGATTTCCTTTTGATGACCGGGATGAGTATTATATCCGGGTCTGCGTCTTGCATGGTAGCATCAGCTGCCGCGAGTTCAGTTGCTAATCTAACTGCCTCTCTTTCTTCATCACTGTCTCCCATTTTACTGACAGGATGGTTATTTTTTTGTTTGTTTGCAGATCAGGTTTCTTATGGAAACAAAGGTTAGATGCACAATATTTTGGAACTGTTTATCCTTCAACGTTGACTATACCAAGAACCATACATAGGAGTTCCCTCCTGCGAGGTCTGGCGGATATAACCTTTCACCCACTCCAGACGTCTTTGGAGTATTGTGGGAAAAGGGGTCTGAGTGAGAAAGCACGACTGAGTTACTCTAAATGTCTTACGTTAGTTTTATCGCCCTTTCCAAACGCTTTGGGCGCCATGTAGTGTAGTTCCTATCATCCCAATAGGCTCTGCGCATTGGAATAATACCTACAGCAGTAAAGGCCTAGACCAGACGTTAACTAGGTCTACTACTGTCGATACTAGACTTAAAGTTTTGGGTTTGCCAGCTTAGCTCAGAGTTCACTAGAAACTTTCTCGAATGTTCAGGAAAGAATTAACTCCCCTGATTAGACAAGAAGGGATTTAGTTTCTGACAACCATAGAACATGACAACTTTGCTCTCCCCTAATCAAGAGTATATCTCGAGAGTCGTGTGAACAAAAGGCAATTTATTTTACTCAGTCAGTACGTGCATTCTTAGTCTCATCAGAATGTAGAGAAAAGGAAGAGACGGGCGTGTTCAATAAAAAGGTGTTATTTATTGATGAGTCTCTTTTCTCGTACAAGAGAAATGGATCGATATTATTGCAATACTTATAGTTAAGTAAAGTGCATACATTAAAAGCAATAGTATAAAATAATACTGTAAAAACATTGATATGGTTTCTAAGCCATAAGATGTTTTAAAATGAATAAAATATATTACATACACATATACATTTGACTAAACGTACTCAACTGGTGTTTCTAGATACGCCTACCCCGTGTACCTGACCTAAGTCTAATACGAGGGCGGGAATAGAAAGTTACAGTTTAAGTTAAGTTTGTTTTTGCCAAGTGAATAACTTAAGAATTCTCTGTGAGGGGTTATTCAGTTCTGTACCTGGAAGTTAGGATGAATGAGGAATGGTATCTCTCTCTCTGGTCTCGATATTCCAGGCTGCCTGCGAGGGCTACCCAGAAATGCCGGGGCTGGATTTCTCGGCAGGAGAAGTCAGCGCGTCTCTCAGCGCGTCAGGAAGGCGGGGCTGCTGCCAGCGGGGTCTGCTCTGCTCTTGGCTTCGGCAAGTATGGCTGCTCCGTCTCGTCACCACGCGTGTGTTTGCATAGGGCAAGATCGGTAATATTTATACCTTTAAGGTGCCGAGATTGACGTAAGGATGGACATAGATACGTCAATAAGGATGTCATACGACTTGCTCGTTAGCACATTCTTTTACTGAAGTTCTCTGTGAAATCAAAACAATGGCCGCAGGGTTTTGCCCTGGTTGTCATAGGTTTGATTTGTTATGAGAACTCCGTATGCCTTATCAGGGGCTGGAGGAATATTGCTTGTCTAATTAGATCGCAAGCGTTATGACCTAATCAGATAACACGTTCCTGTGCCGTAGTGTGACTGCGTCAGATAACGGTATCTGCATCATGGGGATTTTCTGCCTCATGGGCTGATTACTAGTTAACTTGTTAGTTTACTAACCAGAATAGGGTCAGGAATAGGGGGATCGATTCAGAACCTATAGGAATACATCACACTAACAGATACGCTTTTTCATGAAAATCATAACTACGAAGTAAGGGGATATAATTAGGTTAGCACACATGCAGCCAGTGACTCTGGGAGTGGAAACAGGGAGGGGGTGGACTCACCCAGCAGGGAGGGGGCGGACTCATCCAGGTGTCAGAAGCTCCAGCGCGCACACTAGCAATTGCAGAGGTTAAGGCAGCCAGTTTCAGTGCTGTCAGGTCAAAGCAAAAATGCGTGACAATGCATTTCAGTGCGGTGTTGCGGGAACACCACACTGAAATGCGTTAGCGTCACGCCTGATGCGTGATACTTGGCAGGACTGCACAGAGCGGGCACAGAAGTGGAAAAGTGCGTGACTGTAGCCTCATAGGTCACCACGTTCCGCCCTCAGAACATGAATGTTGGCACTGTCCTCACTGAAATGCCTGCTGTATCGTAACAACACACGCAGTTATATGCTTTACGTAAATGCACAGACGCTAGCGCTGCCAGGGCGTCAGCGACATAATATAACGTAATCATCAGATATAATTACAGAGTAGTACCCAATAAAACACAGGGCGGGCATGAGAGAGTAAGAAGAGTACAGTTTGAGAAAGATATAGGGCCTGTCTCGGGTATCCTGGTCGATGCTCAAGGGCACCGCCATGTCTAGTCCTGTATCTCTAACAATCACCACTGCAACAGGTCTTCTAGAATGATGCTTTGTTTGATGACGTCAGCTGTGGCATTGAGGGGTGGTGGATGGCCCCTTTACGCATACATGGATTTGCTCGTATGGTTTCAAGAGATTGGAGGCTTTGATGAGAAGTATGCAAAAAACAAGCTGTGTCTGCTCCGTTCAATGAAACTTTGATATACTCCACACTTGCTGCTTCCACACCAGTGAGGAAAAACTCCCTTCCATGCATGAGAGAAGATGGTTCTAAGGCTTTAGAGTACTTCAGCCTGCTGCACGGGCGTCCATTAGGAATAGCCAATGGTAGTAGGCAGGCGCGCAACACCCATTGGGCCCACAGGGCTTCAGCCCCCCCCCCCCCCCGTCGTGTGAGTCAGCCCGGTGGAGACAGCTTCACGGGCTGGCGACTGTCTAATTGCAGCCGCGCCCGAGTACTTAACAGGTCTTTAAAAGACCATATATGTGTAAATTAGGGTCTGTTGTGTGTTCACCCCTTCTTACAGCCACTCTGTCCGTGGTTGGAAGAATTAGCGCCCCCCCCCCCCCGAAATATTTTCCAGCCCCCCCCCCCAAATTTGGCTCTAGTTGCCCGCCTGGTAGTAGGTGCTATCCCTGATTTGCTAACACTAATCTCAGGGGTCACCAAGGCAGCTCCGGAAAAGAAAATAAACATCACAAGAAGGGATGCCTTTCCTTTCTGTAGTTTCGGCTCCACGCCTTCTCGTTACACATCATCAGCAAATTGGAGGCTTTTGAGGGACAAGCTTAACACAAGCAGTCAACCATGTGATCAGTAGCGGCTCCTCTGCTAAGGTGGAAGAGTGTCACATCACTGCTTTTCAGCAGTGTAAGGACAAATAAAATGATAACTGAAAGTTATTATCATTTTATCTTTCCTTGTTTGTGGAGTGGTAGTTTGTCCAGGCAGTGCCGGGCTGCTCTGCTGACAGAGCAGGGGAGGGGAGGAGTGGTTTTCACTCCCTAAGTGTGCATGAATGATTGACCGCCTTCTCGGGCGGCCAAACATTCATGCGCACTTTTCCTGTTCTCGCCTGCACGGAGAACATGCTCAGGACCCCCATTCCTTAGCTGAGCGCCGAACCTCGGTACTCAGACCAATCAAAACGCTGCATTGCAGCTTTGTGATTGGTCAGGGGAGCCTGGGTGCTTACCAATCACAACTCTGCAATGCAGTGTTGTGATTGGCTTAGGGAAGCCTCAGCCTGGTTGCTTCCTGTTGTTCTGGCAGGTGCACTAGGAGGACTTAGTGAGGAAGATGCGGCAAGGAGGTAAGTTACATTTTATTTTTTATTTACCCGTTTCCAAACCCCCCAGCCACCCCCGATCCGTGCCGGCCGCCACTGCTTGTGATGTCACTTCATGTCAAAGAGTGCATGATATCATGCTACCCATGGCATTTTGGGGAATCAGAATCCATGGTCTGCTGTTTTGCGACAGATGCTGTCACATTTCGACTCCCCAATACGACAACTCTATGGTGGGGAATGTGAAGCATGGTTTAAATACTAGGACAAAGCTGACAGACACGGACACTTGCAATACAGTGCTTTAAAGAGCAATAAAAATTGTGGGGCATATTATCAAGGGGGTTTATCTCCGCTTTTTTGGCTTTAAAAGCCAAGAAAGCGGAGATAAAATTATCTCCCTATTACCTAGCTGTCGCTAACACCAATTAGCGACAGCTAGTAGGCGATAGCGACTATCTTGGGCCCCACTTTGCATGTCAAAGAAATGTATCACTAATGACATGCAAAGTGGGCGTGCCAAGATGTTAGCAACTGAAAACAGTCGCTAACATCGCTATCTCCTATTACAAACTTTTGGAGATATTCGCGCTAAGCGCGAATATCTCCAAAAGCTAACACCTGCCCTGAGCAGTTCTTAGCCATGTTATCCAATGGGAGGTGGATAACATGGCTAAGAGCATTAGCTCGGTAATGCATGAATATCGCTGACTTTTCAGCGATATTCATGCATTGCGGCCGATTTTTATCGCATTTGCGATAAACCTTGGTAATACCAAGGTTTATCTGCGATAAAAATCGTCGCAGGTCGGCGATAAATTTTTGTCTCTCACCAAGCAATAGCGATAATTATCGCTGTTGCTTGGTAATATGCCCCTGTGTTATTGAAAAACAGCTTCTGACATAGTTCTTTTCATGTCACATAATCTGAAACTAGTCCTCATGAGATACTGATGTGTCTTACAAAGCTGCTTACATTTTCACAGGGTATTGGCTAAGCAGATTCCAGACTAATTGACAGATTACTTGTGCTCTCTTAATGCTTGGTTTTGGTAAACATTCCGGACAATATGAGCAGGGATACGACAAAATTGTATTCTGTTCCCCACCTCAATAGGCTATTAGTCACCCTGCCAGGCCACCTGCCTTGGCCACTCAGCAGTTAAGTTATTCAAACACCAAATCACCATAGACAGCAGCAAGTCTTAAACAAATGCACTTTCCGTGAGTACTTTTATGATCATAGTACTAGCCTAAGCTACAGTACCTCACTTCCTCCATTCCACCTACAGTCCTTCAGCATCCGAAAAGAATCCAGCTGTTCTAGTAGTTAGCTGTGACTTAATTGTTTGAAGTCCACCACATGTTGGATGTTCGCCTCCAACATAGCAGCTCGAGACCAGCTAAGCAGCAGCAGCAGACAGCCTGAGCAGTGGAGTATGTGTAGAGGTGGGCCTTCCAATAGTAACGACAGGACACTTGTTGCACTGGCACATAACTTGAATTAACTATATTTCACCAAGAGCGCCGAGCCGGCAACCTCCGTGCTCCGGCACTCACGCCCGTAAATGCTTGGCTACGCGCGCATCTCTAAGATGGCCGCCGGCACGTCGCGTCGTGCGTACACTAGAGCGCAACTCTACATATTTCCCTTTTTTCCCAACAATGGAAATTTCAACTTACAGTCCGCTGCTCATATCGAAGTCTTTAAACCTGGCCGGTCTCATAACTGTTCTTCCCTTTCGGAGTAGCCATAGGTTCTCTCCCTGGTGCTTCTGTGCTACCTCCTCCATTGTTCATCGCCAACTGGCTCTCCACCTGTCTCTCCGTGTCCATCTCCTGCTCCACTCTTGGGCTATCTCCATCGCCATGCTCCTCGCTGACTTGTCCACTTTCCAGGTTCATCTCATCGTTGGTTTGTTCATCTCCTGTTTCCGACTCAACCACAAATTCCAGGTCTTGACTTCCGTTGCTCCACTGCAGCACCTTGTTGCATCTCGCCATGCGGTCCTGAGACCACACATTCCCATATCTGAACAAGGCCGCTCTGTCATATGCCTTCTTGACTTGCAAGGGTTTGCTATACTTGCTCTCTCCCTTTCTTTGCATCGTTGCCAACTTTACTCGTACCCATTCACCTTCCTTTAGTCCGGTGTCCTTTACATTTCTTCGTCCATTGTAATGCTTGGCATATATCGCTTGCGCCCTCTCTAAGTTCGCTTGAACCACTGCCGGGGACTATTTACTCATTATGGTTTTCTCCTTCCATACACGATTGTCCTTTGTGAAGGGATCGCGCCCTCTAAGGATTTGGAATGGACTATATCCAGTCCCCGTGGGGGTGATTTTGTACGCCCATACCATCTGCCATATCTCCTTCTCCCAGTCCTTGTTCTGGGAAATTGCTGCTTGCACTGATCCCATCACCACTCGGTTAAACCGCTCCACAAGTCCATTTCCTGCCGGGTGGTAGATCGACGTGTGCTTGGAGTGGATACCATTTCTCTCCATGAAGTTGGTCCACTTGTCTGAGGTAAATTGGGGGCCGTTATCACTCAGGATAGATTTCGGAACACCCTCTCTCACGAAAGTGTCGCTCAGAAACTTTAAGATGGTCTCTGTGTCCATTATCTCCTCCACCTTCATTTCAGGCCATTTGGAATATCTGTCAATGAGGACACACACATACTTTTGGATTCCTTGCCCATCCAGGATCGGGCCCAAAATGTCTATGGACAACTCCTCCCACGGGTTCTGTGGGGGGTCAATTCTCCCTAGTGCCGGGCGCAAAGGCTTAAGAGTTTTGTCTGCTCCTTGGCACTGTGGGCACTCTCTGACATGACGTACTGCCCGTAAGTCCAAGCCTGGCCACCAGTATCCTTCTTTAGTTCTCAGCTTCATCTTGCCTATCCCTAGATGGCCTTCGTGGAGTAAGGCCAGTAGTCTGGAGATTATGCCAGCCGGGGGGATAACCTTGTCACCCCGGAATACAAACACTCCTTGATCGTCCATTGACAACTCTTCTCTAACCTCATAGTACGTTCTCATCGTGCCGCTGATGTGTTTCTTCTCTGGCCACCCCTGTACTATGAATTTCTTCACTTCTTGCATTGTTTGGTCTTCATCATAGGCTTCCTTCCACTCCTGGTTGCTGATGACTTCTTCCTGGTCTTCAGTCAGGGCCACCATCTCTTCCCCTCCTGACGATTCTTCTCCTCCATTTTCCATGGCCGCTGTCCTGCTTAGATAATCCGCGACCTTGTTCCGACTGCCCGGAATATACTCCACATCATATCTAAATTCTAGTAACTTCAATGTCATTTTTGAGATCCTGGGGGTGGCACTCGCGTGCCCACACGAGGTGAGTACCTTCACCAAGGGTTTGTGGTCTGTCTTTAGCTGGAATCTTGTGCCCCACAGGAATTGTCTGAACCTCGTCATTCCCCATACTACTGGGAGCATCTCCTTTTCGATGACACTGTATTTCTTTTCCATGTCACTCAGGGTGCGAGAAGCGAAGCTTAGTGTGTCCATCACTCCCTGCCCCCGGTCTTGCATTAACACTGCGCCCAAGCCTTTGTCGCTTGCGTCCGTCGTGAGCACTGTCCTTCCATGGGGGTCGTATCCCTGCAGGGGTATAGCCTTCACCACGTCTTCTTTTATCCTCTCAAACTCACTTTGCGCATCTTCCGTCCAGCAAAACACTGAGCTCTCTCTCGTTAACTTTCTCATGTGGTGGGTCTTCGTTGCGAAATGCTGCACGAATTTACTATAGTATTCGGCCATTCCTAAGAAGGATCTGACCTCCTCCTTGCTGGTGGGTGGTGGTGCATCGCTGATCGCCTTCACATTCTCCGCCTTGGGGGTGATCCCTTGCACCCCGATTTCGTGCCCTAGGTAGGTCACCGATTCCATGCCCAGGCGGCACTTTTCCCACTGCGCCGTGAGGCCCTTGCCTTCTAATACTCCCAACACCTGGCTCAGCTTGTCATCATGGTCTAGTCTGTCGCGGCCCATCACCAGGATGTCATCTTGGAAATACTGGATGCCATTCATGTCCTTAAACAGTTGGTGCATTAACTTCTGGAACACCGCTGCTGCCGATGCCAGACCAAACGGCATGCGGCGAAACTGGTAGCACCCGAAGGGGGTGATGAATGAAGTCAACTTCCTGCTCTCTGGGTGCAATGCGATTTGATGGTACGCAGAGGTTAGGTCGATGGTGGAGTACCATTTAATCCCTCTTGTCTTAGCTAGCATCTCCTCAATCCTTGGGAGGGGAAACTTTTCTACCACAATGTTCTTGTTTAATTCACGTAGGTCGACGCACAGCCTGACCTTTCCACTGGGTTTCATGACTACCAATAATGGTGCCAGCCACTCTGCGCACGTGATCGGTTTGATGATTCCCTTTTTTCTAGTTCTTGCAACTCTTCACGTACTGCCTCCCTTACTGCGAGAGGTACGTTTCTCACTTTGTGAGCCACCGGTATGGCACCGTCCTTGAGGACGATTTTGTGTGCAAATTTCTCCAGTCTCCCCACTGTGCCTCCAAACACTTTGGGGTACTGCTTCTTCCATTTGTCCAGGTTGGGCCATTCTTCCAGCTCCGTGAGGAGGATCTGTTCTCTGTGTCTGCCCCTTCGCTCTTCCTTTCAATCGCCAGTGCTCCTGCCCTCGGTCGTTCTGTGTAGTGGGGTGCCCTGGGTGGTCTTCTCGGTGTGCACCCGGTGTCCTCACCCTTGTGCCCAGTACTCGCTCTTTCCACGTCCTGCTAGCTCTGCCACGCTCTCTGGTGATTGCTGGTCTGTATAGTGTTACTTGCAGTGCGTCTGCAGTAGCTGGGGTAGCTGGGTGTCAGTCGTGGTCCTTTTTTTCCTTGTGTGTCCTCTAAGTGCAAAATCCCATCCTCGTCGCCATTGTAGAGGTGAGGCCTTCCAATAGTAACGACAGGACACTTGTTGCACTGGCACATAACTTTAATTAACTATATTTCACCAAGAGCGCCGAGCCGGCAACCTCCGTGCTCCGGCACTCGCGCCTGTTAATGCTTGGCTGCGCGCGCATCTCTAAGATGGCCGCCGGCACGTCGCGTCATGACGCGACGTGTGTACACTAGAGCGCAACTCTACAGTATGCCCCAGGTCATTGCTTTGCACAGACAGTAGGGAGCAGCACAGTACCAGAATTGCTAGGTGGGCAATGTGGTCTAGGGACTGAGCTGCTCACTTGGAACTTGGGTACAAGAGCTCTGATGTAACCTCTGGGACTTGACGGTGAAAAGTGTGATTCTGGGCATATCATTAAGAGTTGGTGATTGCAGAACATCTTATAAAAAAAGACGGATGTGCTCTGAGCTTTATTAACAGGGCTTTTGAGCCAACGGCACTCTAAGTACGGAGGACAGGACGTCCTCTATTATTTGGCAGATGCCCCACCCTGCAAACTCTGCACGAGGCCATTAATCTCTACGTGCCTACAGTTGTAGTTATGAAAGAGATGTAGTGCGATTGTAATCGTATGAATGAATGAATGAATCAATCAATCAATCATAACACTTGTAGAGCGCACTACACACCCATGAGGGTCTCAAGGCGCTGGGGGTGTGGGGGGTCTTGCTAGTGATCGAAGAGCCACTTCTTGAGGAGTTTCCTGAAGGCCAGTAGGTCCTGGGTCTGACGTAGGTTGGTGGGGAGGGTGTTCCAAGTCTTGGCGGCGAGGTGGGAGAAGGATCTGCCGCTGGTGGTCGCTCTTCGGATGCGGAGGGCTGTGGCGAGGGCAAGGCTGGTGGAGCGGAGCTGGCGGGTGGGGGGTGTAGAAGTTAAGTTGAGTGTTGAGGTATGCTGGGCCGGTCTTGTAGAGAGCTTTGTGTGCGTGAATGAGGAGCTTGAAGGTTATCCTCTTGTTGACGGGGAGCCAGTGCAGGTCTCTCAGGTGGGATGTGATGTGGCTGCGGCGGGGGATGTCGAGGATCAGACGTGCTGACGTGTTCTGGATGCGTTGCAATCGCCTCAGGAGCTTGGCCGACGTTCTTGCGTAGAGGGCGTTGCCGTAGTCCAGCCTGCTGGTGATGAGGGCCTGGGTGACTGTTCTTCCTGTCTCGGTGAGGATCCACTCGAAGATCCTGCGGAGCATTCGGAGGGTATTGAAGGGTTGTACGGCTTTACAACGTGTGCTTTTACACCGCGTGCCGTTACAACGCGGTTTTTTCAAAGCAAGTCGTTACCACAACTTGCATTGGAGGGGTGCGGACTTAGAAATTTTTTCATTTACTATTCTAACACCAGCCTGCGTACAGTAGGGAAGGTGTTGGATAGTAAATAAAAAAATTCCTTGTCCTGCAGCGCCCTCCAGCGCAAGTCGTGATAACGACTTGCATTGAAGAAACCGCGTTGTAACGGCACGCAGTGTAACAGCCGCGTCGTAAAGGCTGTTCCCCGTATTGAAGCAGGATGAGGAGACGGCGTTGACCTGTTTGGTCATGGAGAGGGTGGATTCGAGGATGACCCCTAGGTTGCGTGCGTGGTCGGTGAGTGTCTGGGCTGTTCCTAGGGTTGCAAGCCACTAGGAGTCATCCCAGGCTGAGGGGGTGGAGCCGAGGATGAGGACCTCCGGCTTGTCCGAGTTTAGCTTCAGTCTGCTGTTCCTCATCCATTCGGCGACGGCCTTCATTCCTTCGTGGAGATTGATCTTGGCGGTGTGAGGGTCTTTGGTGAGGGATATGATCGGCTGGGTGTCGTCGGCGTAGGAGAT
This sequence comes from Lissotriton helveticus, assembly GCF_964261635.1. NCBI lineage: Eukaryota > Metazoa > Chordata > Amphibia > Caudata > Salamandridae > Lissotriton > Lissotriton helveticus. Next base: position 583,213,633 of record NC_136057.1, read on the forward strand.
GATGTTGAGGTCGTGCTGTCGGGAGATGTGGGCGAGGGGTGCCATATAGATGTTGAGCAGCGTTGGGCTGAAGGAAGAGCCCTTGGGTATGCCGCAGATGATTTAGGTGGCCGTGGAGCGGAAGGGGGGGAGGCGAACGCTCTGAGTTCTGCCTGAGAGGAAGCATGTTGTCCAGTCCAGTGCCTTCTCTTCGATCCCGGCGTCGTGTAGGCGTGTGCATAGTGTGTGGTGGCAAACCGTGTCAAAGGCGGCTGACAGGTCCAGGAGGATGAGGGGTGCTGTTTCTCCGTTGTCAAGCAGGATCCTGATGTCGTCCGTGGCGGCGATGAGGGCGGTCTCAGTGCTGTGGTTGCTGCGGAACCCGGACTGGGACGGGTCCAAGATGTGGTTATCCTCGAGGAAGCGGGTCCTCGAAATGTAATGTCATTGTGAAATGCAAATGTGTAAGACCACAACTGTTGTAATGCACTCTTTTGCTTCCCAGCTAGGTGTGTTCTATACAAATACCAATACATACAGGTGCTGCAAACTGAGTACTTCAGCTTCATATGCTCAGTTACATATGTGCACAGAACATACTGGTCCGGCTTGTTCTTTTAATGCGTGGTGGGTGCAGGTGCACACATACCAGTCTGTCATACTGGCCACAGTCATAGCCATCAACACAGTTCTCCAGATCTGTTTGCTGTAGGCAGTGCTTTAAATGCGCCGGTACTGTCCGTACTGTGTTCCAGCACTTTTTGTATTTTGAGGGGGAGAGTACCGGCACTTCTCAGAGTGACGTAATACTTTTAATTGGGGAGTGCCAGCACTTCTCAGAAACAAGCAGGTACTCTGGTACAGGGTACCTCCACTTCTATTTTTCTAGGAAGACCAAGCAAACAAGCCATAAGCTGGCAGCACAATAAAACGGCAGCAGTTGGTGCAGTGACCCCCTCCACCTCTGGATAAATGTGGCACTGCAGAAGCTGCACCACTGAAATCTGTGGCGCTGCAGCCTTAATGGGATGAACACAGCAAGGTTTTCTTTGAATAGTTATGTGAATTCGTTTCCAAAACATATATTTCAACTCATGAGGAGAAACGTTTTGTTTTTGGAAGTCATACTACTATCATTTATATTTGTCGACTATTTTGGAATGTATAAAAAACTTAGTTTGGAACAAAAATGTACTTTACACAGTACCTTGCAGAAAGTGATTCAGGGGACATTGTAAGATCAGATCAGGCCATAGCTAGTGGTTCGGGTGGCACACGGCACCATGTAGGCCGATAAAGGGATTATTTTTAACTCTTACGTTTACTCCTCCTGTTTTCAGACCACTTCCACAGCTACCTCAGTGGTAACCTTGGAGGTAAATCAATTCTCAAACATGCAGTCCAGATTTTAAAATGCTATCATGCAGGTTGGCCCATATTCTGTGAAACCACTACAGATGTAGGAAGGAGATGTCAAACCATGGCTGAGTTATTGACCTTGGAACATGATGACTTAGTCTGATCTAAAATGTTGTCCTTCTGGATAAATCAAGTTATCGCACTGTATCCTTTAAGTATGGGCATAGTAATCAATTACTATGGGCATGGTAATGATGTATAACACGCATTGGCAAAGCGAACAGATCTGTCCTTCCTATATACTGCACAGCTACACAACAAGTCAGGAAGATAGGCGTGCTTAGAGGATATACACATAGGCAACATGTACAGTGACACAGGCACTCACAACACAGAGTCGCCTTTTCCTCCACCTCTGAGTAACTCTTTGGAAGTACTCAGCTTAAGCTCTATCTGTCAGCTGACCTGATTTGTGTAGAGTGTCACGCAAGAGTCCTAACTTGTGCACCCAGTGTAGCATAAACACACTAGCAATGTACACTCAATAGTTTGTGGACATGAGGTATAGTTTCAGCTTTCGAAACAAGCATTGTATGTTTTGTGTCTAAAGCATGTACCATTTGTGTGACCACATGGTACACAAGTTCAAAGGCGACATGTAATTCTTCAATTAGGCTTTACTCATTGAAGAAAAAGGTTGATAAAGAAAATATTCATAAGAAACTTATAATTGGGCAGACTTCATAAGCATTCTATTAAAATTAGCGAGCTGTTTTCATATAAAAATATTAACAAGTGCTTCATTTTTTTTTAAATTTCAGAATATCAATTTAGGTATCGCCACCCACTTCTCTGAACTCCTGTCCCTACTGAAGCACTACAACTTCTTCGCTGCCTGTGGTGGACAACGGTGTTAAAGCCTCAAATTATCCACAACCTACACAAATTAAGGGAAAATATTGAGGCTACTCACCACATTTTTATTTCTGTTTCAAATTACATGTTTATACTTTTAACTGGGAGTTTTCAATAGAACTAAAATATTGTTCAGGGAAATATCCATACGCTTTCATGAAGTATGACATCCGAGGATAAATTATGCAGTGTTTAAACAGAAAGAAAAAGGCTTTTGGTTAGACATATTTGGTCAGTAGTGTTTGCAGATGAGCGACATCTGCACCCTGTTTAGTGAACTGCATCAACGCAGAACTGTTGTATACAATACAGAACAGGCTGGGACACTTCAATCAAGGGAATTATAAGCGTACTACTCACCCGTCAGGGTCTCAAGGTGCTGGGGGGATCAGCGGTTCCGTTTCATTCGAAGAGCCTGGTCTTCAGAGCCTTCCTGAAGGAGTTCAGGGAGTGGGTACATCTAATGTTGGTGGGGAGCTTTTTCCAGGTCTTGGCTGCGATGTAGGAGAAGGATCTTCCCTCTGCTCTGGCTCTGCGCATGTGCAGGGTTTTGGCGAGGAGGAGCTTGGTGGAGCGGAGGTTTCGTTTGGGTACGTGGAGGGTGATTCTGTCATTGAGGTATTGGGGTCCTTTATTGTGTAAGCATTTGTAGGTGTAGGTGAGTATCTTGAAGTTGACTCTTATTTCGACGGTGAGCCAGTGGAGCTTGTGTTGGTGTTAGCTTATGTGTTTGTGTCAAGGGATCCAGAGGACGAGTCTCACGGCGGTGTTCTGAATTGTCTGGAACGTGGGCAGTAGGGACTTGTTGATGCAGGCGTAGAGGGTGTTTCCGTAGTCCAGCCTGCTGGTGATGAGTGTGTGGGTGACTGTCTTCCTTGCCTCAGGGGGGTTCCATTTGAAGGTCTCACGGAGGATGCAGAGGGTATTGAAACAGCTGGAGGTGACAGCGTTGACACTTTAGGGCCTTATCTCATAAAAGGAGAAAGTCATCTGCTAATTTAGGACACAGGGGGTCATTCATAACAAGCATTAGCGAAGCCAATAGGTCTTGTCTATGCGAGATCTATTACTTTGTTGATGTGTTTTTTTAAGCCATTTTGTACAGCAGGATGGCTGTAAGTCAAAACAAAAAAAAAGCTCTTTGACACAGACAATACTGGCATTTTTTGTTTTACTTTAAACCACACTGCAGAGCAGCCGCACTGCTGGACAACATGGCAAACAAGCATTTGCAATGCAATAGGTCTCGCATTAGGAAAGTTTGAGCTATTGGTATTGTAAATGGCAAAGTTTGTATTTATGTTTTTTTTTTAAATAGCTAAATTAATAGCTTCGTCATTTACAATGCCAATAGTTATAACTTTCGCAAATGTGATACCTATAGCATTTGTAATGCAATATGTTTTGTATTTACAAACCGCGAGAGGACAAAAAAAAGCTCCGGACCACCGCCTCCTCCCAGGCCTTCAAAAGGGACCTCAAAGTTCTCCTCCTTCAGAGACACCTCCAAAAGTAATTCACGTCCTCTTGCTATTTGTGAGGAAGACTTCCCACTACTGATAATTTCTACTTTCCATGACCATGGAAGTGCCTTCCCAGTGTATGCCTGTGATTGGAGGGTCTGCCTTTTTGCAGTATTTTCCATGTACTGGTGTTCAGTGCCCTTTTGTAACATGCACACACCACTCTGCCCTTGCAACACACGGCTGCTACCTCTCACATGTCTTTGCCTTTGATACTTGCACAAGTGCCACCTTGCCCATGTAACGCTTGTTCCTGAGCCTGAGTGTCTAGCACTTAATGCAGGACTATACCTCTAATTATACTCTGTTTTCTCTTATAACTGCACACTTGTCACTTTCATTTCCTCTTGTGCACTTTTGACTACCTCATGTATTTTGGTTGCTCACAATTTTTACTCAAGTATTTTGTTTGCTCACGATTGTCACTATTACCTTTACTACCCATGTATTCTGGTTGCTCACAATTTTTACTCAAGTATTTTGTTTGCTCACGATTGTCACTATTACCTTTACTACCTCATGTATTTTTGGTTGCTCATAGTTTTTACTACCTCATGTATTTTGTTTGCTCACAATTGTCACTATTACCTTATGTAAGTAACGTATGTTTTTGCAACCAGTTTTTTTGTAATGTTCTCATTATGTTTCATTTCTGTTCCTAATGTGAAGCGCTCTGACGCCTTCGGGTAAAGTCCGCGCTATATAAAAATGCATAAATACATAAATAAATAAATACCGCCTTCGGGTAAAGTCCGCGCTATATAAAAATGCATAAATAAATAAATTCCGCCTTCGGGTAAAGTCCGCGCTATATAAAAATGCATAAATAAATAAATAAATAAATACCGCAAATCAAACATCCTCGTCACTCTGCCGGCCTGCGACCAGGAAGTCAGGCAGGCCGGCGCGACAACCGGAAACAGGAAGTAGGAGGGCGGGAGCCTACCCCGCCTCCCACGGAAGAGCCGCGATTGTTTTTGGAGCACCGGAGCAGGCAGGAGCCTACCCTGCGCCCCGGTGCCGAAGGAGGGAAGAAGAGTCCTGCTGCCGGGCCCTGCAGCTGAGGAGAGCCGCCGCACGATGGAAGCCGGTGAGTGGGTTGCTGGGGGGGGGGAACATGTGTGTGCGCGCGCGCGCGCGTGCGGGGGGGGGCGGGCTGTGTATGTGTGTGTGCGTGCGTGCGTGTGTATGTGTCTTGGAGTGCGTGTGTGTGACTGTGGGGGAGGGGGTGTGTGTGTGAGCGAGTGTCTGTCTGCGCGCGCATGTGTACGGCGCAGGACGCGACGTGCGCGTTCGCGCACACGAATCCAGCAAAGAAAACTCGTACACCCTCTTGTCCTCCTTCCCCCCAGACTGATCGCTATACGTCTCCCGCTGGACCCAAAAAGGAAAAGCCAACTAGCTCTAATATTTGGCTTTGACAAAGTGTTTTTAGTTGTACAGCAGCTCAACTGTTGTGCAGTGTGGTTGAAAGTAAAAAAAAACAAAACTTTATGCCGCACCCAGTATTGACAGCGTCATAGTGCTTTTTTAATTTTCACTTTCAGCAAGGCTGTGCAGCAGCTGTGCGGATGTTCAACATGGCTAAACACTAAGCCAACAGGTCTCACACAGGCGAGACCAATTGTATTTTGGCAAAGCTTGTTGTCTCTTCCACATTTATATATGTGTCCTGGATGTTTATCATCTTCGTTTGACCATGTAGTTTGTACATTATTGTGTGCCCATCAAGTGTTTGCCCTGAGGCACTGCTGAGATTAGAGGAAAGGGGTGACAGTGTCCAGCTGCACCCATCCTTGACTTCTGACAGCTACTTCAACCCCAGATTCAACTCCGACAAATGTCTTTCACCGCTACTGACCTTTCCAGCCTGCCCCTCCCAAGTGGTTCAAATCAAGCAATTTTGTGCTTCGATGACCAAGGGAGGCAGTACAACCCGGAATGTGCTAAGTCAGAGACAGTCAAGAATTTGAAGATTTACTCCTTGCAAGGGTTTCTTGCTCGATCAAGGAGGCAGTGTTTACACCATGTGATCTGAAGAATTTTCTTTTCTTTTCTGAAGTTTTGTATAGCAGGTACCTGGCCCAATATGCATTAGAGTGCTTTACATGAGCACAAGATTACATTATACAAAATAAAGATTTGTGTATTTGTATTTTTCATAGGCACCAGGAGATTAAATGATTTGCCTAGAGTCACAGGATTTTGAGCAAGCAACTAGACAACCACATTCAAAATAGAAGAAGCCTTTTGGTTTTGTCAGTGCACGTTTTTTGTTATGGTTTTTCCCAAAATTTATTGTCAATCTTAAAAAACATGAGCTAAAAACAAAATTAATTCTTGGTTTCAAAAAGTACAAATTGCCAAAATAACCCCAGGCACTGAAAGGAACTACTTTGTGTGTGGATGTTCTCCTTGTGAAAGAACAGAATGTCGTCACTCTCGGGGAAGTTAGCCAATGTCTTAAATGGGTTAACTCACTGCCCTACGCTGCATGCTGTAGTGAGCAGAATCAAAATGTGGATGACACAATAACATACTAGTGGATAAAGAGGGTTGGCTGAAAGCACCTACATGTAAGTGTAATATTTATATCATTTTAGTAAATCCAAAGATCTTGTCTAATGCGAGACGTAATAAACAAAGGTAAGAACAATACTAGGTCTGGTAGAAAAAACAAACCAATTGAAAAATGGGGTGGAAAAAAAGAGTTGCAGTTGAATTTTATTTTTAAAAGGAAACCTTGCTGCAATTTTTAAAACCGCTTTGGGGTTTTTAATACTAAGGGGAATACCTTTTAATCACTGTTGTTTGTGTGCCTGCATATTTCCCTTGTCTGAGGCTTCCCCGGTCCGCCACGGCTTGGCCGATTGCTGCGGAGGGAAGACCTCAGGGCGCCTCACTTCCGGGAGCCTTCTTCCAGTGAGGTTAGCGTTCCAGTCGCCAGCGCGACTATTTAGAGGCGTGCTGGGCTGGGCGCTCTGCGGTCACACACTGCTGGCGAGTATAAGCTGAACTTGCACTTCGTTGATTACAAATGATTTTATCTCAAAGCCGCTTTTGCTCTTTTGCACAATGATGATATGCTGCAATTTTTAAAACCGATTTGGGGTTTTTAATACTAGGGGGAATACCTTTTAATCACTGTTGTTTGTGTGCCTGCATATTTCCCTTGTCTGAGGCTTCCCCGGTCCGCCACGGCTTGGCCGATTGCTGCGGAGGGAAGACCTCAGGGCGCCTCACTTCCGGGAGCCTTCTTCCGGTGAGGTTAGCGTTCCAGTCGCCAGCGCGACTATTTAGAGGCGTGCTGGGCTGGGCGCTCTGCGGTCACACACTGCTGACGAGTATAAGCTGAACTTGCACTTCGTTGAATACAAACGATTTTATCTCAAAGCCGCTTTTGCTCTTTTGCACAATGATGATATGCTGCAATTTTTAAAACCGATTTGGGGTTTTTAATACTAAGGGGAATACCTTTTAATCACTGTTGTTTGTGTGCCTGCATATTTACCTTGTCTGAGGCTTCCCCGGTCCGCCACGGCTTGGCCGATTGCTGCAGAGGGAAGACCTCAGGGCGCCTCACTTCCAGCAGCCTTCTTCCGGTGAGGTTAGCGTTCCAGTCGCCAGCGCGACTATTTAGAGCCACGCTGGCCAGGACGCGCAGCGGACGTGCGCAGCGGGTGCGCCGAGAGCACGCCAAAGGCGCGCTCAAGGCAAGCCCGTCTGCCCCCGTCCGCACCGGGACCGGGCCGAGGGCCAGTAACTCTGCCCGTCTTGAAAAAGGAGATGCCAGCCGGCGCCCTTATAGTCGAGCAGATCTATTGTCCTGGAATCCGGGCCCTCATACAGGTCAGAAATATTGTAACCCGACCATGGATAGGGTGTGGGGATGCCCTGATTGTAATTTCCATCTGCCCCCTCTCCAGACGAGGGCCCACAGGACGGTCCTGCAAGCACCAACTGTGCAGGCAGCCCTGATTAATGCCCGCTCTATGGTAAAACACGCAGTGAACATCTACGAGCTTATAACTGATAACAAACTAGATATTCTGTTTATCACAGAAACGTGGCTTAGGGAGTCCTGTGCACCGGTGGTCGAGCTGGCCGTCCCCCGAGGCTATCGCCTTGCTCGTGCCGATCGCAGTTTGGGGAGAGGAGGAGGAACAGCTGTGGTGTTTAGGGAACCATGGACATTTGTATGTGAAAAATCTTTGAAGGTAGTGGAAGCATTTGACTTCTCCTTCATCCTAACGCCCCATTTTACATTAGGGGGAACTCTGATCTACCGCCCTCCCGGGCAGATTGGGTCATTTATAAAATCTTTAGGCGAATCCCTGGCAGAACGAGTTTTTCACTTTTCAAGATTTCTACTTCTTGGTGACTTTAATATCCAGTTGGATTCCTCAGAGGCCCCTGACACTCGGGCCCTTCTGGATCTCCTGGGTCTGATCCAACTCATCCAGTGGGTCGCTAAACCTACTCCCACACAGGGCCACTTATTAGATCTGGTATGCTCCAACTTTCCACTAGAGGTTGATGATCCCCAGCCGGTGACTTGGACAGACCATGCTCTGATTACTTTTTCATGGGCCATGAGCAAGCCGTCCCACCAATCCCCCTCTCCTTTGGGGCCTTTTGCCCGCAAGATTAGTATTCCTGGGTTGGTGGAGGCCTTGTCTCACTCGCAGGCAGCCCTAGCAGATGATCGGGAAGGGCAAATCGACCAATTCAATGCTTGGGTTAGCCGTGGGGTCGAAGCCACATGCAAACCCATGTCTAGAAACCATCAGCGTGAGACGCCATTGCAACCCTGGTACTCACCGACGCTAAAAGATCTGAAGCTCAATTGTAAGAAGCTGGAACGAATTTGGAGGGTGGCATATTGCCCGCTAGCCAAATCCAAGCTTCGCTCTTCGCAGAGAATATATTACACTGCGTTTAGGAAGTCCAAAAGCGAGTACTACGCGTCCAGAATACTGAAGGCAGATAATAATAGCAAAGAGATCTTTGCCATCGTACACAGATCAAACTGATTGAAGAAAGCTTAGCTGTGTCTGCCATGCCCTCACACCCTCTACCTGATCTGCCACTTTGCTCGCCCCCCAACAAGTCTTTCTCCCAGTTTGACCTGGTAGAACTGCCAGATATCCTCTCCATCCTCAAATCGCTAAAATCAGGATCTCCTTCAGACCCCTGCCCGGCCAGAGTTCTGGCTGGAGTTGCTGATATTATTGGCATGGAAGTCACAGCGATTGTTAATAGGTCGCTGCAGTCTGCTATGGTGACGATACAATGGAAGCAGGCTAAGCTCCTTCCACTATTAAAATAAACATCGGCTGACCCCCTTGTCACGGCAAATTACAGGCCGATCTCCCTGCTACCAGCGCTGGCCAAAGTTTGTGAAAAGGTGGCCTTTCGACAACTGAATGTCTTTGTCGAAAACTCAGGGGCCCTCCATCCAGCACAGTCAGGCTTTATATCCTCCTATAGTACGGAGACTGCTCTGGTGGAGGTGATGGAGGCAATCAGAGAATGTCTGGATAAGGGCGGCAGAGCGGCGCTGATTTTATTAGACCTCTCTGCCGCCTTCGACACGATACCTCACCAGCTTCTCCTGACGCGCCTATCCGCCATCGGCCTCTCTGGGCCAGTGTGGTCATGGGTGAAATCCTTTCTGACCTCCCGCTCCCAGCAAATCTGGATGCCCCCCTATTCCTCGTCGACCAGAGAAGTTCAGACGGGTGTCCCGCAGGGCTCAACGCTGAGCCCGCTTCTTTTCAACATCTATATGACCCCACTGCTCTTTCTGGCGGAAAAACTGGGCGCCAAGATTATGGCATACGCCGACGACACCCAGCTGTTGTTCACCTGGGATGACCCGATCGTCAGCACAGAAGCGGCGCAAAGATGCATAGCCGCCGTGTTCACCTGGCTTGCCCAGGCGAAATTAAAATGCAACGAGGGGAAATCAGATCTATACTCTATGGTCAATTTCCCCCTCAGTTCATAGAAGCTCTGTGGCCCCCTGATTTTCCCCTGCCTCTATCGGAGGGTGGCCCAGCTAAGAATCTAGGCATCTGGTTTGGAGCAGATCTTAGATTTACAGAGCCTATAAAAAGACTTACAGGCGTCTGCTTCGGGACCCTCAAATCCTTAGGCAAATTCCTCCCTCTGCTCCCGCAGCCTGCCAAGGAGATGGTTGCCCGGGCACTTATTCTGTCCCGCTTGGACTATGTCAATGCTCTCTTCCTTGGCTTTCCGACATACTTGATCAACAAGCTACAACTTATTCAGAATGCGGTGGCGAGACTCCTTCTAGGCGTCTCTAAACGGACCAGTATAAGAGCACAAATGTGCACACTCCACTGGCTGCCGGTGACCCAGAGGGTACAATTTAAGGCTCTGGTTCTAACACACAGAGCTTTACACGACTCCGGCCCCTCTTACATCAAGAAGAGAGTGACTTTTTACATTCCCCGACGCCCGCTTAGGTCGGCTGCCCAACGACTGATGGTAATTCCTCATTTTCGCGGAGCTAGGATGGGCGGTCAGTCTCTATCGGTTAAAGCAGCCATCCTTTGGAATACCCTCCCGTTAGTGCTGCGCCACACTCAGGACCTAAGATGTTTTAAAAAATTACTCAAAACCCACCTTTTTAAACAGGCCTACTAACTCATCTTCTCTCGCCAGTTGTGCTAGACTGCTTCGCGCGAGGATACTCAGGAGTAGTTGTGCGCGTTATAAATCACAATATAACATAACATAACCTTTTTATTGAAATAAAAAGAAATGAAATTTTGATTTATAGCGCACGCTAATATCGAAGGTGTCTAGACGCATCAAATGGCAGGGTTCCAAAAAATCTGTTTCTTATTATATCAAGATAAGTATTGACGATAGTAAACAATATAACCATCCTTGTAACATTCTATTTTAGAAAAGAGCATGAATGGAGAGGAGGTTAAATGGGGGCTTAGATGGAGTATGAGAGGGGCGTTGGGACATATTGACAGAGTGGTCAGGTGATTGTGAGACATCGATGGGAAGATGGATTTTATTCTATTAGTAGACTGGTGACCAAATCTATATTGGAAGGGTGTTTCAGAGTTTTCCTCCAGCCACTTTCAGGGTTTTGCCTCCCATTTTGTGATGATTAGTCTGCGCTCACAAGAGGAGTATAGCACTTTTGATGTTTGATGGATATGAAGGGGTCTGATATGTATCCAAGCGTCTTTGTGTAGATGGATTTCCACTTAAGACAGAGGACTAGGTGCTGTATTTGGTTTTCACTGGTTAACCATGATAGCTGTGCCTTGAAGGAGTAAACATGGTAATTTTTCTTCAATCCGAAAATGATCCTTGTGGATCAATTTTGAACATGTTGAAGTTTTGCTATTTCTTTTTTGGAAGACTTAGGAATATTGCAATACAAATGCATTGGCGTAGTGTTGATAAGACAACTGTTTTGGCCAATAGTTTTCTGTGTTGGATGGATAGGAGAGGGCAGATTTCACATATGGTATATAAGTGGTACTTTGTTGATTTGAGGAGTGTGCTAATAAAATCTAATGTTTACTTATAATGATAAATAGTATTCCATGACATTAAACTTAACATAACATTTTGTTACACAACTGTAGGCTAAAGAGTGCCAAGCCTAGCATCTGCACAAGGACTATGTCCCTAATAAACGAAGGCTGGGTTTAGAATAATAGTTCATTTTGTGGGGATCTGTGGGAATCTCCGTTAGGCCGGATCAGGCCAAGGCCAAGATGCTGGAGACTGCTTGGACAATTCGAGGGCACCCGGCCTAACACTCGATGGGGACCGGGGTTATCAAGCCAGTGGTCGTCGGAGCAGCCCTGCTGGCACTGGAGGGCAAGACCGACTTCCATGGAGGCTGTTCCTGTGCTGTGGTGGCCCCGGCTGGGGCTCGGGCCTGTGGTGGACTGCCCAGACTGGGCCAAGTCCGCGGGCTGTGTCGGTCCCGGCGGTCATGAGGCCCCGCCTGTGGGCTGCTCCCAGTTGTGGTGGCAAAGAGGAGCGGACCTCCCAGCACATTCTGCCTCATCAAGGTATTAACGGTGGTAGTGAGGCGGCCCTTACTCGTGGGCGGCTCCTATTCAGGGGTAGGGGGACAAAGGGGTGTGGCCCAACAGATCCTGCCTCACGGAGGTCCTGGAGACACAGGAGTGCCAGTGGTTGCTTGTTTCAGAACTGAAAAACCTTGGCGTATGGTTGGACTCTAAGCTGACGTTTTCGTTCCATACCAAAAAGGTGGCATCCATGTGCTTTGGCATTCTGCGTGGTTTGAGGCATATCCTCAAATTTTTCGACGCCCCTACCCGCCAGATGGTAATACAAGCCAGCGTACTATCAAGACTCGACTACGCGAGCTCTCTGTTGGTGGGCGCCAATCAGGCAGAAATCCTGCGACTCCAACGGGTTCAGAATGCGGCAGCCAGGACCTTAGTGGGCTTGCCGCGCTTCTGCTCAGCCCGTAGCACAATCTATAAATTACATTGGCTGCCTGTAATTAGACGCATAGAGTTTAAAACCCTTTACTTTGCTTTTAAAATTCTTAAAACTGACACTCCCGCCATCCTTCAGCACCTTTTGACCTTGTACACCCCTTCGCGCAGCCTTCGTTCTGCCGGACAAAATTTGGCACTTGTTCCTCGTTTCCAGAGATGTAGACTGGGTGACTGATTATTTATGGTCCTGGCCTCCAAATTGTGGAACGAACTCCCTCTCTACATTCGGTCTTTAGAAGACCTTTTGTCCTTCAGGAAAGCTGTCAAAACTTATTTTTTCCCTTTGCCTTATTAATCACCCCCCATTCTTTTCTGTGCTGTTGGTTATGTTACCTTTTCAGATATAGCGCCGGGACGCCCCTTTGCTGGGGCAGCTGTGCGCTCAAAAAATTCAATTAACATAACATAACATAACATAACATTGTGTGGCTTGTTACAGACATTCTGAAGCTGACAATCTTAGTCTGCCCTGGAGGAGCCAAAGTGCATCTCATCTGAGGCCCGATGAGGAGGTAAGGCAGCGGGAGCCGACACAGGGGGCCTGCTGCGGTATTGATCTTGGTGACAGCTGGGGTGGCATTGGGGCCATATTGCTGGGCGTGGGGCAGAGCTATCCTGGCTGGAACCACTGGTGCATCTCCCCCTCTGAGTGGAGCCCATTCTGATGATCCCTAGCTAGATCTGAACTAACAAGGGAAACCAAGATTTCCTGGACTGCCCTTTGAGACATTTTGGTGGCCTAGGGCTGTATTTACGGGTGGTGGCGCCATTGAGTTTCACCTTGTGCTTTGGGGTCTGAGGCTGGCTTTTGGGGGGATCCCCGGTGCAGAGCGGAGGAGTGGGGAGACGCACATTTGAAACAACCCTTTTTATCATACCTTGCTTGTCTGTTTGCGCTCTCTCTGTGTTGGCTAGTCCTCGACATGGGAAGAGGCAGGTCGCCCGAGCCCCTCAGGGGGGCACTTTTGAACAGTACAACGCGCGCATGCCCACTCCCTAGCACATGAAGTGACATGAGAATTTGCAGATGATGAGGGGGGCCTCGTTACCGTAGGAGCCTTCCCAGGTGAACATCATGGCAGCTATACAGGGCTCCAGGAAAATACTTGAAGGGAACATTGAGTATCTCTCTATAGAGGTCAATCTCTTGCGCATCGACTTGTGGAAAGTGTCCAATACATTTAAAATGATTGAAGACTCCATTGCTGATCTCCAATCTGAAGTAACTTCTTTGAAAAAAAAGTGGCAGGCCTTGCATTCAAGGCGGGGGCACTGGAGGCACGGGCAGAGGACGTTGAGGGGCATTCCCGCAGGAACAACTTTAGTCTTCTGGCCTTTCCTGAATGAGCAGAGAGGGGTAAGACAGAGAGGTTTGTGGAATCATAGATGCTTGATACTTGGGAGCCTGCTGGCCCTTGAACGCAGTTTGTAATTGAGAGGGTACACCATGCTTTCGTGATCCCCGGGACCAGGGTCTCTGCCACGCACTATTATACCATGCATCCTGAACTATAGAGACAGGGATTGCATTTTACAGGCAACTCGCGAAGCTACTGACCTCTTTTATGAAAATCATAAAAGCTCCATTTACCCAGATTACATGCAAAAAGTGCAGGCCCAGCGTAGGTCCTTTTTGGATGCTAAGAGACATGGGTCTTCGGTATATTCTTCTGTTTCCGTCCCATTTAAGAGTAATTTCGGAGGGCAAGTCACACTTTTTTGACACAGCTATAGGTGTATGGCAGTGGTTTGAGATGTGGAACAAAGTGGCGAAGGAATGATGTGGATCCTGGAAATCTGGATCACGGGGAGGGCCGCATCTCATTGTTCCAACTAGAGCATCAGAGCAGACACTGAGAACAACCAGATGGACGAGGGGGGAATGCGAAGAGGGTCATTGTTCAAGAAGATAGCACCATTGCACTGAAGACTCCTGCGACTGACGCTCAGGACCCTGAGGTATCTACAACAGCCAAAGTGGTGGTCTCAGATGGCACAACTGGATTTGAGGAGACCTAGATGCTCTGAGATAAGAATACCAGGGGGAGTACACAAGGAAAAAACACACTTACTGCTTCAGGATGTAACTGATGTGGCGCATCATACATGTTTTGTTTGGGAGGGTGAGGGGTTCGCCCATGTTTAGTGGTAAGCTTTCATTGGGGAGGGAGGGTTTTGGCTGTATGTCCTGGCTGCAGAACATGTGTGGGCGAACATACAGTTTTGTTCAGGAGTGGTTTGTCGGGGGAGAGGAGTGTTAATCGATAGATTGTCATTTTAGCTCCCAAGTTCTAGTGGGAGATTGTTTGTTCATTGCAGTGAATTTGCAGGGACTCTCCAGGCTACTGCAGCCTTTCTCTATGGTTGCCCTACATTGCTTCAGGGGTTCGAATGGACAGGGTAGTAAAAGTGGGACAGTCATACCCAATGGTTGACTATGTTGATATTGTAACCTGGAATGTCAGAGGTCTCCGAAGTTATAGTAAGCACTACAGAGTTTACTCATATCTGAAACATCACAGAATCCGTATTGCCTGTTTACTGGGGACACATCTCATGGGGGACGAGGTACACAAATTGGTGAAAAAATGGAAGGGACATCTCTTCACGGCAGCGTATACATCCTATGCACGTAGGGTGGCCATATGCGAGGCTCCTGGGGTTTCATTTCAACACACCTACAGTGAAGCGGCGTTACCTATTGCTCCAGATGAAACTCAATGGGGAAGACATTACCATACTGAATACATATGGCCCGAACAATGATGATTCTCATTATTTTGTCAATATGCAGGCCTTGTTAGAAAGCAGTGTCTGATCATGCACCAGTACAGTTGCGCCTACACTGGGGCAGAGGTGCACATATGGTGGGGAGTTGATGCATGCCCTCTGATCTACTGACTGATTCTGCCAGTCGGGAGACATTGCAAGTAGTTATACATGAATAATTGGAGGGCAATTGGGGCACTGCTGGCTCCAGAACCATGGAATGGGATGCACTTAAGGCGGTAGTGTGAGGTGCCTGCATAGGTGTTACTTGTGGGGTGCATCGGCAATTGCTTGCAGACATCGCTGCTGGCGAAACTAGATTGGCTGAGCTCAAGGTGAGGGAAGCATTATCAGAAGAGGCACAGATGAACATACTGGCTATCCAGCGTACCGTGAGTGAAAATTGGGCATTCCTAGACAGTCACACACTAACTGACTATCGTAGGCATTTGCATAGGGAGGGAGATAAGGCTAGTCGATTGCTAGAATTAATATTAAAACGTGTTTGTGAAATCCTGCTTATTTTGTGCCTGCGGGCGCCTGGTGGCCGATACATGACAAGGTGTCATGTGGTACTCGGGGTCCTTGTAGAACACTTTAAGGCAGAATACCAGGCCAGGGGGATGATGATCCGGAGTTGATTGAGTAGTTCCTTTCTGACTTTACTCTTTCCTGTATATAATAATAATATTTATTTATTTTATTTTATTTTATTTTAAAAGTTTTATATAGCGCTGGCTAGACCCGGAGGTATCAGAGCGCTTTACATGAGCATCAGATCATAGTTACAGGTTACATCGTTACAAAGGTTACATAGTTCTTAGAGCATGGCAACATAGTTACTTGTAAGGTTGAGATAAACAATAAGCACAAATACGTAAGGGGAAAAGAAGGCAAGGTGAGAGATTCAGCGGGGGTTGGAGTAGGGGATATAGACAGATAATGAAGGTGGGAAAGAGGAAGGGAGGGGAGGGTGAGAGTCACAACATGGAGAGAAGAGGGGAAGGGTGACGGGGACACAAACCGGTAGACGAGTCAAAGCAACGTTTCACAGTCCTATTGCGAGAGGCTCCCTTTACGCAGTGGACTCTCTCAGAGAGGTCTCTGAGACTCCAAGGTCTACATACTGGATCCTTCCCCAAAAAGGGGAGAGGGAGTGCGTTGGCAAGGGGTGCCATACCATACCTCAAGTGTGAGTGGGTCCCTTGGCGCAATGGACTCACTCAGCGGGTTCGCTGAGATTCCAGAGTATAAATATTGGATCTTTCCCCAACAAGGGGAGAAGGAGTGCTTAGTCAAAGGGCACAAAGGACAGGGGGTAGGCAGAGTAGCAGGCAAGGGGGAGATTCAGGGGAGAGAGGATAGGAGCTAGGGATAATAATGAATAATAATCAGTTATTTGTAAAGCGCACAGCTACCTGTAGGTTTCCCGGCACTGGGGGCCGTCGGGAAGATTAAGCAAGCTATTGTCCAGAGTCACATGGTGCTGGGCAGACCCCTGCCGCTGGTGCCGTGTATCAAACTGTGATTCCCAGCGTCCGGCATCAGTCGCCCTTGCCGCTGCGCCACACCTCTTCCACTATATCAGGAGAGGAGGCACAAACCCTGGACACAGCTGTTACTCTAGAAAAACTAAGGCTTACACTCAAGGTGCTTACCACGTCAAAGGCACCTGAATGGGACGGCCTGCCCGCTGAGTTCCTACACAATTTCTCTGTGGCATTTACACAGGAATTGTTGGAGGTATTCTAGGAGACTATTATCAACTGTAAAATACTTGCGAACCAGTTGCGTGAGTTGGTGACTTGCTTGGTTCATGAGGACCAATGCAGCTTTATGCCTGTTCACAGTACGACCCATAATCTCCAGAGACTGACGCATGTTTTGCATGGAATTGATTGCAGTGACCAGGATAGGGCCTTAGTGTCGATAGACCTAGAGAAGGCTTTCAATAGTGTTAGCTGGCCTTACCTCAAGGCAGCCATCAGAGGAAGTGCCTTTAAAAGGTCAGCGGGCACCAGTCTAATCTTCCTTAACCACAAGTCATATGGTCACCAATAAATGAACTTCTCTTGGTGTGAATCTCATACATATTCACCCCTTTCCATGTATAGCTACACCCGGAGATGGAATGAGAGTGCCCTTTTCTTTTCAGCTTCTTTAGTGATTTAATTTGGCTCACCTAGGGGTTGGATCTGATTCTCACTTGAGACCTGTCCGTGGTCCTGAATGCTCTTCTGTTACCTCTCTCCGAGCCCCTTCATGTGTGACTTAATTTCTTTTGTGTGAAGTCTATTTCCTTTCCTTCCTAACCTCGATTAGACACATTGGTGATTTGGATGCTGTTTTGTGTCATTCCCCCTATTTGGATTTTCTGCAGTGATGTCTGGTTTTATGTCCTTCCCTTCATTCTGTTTCAAAGTTGTACCTTGATAATGTTCTCCAGTCTTTTTTTAAGAGGGAATGGCAACCATTTCATCCCCTGAAGGTAGGCATGGTTGTGAAAATGTACATTTAGCGCACCAAGGACTTTAAATTGCCACTTCAATGTCTGCCATGTTTATGTCAGAGAGAAAAGGGAAACCCTCTGCAGCCCACCGTAGTAGGCGGATTTTTGTAACCAATCATTGACTTTTGAGCATGCCAGGATAGCTCCCTTTTTTGATTCAGGAAAGATCCACCAGAGTAGTGGCAGCTGCCAAAAGTTGCTGCATTTGCATTCACGTTTATCAACGTTGTTGAAATTTGTGGGTTCTATTGTATGTATGTTTACAAGTTTACTTGGTTGTGCAGTGTTAAGCATGCATCCTCTGTAGGTTCTGTAGGATTATTTGCGACTTTCTTGTGATATACTCCAAATGAAGGACTCGAGGCCTCTTGATTATAGTTTTGCATTGTCCTATTTTCTGGTTTATGAAGGACTCACACAACTTCTTCCTGGAGATTGTCCATAGAATCCTTTCCTTGAGGTAGGTTGGGGGGTAGATTTGTTTTAGAAATTAGTTAGAAGGCAAATAATGTTGCTTTGTCTAAGGCAGGACAATCCCATGATTAAAGACTGAGGCGCAGAAGAAAAGGACTCAGTGTAAAGAAGATTACCAGTGAGTAATCCGGGATTCTGAGCATATTTTTGCAATGTGCAGCTGTGGACTTGCTCTGCTTAAATACAATGGCAACAAAAATAAAGATAGTAAAGATAATTTTTTATACCTGCCTCGGTGGGGCATCTTTCATTCTACACTAGAGTTCCCCAGTCAAACCTAAAATCCAACAGAGAACCTCAAGACCTGACCAAGTGCATAATAATAAATTGTCCCTAGAACCCTACGTTCAGATCAAGAGGGCACATTATCTGAAAAAACAGTTTAGCACTTTCTCATTACTCGGTAACGGTCCAAAACAACTCCTGCATGGGCGGTGAAGGGGTTGCAATGTCTGTATTGAACATCTTTCGATTGAACCTTTCCAGTCATGGTAATAAGTCACTTGGAAAGGATAGAAACAGCGAGATCAGGGTGGTTTTGTGCTAACAAGACGATAACACAATATAGTTGCTATGCAAAGCAGGTTCAGCATCAAGCAAGCGGTAAGATTCAATGCAGTATGTGCACTTCCCAAGCCCTACTCAGGTTCATGATTAGTGTTTATTTGTTGTAGAACGTGAGCATTTCTATCTGATATGCTGCACAAACAATATATATGATGGCTGTGACTGTAATAGTTTGGTTAGGGACATGTATCTTGGGTGGCTACATACAGAGGTGAAGGCGAGTCACTGCGAGTGCTAAGTGAGGTCACAATAGTGCAATTTTAAATTCAACCCCATTTTGCTGCATTTGTTTTATTTTTAATTTAGACTTTTCCCCTGTTTTTAAGCCACTTATTCCCCGCATACTTGCACTGTAATAGGCCACGCACACCGCGGCTTCAGCGGGTCCCCCGCGTTGTGTACCGGATACCTGGCGCCATCTT
Organism: Lissotriton helveticus; assembly: GCF_964261635.1. NCBI lineage: Eukaryota > Metazoa > Chordata > Amphibia > Caudata > Salamandridae > Lissotriton > Lissotriton helveticus. Next base: position 583,232,684 of record NC_136057.1, read on the forward strand.
GGGGGTAGGAAGGGACGTCTGGTGGGCGCCATTTTGGGTAGCGGTCTAGTGGTCAGGCGGACACGCTAGATATGTATTTAAGGCGGTGAAGCAGGTGGGTTAGCCTTGGACAAGGCAACTATCATTACGCTAAGCGCTCAGGCATCGTGCGCTTCAATTCCTGCTGAACTCGCGTTATACTCTGCAATTTTAAATTCAACCCCGTTTTGCTGCATTTGTTTTATTTTTAATTTAGACTTTTCCCCTGTTTTTAAGCCACTTATTCCCCGCATACTTGCACTGTAATAGGTCACGCACACCGCGGCTTCAGCGGGTCCCCAGCGTTGTGTACCGGATACCTGGCGCCATCTTGGGGGTAGGAAGGGACATCTGGTGGGCGCCATTTTGGGTAGCGGTCTAGTTGTCAGGCGGACACGCTAGACCCCTTCTTCAACCAGTAATGCAAGCGCGCAGCGTATGCGCGCAGCGGGCGCGCCGTACTCGCGCCGGAGTCACGCCAGAGTTTAGCCCGTCTGCGCCCGTCCGCGCTAAGGACGGGCTAGGGGACGGGTCAGGCGGGAAGGAAAATTAACGTGGTGGCGCTAGTCAGGTAAGCTTTATTTACTCATACCATGACTTAACCGCCCTTAGACCCTCATGTTTACCCTGTCATTTCACTTGCCCTCCGGATGTTTTTTGGATTCCCCTCGCTGCTGTTGCTTTTCTAGGAATTGTACGTTTATAACAGTGCGTACCCCTAATCTGTGCCCTCCCACTAAACTACTCCCTACTCCCACTGTCACGAGTGAAAACGGTTTCCTCATCAATGCTAGGTCGCTGGTGAAGAACAATATTGCTTTCAGTGACTTTGTGTCTATTAGTAACGTAACGCAATAGCGCCATGAAACCGCTAGGTAGAAGTGCGCTGCACAAATACTTTTAAATTCAAATTCAAATTCAAATTCAAATTCAAATTCAAGAAAGCCTACTTGGGTCTTTATTACAGAGACTTGGGCCTCTGATTCCTCTGGGCCTGAACTGGTGAACGCCATACCCGATGGCTATGCGCTAGCCAGGATGGACCGAGTGGGACGCCGAGGAGGAGGGCTGGGGATCCTATATAAGGTATCCCATACCTGTCGTATTAATACCCTATCCGCTCCCTCGGATATTCTTCAGGCCTTATATTTTTCAATAACCTCTCCCCTCTCTGCCTCATTTAGGGGCATATTAATCTATAGACCTCCAGGGCCCAGATCTGAGTTCAGCCAGACTCTTCTGAACATCTTAGAACCTTACTTTGGCTGTTCTCATCTGACGGTTTTGGGAGATCTGAATTTTCACCTTGAAAACTCAGATTCTAGGGAAACCCTCTCCCTCTTGGAATACATGGCCACTTGTGGTCTGCGGCAGCTGGTCAATAGCCCCACTCATCGGGCGGGACACACTCTGGATGGGGTGTTCTCAAATGACCATAGGCTAACGACAGACTTGCCTATCCCGTTGGTTTGTTCTGATCACTTAGCTGTCCCCATGGAACTTCGGGTTCCTCCTGCCGCTATCAAGTTGAGTGGTCCCAGTAAACAAGAACCCAAGCGAAATTATAGGAATATCTCAAATGACACTCTTGCTCCTCTAATTTCCAATACTGAAATTACCACAGCGAAGGATGTTAGTACGGCGGCGTTTGAATTCACCAGCTCCATCGCCACGGCAGTGGATCTCCTGGCCCCTGTCTCATCTCGCTATTCTGCCAGGAAGAGACCTTCGGCCCCCTGGCTTTCAGAGTCTCTCAGACTTTTAAGGCAGGGCTGCAGGAAGCAGAAAAGGCTTTGGCGGGCAAGCTGGGATAATCGAGAGAGGGATAAGCACAAACTTCTTCTTAAAGGGTACAAAGCAGAGGTAATCAAAGAAAAGCAGGCCTATTTTTCTAACTTAACTGCCTCTCTTACTTCTCCCAGGGAACTCTTCAAAATTGTAGACTCCCTATGCACCCTACAAATTCCCGATCCCATTGTCTGCTCCCAAGAGCTGTGTGACAAGATCTCCCAATTCTTCTACTCCAAAATAGCCGACATTTACTCGGCCCTTGAACTGCAAAGGGCATCGTTGCCTTCTCTTCTCCCTTCGGTTATATCTCCTATAGGATCTGGAACAACGGACCCTGCGGTGAGTTTATCTAATTTTCCGCCTCTTACCCTTCAGAAACTGGACCTGCTTTTAAGTAAGACCAGGTCGGGATCCCCATTGGATCCATGCCCTCTCAAAGTTCTTAAAGACTGTAGGGAAGTTCTATTGCCCCCTCTCCTGGACATTATGAATCGGGCGATGCTGGAGGGTATTTTTCCATCTTCTTGGAAGAATGCTGGGGTTAAGCCTCTTTTAAAAAAGCCAACCCTGAAACGCTCAAGAATTTCTGCCCTATTTCTTTGCTTGCAGCACCAGCAAAGATGCTGGAGACTCATCTAAATCAGCATCTGGCGGCTTTCTTGGACAATTCGGGTCTTTTGGATCAGTCCCAACATGGCTTTCGGAGGTGTCACAGCACGGAGGTCGACCAGGGCCATACCACCCTTCTGGTTCTGCTCGACCTGACAGCCGCCTTTGATACCCTTTCTCCCTCTATTTTAACATCTCGTCTCAGGGAGATAGGGGTGGAGGGCTTGGCATTGAGTCTCCTGACCTCCTTCCTTGATCAGAGGGAACAGAAGGTCAAATTGGGAGAGTACCTATCTCCGTCCACTCCTGTGCAATGTGGGGTTCCACAGGGGTCGGCTTTAAGTCCGACCCTCTTTATTATCTATGTGGCCCCACTTGCCAGGTTAGTAAGATCTTATGGGATGGAGGTGGTATCATACGCTGATGACACCCAGATTATGGTGTCCCTCTCCCACTCGGTCAGTACCTCCGTTCGCAGCTTCAGGAACTGCATGGAGGCAGTTTCCCAGTGGATGATTCTCAATTCACTGAAGCTGAACGGAGAGAAAACCGAGGTCCTTGTTTTTGGCGGAAATAAGGACATCTGGTCAACTGAATGGTGGCCACCATCTCTCGGAGTCTGCCCTATACCTAAAGACTCTGCTCGCAACCTGGGAGTGATGATTGACCCCTCTCTTTCCATGACACAGCAGGTAAATAGGACGGTTGCTACCTGCTGGGGTATTATAAAGATTCTTAGGAAAATAAACACTACCTATCCCTGCAAGCTCGCAAACAGATTGTGGTTGCACTGGTTGCCTCGCGGCTCGACTATTGCAACGCTCTCTATGCCGGCATAAATAAGGGCCTTGTGCAACGCCTGCAGACTGTTCAGAATGTGGCGGCTAAATTTGTGCTCGATGTTCCCAGGCTTTCTTCCGCTACAACTGCTAGGAAGAGCCTGCACTGGCTCCCGATTCAGGCCAAGATCTCCTTTAAGACCCTTTGCCTGACTTATGGGGCCCTGTCCGACGACGGTGCAGGGGGGGGTGAAGGCTCTGCTGGTTCCTTACGCCCCTTGCAGAAACTTTCGCTCAGCTAGTAAGAACTTGCTGTCAGTTCCCCGTTTTCGAAGAGCTAAATGGTGAGGAAGGGCTTTTTCATCTCTGGCCCCTAAACTGTGGAAGACCCTTCCCCCTGAAATCAAAACACAACACTCCGTCCTGACGTTTAGGAAGGCATTAAAGACAAGGCTCTTTGCCAGGGCATACCCGTAATCTAGTTCCCGGTCCTTATGATTTTCTTTGTAGGCGCCTTGATGCCCATTGGGCTTAGTTGCGCAATATAAGACTGCTTTCATTTCATTTAATTTCACATTGTACAATGAGAGTACTCTACAACACATAGCATATTAAAACAAGCATTTTCAATGCAATAGGTCCTGCATTGACAAACTTTGAGCTATTGGCATTGCAAATGATTTTTTTTTGTTTATTAACACTAGCATTGATACTAAAACATATTCCACAAAGCACGGAAAGGCTGCAGTTATAAGGCTATTACTAGGTGTCCCTGTGGAGTTGTAAAGGGACCTCTATTAGGCACATAAGATACTGCACCATTAATGCAATTATAAAGAGAAAAAATGCAGCTAAGCATATGTTTCCATTTTTTTAAGTGAGGTTTTTGCTAGCTTGTGTTTTAAAAATACCATTTAAAATATACAACAATGGTGCATTTGTTAAACGCAAGGTAACAACATTTCATTTCCAATAAAAATAAATGGAAATGTATGCTGAACTGCAATATTTCTTTTTATAATTACATTAAGGGTGCAGTACCTTCTGTGGCTAATAAATGGCCCTTTACAATTCCACAGGGACACCTAGAAACAGCCTGTGATACTGCGTCCTTTCCTTGCTAAGTGGATATCTTTTTTTTTAGTTATGCTACTGCTCGGAATTATTATTTTTTATTGGTATTTACACATTACATATTACGAAAGACATTGTAACAGATAACACATAGCAGGTTTCGCAGACATTCGTATAGGGCAACTGTGGTTCTTTTAACAGTCTTTGCTTGTCCGCCCCAAATTCTAGCTCACATATAACATTAAACACATAGGTTATTACGATTGGGCGCGTATCTAGTTGGTACATAAAACATAAAAGTGATTGGCGGTTATTTGGTGACAGAGCGTCGGACCACGTGCAGTTACGTTAAGCTGGTTTGGCTCATTAGACATGCATTCGTTGTCTATGGGGGTTGTAGGTGTTTAGGAATATGTCTAGCTTCGACCACATCCCTCTGGTGGGGTTGTTCCATGGTGTGTGTCTGAGTGCAGTGTTATCGGCTCCTCTGAGGAAAGTCACCCAGTTCAGCCACCCTTTGAATGTGGCTTTGGAGGTGTCCTTCCATTTGGTTAGTACTGTTTTGACTGCTGTCGTAAGGAGGAAGTCCAGGAGGTTTCTGTCCTCTTGTGTGGCGATGTCTGATGTAATGTGTGCTGTGATAGTTGTGGCAAATGTTTGTATTAAATTGCAGCCTAGGGTTTTGTTTATGAGGTTGAGCACCGTCTTCCAAAAGTTGTTGACCTTAGTGCAGTGATAGATGAGGTGTGCCAGGTCCCCCCTTTCCGTGCCGCAGTTCCAGCAGTTATCGCTGTCTCTTAGGCCTATCGAAGCAAGGCGAGCTGGCCTCCAGTAGGCTTGGTGCAGTAGCCAGAATTTCGTCTGTCCCAGCATTGGGGATATCATATTTTTTTATGAGGTCGCCCAGAGGGTTTGTAGTTCCTGTTCCATGATTTTGGAGCCTAGCTGGGTTTCCCAGTAGCTGGTGTTTTTGGCGTTGAGTTTGGTGGAGACAGCTCGGAGAAGTTTGTATAGGATTGAGACTAGGTGCCCTGTCTTGTTTATGGTTTCCATAAACTGAAAGATTGAGGGTTTGTGCTTGGCTAATTTTGACTTTGTTAAGGCTGTTTTGATTGCCAGGAAATTGTATAGTTCTAAGTCTGGTAGGTCGTGTCGTGTTTTCAAGCTGTTAAAGGTGTAGGGCTCCCCTTCAGCTATCAGTTGAGCCGGGTACGAGATTCCTAGCTTCCTCCATTACTCTATGTCGAGAGGCTTCCCCCTGTATTTAATCTTGGGGTTTGCCTAGAGTGTTTCCCCTTGCGAGTTCTTGATGCTGTGTTCAAGCTTCTGGTCTACTTTGAGCAGTGCATACCTTGTGATCCTAAAGATCGGGTTGTTCTTATGTGCTTGTTTGTTGGAGGTGAGGAGAGTTAGAGGGTCTGTGTTATTTAGAATGGCTTTCTCCATGTTTTGCTGTTTCGGGAGCACCCAGTGCATCCCCTGTCTGGCTATGAAGGATTCCTGGAATGTTCTCAGGTCCGCCACGTTGAGCCCACCCAGCTTCTTCTCTAGTCTTAGTTTTTGGAGGCCTATTCTGGGTTTCTTATCCCGCCATATAAATTTGGTCTATCTTCCTGTGGAAATCATCTGTGAGAGCCAGGGGAAGCATACCTGCTAGATAGTTAACTATGGGAGTGATCATCATCTTTACAGTATCTATTCTGCCCTAACAGGTGATGAATCTAGGTGTCCAGGTGTCCAGGTTTCCAGCAGCACCTTGATCTTTTCCAGTGTTGTTTACTCATTCTGTTATAAGGTGCTTCTTAGGCTTTTCCCAAATTGAATACCCAGATATTTGACAAACCCAGGTTCCAGGCCAGCCCTGAGGTACCCATTACCTCTCTGGTTGTGTGTATGTTGAGGGGCATGCATTCTGATTTGTCTCTATTGAGTGTGTATCCTGAGTGTTTAGCGTATGTTTCAATGGTTTGCATGAGTGCTGGTATGGATTGGCTTGGGTTCTCCGTTATTATGAGTAAGTCATCCGCATAGGCAGCAAGTTTGGCTATGGTGTTGTTGATGGTTACGCCTGCTATATCGCTGTTAGCTAGTGTGTATCTAATCAGGGATTCGAGTGCTAATAGGAACAGTAGCGGGGATAACGGGCAGCCTTGTCTTGTCCCTCTCTCAAGGTTAAATTGGGCTGATGAACTTCTGTTAATAGCTATCTGTGCTTTAGGGTTTTTGTACAGTGCCATGACATTTGCAATGCCAACATGCTCAGCCTAAAAACCATGTTCTTGTTCTCTCTGCCTTTGCAGCAAAGTCAGCAAAATCATACTTCAGAAACGCATTTAGCGCTAAGCTTTTGTGAAAGCTCAAATTCGCGCAGCAGCTACGAACTTTCTAATGCGGATGTACCATGTGTAGGCCCGCACCTCACGCAGTCAATTAACAATTTATTTGGTGGGAATGCCCTTGGAGATGCGCTGCGCTATTCCTTTCTCTCGGTATGAGTTTATTTGGACTTTAATATTTGCACAGTAGTCCGCATGTAAAAAATGTGGTACTTTCATGTCAGTTTGGAATGCAAATTTGTTCTTGTATGTAAACATAAACAAAGGGGTTACACCTGAGCCAATATCTGTTTACAGCCTGGTAACCTACATTGACAGGCTGACAGCATTTATTGTTCGAGAACACACAGATGGTGGAGTGAGGGTAAAGGGAGCGGTACACGTCATAACAACAACAATAAAAGTTAAATGATGTTTCCGTATAGTGCTTTATCCCACACGTCTGTTCTTAGAGCTATAAAAATAGAAGTTACTAGTGTATGTACCCGCTATAGATAGTTTGCTTGCTGCTAACTGTCCTGGGCAGAGGTCAGCTCCTACACCCGCTGATAAGCATATCTTTCTTGCCACTCAAATAGGTAACATAAGCACGGCTTCCTCCAAGTATCCAACAGCCTTGGGAAAATAGGAACTTCCTGAATCCTGGTCTGATGTCACAGTGTGTAGCACAGCTTTTCCAAAAGAGCAGATGAAAACAACTCTAACCAGAAGGATGGCTCAGTGAGATGAAGGCTCACTAGCGGAACTGGTGGTGAACTCAAGGGGCACAGCTCATAAAAGGCTCTTTGTGTTTCCTTTTGTGACGTAAGTGCATACTTGACAAACATCTCCAAGTTACAGCAGGGTCTGCGCCTGCACACAGCAGACCTCGGACACCGGGCAGCAATTGCCATTTTGTGCTTCCAAACTCTGCTATCAGCAAAGTGACCTACAGACTTCAAGTTAATGTATACGTTGAAAGCGCATAAAAGAAACGCACAGACCCCTCCTGCGCAGCGCAGAAAACTGGCTCATGATACCGTCCAGGGCATTACTTTAAATCCATCAAAAAGACCATCTTCGCCTTCTCTCCTCCTCTCCTCCTGCAGGCGGTACATCGAGTACTGTTACGCAGGGTAACATCAGTCACTGTGCACCAGCTTGAGGGCGGCGAGAAGGGGAAGTGCTGTTAATAACAGAGTACTGTTACCAAAAGTGACAGCAGTAATGTTATTTACAGCACTTCCTCGGTCTTCTCTCGTCCTGCAGGCTGGTACACTGAGTACAATTACACAGGGTAACAGAAGCAACTGTTACTTACTCAGCCTTCTTTCTTTTAACAGATCAGTACAGAGTACTGTTACACCGGGTACCACCAGCAACTGTTACTTACGGCACGTATTCGGCTTTCTCTCCTCCTGCACGTCAGTTCACGAGTACTGTTACATAGTGTAACAGAAGCAACTGTTACTTACAGCACGTACTCTGCCTTCTTTCTTTTAGCAGGTCCCTACAGAGTACTGTTACACTGGGTATCACCAGCAACTGTTATTTACAGCACTTACTTGGCCTTCTCTCCTCCTGCAGGCCGGTACACCGAGTACTATTACACAGGGTAACAGCAGCAATTGTGCACCGGCCTGCGGATGGAGAGAAAGATGGCTGAGTAAGTGCTATTAATAAAAGAGTAGTGTTACAATAAGTGACAGCAGTAATGCTATTTACTCTTACATTGGTAACAGAGAACCTGTTATGTGGCGGAGGGAGAGGCGGCGAGAGACTGATTGGTTGGTTGAAGGGCTGGCAGAACCATATAACCACCCTTTTAATATTCTACGGCCGAAGTCATATCACCCACTGTAGTGGAACAACAAGTGCAGCAAGGCTTCACTTCACCCAGGTTTAGTCTGATCCATACACTGTCTCATGCAGAAAAGTGCTAACTCCTGAGCTGCTGTCAGATCTAGGATGTGACAGGCTGTGGGTCTCAAGCCCACCAGCCCTCCAAAGGAGGCAAGCTACCGGCAGAAGATGCAACAGGTAGCTTCATCTCGCATGCAGGTGCCTACGCGCTGTCATTCCATCGTGCAGAGAGATGTCTTCACGACTCTTTCGGCGGGCCGCGAGACTGACTGCTCCAAGCTGTCATTAAAACCCTCTCAGTCCAGACTTTCAAAACCTTAGCATCCTAAGAGATGGAACAGCAGGGGGGATCCACAGCCGACGGGAAAAAGGAGGGAAAGTGAAAGCACGCCATGTGCGCATTGTGCAGAAACACTGCGAGTTGTACACGTGCACATCGCCTGTCTGGGCGCGTGCACATCTCCTGACCCCGTTCAGAAGCTAAATCAACAACAATAGAGCTTGCCAAAGCGCGCGGTGCATGCGTTGTGTCGCTAGGCGAGACCTAAAAATACCTGCAGGCTCATTCCAAGAAGTTAAAGTATTTTTGCTGTCGCTTGGCTGCCTATATGGTCTTTACTCTCATACTGTAATTATTTCTGCAGCTTCGTGCTAAGGTTTAATTATCATATGATTTATAATGGTGTTTAAAGAAGAAAGACCTAGCAAAACTTCTCATTCTGACTCAGCAACTGCTGGCACCCCTGCACCACGAATGCCCCTCATGTCATTCCAATTTGGGAATTTTTCAGTTTAGTTTTTATTCAGGGTAGGCACTATAAATGCAGTCCTATCAACCATGACAAAATGACAAACACCAGCTTTAAAATTATACAAGAAAAAATCGAAGAAGTAACTTCATCATTCACAGAAAGCAGTCACCCTCCACTACAGTATCTATTCAATTAATTAATAAACCCCTTTTATCACATTCTAATGCGAATCCAGTACATAACAAGCGCTTCATTGAATTGTATTAAAGTCCCCGAATTGCCTTAGCCGACAACCTATACAGGTTTTTACAAAGACTTTCCATGAAACTGTCTATTGGTCTCTTACTATCACCATTTGAGCACTCATGTTTGGACGAAACAGTCATAATATAAATAAATATATGCACACGCTCTTAAATTCATCTCATGCTGAGCGCGTAATGCTACCTAGTTGTGGACTGAGTAGTACTTTAGGTGTACAAGCAGGGGCTCTCTCAAATAGCTCGCTGATGGATCTTATGCTAGCTGGAAAACCTGCCACTTTCGGTGCACTGTTAAAACTGTTACAACTTTGATCTGAACTGGAGGTTCACAAAGCTGTTTTTTTTTACTACATGTTGATTTCATAATATTCTATGCTTTGTGTCTTAATGAAATGTGATTTTTAAGTCTGTCCGCATTGCATGGTGTAATATTTATACGTTTGCCATGTGCATTGCTTGCCAGCGGGGCTGTGCACTTACAGAGGATATTTACATTGAGTTTTTGGGGGGCTCCCGGCAGAAGAGAGGACAGCCCAGGCTACATCGGACTTCATTGGGCTATAGTAGGGCTTTAGACTGTTGGGCTGTCAGCCCAATTTGTATGCGACCATTTTACGTAGAAAGGCACCATTTAGGTAGGTGACACCGTCGCCCCAACATAGCAAGTTGTTTCTGGGTAGTTGCGTAATTTAGTGTAGTAAGTGAGGCAGTGCGCATGGATCTCCTCACATTGAGCAGACGGCTAGTGGTGAGCCCGACTCAGCGTGCATCAAGAGGTGTGGCAGTAGCAATTTTGGCCTGCTTGCCACTGCGTCGCAGGCGTACTCACGAGATGCGGCCTGAGGTAAGCGCCAGTGGCCACTCGAGGGGAAGAGTGCGGCTCCAGGGTGTGCATGAGGCCATGCATGCGTGTTGTGAGAGGCACAGCACGGTGGCCCAGCAGGACGGGAGCTGGGTGAGGGTGTGGGCTGCAGGGCAGGTCGGAGCCCTGCAAGCTGTAAAGAGGGAGGGGTGCAGGAGGCAGCAGCTGGGCGTCCCCGAGGCCCCCGGGGGAAGTACATCATATGGAGGCAAGAAGTGGGAGGGTAAAGGCATGGAGGAGAGGCAGGTGAGGTTTAAGGCAGGACTTGAGCACCTGTCCAGAAGATTGGCATTCTGGGTCTTGGCCGCTTCATGCAGAGGAAGGAGGATGCAGGCAAGAGGCAGTCGGGGCAGTGGGGTCGGCCGGGGACCTTCAAACACAGGCAGGATGATACAGGAAGTGAATAGAGGGAACATGCAGGACAGGGGAGAGCAGGGAGGTAGGGGATTTTATAGTGAGGACGGGTTAGCAGGGCAGAGGCCCCCAGAGTTGCTGTCAAATGGGGAATGGTTAGAGAGGGCACACAAGACTCTGCAATTGCGATGGTCGGTAGTGTATGGGTGAGTCCCAGAGGCTGCCCCGGTCTCACACTTGCGGCCAGATGAAGAAGAGGGGCAGAAAAGGGAGACGCCAAGGGCCACATGGGACCCCTGCTACAGCATTGATAGGGGCAATGCTAGAATGAAGCCATGAAGAGGAGCAGGATGACAGGGATGGGGGACAACAAGCAGGATGACAGGGACGGGGGTATGAGGAGGGGGAGAGGCAGAGAGTTAAAGTAAGGCCTTCTCATAGGATATATTCTGAACAGGGTTCAGAGAGGGGCGCTGCTACATAGCGGCGAGGGGGGACTTGGCAGGAGTGAGCCGGGCCAGGGTAGAGGCGATTTCTGTGGCACGCCACCAGGCACAGAAGGACAATGTAGAGGTGGTAGGTCAGCCGGGGCAGGGCAGTAGGGTGTGTTGGCTTTGGGCACTGGAACAGGGTGACAAGCAGGTAGATAAGGACACTAACCTTGGCACGCTGCACCTTCCTTTTTTATTCCAGGCTCAGCACCACAGCGGCCATGTGGACTCAGGACAGCTTTGTGCGGATCACAAACTTGGAGGGGAAGAAATGGCAGGGTCTTGAGTGGCCAGCCGAGTGCTGACATGGGATGGTTACAACACCGCCATATGAAGGTCTAGTGTGGCCTCGGCAGTGCATCAACCTGGACGGCTCAGTGCAGCACCTGGGACCGCAGGCAGCGCACAGAGCAATAGCAGGTGGAGGCATGGCCAGGAGGGCTCCAGAAGCGATATAGGGTTCATGGAAGCTCATCTACAGTTAGATTACGAGGAACTGAGTCTGGAAGAAGGTAAATTGGTAGATGAGGATCAAGCGGAGGAGAAAAACAGATGGTGGCAAAGGGGTACAGGCAGGGGGGGTCAGATATTAGGGTTGTTCTTAGAATTTTGCAGGAGTGTCAAGTCGGACGGAGAGCATGTCGGACATTAGCGGTTAGTGGTGGTGCTCTGCAGCTGATTAGGTGGCTGGATCCAGAGTGGAGTCCAATCTTGATTGCAGGTAAGGGTGCTGGAGGTTACAGGGCTAAAGCAGTAGACACAAAGAAGGTGTCCGTGAGGTTGAATGCTGGGGGGAAAGGAGGCAGCAGGGCACTACTTTTAAGGAAAGGTTTGTATGTCATGGCTGCCAGGGTACATACACATGCACAGTTTCATGAGGGTAAGTCCACGGTCGGCCAAGTGCAGATGGAAGGGGTAGTTGGACAGGCACCACAGGCAGGGCCACCCGAAGCAGGGGCAAAAGGGGAACAGTGCACGCCAGCTGCAAAAGGAGAAGGGTGGGTGTCCTTGATAAGGCAGGGGCAAATGACATGGTAGTGAAGGAGCGTAAGGAGTTTAAGGAGTTGCCTTCTATGCTCATTTAATGTTGGCAACCAAGGAAAAGATATGGAAAGGGGAGTATGTAGAGATGCTGGAGCTCGCCAATAGAAAACTTAGAGCTAAAGAGGACTCCAAGGAGAAAGACTTTGAGTTGTCGAAACAACCTAAGATGCCTACGACAATCAAAAACTGGACGGTGGTGTTTTTAATTTTCTTGAGTTTATACTGCAAAAAATACCCTGAAAGGTGTGTTTTGCTTTTCAAATCCATTGACGTGACCAGAAGAGTGCAGATCTTGTACGGGGGGGTACGCCTGGACCCATTATGATGAGGAGTTTTGTGCACAGCTAGAATGGGATCATGAAGCAAAATTCGGAGAGATTGACACTGATCTACACCAGCAGACGATGGGCTCAGTCAAATTCAGCAAAATCACATTTACAGCAAGTGGCCTACCATTTGTATGCCGGCCATTTCAGCCCGGCCCCACAAGTGGAGGGGTGAGGATGGTGGCCAAGATGCAGGGAGGAGCACTTTGGACATGCTGGGATTTTAATAAAGTGTTAGCAAAGGGGATCCCCTTTGGTATCGGGATTTTAATAGAGGCCTCTGTATGAGGGAGCACTTTAAATTCTGACACAAATGCTCCAAGTGCCCAAGTAGGCACACCCTCGTGCAATGCTATTGGCAAAGGGTAGTGAACAGGGGGCTCAGGATGGCCAATGGAACCAACACCAGAGGTCGTGCAGTGGACAACAGGGTAATCAGGTGATAGGAAACGGCGTGTCACCTCCGGTTGTAGCTCTTCTAACGCCCGGGGTACCGACGGATAGAGCGGTGCCTCCCGTCCTGAGCTGTTGCCAGGTGAGGTGAGGCCTTTACTCGTAAATTACGAGTTCAACCAGTAAATCGCGTTCACTCCACGAGGAACTACTGGTATTGTATTCTGAATATTATTATTCTTATTCATTTATATGTTGCACATATTTTACGCAGTAGCACCTTTATCCTTAGGTCCTGAAGAAGGCTGTGACACCTATGTGGGTCAACGAGGCCGAAAAATGTAGACCTATTTTTTTCGTGATACGCAGTAAAATTTCTCTGCTGCGAGTGTACTGTTTTTAACCCTGACACACAGAGTGAGCCAATAAAGGTGTTTTCACTCTCTGTAGTTAGTTTTAGCATCACACACTTCACCATTATATTTTCATTTGCGCTGTGCCTGTCACCCCAGCAGCTTAAGGTTTCATCTCTGATGGATTTTAGTATATCCTTTACAGCATAGGAATCAAAACATCCCTGAGCTCCTCCCTCACAGTGAGGGGGTAGTAGCCCTTGGCGGAGCTAGGTGTCCTCACCAAGAGGAGAATCCCAAATGATGAAGCATACCACCTTGGTGGGTGATGGGATTACGTCCTAATTATTAGGATTTTTTTTCACTAGAGACTACTTATTTTGGCTTTTGTTGTGAATATTGTTCTCCTATAGCATATTAGATCCGAATACTTTATACGTTTTTGCAAAGCCTGAACAGTGACATGATTTCACTTCATCACGCAACACAACCAGCAAAATATTGCTGGAACATATAAGGTAAAAACATGATAAATTGTATGGTAATATGTTTATAGCAGGTTATTCCTAATTTTTATGTCTAGCCTACACACAGCTTCACACTTTTTTGAAAGACCTCTTGTGGACGATACCAAAGTTAAAATAGACTTTGAGCCACTCTATTGCTTACCATTGTTTGATGTTCGTGTCACTCTCATTTTCTTGCTTCTTCTTTGATGGCTTTCCTTCCTCTTGTTGTGTTTTTTCCCTCCCCTAGGCCATACTTTTGAATGGATTACATTCATCCTTTCACTGCTCACATTCAAAGAACTACTTTTTTCTTTTTTTATGGGCTTCATGAAGGTGCTTATGTTTCCTTGCTCTCTCCCTCGTGTGCTTCTTCTCACCCCAAATACTCAACTCACTCCCACGCACTCTGTGTTGCTCCCCCTTCCCCCTCATCCAAATCTCATCTATTGTTTCCCCACCCAGGATCTTTTGCTTTTTTTTTTATTTAACTCCTACCCAGCTCCTCATCTCAAGCTCCTCTGTTGCACCCTTGCACACTTCCTGTTGCTCCCACACCCGCACTAACTTCTGCCACATTCGCTCCCCACCCACACCCTCCTCTCCATTGTTCCCGCACCCCTCCCCTGTTTTTCAAAGTTTTCACAGTACCAGCAGCTGCCATATGCCCCGAGGCTGGTCCATTTTCAAAAAGAACTTTAGCAGTAGTAAAAATGTGTAATGTTTATCATTCCAAGTGGCATCCGCTATCTTGGTATGGTACATGAAAAAAATATATAAGATGGTATCCACGTAATTCGGTATTCATGCACTCGCGTGGTGAGCCATGCATGCCCATATGCCATCACATGTGTATTCCCATACGCCATATGCACCTATACACCATCACACATGCGTGCCCATACGCATTCAAGCATGTGCATGCAAACAAAATGAAGTAGCATCCAGCAGTTATATGAGACATATTCGCGTGTTCACACTATTAACTCCTGAAACGGCTCCATTGCATCCAGAACGCCTCTGCAAGCCAGATCCTCGATGTCCCCCGCCGCAGCCACATCACACCCCACCTGAGAAACAAGCACTGGCTCCCCATCAATAAGAGGATAACCTTCAAGCTCCTCACGCACGCACACAAGGCACTCCACGACACCGGACCAGCGTACCTCAAAAGCCAACTCTACACCCCCGCCCGCCAGCTCCGCTCCGCAGACCGCGCCCTCGCCACCGTCCCCCGCATCCGAAGAGTGATCGCCGGCAGCAGATCATTCTCCCACCTCGCCGCCACGACATGGAACACCCTCCCCATATGCCTACGGTAGACCGAAGACCTCCTAACCTTCAGGAGACTCCTCAAGACCTGGCTCCTCGAACAGTAGCAAAAACAACAGTTGATGGACAGAATGCAGAACAATGTCATACATTCACCCCAGTACAGAGATCTGGGCCTAAATCCATTGTTTTTTTGCACTCCACACCACCCCAGTTCAGACATGGCCATATTCAAATCAGCCTTGACCCTGTGCCTCATGGGAACAGTCCAGCCCGAACTGCCAAGTCATGTCTACCCTGGACCGGAATCAAGCATCCTAGGACCGGTTTCTGGCTATTAGCCGTCATCAGCCAGGATAGCTTGACTCCAGTAGTGTGGAGAGCACGGACTCACATCTGAGCATACCTGTCCCACTCAGGGTGACAAATGCAAAGCAAAAACTACAGTTGATGGACAGAATGCAGAACAATGTCATACATTCACCCCAGTACAGAGATCTGGGCCTAAATCCATGTTTTTTTGCACTCCACACCCCCCCAGTTCAGACATGGACATATGCAAATCAGCTTTGACCCTGTGCCTCATGTGAACAGTCCAGCCCGAACTGCCAAGCCATGTCTACCCTAGACCGGAATCAAGCATCCTAGGACTGGTTTCTGGCTATCAGCCGTCATCAGCCAGGATAGCTTGACTCCAGTAGTGTGGAGAGCATGGGACTCACGTCTGAGCATACCCGTCCCACTCGGGGTGACAAATGCAAAAACAACAGTTGATGGACAGAATGCAGAATAATGTCATACATTCACCCCAGTACAGAGATCTGGGCCTAAATCCATCGTTTTTTTGCACGCCACACCACCCCAGTTCCGAACAGTAGCAGCATTCCCTCACCCCCCGCCTCCCTTGAGACACTCACGGGTATGTAGTGGCTTTACAAATGCCTTAATGATTGATTGATGCTCCTTTCTTTATGATTTTTTGCCAATGCTTCACAGAACTGACAAAAAGCATTGGCAAGCGACGAAACTGAGGGACCTATTGCCTTTGACAATGCATGTTTACATTTGAAAAAACTTCCAATGGTATTAACATGCAGTACTTTTATCATCTCATCCTTGCGTCCAGTATTCACCTCTAATACCTTCATGATCATCAGGGGTAGTAAGCAATATATAAATGCAATTACAATTACAATGAACACGTATGTAAACGGTATATTTGCAGCACTGCCAGTACCACGCATCAGGCATTAGCGTAACGCATTTTAGTGTGGTGCTCCGCATCATCGCACTGAAATGCAAAATCATTTTGGCCTGCCTACTCTGTCAAGCCTTCACAGTGCTTCCATGACTAAACTAAAGCTGGAGTGGCAGCGTACTGTGGCATGCACACTACTCCCAGCATGCTTGGTGGCTGGCTGAGCAAGTAGCTACTAGTTCCCTGGCTGCTTACAATGTATCAATACTTAGAAGGAAACAAAATTAATGCCGCTGCGCAGCGAGGTGCCGCGGGGACGTCACATACTCCTGCTGCAGGCTGCAGTTAAAAGTTTGGGAGGCTGACTAGGATGCGTCTAATCATGTCATGGCAGCACTGCAGTAAATTAAAATCAAATTACCCCGAGACTGGGGGACCCAACCTAACCGACCACTGCAGCCGCTAGAACCCACAGTGCAGCTCAGCTCTCAGTTGCGCCTGAGTGAGTATGATGCCGGGGACGGTGCATGTTTGCCATGCCGAGGGAGTGTGTCATTTTGGCCAGACTCTGAGGAAGCGGGCGGTCGTCCCATAAATCAGAAAGCTGGGGCTCTCCTTGCAAGTAAGTGGCAAAGAGAGTGCCCTCCGAGTGTCAAATTTGCTATTTAGCGCTTGCCTGGGATCACTATCAACTCACCAGCTGTCCTCCATGCTGGGCTCTTCAAAAGGCACAGGCCAGCTGACCAGCTTGCAGTTGCGGTCTCAGATCACTGTGACTGCAGGAGCACGACTGCCTGCGCCACCCCTCTGAAGAGCTTGACACGAGAGTGGTGAAACTGCTAGCATTGCAAGTGATGCCAGCACAGCAATTGCAACTCCTGCACTGCAGCACTGCACAGGCAAAAGACCATAGGTGACAGCAACGAGTCCACCACTGTTGCAGCTTAGAGACCATTACCGCTGAGGTCCTTGTTGTTCCTGTTGGAGCTTCACACACTTTTGTTGTAGGCTGGGTCCTACGTGGGACAGAGAGGCCATGGAGTCCACACTAATGCTCTACATTCTGATCTGATTTATTGATTGCCGACAGTAAGGAGGATCAAGGGTGCGAGTGGCGGACGGCATGGCTCATGGGTGGGTGGGTGAATATGGGGTTGCGGTGGCTGGGGGAGTAGCGTGGGGTCGCAATGGCAGGAGGGAGAATTTTAAAAAATTACTTACCTTGCTGCCACCTGGTCCCACGTCTCTGCTCCTGCTCTCCTGCCTCTGACTTCAGCAACAGGAAGCAGGCAGCCAGGGTCCCCTAAGCCAATCACAACACTGCAATGCAGCGTTGTGATTGGTCTGAGCGCTGTGACACGGCTCTGAGCCAGGGGCTGAAGGGGTGGGTATGTTCTTCATGCAGCTGTAATGCAGCCTGCATGGAGAAGTTGGACAATGCACATGACTGCTTTGGGCAGCTAGAGAGGGCCGACCAAACAGTCATTGAGCACTTAGGAGTGGGCAAACCTCTCCTACACTGCCCTGCTCGCAGAGCAGCCCCACCCACCCACCCGCCCGCCAAGCAGCACAAACATAAAATGATAATAACTGAAAGGTATAATCCTTTTATGCTTTTGCTTCTCGCGCTGCTTGAAAGCAGTGAGGCGACGCTCCTCCACAATAGCGGAGGAGCCGCCACTGCAGGGGGCCAAGTGTGGGCAAAGGGTGGCTAAGGCATCTGTGTTTTAGTAGTTCAGCTAACTTGCTATGGCTGCTATTAATAAATACAATTAATGCTTCAATCATTCTAAGCTGCCTGGATCCCATAGCCTGTAGAGTGCTGAGTCTGGGAAATGTGCTGTCACGCAGCCTGACTCTGCTCTGCTCAATTTTCAGCTACCTGCTGTGACCACACTTAAGTTCAGTGATTTTGGGTGTAATTTCTGATATTAGTTATATGTTTCCCTCCTCTTTACTGCTTGACTTTCTTGCAAGAAAGCGTCATTCATAGTCATTGAAATGTCACTTATAATTACACTGCAATTATGAAAATATCACACAAAGCAATCCGAAAACCTGGCAGCTATGAATTATTTGAACAGTCACGACCAGCATTAATCGTGGGTGGGGGGGGGGAAGCGGGTCGGGCGGGGGGGGGTTGCGTGGGGACAGTCGCACGGGGGTCACGCTGGGAGGGAGGGTGGCAAATGTAATTATACATTTTTTTAATTGTACCTGTCTGCCGGCAGGCCAGGTCCCGTGTTTTCTTGGTTCCTGCTCCTGCTCTCCTGCGTCCGGTAGGAACAGGAAGCAGGCAGCCTCCCTCCCCTGAGCCAATCACTACACTGCAATGGCAGGGTTGTGATTTGCCAGGACGCCGCCCAGCCAGGCGCCTATGGGGAAGCCATTTTCTCCATGTAGGCTGCATTGCAGCCTGCATGGAGAAAGGGCAGAGTGTGCATGACTGGTTTGGGCGAGAAGCAGAAAGATAAAATGGTAGTTTTATCATTTTATGTTTCTGCTTATCGCACTGCGTGAAAGCAGTGTGGCGAAGCTCCCCCGCCCTAGTGGAGGAGCCGCCCCTCTATTCGCATCACTGAACGAAGGTTCCCTTACCCAACAGGCAAGATGTAAACTACAGGACAGCAACAGTTGATCTAAAGAAGTTCCTACCAGCCACATACGATGCTTCCATTATCACTTGCTGATGAGAAGACGCCACTCAAGCCTGACTGGATCTTTTTCATCTAATATCCGTCCAAGGCCTGCTTCAGGGTTTAACATCAGTCAGGCTGTTCCGTGCTCAACGCTCGGCCAATTTCCAATTATGGTGCACACTGGGCTCTTTATGCACAGGGCTCGGGGTAACGCTAGCTCTGTATGAACATCATTTCATGAAGCTGGTCTCGGCAACAATGGCTGGTTTGTGTTCGCTCGTTGCAGTGGCGTGTGTTATGGTTCATCTCCCGCTGCCGCTTGTGGCCCCTCTCTTCACTGGCAGGTAAAGGCAGACAACAGGCCTCTATGGCGGGTCTTGACGCAGGCCTCAGACGGAGAGATATTCACATCACGAGGGGCCGGCACAGGGTGACAAGGGAGGGGAAAGAGAAGCACGACACAGAACACAAGAGGCGTAATAACCATTACTGAGTAGTAGTTCAAAGTACTCTTTTTTGTTTAATAAAATATACGCGCATTAACGTACTCCAGGGAATGCGTGGCAGAATGAATTATGGATTATTCGGTGAAAAGAGGTCAGGAACAGCTCCCTTCTATTTCTCATACATATATCAGCGGAAGGGCATCTGTTGTGTACACATTGTTAATGGGAATTGTTTACATAATGGTGAGCACGGCCAATAGTGTGGCAGATAGGCGTGCACCCCTAATTCACAAGGAGCCCGCAGTGACTGCTGCCCCGTTCTGCTATGAAAGGCCGTATTGGGCACAGGGCACAGTCGAGGAATACAGACAGGAGACGAATGTTTCACTAAAGGGCACCGCTCGCTGGTTGTCTGCGACACTGGGGCTGCACTTACAGTGTTTAGTTTTTTAACAGTAGCTACTTATAGGCAGCAGGCAAGCACCCCTTCGAGCACGAAGCACGCGTGGGGAGATTTCAAGCACTAGCTGGCCAAGTACTTGCTAAAATAATCGAAAAGTAAATAAAATAGTCCAATCTGCCGTAATGCGTTTATGAAGATGAATACAACTTCCTCAGTGTGCTTTCCACGAGCGCGAGAGAAGAGCACCTCAATCCAGTGATCACGCCTTGCAGGAGAGATGATGTGTAGGGTTTGTATTTAATCCTAACTTGGGGGTAAAACTGGGAAATGTGAATGACCCTGCCGGGCGCCTTTATGCAGAGCATGGTGTCCCCTGACATGTGAGAGGGGGGTGGAGGAGACTCTAATGTTATGTTTTTTTTTTTGTTTTTTTTTTAATTATTTAATTATTTTTTATTATATAATAATATATATATAAAAATAATAATAAATAAATTTAAATAATTAATTAATTAATCTAATGCTAGTGTGCATTACCAAGCAGCAAGAGGTGCCGAGATATAGTTCGAAGCAGCTCTAGGATATCCTCTGGTTGGTTATAATAATATAAACCACATTTGTGTTGATTACCCCCAGTAGTTAGCCCAAACCATTGTTGATGTAAGCAGGCGGGATACCAATGAGCAGTAATGAGCAAAGGGGCATATTTACAAGCCCCTATTGCCACCATAACGTCACCTTTAGTGATTTTGTGGTGGGGATAGCGGCTTCACCTTATTTACAAGGTGGGGTTAAGCCACTTAACATGGCTTAACACTGCCTTGTAAATAAGGCCCCCTTTGTGGGTCAATGGTTAGAGCGGCATACCCTGATGCAGAGGTCTAGCCCAGAACCAGGGTTCAATTCCCCGCCTCGGCGGGTCTTGGGCTCAAAATTCCACGGACCTGATAATTCTCACCTCGGTGCCTATTGCAATCATGGAGTCCCACTCTGCAACTCCGGCAATAGCTTGCTTAATCTCCACAACAGCCCCCACAATGCAAAGGATGCCTGGCCTCAACCGTGGGGGTGCCCATGAGTGGACACCTCACAGGGAAAGCCAGGATGGGTTCCACAGCGGTATTCGTACAAGCGCCTTGAGACCCTTGCGGGTGAGTAGTGTGCTATACAAGTATCAATATACATTTACATTTCACGCTACACTTAGCGTGAAAGGGTAGGGCATTGGATGTTGCTGTGGGCGTTCTACCTCAACACCCATTGATTTTGACGCTGCCCCATATTTACAAGGGCAGCATAAATATGGGGCAGTGCCAAAATTAAGACCAGGAAAAACCAGGTCTTACCCTGGTGAAATGAGGACAAATTTGTATTTTCTCCTCATTTTTGCTGTTTCCATGTGTGCCGTGCTTTTGCAGCACACATGGAAACAGCAGAACGCCAATGATTGTTTATGTGTAGGAAGGAGTCCCTTCCTGCACATAAACAGTCATTTTAAAAAATGACGTTTTGCAAGTTCTATGTGTGCTACACTGAGCAAAACACATAGAAGTTACAAAACGGCATTTAAAGATTGTTTATGTGCAGGAAGGGATATCTTCCTGCTCATAAACAATCTTCCCCTGCACGCAGACACCCTTGCACTATGGTGCAAGGGTGCCTGCGTTGATGCTAGGGAGTTAAATTTAGCGCCAGCGCAGCAGCAAATGCAGGGCTGCACCATATTCTTGTAAATATGGTGCAGTACTGTATTTTTAAAGTGACGAAGCATATCTTTAGCCTTCTTGACTTACCACACTTTTCACCACTTAACTTGTAAATATGCCCCATAGATTAAGAACAGCTGGGGACAGATCCAAATGGATGTTTTTCCCCACTTTATCAGGTCCCATCTTTGGATCACAGGGAAGGCAGAGGCTACTGGACCCCAACCAAAGTGCTTGCTGTTGCTTGCTACTGGGGCCCTGTGGTCCATCCTACTACAGCTCTGCAAAAACTGGGCAACGTACACCCTTTATGCACTTGACTCTCATGATAAGAAGGATGTTCAGTCACTGACTTATCAGGAAGGAAGTGTAGGGGACTCGAGCTCAGACCTCAATAGTCAACAACAGATATGATAGTGTATTGTCCAGCCCAGTGCTTATCTTTTAGTTAATAGAAAGTACTCTGATCTCACAGCAAAACTAAATATTAAACGGTTCAAAAGGACTGCAGTTAGTTATAACCTGTTAGGCAAAGCACATCTTTCTGGTATTCTCTCTCTGCAATATGAGGTATCTAATGACTACAGCCCCAGAGCAAAGATATCAGTTAGGCTCAGATGAATATTACTGGTGAATAAATGTGCAACTCAGTTTAACATCTTTTAGCCCTTGTGATTACATGGCATAAAAGTCCTACGTCTAATATCCAGACAGCAGTCTGCACATTCCAGTTGCTTGTTCCAGTTGCAGGCTAAGCCCCACTTTTACCTATTAGTTAGCATTGCAGTTCTAACAGCCTGGCTGGCATCTGTGGTTCACATAGCCAACCGCACAGCAGCATCTTCACTTGTGCTGGGGCATATTAGTGACCTCACGTTGGAACAGGGACCGCGGAATGAAATTAGCATGGTAGGCCTGCACAGCGGCACTCATCTTCAGTGGTGGCAGGCTGCTTGGCTGTATGAAGACAGGTGCTAAGGTATGGGAGACACTGCTCAGTGAAATTCAATCAATCAATCAGGACTTATAGAACACGGCTAATCACTCAATTGGGTATCCAGGTGCTAGCAGGTTGCGGATGCTTATTCGAACAGTTAGGTCTTGAGAGCCATTCAGAATTCCTGAAGTGAGTTGATGATCCGGAGTTGAGTAGGGAGGCTGTCCAGGTCTTTGCTGCAATGTGGGATAAGGAGCATACTCCCCTTCTACTTCAGTAGATGCGGGGAGTACTGGCACGTGAGAAGGAGGCAGAGAGTCGTTTTTTCAATGGTTGGTTGAAGTTTAGGCGGTGGTTAATGTTGGCAGCCTTTGCCTAGCATTTCAGAAACATTGGCCATAATTAAAGTCGTGCTGCTATTCAGTGTGCTGGACTCGCCCTCTGCTTTCCAACAGGTTATGCTGCATTCAGATTCTAGACCGTTGACGTCGTTTGTGGCTCCAGTTCATTCTCATACCTTTGGTCTTTCTTCAGCTGCGGCATGTTTTCAGAGGGTCATGAAGAAAGAGTTTGATGGTATGGGTAAAGTGTTATTCTTTGAGGGTGACATACTAGTTTATGGAACAATCAGCTGCAGCATGATGAGGTTTTATGGAATGTGTTAGAGCGGTAGCAAGATGCAGGACTGGTCATAAAAAATGAGAAATGTAAATTAAACTGTAGCTTATTTAGGTCATACTGTTTCAGGTGAGGGCATATGTCCTAAAATTGACCTGGCAAACAGCATAATTTATGCTCCGAAACAGAGAACAAAGACCAGCTGCACTCATTTCTGGAGGTGGCAGAATTTCTTTCAATATTCATTAAAAATTTCACCAGTATTTCTCAGCCTTTGAGAGTGCTGTTAAAAAAGGGTTCTCAGTACAGTTGGACTGAAGAGCGTGATCAAGCTTTCAAAAGCACCAAGGACATAATTGGAAAATGTATTGTATTCGTTTTTTACAATTAAAAATCATTTACATTCTTAATCATGTGCCTAACCTTGAACCAAAAGAAATCTCACCTCAACCCAGTCCAAGGCCATAGTGAGAACCCCAGTGTTATGTACCGGGCATGTAGTATATTTATCATATTGTTATGAGCAATATTGGACAGTCGTCCAAATGTGTAATAGTATCTTTATACGCATCTGTAATGATAATTTATGGATATATGCTGAATTCATCTGAAAAATCATAGCTCATTGTTTGTTGCAATCTCTAACTTTAGGTCCCGTTCACATTCTGATTCCCCACAGCTGGCTTAGGGATTTAGGGCTACGCCTTGCTGTTGATGTAGATCACGTTTGAATCTGACATTTGTAATTACAGTACATTATAATCATCTTAGACTTAGATTGTTCTACAGATATGAATGTGCCTCCAGAGACTAGAATACCCAATTCGGCCAGGACAGTCAAAATAAAGGGCATTATAAAAGCAGATTAATTTGTAATTATGCAACTCAGAGTATTCAAGAAGCCAATTGTAAGACCTTATGAATAATAACAGTCAAATGCATTAACAAACTGCAGGGTCTAGTGAGTTTACTTTGTTTGTGTGTCCAAAGCACAATGTTGACTATTGTGTCAGAACAAAAAACGTTTGACCTGCTCGAATGGTGCTTCTTTAAACTAAGCTAATGCAGCTCCTTTGCATAGCATTCATAATCCAATTATATAAATATGAATTACAGTTTTTTTGTTACTGTGTTTCTTTTAATCAAGCAATACATTTTTAAATCAATGCTACTATATACTGTGGGATCTGATCCTGGCTTTCCTGGTTTTCTCCATGGCCCTACCGCTTTCAGCGGGGAAACCATGTTTATGTACTTCACTTGGTTAGATAATTTGAAACCCAAACCTATTGCTTGTCTTTCACTGCTCACTGGGTATGTGTTCATCCATGCATTCTCTCTTAGAACATCACATAATTATGGAACAAGTAATGGTAAAAGAGGCAAACCTAACAAACCAAAGGCTGAATTGGATCATCTAATTAATTGATGACATACAGTCTGGATGCACATAATGAAGTCAGTAGCATGTCCTAAAAAGGCATTCATTATTTCTCGCTACCTCTAATTACAACCTGCCGAGCGATCTAAAACATATATTTCCCAACCCAAACAATGACAGACCTCACTCACTCATCCACATCAATGCTTGGCTGCAAAGCGATTTTTAGAAAACTTTATTAGTCGTTTCTAAAACTTACAAGAAAATAAAAGGCAGACAGAATTTTTTTTAAAGCTATTACATTGCTTGATTACAAATCTAACTATCATTAAAGTACACACCTTTGTACGGAGTACTTAAAAAAATCGATCATAATAATGAATTTAAAATAAACACAGGCAATAAAGTAAACGCGTGTTCTCACAAGACTATCGCTGCTCTCAATACTTGTAGCACGTGTAGTTCACTAACAGGGGAAAAAAATGCAACGCCACATTCATGTGTGCACTTTGCACAATACCTTGAACCAGGACAATTTTGAGCACGTATTTCATTTAAAAACTGCAAATGGGTTTCGTGCAAAATTGCGTTGCAAGCACACTTTCTTGCTTCTTATGTCCTACACAATTTTAAATAACTCAGATTACACCATGTTTATTTTATAAATAATGTTTACTTTAGCCGAACAAACCCATGAAACACCATTGAAAATACCCCCAAAATTATTTAATGGCAGTATGTTAACAAACCTTGGTGTTGGCTATCAGCCTTCTGGCTTTTTCAATGCTAGTTTTGCTTTGTCATGTTTTTAACAAAACATTATTGTTCGGAAAGCTGCAAGGTGTTCGTCAATCTGAAAAACAAAACGCTCGCTAAAAATACAAATATATTTTTTGATCCCATAAAGCGCACATTGCAATAGTAGTCCCTTGTACTGAAGGGAATTACTTTGTGCGTGGATGTGCTCCTTGTGACGGTGCAGGATGGCGTGACTCACAGTGAAATAATACAATAGCTGCAATGGGCTGACCCATGACGCCATGCTGAATTAAAAATGTGAATGACACAATAACAGACCAATGGATGAAGAGGCTGACTCTAAATAGGTATATTACACATATAATTATAGTAAAACCATAAAGGCTTTGTCAATGCCAGAACTAACAAGCATTGGCATAGCCAATAGGTCTCGCCTTTGGGACCTTATAAGTATTTTGCCAGAGCGTTTGGCTTTGTTAATGTGAATAAGCTATGTTGTAGAGCACTTGTGACTGCCTGTTTAGTAGTAAAATATTGCAATAACTGGTGGTTAGAGGAGCTCCTCGAGCTTTGGGCCCCAGTGTCACTACACCTGCTGCACCATTTAAATAAAGCCTCTTTCAACTGCAAGGTAACTGCAATTTGACTGCCTGTTTAGTAGTAATAATAATAATAATCCTGAGCTTATAAAGCGCCTGGTTACACTTAGCCAGTGTGTCCCCGTGCTGTGCCGCTGAGGAACCCATCCTGGCCTGTTCCTGTGAGGTGCCCACTCCTGGGCACCCCAAGGTGAAGCCAGGCATCCTAGCGTTAGGGCCGGTGTGGAGATTAAGCAAGCTATTGCCCAGAGTTGCAGAGTGGGACCCATGATTAGAGTAGGCACCGAGGCGAGAGAATTATCGGGTCCGAGGACGTTGAGCCCAAGACCCTGCCGCGACGGGAATTGAAGCCTTGTCCCGGGTCAGACCTCTGCATCAGAGTCTGCCGCTCTAACCAGTGAGCCACACTTCTCCAGTAAAATATAGCAATATTAGGTGTTTAGAGGAGTTCTGACAACTTTTTGGCTCGGTGCCACTGCACCTGCTGCACCATTCAAACATATATAAAAACAAGTGTGATTATTACCCTGTTTAACAGTACACAATTTATTAACCTGAGAAAGATGAAAGGTGGAGATTGTTCACCAGATTTTGAACTTGCTTTCTGAATGAGGAAGAGGAAGAAAGAGGAAGGGACATGCCATTGAAAGAGAGGGAGAGAAAAACTGGAGTATACTTCAATAGAAAATTCTAGAATTTGCAAGAATTAGAAATAATCAGCAGAGGCAAAAGACACCATCGATCAGGATCCCTTTCAGGGCCTGTGAATACACGATTGCTGAAAACATATTTTAATCAAGGATGCCTCGCATTTCTACACTCATGTGGAGACTAGCATTACGCACAGAATGATTTAGCAGTCACTGTAGTCGCACCTGAGGAATCGAATACCTGGCGCTGAGTGATTGCAGTCCGCAACACACAGTGCTTAGCAGTCTATGCAGAACTCGTCTGATTTTAACAGCACATGGTCAATTGCAAAAGATTTGTTATTCTTCTGCAAAACGAGAAAGGGCTGCTGCAGAGCCGACACAAAGAATGCACGCACAGCAGGCAAAGATGTACGGATGATATTACATTGATGGGTGTAGACAGGACTTTGGACTGCGCTGGCTTGTATTTTATTTTGTCCTTTGTCGTCCAAATTCACTCTTTTAACCATAATAAAATTGGCAGCCGAATGATGTGCCACAGCAACAGTGTAACCTACCTCCTTTACAACTCGACTTTAAAGAAAAGCATTGCCGAGGCTTGGTAAAGGCACAACACGCAAAGACAAATAACATACCACAACGGAGCTCGAAGTGGAGTGACTAAAAGAAACAAGTACGGCACGAAAGTGAAAGTGACCGCGAGACAGGCAAATGTAAACAAGCGCGGCCTCGCTAATTAGAAACAGCTGGCCCCTGCGCGCCGCTGCTCGCTCCCGCGAGGTGGATGCCGTGGGAATCAACATTTTGAGAAAAAGGTGGGACATGTACCAGCTCTTGGCCAATTGTGTGCTTTCTTTTCTGAAAGGCAAATGCAAAAGCCAATACAATTACTGAAACAAAAAAAAAGCCACACGCACGCGTTTCAGAAAAGTGCAGACCGATTCCAAGAGGTCATCTCCTAGGGGAGCATATGCGCGCTGCGCTAGGCTCAACCTAAAAAGTACCAAAAATTGATTTTTAGGTATGTTTCGTTATTTATTTGCTTTGCTTTTATCAGCAATTCTAAAAACACTTCCTTAGATTATACATTTCTGATAGCAGTTTAAGTCACAGGCCTCCACTAATGAGGTCCATGAAACAATACATGCCACATAACAGATCGGCATATTCCTGCAAATTGTATGCATTTGTTTTCAAACAATGTGTTGGAGACCTCAGTTGGCACTATCTGGATTTCAAGGAAGGTACATCAGCAAACACTAAATCTAAAAAAGGATGGCTAAACATAAAACAAAAATGTATCAGAGAGATATGAAACTGTACATGGCACATTGATAATAGTACAGAGGTCCAAAGTAAGGATGTCATGAGTGATGTCATTGACCATGTCATGAGTGATGTAATATGTGAGGTCATAAGCAGTGCATTATGGGGCATAAGTTATAGTTAACTCGGGTAACTATAACTGCTGAATTTCACTGGTTTTGTACAAGTGAAAACTGAGCCTAACTGTAATATCCCTGTAGCCTTTGTTTTTTTCAGTGAATTTTTCAATTTAAAAAAAAAAAATTCTATTTCCTAACTATAACGACCCTGTAACCTTTGGTTTTTTTCAGTGAATTTCCACGTTTTAAAAACTTTTTTATTCTAACTTTAACCTTTGATAGTGGGTGTGTGAGTGACTGTGTGAGTGTCTGTGTGGGTCTGTGAGTGGGTATGTGAGTACCTGTGTGTGTGTGTATATGAGTGGGTGTGTGGGTGCCTGTGTGCGTCTGTGAGTGCCTGTGTGGGTCTGTGAGCGGGTATCTGTTGCAAAGTCATCCTGTGCAGTGGGCAGCCCCCAACTTTTTGCTGAATAGTACTGGTGGAAACTGACTCTGACTGACCCTGGGCTCTGCCTAACCAGATCCAGGGCCAGTGCTATGATGAAAGACACACATTTAGAATACAGTGAAAACACCTACATACATTAGGGTACACTATGGTATGGGGTACCCCTCTGATTGGCATGACCTACCTCCTAGGGCCCTAGTGCATATTAGGGCAGGGGCTTTGAACCTACCTATCAGCCGCTAGTATAGATAAGGCATGGCAGTTTAGAGGCCAGCAGCTCTTTTGCACTTGCATGTGTGCACTGCTGAAGCCTGAGGTCAGTTTTAAAAGTAGCACTGGATGACAGGACTGCTTTTAAAAAGTAAATTGTGCTCTAACTCGACTTTGGGGCACTTAAAAATGGATAACCTCTAATGTTTTGGCATATATGAGGAACCCCCTGGGTCTCCCCTAGGTGTCCCATGAGTGGGGGGTCAGGTATTTATAAGGTAGAGCCTTGTATAATGAGTTTAATATTACTTGGGTTAAGTGAAATTTTACATTTCACTCCCCACATTGTGATAAAAAGCTGCCCAAATTCGACTTTGATGCTAGGAGCCCTGTGGGTGTCCCTAGTTGTCCCATGGGGTGGGGGTCCTGTAGATATAAGCATAGTACTTATAAAATATGTTTTTGTAAGGCCTGGTGCCGGAACAATTACCAAAGTCATTTTTCCCATTGCAAATCCCCTGCCACATAGGTTAACATAGCAGGCAGTTATTAATTAATAACCTGTAGCGGGGTGCGAAGTAATGGGCAGAAGGCGAGTTTTTGTTCGTGAAGGCTTTAATTGCTGAAACAGGATATCAGTACATGTTTTTCTAGTATGAGTCCGTCTTGGCGATCTGCTTCGTTCGGGTCGCTGTTTTCTCCGAGTGGCCTCCTCCTTCCTCCGAATCGGACTCCTCCTCGTCTCCACCTGGTCCGTCTCCGTGATTACGGTGCTCGCCGCTTCGGGAGAAGACACAAGAGAGGACTCGTCAGTTCGTGGTATTCTCCAGACACACTTGTGAGGGGAAGGGAGTGAGAGGGCACCACCGGTGAATATTTACATCAAGTGAAGGGGCGGGGAGAGGGTGCAGGACGGGTTCTCCGGGAGAAGGTGGGAAAACGGGATTCAAGTTACTCTAAGGTCCCTCCTCTCCTCTTAACCCAGCCCGTGATACGATTACGTACCTCGGTGAGCCACACGCCTCCAGGTCGCGTGTGGCTGGGCGGCTCGTGGTGCCGTTGGCCTCCGGGCTCTCGCGCCGTCAACGGGTCTCTCAGCACCTCCTCTCCTTCGGTAGATGTAAAACCGGGTCCTCTTCTCTTTGCTCTGTCTTCGATCCTCTCTCTCCAACTCTCTTCTCTCCGCTCGCCGTCCTCCGCTCCGGTGTACAAGCACACCTGACTGCCTTCACCTGCCGGGTTTAAGGCGTGTCTGGGCTCCTCCTCTTTACTGCTACGCTTCCAGTTAAAGGGCCAGACCTCTGTCTCCTCATCGTCGCAGCTATAGCGTTCTTCAGCCGACGACCAGACCTGTGGTTGGGAAGGCTGGAATGACAGGAGGGGGGTCATAAGGTGAATACCCACACAGGGTGGTAGCGACCTTCGAGGCGCCCAGTGGCACGCCGCCCCCGTCACATAATCCTAGATAGGAAATGGCTAGAAGTCCACTCAAAGACTTCCCCGAATGGTATTAATAAACTCAAGAATATGATATTGTTGAATTGCTCCTAAAGTGTACTTGAAAGTTATAAGACTTTATTGTTTGTAAGTCCAGATTCAGCCTGTCAGTGGCCTGTCCTGACTGATCAGAGTTAAGTGGATTAGCCAGGCTGCCTTGAAGAGGTGATAAAGAGCCCCTGTGGTTAACCAGCTCTGCTGGGGGGGTTGGGGGGGCAGTGTGCTGCTAGACAGGAATGCCAGAGCAGGGGGAGGAGTCGTAAACCATAGTCTTCAAAGAGAAGAGGAGGCCTTAGTGTAAATTACAACTCTAAACTTTTCACCTCAGCCAGAGTAAGGCTTATGGAAGGAATGCACAGATGCAAGGGGGAGAGTTTATGAAAATTAGCCATCCTAGGGGTGTATTTAGCCAGCTCTTACCTCCCTGCAGGAATATCAGCCAATTGAATTTGGAGGATTTGGTGCACTTTAGGACAAAATAATGCCACACTCTACAGGATGTAGTCATATTCTTGGGGAGTTGGCCTGCTCCCATTGGTCAGCAGTGACCTCCTGCCTGACCCAGAGAACTAGAAATAAGTATCTGAGAGCCAAGCGTCTCAGATCTGCTGCTTGAAACTTAAGGAAGCAAGACGTTGCCATGCTGAGACGTTGGGGTGCAAAGTTCTAAGGCCTGTCCTCTGAAGACTGCACCAGCTGAAACTACAGCCCTGTGGATTACCTTGCTGCAAAAAAACTAAAGAGTGGACTACCTGCAAGCTACAGGTTAACAGAGCTCACCTGGACCATCACCACCAAGGATCCTCACCCTAGAGAACACCAGTGGGATCCCTTGAGGAACTTCAGGAAGAAGTTCAAGAAGTTTGGAGAACTTTGGAGCAACTTCGAAAAAAAGCTCCATAGAGGGACCGGCTCAACCTGGTCTGCCAAACCACCTGCCTTCAACCGCGAGCCGGCCAAGCCATCCAGGTTTGTCCCGCTAAAAGCTCCATAGGTCCTACTTCCAGAGTTTGACCGGGAGTAGAAGAAATCCAAGGCCGGCGAACCCTCACCGAATCCGGCCTGGTGAAGAGCATCGAGGGACTCCGCGAGAAAAAGCTCCGTAAAAGTTTCTAAGTCCGAATGAAGAAAAGGTAACTGGGAGCAACCGCGAAAGCCAAGCGCCTGCCTTCAACCGCGTGTCGGATTGGATCCTGCGTTTGCCCCGCTGAAATGCTTCGGAGATCGGACTTCCATGAGTTTGACCGGGAGCTCATCGCAAGGCAATCCGGTGAACCCTCACTGAATCCGGACTGACTGAGAGCTTGGAGGTTCCCCGGGAAGAAAAGCTCCAGAAAAGTTTCTAAGTCCGAAGGTAAAAACTGTGACCGGGACCTACCGTGAGTGGTAGCGGCTCAGGGCTCCATCGCGGTCGGCCTGAAATTTTGACTTTGAGCTGGTCTATCCCAACCAGATATCCCAATAAGGTGGTATTTGTTTCTAAGTCCTATATAATGCTAAATCTTTGAAAAGGTATATCTCTGGTTCCCTACATTGGATTTTTGTCGTTTTGGTGTCATTTTAAAGATAAAAATATTTCCTCATTTTATAAATTGGTGTTGAATTTTTATTATGTGTTGTGTCTTAATTATTTACTGAATCTGTGTTTTTAAATGCATTACATACCTGTCTTTGAAGTTAAGCCTGCCTGCTCCCAGCCAAGCTACCGAGGGTTGAGAATAGGAATAATTTTCTAAGAGCTATGCTGAGTCCTATCATGTGTTAGTGGCCTTATTGCCAGTAGTAGACTTAATTTGCAGGAGAATCACGAACTCTGCTCTCACCAAGAGATGACAAGAAAGAAACCACTCATCACAGTCACTACACATCATATTGTGCTCCAATAGATCAACATTGAATTCACCTCCATTATAAATTTCATATCATTATTAAACGTGAAAAGAGAGAGGAAACACACTTGCTTTGCCTTCGCCAAGCCCAAGAAGTTAAGATTGGTTGTGCTTTATTGAAGTAGAGCTTAAATTGTGGCACCTGTTAAATGTATATTTGTAAGTGGTTCCCGCTGAGGTTTATTTGTGGTGAAATCAGCAGCAGGGCCAGAATCAATTTTTTCCATGAAAAGTCCCCAGTTTTGCATAAAACGTCAACCCAACTGGAGTACTTTCATTTAGTTAATTAGTAGGTCTACCTCTTTGGGTAAATGATATGTGCATATTCCATACTATAGCTATGTAAAGGACCATTAGGTGTGCATGTAATTTCAGCAATGTGATTGTTCCTCAAGCGTCTTCATCCACAAATCTGTGATAATGTGAATCCTCGTCAAGAGAAGACGATGAGACTACAAAGAGGTGAATCTCCACCAGACAGATGTACTTCCTCTTAACGAAATGAATTTCTCCACTGTGAAAATATATCCATTCGAAAATATGTGTTCCATATAAAAGGCCATTCTCCTGTACCCTCATTAAAATGGTACTATTCCCTTCTGTTTGCCACGCTGGGATAGGCACGTGCTCCTTCTTTTGAAAGTAGCCAATGTGGGTGTATTTTCTTGGCGGGAAACAACGAGTAAGAGGCATGTCAGCTCCCACAAACATAAGAGTTTTAGGTTGTTTGCTTACTTAGCAGGGAGCCACACCAAGTAACATCTGCAGTCTAACCACTAACCCTAAATGTAAACTAACCTTAAATATACAAATGTGGCAATCAATTTTGTTATTCTGCTAGACAGTCCTAATTCGTAAGTGACCTTTACGAAAGTAATATTCCATCAAATCCGAATCTGTGACTGCAGATGAAGAGTGCACATTTTTTAGTGTTTTTTATCCTCTCAGAGCCACCGAGGTGCACAGAAACAGTTGCAGTTGGTAATTCATACATTCCCTAAAAGAGAATTTAAATTTCCCAAAGAGGTTTGATTGCAAAGATTATTATTCCTCAGGTGATGGAAAAACATTTATAACATCTGCTCATGTTAGCACTAGCAACTGCTTCAGTATAACGTCATTTTCCCCACACCCGGAGGCTAAACCTTCCTTTAGGCAGCTTTCTCCTCGAGATTCCAGAGATTTTCCAGAGCCACACCGTTGGATTAGCATCTGAAGATAGCTCTTCGCCCTTGCTTCCATCTTTCACATTGAAGTTACTCTTCGCGGGGAGTCACTCTGGGGTGCCCACTGTGTGCAGAGGAAGTCAATGAATGGCTGAAGGACTCGGCGAATCTCTCAGTCGAAAGTACGACAGCAATGGTGCATTGTGGAGTTAGGAAGTCGTGCCAATGCCGATTGTACGCTACATCTCAGGCTCCTCTAGAGCAATGCAGTGAAACTTTCAAAATTCCAGAATACAACCCCATAAAACAAGGGATGGGTGGCCTCGCTGTCCCCTCTACCTAAAATACTCACAGAGGACATGAGCAGGGGAACATTTCAACAAATGAATGTTACAGCAAATAGAATAATTCTACTAACACTAGAAAACAGCCATTGATGGAAAAAGCATGTGTGGATTCAGCATACATAATTATCTCTATATACTTCATCATCTACTACCTGATTGATTTTTATTTCAGAAAAACGGTTATAACAGTAGAAGCCTGGCAGAGAGTGCACAATTTAATATGCCATTATCATCCAGCTGGTCAGTGCAATAAGCTATCACCAATATAATAGAAGCCTTTCAACATTTTGCATCATAACAGCAAATTCAACTTGCAGAAAAAAACAAGCCCAAAGACAACTGAGCATCAATGATTGGTGAAAACATAGCTAACAAGCATTGGTAATGCATCGGGCTCGCCTATGTAATGAATAACGAGCAGTTTTCATCAATCATGGTATGGGAGAAGGAAAGAGCTTCCTGACAGATAACACAGGAGTGGAAAGGATGTGACACAGCGGCCAGAGCTGCTGACTTGGGAGCTGGTAATCCCAGTTCGAGCGTCGGTGGCGCCACAACATCTTGTGATTCAATGCAAATCACTTAGGGCCACATGCATCAAGTAAAATACCGGTCGCAAACGGGCCAAATCGCACCCTTTGCGACCGGTATTTTGCTATTTGGGATGCATCAACCCAAAAGCAAGCTGCAAAATAGGTAATCGCAAATTTTGCAATTAACTATTTGCAAATACCGTTAGGGCATCGCAAATTGCGATTCCCTAAATGTGATGCATTATGCATTTGCAAATTGTATTTTCGCAATTTGGAATCGCAAATTACAATCAACTTCAAGTTGATGGTAATTTGCAATTCCTTTGAAAAAAGCAAATAAATTCATTTTTCAAAGTGCATTGTGGTGCACACACATGCCCTTATGGGCATGTGTGTGCCCCACATGTGTATACTTACCTTTTTTGGGGGTGCATCAGGGTGGCCTTTTAGCCTCCTTGCACCCTTGAAAGTGCATGCACAATTTGCGAGTAGCTATTTGGTAATCGCAAAATGCAAATGCAATCCCATTCATTCCCATTCATTCTAATGGGTCCCTAGGCCCATAGGAATGAATAGGAAGCCATTCTTTAATAGCGAATCTCAATTTGCGATTCGCTATTGAGAAATTTGTAGGAATCGCAATTTTGTTTTTCGAAACCTACATGCATAGGTAATTGCGACTCCTTAATAGCGGTTCCTTAATAATCACTATTAAGGACTCGCAATTGCTACCTTTGAGGCATGCGCCCCATAATCTATCCGGGTGACAAAAGATCATATCACATTTGTAGCCTGGAGTTGTAATCCTTTTGGACCCTAGGTAAGCAATAGTTGTCTTGAAAAAGCTGTAACTTCGGATCTTCTGAACGCATTTTATTAAGGTAGGGATCCCTGTGCAGCATTACATCAAATGAGGCATCCATCAACCTACCCCAGCTTTACTAGTCCAGTCACCACAAGATTGTGTTGGAATTTTTGTGATCAATTCTACCTTTGTTGTTTTGCCCTGTTTTGTTTTTGATTGGAAGTCGGGAGGTCTAACTTCTGCTCTGTCTGAGGTCTACATATTTTTTGGGGGGGCTCATGTGCTCACGAATGTAAAGACAAACAATTGAAAGACTATCACCCTTTCCTAGGCTCATTGCCAGCAGTCCATACAAATGTCTTGGGAGCAATGGTGCAATATGTTCAGTGTGCAAACCATAGCTGTTAAAATGCCTCGGGAAGATTGGTTCAACACAACCTTGAGAAGTCCTGATAAAGACCCGTGCACCCTTTTCTATGGCAGTTCTGTGATTCTTCCTTTCTAGGGTAAAGGGATTATTAAACCAGAGAAACCACAGTAAATCAGGAATGTATTAAAGCATTTTAAAATTTCCTGAAAATCTTTTGAACATAATACAAATTAACTGCATAAGAGTGGAAACAAATCATGTTACACATCAAAATCTGAAAGCAATATTTCGTAAGCCACATTTCAGCATCAAATAATATTTGTCCATAGCTCGAACCTTTTCACACATGTCACATCCTGGAAGATTAAAGGAGTGTTTTATACTTTCTTCTTTGTGATGGGTGGACAGCTTTCGAACTATAGCACTTCCTTTATGTTCAAATCAGTGACAGCATTGACAGTGGCGTCAAAAATACCCCCGATAGTTCCCTCCCCAAGATAGTAGACCCGCTCTGGCTACAGAGGATTATGGTAACGATGAGATTGGCACAGCTGGGCATTTGATCTCTGTATTCTGCAACAACTGACAGCTACAAAGCCAATTAGTGTCAATCGCAATGGTTAGTGATGGGGACAACTGCCCACAGCGAATAAACAGGCAACGACAACTTGATCATGTGTTACTTTCTAAGTTTCCTGTTGAGCTCAGTTCAAAGGCAGGTTGTGGTCCCAATACATTTTCATCCAGAAGCTGCATCCGAAACCTTCAGGAAACGAGCTGGCCATCTCGGTATCGTTCGCAGTATGTGTCTACTCTACGAAGAACATCTCAAGAATTACCAATAAGTGGAATCTATGACTGCGTTCTTAGCAGAGAGGACAAGAGAGAGCTAGGTAGCCTCCGATCCTCCAGAGCCTCTGACATATACTTGAAGTGCATCGTGAGAGAATTATGGACAAACCTTGAGCAATCTGTGACTTGCGAATGTCATTCATTGGACTACAATGCGTACTGTATAGACACACTCGAAAACCCATTCAGATGGCTTGGCCATTGACTGACTCCTTACAAGCGCAGATTCATTCAACCTGGATTAGAAGCAGGGGTTGCTATCTGTATTGCACAACCTTTCCTTGCGGAGATA
Organism: Lissotriton helveticus; assembly: GCF_964261635.1. Taxonomy (NCBI): domain Eukaryota; kingdom Metazoa; phylum Chordata; class Amphibia; order Caudata; family Salamandridae; genus Lissotriton; species Lissotriton helveticus. The sequence continues at coordinate 583,268,882 of NC_136057.1, forward strand.
TCTAACACGTCACTGTACAAGGATAAAGAGCTCTGTACAAAACACCGTACCTGCCTTATGAAGCTGGAAAACAGACATTATCAACATCGCACACAACTGTGTCTGGTAAATTTACAAGGTACTATAAACACTAACACAGTGTTGGGATTACAACATGAAATCAAATTTGACTGACACCTCTCCCACCTCAGTTTAGGTTATGATTACTTAGTGATAAACACAAGGACACCTTTATTTGTTTCAAACCTTATTGTGTTAAACACAACACCACCTCTATTTGTTTTAAACCTTATAGCGTTAAGCACCTCTATTTGTTTCAAACCGTATTGTGTTAAACACACCTCTATGTGTTTCAACACTTATTGGCAATACTTTTTTTTATTATTTGGGGATTTTGTTGCATATGGTTGTATGTTGATATGATTCCGGAGGATGGCTCTCGCCTATTCAGAGGGGTATTTACAGCAGAAAGCTTCACTCGTCTCTTTTTTGGAAACCGCTGGGGAGCTCTAACGGTGTCTGCAAGATGGATGGCTCTCGCTGGCACATACATTACTTTGATTACATTACCTTAATTTCCTATGCGGTTTTCCTCTGACACGACGTAGCGGTAACTACGTGGCCCCAATCTTTGGCATTTCACGCAAAACGCGCTAAAAAGAGAACCCACTGATCACGCCAGCTGTCTTAATAGACATGTAAATGTTACGACATAATTTTCTGCATGTTATTGATGGTTTCTTAAAATAATACCGTGCTGGCGTAGGGAAATGCCTTTGCGGAAGTCACTTCACAGGTGAGGCGTTCCATTATAATCTTGCTGCGTGTGCATTTTGCAGCCCCAGCGACTGAAGAGGAAGGTAGACGTCGACGACGCACTAACAACACAAGTGTACTGTGGCGTAGGTGGCAATTTCTCCGACATCGACTGCTACGGTCCAAAAGTGCTGATTATAAATGTGTCATTCCGTGACTGTGCCATTTAGTAATGGCACCTCAAGGACGACAGACTTGCGTCACCGTCGTGCGTGCCACCGTTGGCGTTTATGAGGCTGATGCTGAGAGGACGCACTTGCCAATTTATATCAGAGGTGGCTGGAGGAAAGGTGGGCGGTGGTGAAGCAGTACACTGCAGAAAAGAAGATTTCGTTGTATTTGAGCCAAGCTCCCTTTCATCTTAGCTTTAACCGCATCCATCTCACAATTTAAAGGGCTGCAAGTAGAAGGTAGAAAGATGGTAGTAGACCTCTCCTTGCTAAAGCTTGCCCAAAATGAGAAGTATGCTCTTCAAGTACCTGTGGGTGAGGGTTTTAAGCCATCACAGCATTTTTCAGCATTTAGTGTCATCGACTGAAGGAAACACTAATATGGTTGACCTGGGAAAAAGCTAAACTTGGGCACAATTAGTATTTGCACCTGATCAAAGTAAGGTGCAAAGTTTGCTCCAACATTATATGGTGCATTCCTGTCCTCTCCTTGTGCTGGAGCGCTTTTGCCTGCCTAGCGCAAACACAGGCACCCATGCATCACGGTGCAAGGGTATCTGCGTCGCAGGCAAGATTGTTTTTGTGAAGGGACACCTTCCTGCACAAACCAATCCTCTGAGGGTTTTCCCTCGTTCTATGCGCGCTGTAGAATGCAGTATACGAGGAAAGAGGAAAAAACAAAGAGAATAGAGATATTTCTCCTCATTACGTCTCCCAGGGAAAATGTGGTATTTTGACGTATTTCCGGGTGTACCACTCATGGTAAATCTGGGAAATCGACTAAAGGATAGGAGGGGTTTGAGGGAACACCGACATTCCACCCATGGAATTCCTCCCTGGGGCAGAGTAAAGCAAAGCAGCCACTTGCGCTGCCTTGCGTTACTCCAGATTTGCCAAAGGGCCACACAAGGTGGACTTGCGTAGTCTGGTAAATCTGACTTTAGTGTTGCCCTGGTGTTACCTTGTGTGATGCAAGGGCAACACAACACTTTGATAAATCTGGCACTTAGTTCTCAGGGTTCTCTTGGGTACAGACTACAAAGCACTGTAAACTGACTCACTGAACCTCAGAGGCCGGGGTGTGTGAGTAAAATGCAAAGGGCCTGGGAAGTACAGCTCTTCTGTCCTCTCACTCACTGCATCCACATCAAAACGCGTATGCAGAGTGAATACCAGAGAACAACATCTACATGAATAGTTCACTGTGGAACATAAGAGACAAGATTCTGAGCTGGGGTCAGGATACTATGTAGAGAATGGAAAGGCTTGACAGATAGCTTTTAGTGTTGAAACTGCATGTCTTGTGAAATTGTGGAGGCAGATAAGTTGAACTATTTTTTTATAGCCAGTTTAATTTCCATACAAGTATTTTTAGATAATATAGTTTAACTTTTTCCAGTGCACAAGGCAAGTACAATTTTGGATCACTTCCAAACTTTTAGGTAAGTTTATATTTCCAAGGGAAGTGCTAGGCATTCTTGGAAGGGTATCAAGATTTTGTTTGTGTCAACTGTCCTTCTTCCTGAAGCATCATGAACCTCTTACACAGTGGAATGAGCCTTGTTCTTATCATTGTGTGTTTGTCAGTGCCGAATTTCGACAGACGACTTCCTGCCTGCCTGAGGTCTTCATTCTCTCAGGTCTGTTTCATGAAAGTAAAACCAAAATCTGAATCTGAATCTGTATCCAGCATAATTCAAAGATTCATTGTACTCTTCTAATGTATATTAATGACCCTCTGATTTTCACACTGCCTGAGTGGGTATTAAAAATATAACTAATACTATCTCTCAGTATATGCTGTCCAATGCATCTGAACTGAAGACGCATACTGTAATATAAATTAATACATTTATCAGACAGAAAAGGGATATGGTGGAGCAAAGTTCAATACAAACGTCCTTCTTTGAAGAAAGGAGGTGCCACGTAAGAATGTATCGCTTTACATATAAACACTCAAGGCCTGGTTAAGACATTGGCGGTCCGTACACCGACTGCTGATGCAGTGGTCGGGAGAACCTGCAGTGTTCAGACCGCCATTTTCCAAGTGGACCGCTGGGCCGGCGGTCCGTAGTCGGAAGTCTCACCGCAGCTGCATGGCTCAGCTATTGAGAAGGCGCACAGCAGAAGGCGCACAGCAGAAGTCGCCATGATGCATCACCTTCTGCACGTCTATGCAGTGTGTGCCATGCACCATGTTGTGCATGGCTCTCACTGCACACATGACAGTGAATGGAGAGGGGGTCACATGTGCCCCCATGCATTAACCCCCCGGGTGAAAGCACCCGCGAACCCTGTTTGGGGCCCCTGCCTTCCCTTTGCGCCATTCATGGCAGGGTTCCTGCCATGAAAAGCTGCCGAAAAGGGAAGTTGTAATCCCGACGGCAGTGTCTGCCTCGGCACCACTGGCATCCAGCACCGCCTTCACCTCGGAGGCACTGTTGGGATCCTAGATCCTGGCGGTGTCTGTGGTGTTGTGTTGGGCTGGTGGCAGTCCGACCGCCAAACTTGTAATCAGGCGGTCGGACTGCCTAAATTGCGGCAGTCAGACCGCCACCACAGGTACAACAGTCTCAAGACCGCCATACTCGTAATCATACCCCTTATCAAGAACACTTAGGGGAAAGAATATGAACAACAGGAAAGATGCAGTTTTTAGTGCGTGGTTCTGATATGTCAGTCATGCCTTAAGAATGGAATCCAGCTTCGATGTTTAACCATTCACTTGTCGTTGCGTAAATTCAACAAACCCTAGCGACTGCTTATGGCTTGATCTCATCTGAATCTGTGTTTTACTTTGACACTCATAGTATTATCTGTAGACAAGCTGCCTACTTCTGACACACTCCGAGGCCACTTACCTGTGCATGTAGAGGCACATGGCACAGAGGGCTCCTGGCCTCACATGGCTATCATTTGATAAACCACAGTAGAAAAGCTGCTAGAATCGAGAACACAAAACTAAGATTGAATTGATAGTGCTAGAGTCTGTGGAAACTGAACTTGGCCCCTTCTGCCATGATCGATGATCCTACTCTCGGCTGGTACTAATCATTCGGAGATGCTCCTAGTTCCTGAAATAGGCCAGAAAATGATTTCAGCGAGTGTTTAGCTTAACGTTCTTCCAAAAGATCTTCCGTCCAGTGGCTGGATGGTGGCATAATAGTGATCAGTTCTCGCTCCAGTCATCTTCCCCTGCCTAGAGAGGAAATGGAAGGACAGCATATTTGACTAAATGTCCGTACTGTTGGGTTCCTTACATCAAGTACCACAATGTAATCCTACAAGTATATTATGCATATTGAATAGTATTTTCCATTAAAAAAAGAGCCATAAAACATTCTAGGCTGGAACATTCATTACATGGTGAATGACTCAGAGTCCTTGAGCGAGGCATACATCTCAGCAATGTGATAAATATATTTACAATATTTTGATTTTTTGTTTCAATGGAAAACGCGTCATTTTTGCTAAACATTTTCTAAAGAAAGGAAGCGCCAGCACAATGCAATAATTAAAACCCCCAGTTTTCTCTTGGCATGTATTATGTTTATGTAACAACAACAAAAGAGTGTTCCTGTTCTGGTTCAGGTGGAAAAAGGGCACAGAGCACAAGGAAACAACAAAGCCCAATAGGTTTGTTAGGAAAGCCCTCACTCACCGACCTGGTCGGTGACTTGCTTCATCATCGGGCCCCACCGGGTGTGACCGAATGTCACCCCGGTGTGCTTCGACGCCAGAGTTACTGCGGAGCTGGTTTTCGTGATGGGAGGGCTATGTGGAAAATTACGTGAATAGTGTCAAGTGGTGAGATTAAAATTGCCTTGTATGTGTCAAAAATTTAATTTTAATCAAAGACCATCAAGGGCAAGGTTAAAAAATGTGTAGGTGAGTAGAGCCAACTAATTGGATGGTCTTACTCCCTCTAGCATTAAGTGAATATGTGAATGGTCGACATGGACATGTTTCAGCCGGTGTGGTATCATTAACCTGGCATTCGTCAGGACCTATGGTGTTAAACCTCGGCGGTATGGGCACTCTAAGGCCCACCCTACCAGAGGGCTTGAAAGTTAAAAGATCTGTGAAGTGCACAAAAACACAGAGGCGGGCTTCACCACCCGAAGGTAGGACGCACACACCTCCAGCCTCTAAAATTTAGAGACTAAAAATAAAAAGGCACTTCACCAGGGATGAAAATCCACCCCATAGACCGCGGGAGGGAGGGGACGGCGCATTTGGCACATCGCCCACGGCGTCCGTCTCCTGCAGATAAGCCTACACGCCCTCAGGACCGGGTCTCGTCGTGTATTATGTTTAGACACACTTGCCAAGAATAGGTTTGCTTGTAAGTGGGGTTGGAAGTATTTTTTCAGCTGCAATTAATAAAATATAAGGAGTAAAAGCAACACTATTTTAACACGTGTAATACAGATGTAGGTGAACTGAGCACCTCGTACAAACGTATAAAGTAAAATAATGTACAAATATTTTGAGATGGTTCTGTTCCTCATTTCGTTCTGATGCCTGTATCATAGAATGGTGGGGAAAAGTCCACCTGAAAGATAACAAGCATTGGCATAGCCTATAGGTTTCGCCTTTGGTACCTCATAAGTGTTTAGCCATGCAACACTGCACAACATGCAAGAGCTGCACTGGATCAGGGTAAGAGGGCAGTCCTGATCCTCTTAGATCTATCTGCAGCGTTTGACACAGTGTCCCATGCTATTTTATTACATCGCCTGGTCAATGCAGGCATAGCGGGCACCGTGTTAAAATGGTTTAAAAACTTTCTGATGCACAGAAGACAGATCACCATGCTAAGTCATTTCTGTTCTGAAGAGAAGGTGGTTGGGTCAGGGGTGCCTCAGGGCTCAAGTTTGAGCCCTACCTTATTTAACCTGTACATGGCCCCCCTGATCGATCTTATCTCATCCTTTAACATCAGCACCATAGCGTATGCCGACGACACTCAATTAGTTCTAGTTTTGGATAAAGACTCAGAAAAAGCCGAACTGGATCTGAAAGAGTGTCTGACGGCGACCTTTGCCTGGATGAACAATAACCATCTCAAATGTAATTCTGCCAAAACAGAAATCCTACCGTTTGGTAAAAACAACCTTTTCTCCCCGCGTACCTGTTGGCCAAAATAAGCAGAAGCCCCGCCAAACACCATCGTGGCAGCACGTAATCTAGGAATAAAATTCGACGAGACTCTCTCGTTTAAACAACAGGCTAGAGAAGTTGCTGGCCTTTGCTTTAATATCATAAAGGGCCTCAGGAAATTTTTCGATCTTCTGCCCCTATCAGCCCGTCGCACTGTTGCGATTGCGCTGATTACATCCAGAATAGATTACTGCAAAAGTCGGGACGGCTAAGTCTGCCCTACAAAAACTGCAGATGGTACAAAACTTGGCAGCGAGGCTGGTCCTCAGATGGCTAAGAAAATCTTCGGCCTCGGCCGCGCTAGATACGCTTCACTGGCTCCCCATCCAGAAACGCATTCTGTTTAAGGTCCTTATGATTACTTTTAGGGCCTTTCACAAGCGGGGCACACGATATCTGTACAACAAATTAAATAGATACCATCCCACTCGAGAATTCAGGTCAGCAACTGCCAATCTGATGACTGTCCCAAAATTTAGACTGGCAACAAAAGGAGGAAAAACCTTGGCAGTCATAGGTGCCAAGGCATGGAACAAATTGCCTCACCAACTTTGAGCAATCACCTCCGAACAGAATTTCAGAAAATCCCTCAAAACCTGAATTTATAGCCTAGCTGATGCAGTCTGCAAAACACTTGTTTAATCCCCCCCTTTTTAATGTGCTGAGAACAGTAAATTCTACCATCCTTTCAGATATGGAGTCAAAGCGCCATGATGCTCCTTGGAGTGGCCGTGCGCTATATAAATTCCGTTTCATCTTCATCATCTTCAACAGTTGATGTTGTTGCACTAAGGAGATTGTGCTGGATAACTAAACACTTATAAGGTCTCAAAGGTGAGACCTATTGGCTATGCCAATGCTTGTTTTTTAAGTCCATGAAACCTTTGATTCAAACCCGAGCAAGCATTAAGATACTAGGGAGTGGTTCAGTGACTAATAAAATGTGATAAGTTTGTTCTCTGTCATAATTCTTTCAAACAATAACTCATGTTGTTTATAGCCCTTCACACAGATGTCTGCCGTTTCATAGCGCTATAAATAACATGTTTTATAGCCCAGTGTAATTGTACTCCATTTTATTGACGTCTAAATGATGGAGAGTTGGTCTGGCTTACACTGAGATTCGAAACACTTTGCCCTGCAAATCTTAGCAGTTGTCAGGGGTGAGCGTTTCACTGGCTGAGCCATTTTGCCAGCATGGTTTTCTGTTAAATCCAGCTAGTCCACTGGACTTCTGACAAACTCAAATCGAACCATTGAATGGTTTGAGATTTCATCGGAATTGTTGGTTCATATTTAAAAAAGATGTATCCTTGTTAGCAAAGTCTATAAAGTTTGTTAGTTTTTTTAAGCATAGCTCCTAGTTAACATATTATTCTGCCTCAAATGGGAAAATGCCGCCCTGATACACACATAAAACTTTGCTGGAAGCCTGAAAAGACCTGCACTCACCTTCAAAGTGTGTATGCTTAAAGATAACGCACTTTTCAACAAATAGGGTAGGAACAGGTGTTTTAACCTTTACATTCGCCCTTATCGGGTGCGAACAGAAACTAGACGTGCTTCTCTTGTGTTAAGGTAAGGCTGCTTTTTAGGTTTCGCCTCGCCGAGAGGCTGCGCAGCAGACTTTCTGCGCAAGGCGAAAGCTTATGTCTAGAGATGTGTACTCATGTCCCGCCCCTCTGGTCCATTGGCTAGCTCCATAAATGGAGGCTAGCCATTGGAACAGAGATCTGTCCGTCAATTGCGGAGCAGATTCGGGGGCGTTCCGGCCATTTTTACTCATCCTGCCCCTTTGACAACGTCATTGCGGTGGTGGGCGGTTCCTATTTTTTTGGGGGGGGGAAGGTTTGTTTTCGTCATTGCAGGCCGACCGCCGCCGGAAGAAGTCCAGGTGAGTGCTTTTTCTTGCCTTTCTTATCGTTTCCACCCCCCCTCCCGCTGTCCGTGCCTTTCCTGCCCCCCTCCCGCTGTCAGTGCCTTTCCCATCCCCCCTCCCGCTGTCCGTGGCTTTCCCGTCCCCCCTCCTTGCCTATGTGTAAAACGACCAGCTTCCAGCAGTAACGTTAATTATTTCAAGGTGAAAGACTGGTATTTTTGCTTTTCTCCAGCGAGTTGTGTACGGAATTACGACTATGCCGCCTGCATTTCATTCAATGAATGCATTCACCTCCCCACCCATTGATTCATTTATTCATCGCAGATATCAGCGGGATGTCGGTGTCTACGAGGGGTAATGAACACATTTGCCGTCCATGTGAAATCTTTTTCAGGGAAGTAGGGAATTGAACACTTGCCAGTTGATCGCGCTGTTTTCAGCCGTGGTCTCACAAGATTCTGGATTTTATTCTTTTCACAAGATTCTGGAGTTTATTATTTTTAAATACATTCTTTACAGCGCTTGAAACTCCCAGGCGGAAGCTTCGAAGCGATGCTGCGGTCACTGGAACGTGAACGGAGGGGACCGCAGAGAGGTACAAACGGTACCACAGGTCCGGGATCACCAGTGGAAGCTGCAGATAAAATACATTTTGGCTACTACGAGATGCCAAGTGGCAATCAGAGCGAATTGTTTGATTTGTTGCACCTGGCAGGAGCGGCACACACCATAGTGACGTCAAAGTCTGTTCGCGCAGATAGAGCCCTGGTAACAGAAATGTACGGACCCTTGTAGCTGTGGGGACAGATGCGGCTTAACACTGCAGGAATGCATTTTATGTCCACCCTGCAACAATTAAAACCGGTGGCCGGCTCCTGCGGTCTAAAATATACAGTAAGCCTGAGGAAAAGGGGGATTCAGATCGGCAGAAATCGGGTGTTTGGGATCGACATGACATCGGAATATTAAATGCATTAAACAAATAATAGAAACACAGAAAGGTGCTGTCCATTGAACACATGCCACACAAAAAATCAATAAACAAAGTTGTTGTGAGACTTTGGGGAGCGCTGATGAATTGTTAAAAAGGAAAATGATAGTTCGAAAAATATAATAAAAGGGAAGCCAACTGTGTAGATAAGGTGCTGTCTGGGGGAAGTGGGCGTGCCCTGAGCTGTTATTTCGCTAGCAATGTGTTAGTTGGCCTTCTGTTTTAGTGGATGGATGTCCTACAGTTACGCTAGGAAACATGAAAGACCCAGCTCTGAAGAGAAAAAATACTGTCACCCTGAACATAAGTGATTAAAACGTGATTTTCCCATGCGCCTATCTTCTCTGGGTGTGAGGGTGTTTGCTGGGGGAGGAGGGGGATAACCGTTCCCTTGTAGTGGGATCAGTAAATTAGCGAGGGGGAGGGGGGTGCAGAACGGATTTCTTTAGCCATAAAGGGAATCCCTGAGATGGGGAAGGGGGGAGCCTTGTATGAGCCCCACTCCCAGCAGTAAACGCCCCCCTCTGTGAGGAGTATGGGTGCCCTCGCATTAAGATGTATACATGCTCTCAATGTTAGATATACTTGTGCTCTCTAGTGACTAGGTTTAGGTGTGGTGCACAAGAGACGTGTGCTCTCATTATGACGAGCATAAGCATGCTCACTGTCTCATGCCTGGACTGGTACATGTTCTCTCGCCGTAAGGTATCTAGGGGGTGTCCTTATAAGATGCACGTGTGCTCTCAAAGTGTGGGTGCCTTCTCACTTTGAAATGTATATACTCCCTCACTGAGTTGTATAGATGATGTGGCTGTAAGGTGCCTGTGTTCTCTTTATAAAGTATGCATATCTTTGCGCTGTGAGGTGTGTATGTTTGATCATTATGAGTTGTGTAGGCAGTGTCGTTATAAGATCAGTGCATGCTTCCGCGAGGTATGTAAATATACCTTGCCACTGGGTGTGTAAGGTCGAGCTCATGTATGCTGTCTCACTCAAGCATATAGCATGGTCTGGACAGGAGATACATGTTTGCTCTCGCTATATGGCGTTTGGGTGTAATATTTACAAGTGCTCTCGATATAAGGTGCACTTGCACCCTCACTATAAGGTGAGTATGTGCCCTCACTGCGAGGTGCACTTGTACCCTCAGTGTAAGGTGCATGTGTGCCCATACTGTGAGAGGCCCCTGTGCCTCCAGTGTAAGGTGTAGATTTGCCCTCAATGTGAGATGTCCTCGAGCTCTCACTATAAGTTGTTTATGTGCCCTCACTGTGCTCTCATTTTAGGCTGCGTGTGTGCCCTCACTGTGAGATGTGCGCGCCCGTGAGCACCTCACAGTGCACCCTCTGTCACATCTAAGTGTTGTCACGCTAAGGTGCATAAATATGCCCTTGTTGAGTAAGGCGCACGTTCTCTCAATGTACGGTGTTGGCGTGCCCATACTGTGAGAGGACCCTCTGCTTCCAGTGTAAGGTCCCTTCACTGTGAGAGGCACGCATGCTCTCATTATAAGGGGCACACGTGTCCTCATTGTGAGAATCACATGTTCTCTCACTATAATAAGGTGTACATCTGTGTGATGTGCACGCCTACATGGACACTTCACAGTGTGCGCTACATCGGGTGTACTTGTGCTGTCATTATACGGTGCATAGCTGCTATCACGGTGAGAGGTGCACGGTACATTATACATTGGGTCAGATGTAGATGCTCTCACTAAAAGCTGCATGCGTGTCACTACTGTGAGATCTCCACATACATGTGCCCTTTGTCAGATAAATGTGTACTATCACGAAAAGGTGTCCATGAGCCATCAGTGTGAGAGGTTCATGTACCCGGACACTTTACTTTGGATACTTTGTCAGACGCACGTGCTCTCACTGTACACCCGCCTTCATTGGGGCATGTGCGTGTACTCACTATGAGGTGTGTGTGTGCGTTTACTGTGAGGTGTGTGTGTGTGTATATATAAATATATATCCTCAGTATAAGCATCTTTCTTTCACAGTCAGCACTCTGATAGATGTATGTTCGCACTGCAAGATGACCGTTCTCTCCCTGCACAGTGTAACTGTGTCTTCAGCATGAGATACTTATCCCACTCTATGCATGACACATGCCTCCGTTGTGAGATGTGCCAACACACACGGCCTCTTCACAGCGAGGACTGCATTGCAAATGCTATAGGTCTCACATTTGCGAGAGATTAAGCTATTGGCATTGTAAATGACAATGCCATTTATTTATTTTCAAAACCAACACATAAATAAAAATTGTCATTTACAATGCCAATAGCTCAAACTTTTCAAAAGGCGAAATCATTGCATTGTAAATGCTTGTTTCCCCTTTTTTGCAGTGGGCCAAATGTGTTTTCAGACACTTTGGCCGATAAAAGACTGGTCACGTTGGTGTCCTAATTAATGTAGAAGCTGTTTTATTCTAACCCTGTTGGAATTCTAATATGCAAAGGCATCCTAATATGGAAAAATCCCTAGGGGCTAACTTAAGTGATTCCTCGCTGCGAACTGATCTGAGAGTGTTGCTGAACAGCCAAGTGCATGTATATTCCGGAGCCTCTTGTTGAAGTGTGCTTTTGTTCAGGCAGGGAGAGAAACAGAAGGGCAAGGGGAGAAACAGAAGGGCGAGGTAGAGACAGAAGCACCGGAAAGACAGGAAGGCAGGGGGAGAAACAGAAGGACAAGGGGAAAAGCAGAAAGGCAAGTGGAGAGGAAGAAGGGCAGTGGAGAAACAGGAGCCGGGTAAAGACCGAAAGGCTGGGAATAAACAGACGTGCAAGCGTTTCCAATGGCCCCGATTACAAAATGATGGCACTTCCAATATTAAGAACGTAGTTGCAGTTCTGGGTGCCTGAGCAGCCAGCAGTTCTCAGAGTTTGATCTTACTGTAGTGCTCAGAGTTTGACCTGAAAACCGAAGCACGAGTTTCCACCTTGAGTGCCCTTACTCGTGTCACTCACACAGCTGCCGCTGTGAGTTGTGATAATCAGTGGGGGGTGCCATGGGTGGGTCAGGCAATCGACTCTTGACAGCTGCTGCTGCACATAGCTGAACAGTGAGTCAGGCGCTTGTGAGAAACATACTCATTGTAAAGCACCAACCTGGATGGAGACAACAGCCATGGCCTAAAAGTAAACAAGGCGTGTGTTCAAGGTATAGAAGAAAAACACCGTCCGCGAATGAAGGGATAGAGGAGGGCAAGAAGATGGAAGAGACAACAGAAAACCCAAGGGGCAAAGGAAGGAAGGAAGCAAGGGAAAGAAGAGCACTGAGAAAGATAGAGAGATAAAGGGGGGGGAGCAAAAATAGAGAAAGGCCTGGCGCTTAGGGGACGAGGCCAGCAACCAAACCAAAGAACAAAGCTGCTGCTCTGTGAGTGCGCTAGAAAAAGGAGACATAGAGGGCGGAGCGAGTGAGTGGCTGGGACGTGTGGGTGAGGAAAGAGGGAGGTGAGGTAGGGTGGGGGAGGGTAAGCTGTTTTGAAGCACTCGTGCTTGCGGGAGCGAGGAGCAAATTGAAAACATATGGTCGGCGGCCATGCTAATTGAAAACATATGGTTGGCGCGCCGCAGCTCGCTCCCGCAAGGTGGATGCCACCTCAAGCACGAGTGTGCTTGAAAAGGAGCTGACCAATTTCTAAAGGTGATCTCCTAGAGCAGCGCATGCATGCTGCCTAGAAGAGACCTAAACAGGACACTTCATGGCATACCACGCCAGATGACTAAACAGACCTGGTACAATTCTGCATGGAGCACAGGGCTGACAGGCTGGGTGAGACCAGGGTTTGCAGAGTGACCAAGTATGGCTTTCAGCTGGTGCCGACAGTGCAGAAATACTAAGGCAATATCTGCAGTATTGTTAAGAGTTTTAAGCGTTGCAGTTGATCAAGTTTCAGGAATTGTAATAGCTCTTATCAAAGGTGATGCTCGGGCATGGTTATTTAGGTGAATGGTTGGCCTACCAAGGTCCTGAAAGAGATGGGCACCATAGCTCGGTGAGGCGGGGCAGGGCGCAGCAGGAAGGAAGCCGACAGATGACGGAATAGGTATTATTTATTTATTTAATTATACCTATTCTGTCGTCTGTCGACTTCCCCCCTCCCATCCCACCCCGCCCCTGCCCCTCCTCACCGTGTTTACTTGTATATACAATTGTGCTAGAGGCCGTTAGGTTTGGCATTTTGCAATAGCATGAGTCACAGCCCCTTAGAATACGGACCCATGCTTTTGTGAGCCACAAATAAACAATATCTCACACCCTCTCTCATTGTTTTAACTCTCCCTCCACTCCAGTTGATTGTGTGGCTTGCCCCGCCACCCATTCTGTGTTGCTTGTTTAGTACCCTGCTGCTGTAGGGAGGCTCAGCTTTCACCAGCAATGCAAACCACCACTGTCTTGCTTTGCTGTTGGCCCCTTCTTGCCCAACCCTCATTTCCATCTGAGATACCCTTCACATCCAGTCTGTGTCAGACCCTCGACAAACAGGTCTGTAATCATGTTGTTTGTGCATCTAGTCCATCGGGAGACAAAACATTCAGACAAATAATGTTCAGCATGGGTAAAAACGATTGGCTAAGACAATAGGTCCCAAAGGCGAGGCCTATTGACTCTGCCAAGGCCTGTTTATTATATCAGAATGGTCATCGTCATCATATTGGTCAAAGCTGGAAACACTGTTCTAGACATAAAAAATAATGTAATGCAGATTTACATTCTTATTCACCTCTAAATTCTTTAATGTCTTTTGACACAATCTAGTGCTCCTTTTGATCTATATTACTGAATGATTTTGAGTTGTCCTTTTTTCTTCTCCAGTGCTATACTCAGATTCACCCATTTTAGAGAAATGAACACGCATATGGTGAAACTGTGGTGAAACTAAACCCAACAAGCTAGTCTTTAGAGTTCAAAGAGTTGTTTTCACACTGTAATCAGAGATGTCACTGACTCCCCAGTACAATTTATGTCCTGCGTCCTGTTGTGTCTAGTTGTATAACTATGTAACCTGAACTAATCTGGTCTTCACCTAACTGAAGAGAAGATACATAAATCCCTCTCAGAGTTACTTTTACCAGACTTACTAGAATTCAGTTCGTCGACCCTAGAAAAACAAAATGCTGAGACTGCCTTTCTAGTATTTCAACTTGTGACTTGCAGTTGTAAGAAGACAGATGCCTTTCCTGAGGCTTTAGTTGTTGACCACACTCTTGCCCTCACAAAATCGCACTCTCAAGCTCAGTGGGCACTCACAAAGGCAGAAACTGGCATAGCTGCTGCCTCTTCCTTAATTAATACGCCAAAAGACCCTTGACTCTCCATAGAGGCAATACTATAAGAGAAGCAGCTGAAACTATACCATCTACAGCCTCACACTGTAACAAGATGAGAGCTATGGAATTGGCACTATGTTCTACGCATCTCTTTGCCAACAGGGCGTGATGACAGAGGGAGGCGGTGCACTGATAAGAGTTTCATAACAAAGAGTTTATACGTTCTGTCAGTATGAATCTGAGAAAATATAGCAATAGATTTCCTTGAGCCATTTCAAGGTTTTCAAGGTTTGCAAAATGTGCCATGTTTTGCATAGGTGTAGGTTGACTACGGATCGAAATGGACGGAAGAGATATTTGTGAGGACACAAGGGAAGTATTCAGATTTTTGATGGAAGGTTTTGCACACTGGGGCTTGAAAAAAGTTGTCATCAGACAATGGTGACAATGGTGTTCAAATTATGTCGAATGAGACCATTTTTATGTTTTTTCAAACAGGAATTGAGCATTGTAAGATGACCTTATAACTCCGAAAGGAAATGGTTTACTTGAAAATGTGAACAGGTCATTATTGAAAGTATTTGATTGGCAGTGGCACAGTATGTACCTGTCTAGGAAGTTGTAAGAGACATGTGGGCTGATCTCTCAACACCCCATTTTACGACAAAGGTCACACCTTTTGAAGTATTCAAGGGTCGCACTTTAGTGAAGTCACACAGGCTAAATGCAGTATTGGAGGAAGGAAGTGTGGGATAAATTGCAAGCAGGCCAATAATGCTAGAATTAAGACATAGCAAGACAGAACCAAGACTAGGTATGGTGGGGCAGAGCTTGGCCTCAATCTGATAGCCGTGTCCCGGTAAAGAACTCCAACTTCGCAGCACCCCAAAATTTTACTCTGGACCTATGGTCAGCCCTGCAATGTCCCTTGAGCCAGGAAGGGTCCATGTCAGGCAAATGTCCCACCAAATGAAGTACCAAGGAGGCACACAAAGAGCAAGTAGCTCAGTAGCCTATGAACCGGAATACATAGATGACCAGAAAGAGTGGACATTTCCAGGAAACACAGTACTAAGCACATCCATCACAGTGACACAGCACCCCTCACAGATCCCACTCTCACCTTACACAGAAGGCATCAATATGGAATTGCATTGCCCTGTGGTAATGCAGTTGAGAGGTCCCAATCGACCCTGAAGGCAGGAGGATGACAGTAAATGGAGTGGGTGAATCATACAGATCTGCGTGCCTGCCTGAATTGTCACCCTGCTTATTGTATTGATGGGTTGTAGTGAGGGGTTGGGCATATATGGACTGGAGCCCTGGACCACTTCATATATGAACCAGAGAAAGTGACTGAGGCTGCTGCGGATGGGATGACAGTGGAGCCCCCCCACCACCCCTGTTCAACACAATGACCGGCAGGGAGGCGCCACCAGCACAAAGCACAAAATAGGGGCAAATAATTACAGACACCTTAACAGTAAAACAAGTGATCTTAAAGACAAGCAAAGATGTTGTTCTTCCTACTTCCATGATCAAATCCCTTAAAATACCGCCGATGGGCACACAGGTCAGAGACAAGCCTGGAGAGATAAGCCTCATTGCGACTAAGGTATAGATATTCCTTATCCTCCTTGCTTTCTACCTCTGGGGAACCATTGAGAACTGAGAACCAGTGACTTGTATGTACAGACCTGCTCTCAGCGTTGTCATGCCGCCTTTCCAATATTCACTGGGTGCATATAAGCAGCCCTTCCCTGTAAAGGAGCAAGTAAGAGACTGGGGGCTAGATGTAGGTAAATCTATTTTACCACTTCTTAAATACCGAATTTTACCGATTCGGTATTTAAGAAGTGGTAAAATAGAGGGGGGGAGATCTAGGTAATTCCAGATGTGGAATTACCGAATCGGTAATATTCGGTATTTACCGATTCGGTAAATAATGAATCGGTATTTCCTATTGATTCCTATGGGCTGTGAAGCCCATAGGAATCAATGGGAAATCGGTAAATACCGATTTTAGCAAGGGTGCAGGGGGTGTCACTTTGACACCCTCTGGCACCCCGAAAATTGACATGTGCGCCATGTGGCACACAGACATGCCCTAAGGGCATGTCTGTCTGTCACATGGCATAGGTCACATGGCATAGGTGTGCATGCACACATGTGCATGCACACCTGAATTCGGTATTTTAACACCCAATTGGATTGGGTGGTAAAATACCGAATTTGTAGGGCCTTTGGGACTCTGAAGAGTCCCACCTACATCTGAGATTTACCGAATCGGTAAAAATACCGATTCGGTATTTTACAGAATCGGTAAATTTACCGAATCAGTAAATTTACTGATTCTGTAAAAAAGTGCCCCTACATCCCAAAAACCCATTTACCGGTCGGTAACGGCCGAAATCGGCCGTTACCGGTCGGTAAATGGCTCCTACATCTGGCCCTGGATCTCTTATTCACATGATAACATCCAAGCCATTTACAGCTTCACTATGAAAGAAAACACCATCATAGCAAATCCTGTCTCATTTGCTCCTTTGGACAGAGGCATTCACAGGTAAACTGAAAGCGGCATAAAAAAAGGGTGGAAATTATACTTGAGACGCTGGTGAGAGAGTTGATGTCCCTTAGGTCCAACCTGGCCACATAACAAACACGATTAGGCTCGAGAGGAATGAGTGGGAACCCTGGAGGATCATACAGGCCTAATATAGGACAAGAAGTATTGCACATAATAAAAGAATATGGTGATATGAAGGTTGAAGGGCAAAAATAATGTCAGTTTTTCCGGTACACTAAAGGTGCTGGATTTTGATTAGATGGTCGACTTCCCATCATTTGTCCCAGAAATCGCCAACAATTTGACCCTCCGCTTGATTTCTAAAGAGCACACAGGATCGCTACAGGACCAACCGGAAACAGAATACATTCTGGTTGGTGATTGCATGCTTCCTGCAGCACCAACAGTCATGCTAGGTAAGCAACACAGGGTGAAAAGAAATTGGTCCTTTTCTGTACAGAGAACAGAAAATCTTCATATCAACAGATTTCACAGGAGACTTCGACCACAGCTTCGAAAATGGGAAATTAGATATTGACTACTGGAACTATCCATGATGTTACTAACTATATATGGAAAGAGTAGGGAATTTACGGAACATGGGGACTTGGAACATTTTCGATAATTACTGGACACATCTCTAATGGAAATTTCACCGCTCATTTGACTAATGTTGTTTCAAAGAATATGATGGACAAATGAGGCGTCAACTTCAGAATGTGCATGACTCAGACTGGTCATCAAGAAATGGGCGGAAAGAGATAGAGAGTCAAGCACCATAAATAAAGAGAGAGGCATATCCAGTGTTTAAGTATCTTTTAGGTATGTTACCTCTCCTATTCCCCAGAACTATATTCCATGTCAAGGTCATATTGCATGTCATAAACGAATGCATAAATGACTTTGTCTGAGGAGGCAGTAAACCAAGGTTCAAACTTGCCAAACTACATATTGATGCATCCTCTATGGGGATATGGCTCCCTGAAATGACCCTTTATCACCTAACCCACCATATTTCCTAACTAGTACAACTGACCAAAAGCCGAGAAGATCCACCATTGTGGGTGGTCATAGAGGGCACACACGGAGACAACTACCTAACATTCATGTTCTCTTCTACAAGTGACCATAGGAAGAACCACCCACTGTTATATCGTGGTCCTCCTTAAACAAGAAGCTGGTCAAAATGGCCTTATACATGCTATAGCACCCATCTGGCACACGCAGACATATCTGGGAAAGTTGTGGTATCCTTATGCTGGATCTTATGATTCAGAATGACTCCTTGAAACAATGTTAGACATTGTAGATGGAATACGAATTGCCTCCCTCACAGAGCATCAAATACCGGCAAATCCAACATTGCTTAAGGGGCAGATTATGCCCTGACCCAATACTCCTAAACCACTCACTGATTCACAGAGAGCAAAGGTATGATATCAGGCATATGGCAAGTCCTTATCACCGGAATCTACTCTACCACAATCAACCAGGAATCAAAACGACTATGGCAGGCAGAACTGAAAACATACACCACAGATAAACCCTGGAACAACTAACGTGACGGTCACAACAGAAACTTTGCAGAAGCTAGGCTTAAATACACATACTTACACTATTGGTATTGGTCCCAATATAAACTAAAAAGAGGCAAACATTTGGCAGATGATATTTGTTGGGAGATTTGGGGCAAATGAGGGTCCTCATGAACTTTCTATGGGCCTCTACGTGACTGACAAACTATAGGAATGATGTATGGCATACACTGTGTGACACCAATACCTGCCTTATCCGACCCTTTGTCAAATTAGTCAAACTTGGGTAATGCTACTTCACACTGATGGAGATGGATGTTGACTGCCCTTTCCTTTGTAAATATTTGAATCATCAGGCTCTGTAGTACCCACACAGTAAATGTGGTCTGCGGAGTTCCTGCTACTAGCTACACATGAGTAAAACATAGAAAGACAGACAAAACTTCAATATTTTTATATGAGGACAACTTCTACCCCTCTTTAAAACACCTTACGCATATCATATGCACTTTTGGCTGAGTCCTCTAGTAGCTGGATATGAGGACAGCACAGCGTGTACTGTATCACCATAGTTGGATGTATTATGATAATATGTACTAATAAAATGTAAAACAAAATGTTTAAAAATCTAATAAAGAATTGATCCAAAAAAGACTGGATATAATGCCAGGCATCATATCAAGAAAAGAGACGTCAAGGCTGGTGATATTGAATATCAGTCTGGGGGTAGGGGGCGTCTTGATGTCTCTAGGCAAGTGATTCGTGTTGCAAGAGGCAAGTGGTGCAATAAGAAGAAAGAGGTTGAGATTATTCCTTGGGATCCATAAAGTCAGAGAGTTCATTTCCAACTTAAGGGAAGGAAAGTGTAGTCGAAGCTCTGCTCATAAGTTTGTCCTGCCTCAAGAGAAAGCCACTACCTCTGAAGGATAATGTCTAAATGTATTCTCTTCATTATATCCTTGTCCCTTTAGATAGGTCATTAGATTGCTACTTAATTCTGATTTATATTGTTTCTGTTTAATGTTTTGCTCATGTTTTATACAAAGGTTATGAATTCATGCATTTTATGGATTCTTTCCCTATGATATTTAGTGTGGATGGAACTATTCCACACATTTTTTGTTTTGAAAAGATAGGGATGTGTTCTGTGGTGGTCTGTTGAAAGTGTCTGTCAAGTTGGCTATGTAGGCCTCGAGGTAGAGTAGGTTTAGTGATGTATTTGGAACTCTATTTTAAGTGAACTTGAACATTCTGTAGAAGTCAGTTGATCAAGACACCAATGAGTGCTGAGTTTTCTCCTGCTCCAAGGGCCACATTCCTGTGTATTCTGACACTAACCCACAGGTCGGAATTACGGGGTGGGAGGTATTTAACGTATCTGATAATTATAAAAATGTGTTAAATGCCTCAACCGTCGTTACATTTTGGCATGTCAAAACTGCTGAATTTTAACGGGGGAAAAAGCATACTCTATTTAAAATACCATTTAAATTTTAGTGCGTTACACACCAAAATCTGCATGTTATTCCTCACAAACTCATTATAGGTGCTATTTATGTCACCCAATAAATAACCTGCTCTTTGGTATTGTTATTTATTAGGTGCAATAAATCGCACCTATACGCATAATCATGGTTAAAATGTTGAAGACTCATGACAGTGTGTTGATGTGGTGAATGCTTCAAAAAATATTTCAGTATTAAATATTCATGTTTGACATTTCACAACCAGTCATTTTTAAACAGAAGTTGCCACTAAACAAAAAATAACTCAAGATTACCAACGTATCTAGCATAGGACATTCATGTTACTTTGATTAATAGATGACCATTGTCCTACATTTCATGTCATGTGCCCAAACTTAGTCTCCTTGGATTTTTTTTGTCGATTATTACCTTGAAATTCATGTTAAGACAGTAATAATTCTTCCAATGGATGGTGTACAGTAGACAGTACAGAGTTTTATTACCATTTTCTTCATTTGGAAAGCTCCTAATATGGCTTGTAAATCCCCTCCAAAGTCAGGCAATTTTTTTTTTAAGTATGGTGTTTATATTAATTCCTAACAGACACCAGTTGTTCCTAAACCCACTTGTTTCATAGGTTTAGGAAATACAGAATATGTAGGCTGAATGTTAAAGAATTTAATCCGGGAAAAGTCTTTCTTCTCTTTGCACTCCTGTGAAAATTGAAAGTATTGGTATGCTTTCAAAAACGTCCTTCACCATGGAAAGTGGGATTATTCGGGTGGAATTTGCGAATTGGAAATAAGCATGGTAAATGCATTAGCCACAATCACACTTGGAGACTCTTTTACGAACACTTCTCATACAGTTATCACTTGTGATTTGGCATTGTGAATCACAAGTCAATTTTGCACACAGTCGATAAATATTTTTTGATAAACAAGGAAAAAGCTTTCTCCTTTTGGTCCACAGATTCAATTTCAGTGCCAGTGTTCAAACTGGATTACACACTTGGCACAGTGAAACATGCCATGCTCAGGAGAAATGGATCCTTTACACTACATTGTTATCAGGATGAAGACAACATATCTTCTACCTTATAATTTAAATAGGATTATAATGTGAGTCTGTGGCCCACTTGGCTGAAGAGGAATCTCTCGTTTTAATGGTGCAGGTACCACTGATACTTTTAGTGCTCACTGCTTTCCATCTAGCAACAGAAATGGTTTGCCCTTTGTATTGTTGCATCACTTTGAGACAAGCTGCAAAAATTTAAACATGTGGGACTGAAACCCACAGTCAGCAAATGGGACTATAACCCAATGCAAACACTTAAATAATACAGATGGGACTAAAACCCACTGTAAGTAATTGGGACTAGGACCCATTACAAACATTTAAACCACACAGGTGGGACTTAAACCCACTGTGTTGAAATGGGACTAGGAACCCATCAATAGAACATAGTAAATAAAACAGATGGGACTAAAACCCACTGCAGAGACAAACAAAAAATTATAGTACCCAAAACGTTGTAATGCACAGCAGAGTAGGCAAAAATATGTGGCCTGTGAGGAGAACAACCACATCACTAAATAAGAAAAGAAAAGGAAGAAAAACACTTCCTGCCGACCTGCGCCTACAAAGAACTATAATAAGACACAAACACTGCATTAAGAAATAAATGCGCAAACACAGATAATTGCATGAACAAGTGCAGTACAAGAGTGTAAGCAATAATGTTCTTAATCACCGGAGCTCGATCCATGCCCCCGAGACATATCCATATTGAAAAAGAAAACAGTCTGTGGGTACACCTCCAATTCTCATATCAAGAAAAATAAAAACACAGTACCTTCGATTTCGCACAGCGCTCTTGGAAAAACAGAAGCTTGCTAAATGCCGCAAGAACATGAGAAACATTGATGAAACATTGCTGCTGGCATCGAAGAAATGGAGATTTAATTGTAGAACTGAAGCTGAATAGATGGAGGAAAACACCTCTTAGCTTAACTCATGCTGACTCAATAAAGGTTAACTGAAGCCGAATAGATGGAGGAAAATACCTCGTAGCTTAACTCATGCTGACTCAATAAATGTTAATTTCTTTCTCACAAACATCGTGGTTGGCAAAACGATGAACACACTCAATCTCAGCATGTGAGAACACAATAGCGCCGTGGTTGGTAGAACATCACAAAATGGAGGCACATTTTCTAACGTCCTCCCGAGTGGCTCACTGCCCGTCCATGCACCACAACATCGGAGGATCCGGAGAAGAAGAAGACACGTCACAGGAGCTCTCGAGAAGGAAGCAGGTAGGAGCGTGAACACACACGCGCTGCATTTTTAAATGTTGAAAAATGACAGTTGACCTGACAAACGGTGCAGAGACTCGATTTTCTGCGAATATTGCTCAATGTATGCAAAAATAATGTACTTAAATATAAAAATCAGCACACCAAAACTAAACTTTTGACAAGTAATGGTGATACAGCGGAAGAAATGTCAGGACGTTACTGAAAACAGAGCTAATTTAGTAGCGAAAAGTTTTCCCTGGGCTAAGAAAAACTTAATTCAATTTTAAAAAATAAAGTCAATTGAGGACTTGTATCCATAGTAGATCAGACCCACAATCCCAATTCTCATGTGTGGGTAAAGGAGAAGAACGAATCTGGTTTAACAATTATAACTCCAACACAGCAAAAGGTAGTCTCTCCATGTGAATAGAACAAAAAAACAGAGTTGCCCAATAAAATTCTTTACCTCAAGTGAAGGCACAGCACAGGATGAGCCAGGAACTGACAAGATAAGGTTTTTTTTTTTGATGGTACAGCTCCAAAACAACAAAAAGGACGCTTTCCTCGTAAATAGGACAGTGGCTCTCCTTGTAAATAGGACGGTGGCTCTGCTTGTAAATAGGACAAAATACTAAATTGCCCATTAAAATGCTTACCCTCATGTGAGGATAAAGCGTGAGTCCTAAAGTTAAAGGAAACAGTCTTAGTCAGCGTGAAAGCACAGTTCCAACTTAAAATTTGTAGACTCACTGTTACCCAGGAAGACTGCCAGACTGCTGTGGGCGACCGGTTGTAGGTCACTGGTGGGGTCATGCTGGCAGTTGGGGTTGCTTTTCTTGTTGCAGGAGGTCCTTTCATACTTTGTAGATTTCTTAGTTAATATCTTGTAATTTGAAGTACTTCTTGACTTGACAAACGTAGGTTCTTTCATAAGATCGTCGCCATGAATGTAATGATGAGAAGTCCACACGTGATGTATTATTAAGAGATGCTTTATTCCAAGATGTAAAGGGAGATCCCACCAGGAGCATCCAACATGGTGCTCAGCCCAGCCAACTGTAATCTGTCAGGCAGATCACCAACATTCTCTAAGGTGCATCACAGGAACATTCCAATAGAGGTAGAGAAGGATAGCATAGGGAATATCAAGATACTACACCCACTTTCTTCTCTACTGTGAATTTTGACACCAATTTCTTTGTCAAAAATTCCCACCAATGATAATCTCAGGGCTGTGTGGGGTAAACCCCCCCAAAAGAATTGAGGATTAGAAGGTGCAAACGTATTTGTGCTACTTTGATAACATTTGTCAAAGCAATTCCAATTCTTAATCGCGTTGTAAAGGCCAATTGGACGTAATTGTCCTCAGCATCTTCTTGCTAACTGACCTTTCTCTACGAATACTCTTTAGGCTTCTTACACATGTTATTTATTTATTTAATTAATTGATTTATGAAGCGCCTGAATCCCCCCCCAAAAGGGTATCTCCGCGCTGTGGGAAACATAGCAGTTAGTACAGACCAGATGACAAAGACTCAGAGAGGGCACCCCCTCGATTTAAATTTAGTTAATCGATTCACCCCATTGTCCGGCTTAGATGGTTATGTTATGTTGTATGGTTTTATATAGTGCTCAGCTGCCCCAGCTAAGGTTTGTCCCGGCACTGTCACTGACAAGAAGGGCAGACTGCCCCCAAACAGGAAGCACAACAACACTCAACATGACCACTGATTAGCGCTTACTTTGCAGGAAAAAGATGGGTCTTAATGGCCTTTCTGAAGGCCATCAGATCTTTTAAGCCACGGATCTGGCTCGGCAAAGCGTTCCATAGTTTAGCAGCAAGATAGCGTTATGACTGACTGACACCTGCAGACCCATCTTGGATAGAGAACACCCATATTGACCCCGTTACCTCCGATCAGATGGATCCAAACCCCCAGTTAGCTACTGTCAATGGGACCCAGAGTATCGAAAATATGGCTTTGTTAAAACAAAGTGAAGGTCCACCCTTCAGGACACTAAATATTTTATCTTGGAATATTGCTGGGGTGCTAACGAAGACTAGATCCTCGGACTGGTCTAACTTCATCGAATCATGCGACATTGTTGCGTTCCAGGAGACTTGGTCTCTGTGTACGATCTTTCGGCAAGGCTACTTGGCATTTGGCAAGCCAGCAATTCCTAGTACCAAAGGGCGTCCATCTGGTGGTCTAACTATTTGGGTTAGACAACAGGCAGGATTCCAGGTAGAAGACTTAGTGATTGGCAATTCAGATATTCAGGCCATTAAAATAACCTCCATGTATGAACCTGAGTGTATATTTATAAACGTTTATGCCAGAGGGCTGGTAGGTGGAAAGGCTTCACCGACCGTCTCCAGTCTGGACACATTTATTAAATCATTAAACGGGTCTTGCAACAGGATTATTTAACTGCACGTTCGAGCCACTTGGCCTAAAAGACGGGAATCTTACTAGTGACAAAGATGCTGTCTGGGGCTCCCGTCTTTATTGCTTGCCCCAATTAAGAACTGGACAGAAGCCGCTCTTCAACTTAAAAGTCTAACATTGGAGAGGGGGCTTTCTGCAGCTAATGGAAGATCCAAATCAGATAACCAAGGCAATTTCACTTTTAGTAGCAGGTTAAGAAAAAGTAGGATTGATTATTTTCTTATTAATTTAGAACTCTGGCAAAGGGTGAGGGATATGGAGGTCGTGAATAGAACAGAGAGCGACCACGATCCCCTTTTTCTGACACTAGATGTGAAATGTTGTTCGATTGGGAGTGGCAGTCAGGTTACTGCAACTCCAGATGTGATTATATTCAATGAATGCCGCAGGTTAAAATGGGCACAGGTGGCCGAGGATGAGGGCACCATGACTCAAATCAAGTTAACAATTAAAGATTCTCTTAATGTCCTCTCGCAATTTGAATTTAATGTGGACACTCTACCAGGCCTTACAGCACATCATGAGGCCCTGTTCGCCAAGTTAAGAACCTATATTGTAAACCCAAAATAAGAAGTAACAGGCGCCCAGTGTATTAGTCAGCAAAATAGTATGACGGGGCATTCAGGAATGCCTATAGGGCTTTGTCTAACGCAATAAGGGAAGGTTCCACGCAGGAGGTAAGGAAATTGAGATCCGAATATAAGGCCACCGAATTACGGGCAAAGAAGTCCCATGGCGAAAATAGATGGAGGGACTTGTTGGTTGCATGTAATGGGAAAGACTGGTGTCGATTCTTGAATTTAATTAAGTGGGGCGGCGATAATGTCGGTCCAGCACCTGCTAACAATGTCCCCCCAGAAGCCTGGGTTACTCAATATCAGACCCAATTTTCTTTGCACGTAAATGATCCAGGGCAATACCAATGTGTAGTTTCGGAATCAGCACTAACATTTACATTATTGGAAATAGATGGTGCTTTTGATGGGGTAGCTTCAGGTAGAGCCCCGGGTCCGGATTGTATCCTGGCGGACATATTTAAAACTGACCGGGAGAATTGGCTGAAATATATTTTTATTTTGGCAATGGACTGGCTAGAATAGCCCCCATTCCGGAATCCTAACATGGGTCGGAAATTATCCCCATATATAAAAAAGGAGACCGAGCCTGTCCATCCAATTACCGGCCTATTAGTCTTATAGACACTATGCAAAAGTTGGTGACTAGATTAGTGCTAAGCAGGGTAAATAGGTGGATTGATGATAATGAGATACTATCCACCTATCAAGCAGGATTTTGTTCCCATGTTAGTACTATCGACCAAGTTTTTAGATTTATGATGTTACATTGGAACACCGTGGTCTTAGCCAAGGGCACCCTTATGCAGCATTTGTAGATCTTAAGTCTGCATTTGATTTAGTGCCCCGCAACAAACTCTGGGACACTCTCAAAGAAGCTGGGATGCCTGCTGAGATCCTTTCATTCATCATAAAACTATGGGCTAGATGTAGGTGGGCTAATACCGGTCGATAACGGCCGAAAATCGGTAAATTTGCAGTTACCGACCGGTATTTAGCCCTTTGCGATGTAGGAGGCTGGATTTAGGGATTCGTTAATTTACTGATTCCTTAAATTAAGGAATCGGTAAAATACTGATTCCTTAATTTAAGGAATCAGTAAATTACAAAATCCTTAAATCCTATGTAGGGAGCACTCAAGTGAGTGCATTTCTGGTTTAAGGATTCGTTATTTACCAC
Source organism: Lissotriton helveticus (assembly GCF_964261635.1). Classification (NCBI taxonomy): domain Eukaryota; kingdom Metazoa; phylum Chordata; class Amphibia; order Caudata; family Salamandridae; genus Lissotriton; species Lissotriton helveticus. Next base: position 583,295,262 of record NC_136057.1, read on the forward strand.
CAACTACAAGTTGGTGGTAAATACCGAATACCTTTTAAAAAGCAATTTTGTGCTTTTTTAAAAGTGCCATGTGGCAGACATACATGCCCTTAGGGCATGTATGTGCGCCACATGTGCACACATGCACGATTCAGGGGTGCAACGTGCCACCCTGCCACCCTTGAATATGCTTCCCCTATTACCGATTCTGTATTTACCAAATCGGTAATAGTGAATGGCTTCCCATTCATTCCTATGGGCCTTCAGGCCCATAGGAATGAATGGGAAGGTGATTCCTTATTACCGAATCGGCATTACCGAATCGGTAATAAGGACTCTTACTGAATCGGTAAAATTTACAGAATTATTTCCTACATCACAATTACCGATTCTTAAATACCGAATCGGTAAAATTCGGTATTTAAGAATCGGTAATTTGTGATTACCTACATCTAGCCCCATATGATTCCACCTATGCCCAAGTCAGGTGGGGCCAACAGGGAGAGACAACAGTTCGTTTTCCGGTGAACAAGGGAGTGTGTGCTAGCCCCTACCCTTTTCTCTTTGTTCATTAATAATGTTATCTCATACTACTCTGAATATCCTACGGACGTCCCTACTCTCGCTGGTTCGAGGGTTCCTTTATTACTGTTTGCAGACAACACTTTAATTTTGTCTAAAACACAAGCTGGTCTGCAAACAGCCCTTGACAGATTTAATCTTTTTTCTAATGACCATGATCTTGTAGTCAATGTTGACAAGACCAAGTTCATGGTCTTGCATAAAAACAAATCAGTGAAAGCCAGAGTACTAATGAATAATGCGTCCCTTGAACAAACTGACTCATTTACCTATCTAGGGGTTATAATGGGCAAAAGAATGAATTGGAAGCCACAGATGGATTTTCTGGTCTTAAAGCATAATCAATTAGCAGGGGCCCTCCTAAAAGAACATCGTTTATCCTAAACCAAGCCAGTAGCTCTGGTTTTGGCAATCTACCAAGGAAAGGTTAAAGCCTCAATAATCTATGGAGCCGAACTCTGGGTCTTCGAAAAGTTAGTTCCTCTAGTCCAAGCTCAGAACAAGTTTTTGAGGGCATTGACCGGCATTCCCCAGTCGACACCACTTAGACCCTTATTGTTAGACTTGGGGTGTATTTCCTTTGAGGAGGCAGCGGGCTATAGATTTCTCGCCTATTGACGACGGCTTTGGACCACCCCGGAGTTAGATCTCTACGCGCAAGCTTGTAAAGCATAATAAGAAGCTGCCAAATCCAACAAAATCTCATGGCTACAAAGGATTAAGGCTACCTTACTGGAAATGGGCCTCAACCACTTGTGGTTGGACCCAGAAGGGAATTCATTCCCCTCAAATTCAGAATTTAAATCCTTATATAGGGATATGGTTTGTCTGAAGTCTCTTTCTCAGGTGAATGGTTACTCCTTAACGGGTCTCTTTCTGGGTCAAAAAAAATTGAACATAGATTGGAGGCCTACTGGGATACTATTACCAGTCCTGGTGATAGGAAGCTCTATCACCAATTTAGAGTGGATACCCTCCCCATAAAATCATTCACAAAAAAGTGGGGGAATGCTCAAGACATAAATTGTCACTCTTGTTCATGTGAGGAAGAGACCTTGCCGCACATTCTTTTTGTGTGCCCTGCATATATGGCTCAAGCCAGTCTGTGCTAAAATAGGAACAAGATCTTGCCAAACGGCTTTGCACATTCTAAAATCTGATACCAGCGAAGTCATAGTTAGTGCTATGGCCAAATTTTGGAGCTGGACGTGGGCCATAAAAAGGAATTGGATGCAGGGCACTATGTAACTATGTAACTATGCAATTGATTTCAATGAGCTGTGGTGTTTTAGTCTCTTCTAATCTAACCAGCTTATAAATTTATAAGATTGTGAACTTTTCCTTTTTTTAACCTAAACCTGCGTAACTATGGTTATTCCTTTCCTTCTAGGAATTGTTATCTAGTCATAAGACCAAAGGTTTTATCATATGTATTATTTGCTTGATATGTTTTTTTTATGGAATTTTATTGAATTTTATCATGTGACATTTTAATTGTTTTAAAAAGTCATTTCTTGTTTTTTTTATCTTGCTGATTATATGCGTTTTTTTATGATTGTTTTTGATCGAATAAAGATGAATTGAATTGAATTGAATTGAATTGACTCAGAAAAGCTCTGTTTTAAGAAGTTTTCTAAAAAGAAGATATTCTGAGCATTTTTGAAGATGGATCGGGAGTTGATTTCAATAATTGGGGTTAAATATAAGACTGCTTTGCCGCCCGTGCGATCTTTTCTAAAATGGGGAGTCACAATCAGGGATTTTTCTCCTTATCGTAGGGATCTATTTGGCTGGCATGGAATACGTTTTTTCAGTTAAATAACTGAGTCCTCTGCCATTCAAAACTTTGTATACAATGCAGCATATCTTGAACTTAACGCTCTTGCGTATCAGTAGCCAGTAAAGTTGTCGCAAGAGGGGAAAGGAAGCTGTTCTGTGTGAATAATTTCTAATGAGTAGGCATTGTTGCTTAATTACGTTTTGTTTGGAAAATACATTTACATCATCAATAATACGATTATATCATCAATAATACCCAGTCCATATATCTCTGTCATTTTTTCTGGCAGTTTTATTCCAACCAGACAAATGCCTGAAGTGATGTGAGCTGTTTGCGCTATGCTTTTTCACCATGGTCACAACTATCCGTGACCTAAAATGTGTATGAGCAACATTGAGGATTCGGAGTAAAATGCCTTACATGTTTATTAGATATATGCACAAGGTATTGTGACTTTTATAACACAAATTGCCCGAACCACAAAATCTCCACAAGCTTATTAAGAGGGAAATGTCATCTCTACGATACTAGGACCGGCTGGTCCAGTATTGATTTGTTTAAGAGCCATTCATTTGCTTATAATTCCCCCTAGGACTGGTTTTTTCTATATTTTTCTCATTTTGTGATTGTAATGTTTGCTTTAATGTTGTTTGTGATGTATTCTTAGTTTTGTGTAATGTTTGATGCAAGAAATTTCTTTTTTGTACTGTGTAAAGAATTTGTTTTTTATGTATGTACAAAGTATATATAGGTGTGTAAATATTTAATGTATTGTTGTTTTCTGTCATATAGCTTGTCATAACTTGAAAAAGATAAAAAAATATTGACACTAAGTAAGATGTCGAGGGTGATCACAATAAATTGATCTTTTCCCTCTTAATAAGCTTGTGGAGATTTTGGGCAATTTGTGTTATAAAATTCTATAAAGGGTCTAGCCCCCACCACGTGTTTATGGACCTATCCCCTTTTGCTTATACAAGGTATTGTGACGGCATAATCTCACTTGATTCTGTGGTGAACAATCGAGGGTTCACTTGAGGGTAAATTGAGGAGCTGCAATTGATCAAAACAAAGCAATTTAGCTTAACATGTGTGCTTAGAAAGTTATAGTCAGCCTAAAATTGAGCACAATATTCATGTAAATCTTTTACAAAACTGTATTTAATGCAAATGTAGTATACTTCAGTATAGCAGCTTAATTTGTATTCGGGAAGATTATGGTTTGGACAGGAAGGACCCTCAACTGTGACATTAACACAACATTTAATTGTTATCTTCCATTCTTTAGAATCAATAGATCTTTATTTTTAATTATTCAAAATAATCCCATAGCTAAAGTACAAAATTAAAATTAAAATAGAAGTTGATTGTATCACACCCATACCAAATATATTCGGAATCGCAGTTGATTTCAAATGCTTGTTACACATTAATAAAATAAAACCCCGAAATATCACATAACAAGATTCTATACAACATTAATAACAGCTAATATTGCAGGAAGTATTGCTTTTGTGTATGTAATGTGCACTTTACATACAGAACAAATTGTTTAAGACAAAGTTGCATGGTAACCAGGGGTTTTAGCAATAATTCATATCATTTAGCGCATTTTCAATTACGTTTTTTGAACACTTGGCTCTAAATTCTATTTACCTGGATCATGTCGTAGACTCGTACATCATGTGGTAACTAATACTCAACAAGCCACTGTCTCCAGAATCTTATGCCTGTTCAGAAAAACAGCCCCTTACTTTGGATCTAATGGCTCTAATTGAAGCAGCCCGAGTCAAATTAAGATGGATACTAGCTCTTCCTAATTAGCTAAATGTTATTTGAAAACAGGAACATGTGCAGCATGTGAAAAAACATACAGCAGTAACTGTAGACATTATGTTACAAGCATGGATACTCACCCAGAGCTTACATTTCGTATAAGCAAAGCTGTTTATTGTGGAGCATATACACACAAAACAACGGCTTCATTCAAAACACATGCTAGTTACAGCCAACTATGCACAAACATATACGAATACATAATGAAATGATGGTGATGATTCGATTTTAACAGCTTTAAATTGCCCTAGCAGGAATCCTGGTGCTCGAAATATAGCTGAATGTACAGCATTGTGGTGTTACAGTATTCGAAAAGAGTCATGTCTTCAGGATTTTCCTAATAAGGAAATGATCATCCAGCAGAAGGATTCAAATTGTCAATGTTTTCCACAGTATTACAGCTAAATAGGAAAAGACACAAACCCCAACGTGGAACTTGTGGATGTGAGGAATGGCTCAAGTGGACCCAAAGGGTCTTTCATGGGTAACAATGCTTAACTTTTGCTTGAAGCCAAAAGATCCTTTGCAACAATAAGTTTGAAGGACTGAAAAAGATTTCTGAAAATGATTATTTGCTTGACTGAGGATTACTCAATGACGGAACATTATCATAACACCAGTTTCAGAGGTGGGGAAGGTAGTATCAGTTCATGCCCTTTTCATGACTACAACCCTTAGTTCATTCCTTGAACACTGCAACTGAAGAGCAGGAGGGTAACTAAAGCCCTCACAGACAGACAAACCAGGAGGATTCTCTAGCTCAGTGATTTGGCTTTATATAAAGAAAGACATTGTGAGCAGCCCCGGCCGGTAGTGGGAGTACCAGCCGGGCGGTGACGTGTGACTAATTATCTGACTCCCCTGAATTGTGATTAGAATTGCAATCTTAACTGAAAAGATTGAATACTGACTTTTGGAAACTGCTAGAAGAACTCAATTGACGAAAGGTCACAGTAGATTGTTTGTATACTTGTGTCTGAATGTACATTTGTCTAGAGGAAGGTGGCGTAGAAGACCATAAACAACCGGAACACAACAGAGCATCACCTAATTATAATGCATTACTGTTAACATAGTTAATATATATGTTTGTTAAAGTACACTTGTAATAATTAACTGATGTATACAAACAAAATCAAGATAAATTATGTTGATGTATGGATTCACGTTTGGAAGTAAGAGGGATAAAATTGTGATTTGTGTTCTTGTTCCCTTTTTTATTCATAACTGTTGATTTCTAATGCAAACATATTTTCAAATTTAAAGAATGTCTATAAGTGATAATAAATAATATTTTTGGTATATAAATCTTGAATGAGTCTGTAAATCTTTGTGCACATATAGTGACATTGTTTGTGGGAGTTAAGGAGAATCTATGCTGTCTTGTGCACTATTCATGAGTCCTCAGCAAGTAACATATACTCTTCATGACACAAGTGGCCATGGATCCCATAGTAATCTCAGGAGTGCGCTACGCTACAACTGGAAGGAGATATAGTTACTAAAGGAAGATGGAAATATCCAAGAACATGTGAAAAATCCATAATAAGAAATGTAATTTCAACATAAATATTTCAAGTAGACAAAACAAAGAATTGTATGATTGTGAAATATGTCTTTTAATTACTAACAGCTGCTTAAGAGAGAGAATGCTAAGGTTAATAAGAAAACTAAAAACAATTATGTTTTTTAGCACACAGCAGCCGGCATCCATTTGTTGTATAACTGTTGCTCTTTTTACCATCATTGACATCTGGTAGTAGACTGTTAGAATTGGGGGTCTCTGGTTGGCAAAGGTAGGTACTTGTGACAAGCAGGGACCCTCTCCTCTATTCAGGGCAAGGGACTTACTCTCTCAAAATAACCACTGCTCACCCTCTAGGCGGCGTGGCGTGAGCAGTCAAGGCTTATTTCAGAGGCGATGTAAGTTAAGCAGTTGTGACCACATACAGTAACCCAGTGACAACACTACAAATGGACACCACACAGGTTTTATATAAAAAATAAGTATACTTTATCTAGAGTAATCACAAGACCAATAAACAACAAAAAGAATCCACAGTACTATTAAGTTTCAAGAGATCAGGTTAAAAAGGCTTAATTCAAGGTTCTGTGCGAGTCGGTAGCCTTGTCCGGCTACAGCGTTGCTGAAAAGAACACAGAGTCTAGCAAATCCAGCAGACCGCGTCGGTACGGGCCCACTCAATGGTCGACAGACTCAGTCACAGTACCTTTTACTTGGGGCGCCCGGCACGGATGTGCGAGCTAGTTCCGGTGATCGTGCGGTGCAGAAAGGAATCGTTGCAGGACGCGTTGTCCCTCGATGCGGTGCAGGCAGCGGCCCGTTGACAGAGTCGGTGGATCCAAGGCTTGCGTTGCAGGGTGAGACGGTGCTTCGATGCGGTGCTTGCAGCTTGCAGTGCGGGGAACGAGTCGGAGTTCGGGAGCTGGCGTCGGTCAGTCCGGACAGCGGTGCGAGTCGGGTGGTGCGTCGCAAAGCGTGCGAGGCGGTGCCCAACTCCGGTGCGGTCACAGGACTCGAAGTCAGCAGCAGTGACCGCGTCGGTCAGACCAGTTCGATTCGGTGTAGCGAGGCGCTGCACGTCGCGGTGTCCTTCGAGTCGCGGTGCAGGCTACGGCTCGTTGACTGAGTCGGTGTGCGCAGAGCTTGCGTTGTTCGAGACGGACGTTGCTTGGTGTGGTGCCTACAGGACACCGGGCCGGTCGTGAGAGTAGGTACAGCTCGCTGCCTCTGTAGCCACTTGTTTCCAGCAGCAATTCACAAAGGCTGGTGAAGTCCACTGGTCCTGGGACTTCGGTCAGGGGGCAAGCTCTCTTCCAAGCCCTTGGAGATCTTTGCACAAGTTGAAACAAAATTCCAAAGTTCTTTCTCCTCTCTTTGGCAGTCAGGCAACCACTGCAGGCCAATCCCCAAGCAGCACTTTAGCTTGGCAATAGTCTCTCCTCAGTTTCTTCAGGTTTCTTTTCCTCAGCAGAGGTTTCGTCTTGTAAGTCCAGAAGTGATCTAATTTCATGGGATCAGAGTCCCAATACTTATGCCCCAAAATCTTTTGTTCTCTGAGGGGAGAGGGGCCTGTGCCCAGTTCAAGTCAGTTCTGAAGCACTCTGTTTACCAGACTTCTCCTTCCCTTTCACAGCACAGGGCAGGCACATCAGACGCCCCACAGGAGGTGGAGCCAGCATTGTGAAGGCAAGTACAGTCCTGGAGCACTTTGTTGACAGTCTTCCACCCCTTTTTTCAGTGTGCAGGGTAGAAACATCAGACACACCACAGGGGGTGGAGCCAGCATTGTAGAGGGAAGGCCCAGCCCTATTTTATTTATTTATTTATTTTTCGTTGTTTTATATAGCGCACGGCTACTCAAAAAGAGTGTCCCAGCGCTTTTATTGAGAACCCTAGGCAGAGTGAACATAACACAGTAATATAAAAACAGAGAAAAAAGCAGAGAAAACAGGGTAGATAGGCTAAAGGGCAAAAAGCCAGGTTTTAAGGTCCTTCCTGAAAGTAAACAAACTAGTGGCGCCTCGCAATGCCAAAGGCAGAGTATTCCACAGCTGTGGGGCCAACAGGCTGAAGGAGCGGCCTCCAATACGAGCCTTTTTTACCCGCGGAACCACCGCAAGAAGCAGAGATTCAGATCTTAAAGATCGAGCCGGGCGGTAGAAGACAAGTCTTCTCTGGAGATACTTTGCTCCCACAGCATGAAGAGCCTTGTAGGCCAAGGTCAAGGCCTTAAATGCTATCCGCTTCCGGATAGGCAGCCAATGGAGCGACTGCAGAAAACCAGCAGCCCTGGCTCGCCTATTTAGGCCATAGATGGCCCTCGCAGCCGAGTTCTGGACGACTTGCAGCCGCTGCAATAGATATTCCGGCAGGCCCAAATAAAGGACGTTGGAGTAGTCCAGTCTTGAGCCAATCATGCCTGCACTGTCAGCTTCCTGTGCTCCACCGAAAGCAGAGGCAAGAACTTCCGGAGCATCTTGAGAAGGCCAAAACATGTTCCCGTTAAACCAAGGATCTGAGATCTTAACGTAAGACCCTTGTCCATCCTGATCCCCAAGTTTTTAACCATCTGGGACGAACAAGACGGAGGGAACATATTAGCAGGCCACCATGCTTCCCAGTCCGGATCCGATAGACAACCGAAGAAGAGTACCTCAGATTTGTCTGAGTTGCACTTGAGGCTGTTCAGCTGGAACCATTTAAAAACAACCCCAAGGCACTTCCGGATACTCTCTCCATCGAAATCCCCTCCTTTCTTACATGAAAAGAGGAGTTGGGTGTCATCGGCATAGGATACGATCTGGGCCCCAAAAGACTCCGCCAATGCCGCCAAAGGGGTCATAAAGATGTTAAAAAGAGTCGGGCTCAACACAGAACCCTGCGGAACTCCGACTCCCAAAGACGGCATCACGGCCGAGCTGGATGAGGCCCAGACCGTTTGTCGACGGCCAGCCAAAAATGATCTAAACCAGCTGAGCACCGTCCCCCTCAGACCGATCTCATGAAGTCTGGCGAGAAGACCCTCATGGGGGACGGTGTCAAAGGCCGCCGACAGGTCTCAGGTGCAACTCCTCCCTCCCATCTAGATGCAGATCTCCCTATTAACCACCGGGCTGCCCCAGCCTGTCTCCTGGAATTCCCCGGCCCTGTCACACACAAACCCAGACAAGGAATACACAACCGCGCAGAGGCAGGCTCAAATGGTTAGGCAAGCAAATACCTACTTTCTAAAAGTGGTATTTGCAAACACAGAATATTAAAATAAACGTAACTAAAAGATGTATTTTATTATTCTGAGTCCAGGCATACTAAACTCGAATTTCTACCATGTTCTCTGAGTCTGCTAGGATTATAAAGTGTAGCAATTCTAGCAGCCCATTCTGGCCTATGGAGAACAGGTAGCCTTGCAATAGTGAAAAACGAAAATGGCTGTAATTCACTATTAAGACATGCCACACACATCAGGGCTTGTCCTACCTTATACTTACAAAGCACCCTGCCCTTGGGCCTACCATAGGGGTGACTAATATGAAGAAAAGGGAAGGTTCAGGGACTGGCAAGCGGGTGCACTTGCCCAGCCAGCATGACAGTACCAGACTGCACGCAGGCTCTGCAATGGCAGACCATAGACACATTTTACAAGGCTGCTTCGGTGGGTGGCACAACCAGTGCTGCAGGCCCACTAGCAGCATTTACATTTACACGCCCTGGGCACACTCAGTGCACTGTACTAGGGTCTAACAAGTAAACCAAATACCCAATCAGGGAACCACTAATCAATACATCAGTTTACAGTAGGGAGCACTCACACTGTGGCACTGGACAGCAGTGGCACAGTGCCCAAAGCATCTAACACCAGCAAAAACACATGAGGCAACAGCAAAAATGGAAGGGAGACCCACGCCAATGGTGCCAGGTCTAACACATGTCCCCTCCAGCTGAAATGTGGGGAGGACTACCCTACCTCCTGGGAGTTCTCACCACTAAGGCGGAAAAATCAGGACAGACCATCAGTGTTGGCGTGTTCTGTACCAGGGCGGTGTTCCACCGTAAAGTCCATACCCTGTAGGGAAATGGACCACCTCAACAGCTTTAGATTCTCACCCCTCATCTGCATCAACCATCTGAGGGGCCTGTGGTCTGTCTGAACCTGGAAGTGAGTCCCAAACAGGTATAGACTCAGCTTCTCCAGTGCCCAGACCACAGCAAATGCCTCACACTCAATTGCACTCCACCTCTGTTCCCGTGGAAGTAACCTCCTACTTTTGAAGGCTACAGGTTGATCTAGGCCCTCTTCATTCATCTGTGACAAAACAGCCCCCACACCATGCTCTGAAGCGTCTGTTTGAATGATTAACTCTTCGGAGAAGTTGGGTGCCAGGAGCACGGGCGCCGTGCACATGGCAGCTTTCAGGGCCTCAAAAGCTTTCTGACAGGTGTCAGTCCAAATCACTTTCTTGGGCTGCTTCTTGGAAGTCAGCTCTGTCAAGGGTGCAACCATGTTGCCTTACCCCTTGACAAACCTCCTGTAGTACCCTGAGAGTCCTAAAAAGGCCCTCACCTCTGTCTGGGTTTTGGGGGGTTCCCAAGCCAGGATGGTTTCAATCTTGGGCTGCAGGGGCGCCACCTGGCCGCTCCCAACTTGGTGTCCCAAGTACACCACAGAACCCTGCCCGATCTGGCACTTACTCGCCTTGATCGTGATGCCTGCCTTCCGCAGTGCCAACAACACTTCCCAGAGGTTGCGCAGATGTTCCTCCCATGTGACACTGAACACTGCGACGTCATCCAGGTAGGCGGCACTGAACTCCTCCAGTCCAACCAACACCTGGTTGACCAACCTCTGAAAGGTGGCATGGGCATTCTTCATCCCAAAGGGCATAACACGGAACTGGAAATGCCCATCTGGTGTGGAGAATGGTGACCTCTCCTTTGCCCCATCAGTCAAGGCGATCTGCCAATACCCAGACGTCAAGTAAAACGTGCTGAGGTACCGTGCAGCCCCTAACCGATCAATGAGCTCATCAGCTCTGGCGATGGGGTGCACATCGGTCTTCGTGACCGAATTGAGCCCTCGGTAGTCCACACAGACCCGGAATTCAGGTGTGGCACCCGGCGCCGCAGTCTTTGGGACCAAGACCACTGGGATGGCCCAAGGACTGCTGGAGGACTCAATCACCCCTAGTGCAAGCATCTTTGAGATCTCCTCTTTGATGCAAGCCCTTATCCGGTCAGTTACCCTGTAAGACTTGTGCTTCACAGGTGAGCTGTCTCCTGTATCCACATCATGGGTGCACCAATCTGTGATACTAGGAACCAGGGAGAACAGATCAGAAAACTGTCCCAGCAACTGGCGGCAGTCATTCTGTTGCTCAGGGGTCAGGGTGAAAGAGAGGTTAACACCATCCACTGACCCATCTAGCTCTGTGGCCGCCAGGATTTCAGGAAGAGGGTCAGTCTCCGCTTCCATTCCAGCATCTGTCGCCAAGAACATGCCCACTTCAGACCTCTCCAAGTGGGGCTTAAGGTCGGTTGATATGCAGGACCCTCAAGGGGTTCCTGGGAGACCGCAAGCCCACCAAGTAGGTAACTGGACTCTTGCGCTTCACAACCTCAAATGGTCAGGTCCACTTATCCTGGAGCGCACAGGGCTCCACTGGGGCCATGATCCACACTTTCTGACCAGGTTAAAGCTCTACCAGAGTGGCATTCTGGTCGTACCATCGCTTCATCTCCTCCTGGCTGGCTTCCAGATTCACCTCAGCGAGTTGCCTGAAACGCCTAGTCCGGTTCCTGAAGGCCAGCATGTAGCTATATACATTCTGGGGAGGTTTCCTGGGACATTTCTCCCAGCCTTCCTTGACCAGACTCAGAGGTCCTCTGACCGGGTGCCCATAGAGAAGCTGAAAGGGACTGAACCCTAGAGATTTCTGTGGCACCTCCCGGTATGCAAACAACAGGCATGGTAAGAGGACATCCCACTTACGCCTCATGGGTTCCTCAAGACCCATAATCATGCCCTTCAGGGTTTGGCTAAACCTTTCAACCAACCCATTTCCTTGGGGGTGGTAAGCAGTGGTGAACTTGTAAGTTACCCCACACTCCTGCCACAGGGACTTCATGTACTTAGAAATGAAGTTGGTGCCCCGGTCAGACACAACCTCGAGGGAATCCTACTCATGAAAACATTCCCATCAGTGCTCGTCCCACCAAGGGGGCCGTCACTGTACTCAGAGGTATGGCTTCTGGGTACCCGGTGGCATGGTCGACCAAGACCAGGATAAACCTGTTGCCCATGGCTGTCTTGGGATCCAGTGGCCCCACAATGTCAATGCCTACCCGCTCGAAGGGGTACTGACCACAGGGAATGGCTGGAGAGGAGCCTTCTGCTTCCTCCCACTCTTTCCACTTGCCTGGCAATGCAATGAGTGTCTGAACTCTTGCTCATTTGGGGCCAATGAAAGTGGGTGACAAGCCTCTCAAAGGTCTTGTCCTGCCTCAAATGTCCTGCCAATGGCACATCATGAGCCAGCCCCAGTAGGAAGGCTCTGAAGCTCTGGGGTACCACCAGCACACGGGCTGACCCAGGCTCAGCAACCTTAGGCTCGCTATACAGGAGACCATTCTCCCAGTAGATCCAATCAATCAATCAATCAATCATGCCATTTGTATAGCGCACTACTCACCCGGGAGGGTCTCAAGGTGCTTGGGGGGAGGGGTATGCTACTGCTCGAACAGCCAGGTCTTGAGTTGTTTCCTGAAGGCGAGATGGTCCTGGGTCAGCCGAAGGTGGATGGGGAGGGAGTTCCAAGTCTTGGCAGCCAGGTAATAGAAGGATCTTCCTCCGACGGTGGCTCTTCGGATGCGTGGTACCGCTGCGAGGGCGAGGCTGGTGGACCGTAGCTGGCGGGTGGGCGTGTAGAAGGTCAGGCGGTCGTTGAGGTACTTGGGGCCCAGGTCGTGGTGAGACTTGTGTGCGTGGGTGAGGAGCCGGAACGTGAGCCTCTTGTCGACGGGGAGCCAGTGCAGGTTCCTCAGGTGGCTGGAGATGTGGCTGCGTCGGGGGACATCCAGGATGAGTCGGGCGGAGGCGTTGTGGATGCGCTGGAGTCTTTTCTGTAGCTTGGCTGTGGTTCCGGCGTAGAGGGTGTTTCCGTAGTCCAGTAGGCTGGTGACGAGTGCCTGGGTGAAAGTCTTCCTGGTCTCGGTCGGGATCCAGCGGAAGATCTTGCGAAGCATACGCAGGGTGTTGAAGCACGATGAGGAGACGGCGTTGACTTGTCTGGTCATCGAGAGGGAGGGGTCCAGGATGAAGCCCAGGTTGCGTGCCTGGTCGGTTGGCTTGGGTGAGGTGCCCAGGGCTGGGGGCCACCAGGAGTCGTCCCAGGCGGAGGGCGAAGATCCCAGGATGAGGACTTCCGTCTTGTCCGAGTTCAGTTTCAGGCGGCTGTCCTTCATCCACTCGGCGACGTCTTTCATCCCTTCGTGTAGGCAGGTTCTGGCGGTGTCGGGGTCTCTGGTGAGGGAGAGGATCAGCTGGGTGTCGTCGGCGTAAGAGATGATGTTGAGGTTGTGCTGGCGTGCGATGGCTGCGAGAGGTTTCATGTAGATGTTGAAGAGGGTGGGGCTGAGTCATGATCCTTGCGGGACGCCGCAGATGACTTCGGTGGCCTCGAAGCGAAACGGGGGGAGGCGGACTCTTTGTGTTCTTCCGGCGAGGAACGAGATGATCCACTCCAGTGCCTTCTCTTGGATACCGATGTTGCTGAGGCGCTGGACTAGGGTGCGGTGGCAGACCGTGTCGAACGCAGCGGAGAGGTCCAGGAGGATGAGGGCCACTGTTTCCCCCTTGTCGAGCAGGGTCCGGATGTCGTCGGTGGCTGCGATGAGGGTGGTCTCGGTGCTGTGGTTGGCTCTGAAGCCGGACTGCGAGGGGTCGAGGGATCTGTTCGTCTCGAGGAAGGCGGTCAGCTGTCTGTTGACGATCTTCTCGATGACTTTAGCAGGAAAAGGGAGGAGCGAGATGGGGCGGAAGTTTTTGAGATCGGTGGGGTCCGCTGTAGGTTTCTTCAGGAGGACGCTGATCTCGGCGTGCTTCCAGCTCTCCGGGAAGGTGGCGGTGTTGAACGAGGCGTTGATGATGTTCCGGAGTTGGGGTGCGATGGTGGAGTCGGCCTTGTTGAAGACGTGGTGTGGGCAGGGGTCGGTCGGTGATCCGGAGTGGATGGTGTTCATCGTGCGGGCTGTGTCTTCGGTGGTCACCGTGGTCCAGGTGCAAAGGGTGGCAAGGGGGGGCGTTTGTTCGACGGTTGGGTGCATGGGTGGGGCGCCGAAGCTGTTGTGATGTCGGCGATCTTGCGGTGGAAGAACGAGGCGAGGGAGTCGCAGAGGTCTTGTGACGGAGTGATGTCGTTGGTGCCGGTGCTGGGGTTGGAGAACTCCTTGACGATAGTGAAGAGCTCTTTGCTGTTGTGGACGTTGTTGTCCAGTCGTTCCTTCAGGGATTTCTTCTTGGTGGTGCGGATGAGCTGGTGGTGCTTGCGGGTAGCGTGTTTGAGGGCGGTCATGTTGTCGGTGGTCCGGTCGAGGAGCCAGGCTTTCTCGAGGGTGCGGCAGGTCTTCTTGGAGTCCTTGAGGTCGTTGGTGAACCAGGATGCCTTCTTGCTTCTGGGTCTGCTGGGAGGGTTCTTTAGTGGCGCGAGGTCGTCGGCGCAGGCGGTCAGCCACTGTGTGAAGTTGCGGGCTGCTTTGTTGGGGTCCGTTGTGTTGGTGGGTGGGCTCTGGCTGAGGGAGGTGGTGAGCTGGTCTGAGGTGATCTTGCTCCAATTCCTGTGAGGTACCTGTTGCGGGTGGTGGTGGATCGTGGATCTTTTGAAGCTGAAGTGGACGCAGCTGTGGTCGGTCCAGTGGAGTCCGGTGGCGTGGCTGAAGGTGATGTACTTGCTGGAAGAGAAGACGGGATCAAGCGTGTGGCCGGCGTAGTGGGTGGGGGTGTTGACCAGTTGCTTGAGTCCGAGGTTGGTGAGGTTTTCCAGCAGGGCGGTGGTGTTGCGGTCCTTGTTGTTCTCCAGGTGGAAGTTGAGGTCCCCGAGGAGGATGTAGTCGGTGGAGGGGAGGGCGTGCGGGCTGATGAAGTCTGTGATGTCTTCGCTGAATTGTGTGCGTGGTCCCGGGGGTCTGTAGACGAGGGTGCCTCTGAGGGTCGTCTTAGTGTCGGTGTGAATCTGGAAGTGGAGATGTTCGGCTGCGGCGAAGGAGTCGTTGGCGTCGGTCGTGATGCGGATGGTGTTCCTGTGGACGATGGCGATGCCACCTCCGGTCTGGTTGATGCGGTCCCTCCTGATGATCTTGTACCCGTCCGGGATGGCGATGGCAATGTCGGGTGCAGAGGAGGCGTTCATCCAGGTTTCCGTGAGGAAGGCGACGTCCAGTGATGTAGCGTCGAGGAGGTTCCAGAGTTCCACGGCGTGTCTGTGGACGGAGCGGGTGTTGATCAGGATGAACTTGAGGTGGTTGCTGCTGGTGTTTGTCTTGGGGGGTGCGGGGCAGGTTCGGAGGCAGGTGAGCTTGCAGGTGCAGCAGGTGAAGGGTCCGTGGGTGCGTCTCGGGGTGGCTCGGCAGCAGGCGTGGGTCCGGCCGGCATTGAGTGCGTTGAGAGTGGCGGCGTCGTAGGTCAGTCGGGTCGTCTTGCCTCGGCGGGGAGGGCCAGGGGTCCTGGCGCTGGGCGCGGGCCAGGCGCGGACGGGCGCAAACGGGCTTACCTTTGGCGCACCTTCGCCGCTCAATCGGTGCTCCCGCTGCGCGCGTCCGCTGCGCGGTCGCTCTGGGGGCGTCATAAGTAAGGAGCCGGGAGGGAGGAGCAGCTGGGTGGCGGGAGCGGGGCGGCGAATGGAATCACAGGGGGGCGGGGCCGCAGGGAGGCAGCGGCGGGAAATTCCAAGAAGCAGCGGGCAGCGGGAAATTCCCAGGAGCAGCGGGAAATTCCCAGGAGCAGCGGGAAATTCCCAGGAGCAGCGGGCAGCGAGCGAAGGAATCTGCAGGCAGGAGGCGGCAAAGGCAGGCAGGAGCGGCAGCAGTGAGTGGGGCGACCAAGCCCTGTGGAGGGCTGAGCGGTCACAATGTGACCCAGACTGATCACCTGCTGCCTGGCTTGCAGCCTGCTTGCAGCCTGCCTGGCTTGCAGCCTGCTTCCGCAAGCCCTCAAGAGAAGGGCATTCTCTCTGCTCCCTGCAGAATTCTTCCCTGGAGGGGCCTCCTTCTTGCTGCCAATGGGTCAGCTCAGGCAGGTCCCCCAGTTCAGCTACTTGTTCCCCGGTAGGCTCCAGGGCATCCCCCTTAGGGTCTACCTCCTCCTGGGCCATGGGAACTTCAGGGGATGGTTTCCCACACGCCCTGCCACTTCTCTGTAAGGCAGGTTCCTGGGCCTCCCTCTCAGGCTCCAGGTCCTCTTGAGCACCCCTACTGGCTGCCATTGACCGGGTGGTCACACACGCTCAGTCAGGCAGACTCACCATCCTCAGGTGAGTACTCTTCTCCACCTTCTCCCAAGGTGAGCTCTCCAAATCGTTCCCCAACAAACAGTCAACAGGCATGGCGGGCCTCACAGCTACAAGAAGAGTACCAGAGACCCCCCCCACCCACTCAAAGGGAACCTGAGCCATTGGACAATGACTCTCTGTGTTGTCGGCGTTAACAACTCGGCAAAATGCATGGGGGACAACCTGCTCTTGAGACACCAGGTGACACCTGACAGCTGTTGTCTGTGTCTCTAAGAGCCATCAGCTTTTGGCCATTGATGGTCACCCACTGCCCATATTTCTTAGTGTTGTTGGGCAGTTGGTTCTCTGGACCACCTCACAGTCTCCTAAAGACACAAGGGACATCTCTGCGGTACCCCACCCACCTTGGACTTCTACCTCCTCCCCAAAGGCTACACTAGCCATCTGCCGGGGCGGAGCACCAATGGGTGCTGCTTTACCAAACAGGCGGCACTTGATATCAGTCGCCTTATGACCCAGGTCCCCAAATCTGTAAATATCCTCTGCTATGAGGTGTTAATAATATTTAAGAAATAAAAGTAGAAGCCAAAACCAATGGGTTTTGCATAAGATGAAATGGAATACTGAAGATAAGCAGGTGTGTCAGAATACCATAGTCAGAAATAGCCCCTTACTTAAACACCGCCGCCCTAAATATCGTTTGCTAAATATTTATCCCTTTGGGTGTAGATTTTCCAATATTAACTCCAAGCGGGCGATATTTTTGTAAAGGATATTTAGGGGATTTTACTTATGTCAACCAATAGTCCAGCTATGATATTCTGGCTTTTTTTTTTAGATATGACCATATATTCTAATTCTATTCAAAGCTGGCCCATTCTTTTGGCTTGTGACTCTATTCGTAAATCCAAGAAGATAATTACCAAATATTGTCACTGTACAGAGGTGAACCTGATGCCCGTGAATAGGGTCAAACTCTCATTTTTGTAAATTCAGTCTATACTTCAGTGATCCCGCTACATAACCATTTTAACAAAAACAGTTTGCATTACCTATCTTTGAAATAGGGATATTTGATAAGATTTCAATAGAGCAATCAGAGCATTCGTTCTGTGTTACATGAGTCACTGTGTGAGTATATTTGCTATTCTCTATTGGCATGATTGATGTTTTATTGCAAAGACATCTGTTTTTCATTTTAAGGTCTCGCCTAGCGTTGCAGCGTGCAAGCGCTGCTCGCGTAGCGAGATTATTGGGGTAAAGTATTTTGTGTAGCGGGACTTCTGTTACCGCCCATGCTTTCAATTGGGCAATGTTGATATTTATGTTAAACTTTTGTTTGTGATTGGTGTTGAGCGGGTTTTTGTTAACGTCCTATTTTTTTTTACACGCCCATGGGACAGCAAGTCTACAGCATGTCTTGCTCACGCTGTCTGCACGCACCAGTACACTCTGTGATTGGTTGGCATCTTGCAAATAAGCAGTGTGATTGGTGGACTTTGTCAACCAATCACAGAGCGTACTGGCGCGTGCAAGCAGCATGAGCAAGACACGCAGTAGATTCGCTGTCCCATGGGCAGCAACGGCGCCTATTCCTTTTAGGTCTTGCGGCTCCCTTTCCCCGTCCCTCAGAAGAAACAGATACTATGTGCGTCTTCTGTTTCCCTTGGTTTGTCTGGAGACATGGGTATACTCACTCCTCCAGATCAGCAGAAAGCTGTCTGGTCTCACATTAAAAACAGCTCAGGACTGGAGGCTTATTCGCTGGAGGAAGCGTTGCCATGGAAACCCACAGCAATCTGTAATGCCAGCCCGTAGTCAAGGCATTTACATCTGCAACTTCTCAATGGCAAAATCTTACAATTTCATGCCTTTCACAAAAATATCAAAACACGCCGTTTGTAGCAATCAAAACAAGCATAACGGCGTCTATGTATAAATGCATACACAGCGTATCCTCAGCGCTATTCATAAACCCGGCAGCAGATGATTTCAATTTTTAAGAAAAGTCATTTTTCTCTCGCAAGAACCTAAATCACAGTGCGTTTCAAGGCACCAGCAGCCTGGCCGTACTACCGGTCTGAATACATACACCTCAAGTGCTGCTCGTAACCAACAAAGTCCATCAAGGACAGCGCACGCGCAGAGTGGATTGTCATGGACAAATCAAAAGTGAACCCCCTTACAAGAGTAGCTTGAGGACCTCTCAATTAAGATGTCCAGGATAAGGTTTATCATCATTTATATAATATCTCAATTTAAAAACTATACATAATAAGCACAATAAAAAAAATCTACTATTAAATGGATCAAACCAGAGCAAAGATATGCAAGTGGACAGTTCTGTCAAATTAATGCTCACAAACAATATTTTCAGTTGTTGAGCTTATCGCTCGAATAAATGTGCATACCTGTGATTTAAAGAAACCGAGCACCACATTTGATTGTTTTGCCACGGTTTTCATTGTTTTAAAGTTAACCATATACAATAGCTGTGCCCCCATCAAAGGAAATGTACTTTATTTAATATGTAGCATAATGATATAAAGTTTTCCCTTTTTCACTACAGAATGCCATCTAACTTTCTTTAAAAAAAGAAAGACAAGCATTTGCAATGCAATAGGTCTCGCATTTACACAAGTTTGATCTATTGGCTTTGTAAATGACAATGCCTTTTATTTTATGTTTTGGTTTTTAAAACATAAATAAAAGGCATTGTCATTTCCAATGCCAATAGCTTAAACTAGCGTAAATGCGAAATCTATTACATTGCAAATGCTTGTTATAAAAAGACAAAGCAACGTTTAGGAAATAAATAATAATTTGGGCTACCAGAAAATAATGTACAAACAAATCACCTGAACCAGGACTTGCATTTTAAAGAGGCTTAGCTCAACTCCACTATTAAACACCATCAGTGGTGCTCTCAAATTGATGAGCACTTAACTCTAACAAATCTATAACTTCTACCCAATGAAAGGACACACATGAGCAGCTGATATCAATAGAAGAAATACGGGAAGCCACATGTACAATGGCTAAAAATGAAACATCAGGCTCAGACATTTTACTGATTGATTTTTATGACACATTCGCACCCAACCGAGTCAAAACGTTGCTGGAGTTGTTTAATGACTGTGACGATAAAGGAACACTTCCAAAAACCATGAGAGAGGCGGTAATCGTGGTCCTTCCTAAGCAGGACAAAGACCCAGTGGACAAAGCATCATATAGGCCATTGGCACTGCTCAATGCAGACTATTAGGTCCTAAGTACAGTGTAGACGCCACTGACCTGCTTCCAGTGGTCTTAGCCTTTATAGACCCGGACCAAATTTGCTTTGTGCTGGGTCACAGCACATCCCAAAACCTGAGTATGTTATTTCATGTGCTGATGGAAGCCTCAGTAGGGTACCCGACTGCTTGCATCAGGGACTGCACTTGATAATGTAAAGGCCTTTGACTTCCTGGGAGGCCCTTTGTAAATGCTGGTTTAGTGGAAAGGTGATCTGGCCTGCAGAGCTCAGCTGGATTAAACTGTTAACCAGAATCTGAACAGAATAGATATTTTCAAAAGTATGGCACTACGAAAAGGCATAACATAGGGGTGCCCTCTGTCGCCCATACTCTTTGCATTATCCATTGAATCTCTGGTAGAGAAGTTCAGGTGATACGGGACAGTGAATACATTGTAGGTGGCTGGATCAAAACGCACAATTTCCCTCCATGCAGTTGACATTCTAATGTATCTTAAAGACCCATAAACACGAATACCAGAAATAAAGCAAGTGGAAACGTGGGACGATGGTAGTTGAAAGTAAATTGCGGGTAGTCATATTTATTCCAAGCAACACTGGTGTAGCGGAACTACATTGGTGCAGCCCACCCCTTTGAAACTTGCAATTATGACAATTAGGTACTAAGCAAATTGAAGTCTAGCATATGGATAGAGCCCATATAGATTGTAAAATCTTGAGGATGACATAGGTATTCAGGAACTTAATACAGTTTCGGATAGAAAACCCCCTCTTGATGATGGGCGGGATAGCCCTTTCCAAAATGATCATGCTGTCTAGTTTTCTATACTTATGTGTAGAACTGCCCCCACGCATTATTTAAAGACCTGGACACACAGTTAATTGGGTCGCTTTGGAAAGGAGGAAAAAGAAGGGTAACACTAGCTAAATCAAAGCGACAAGAAAAGTACAGAGGACTTGATTCTCCTACCTATAAATGCTGTTACATCGCAGCACAATTGGAGGAAAATGGGTGCCCAAATCAGAGGGCCAGGTGCTAAAGCTATTGAGAGCAGCCACAGCACCATACTTGCTGAGGGGCACACACTGTCTTTGGACTGAGACCCATCAGTAAACAAACCCCTTAAATACTGACAGTGGCAATATACTGCTAGAGAAGATAGATCCACTAAATAAAAAGATGAGGCTTCCATTCATCCAACAAGAATCCCTATCAGAAGCCTGAAGCGCTCGACAGGCACACATTCTGAATCAGCGGGAGATTTGTGGGAGAATCTGTTGTCTATTACGGTGGGAGATATGTACCCACAGGATGTTAAGGGACTTTAAGGAAGTGGAAGAGGGACTCTGGAATGGATAGCACCAGAGTAATTCCTGGCAATAGATATTGAGTACCAGGCAATCATTACATGGAGAATGGGTCGTAGAGTAGTTTCATAGTTATATAGCCAGATGATGGAGGTTTTATGGCAGCCACTAACAGGTTTGAGAGCGCATGGGAGGAGGCCATGGTTAAGGACGTAAGCGATGAGGCCTGGAAAATCTCAGTAGCATATGCAGCCCATGTGTCTAGAATCAGCAGATTCAAATTGATGTATAATTTCCTGCACAGAGTTTACTTCACTCCGATTAAAATAAGAAGAACACTTTGTCCAAGGTTTCATTCACTCAATGCATACCTGCACCACATGATGTGCCAGTGGTTTTTCATCAGGAGTCCTGGAGCGAGGTGGTGACTAATATGAACAATGCCATAGAAATATCGGTGCCTGTGTCACCTGTGTGCTTATTGAATGCTTCTTCTAAGCAGGGTTGTGAACTTGATGCTAGAATTAGCCAAACGTTGAATAGCAATGCCCTGGAAAGCATCAGAACCACCACAGATTAAGGCATGGGAAGCAGATGAGGTTCACTGGTCATGGAAATAGCATGCATTGCTCTATAGACATCAGGACATGCAAGCGTGCTAGACTGGTGGAGTGGGATACGGGTATAGAGTAATTTATTAAGAAGTCAGATGAGAGACCCCAATTTACCTGCCAGCGACAGTTTCTTCTCGAGGGTGGGGAGCTGCGCCCCTCCCCACCCACTGCAAGCCACGCAGGAAAAAATAAAATAGCAATGAAGAGGTTTTGTTGCCCATTTATTTTTTCATTGTGGTCGCGCTACAGCAGCGCCAGTCCAGATCCCGGAGACATGCTAGGTGTGTCCTCTGCTGCGACAGGAACAGTGGCTGTCTGCAAGCTCCAAAGTGCACATTTCACTTGGGCCGGCTGTCATGTTCCTGCCAAAGTGACATGCACACTTTGAAGCTCTCCCGGTTTGAGACCAAGCACAAGCCTCCAGGGCCTGAAGGAGCTTCCAGCCAACTGCTCCATACCAGCATGAGAGCAGCTCAAGGATTGGTTAGAGGAATTGATTAGACAGAGCAGAACAGGGAGCGAGGAGCATGACGGAGTCGTGCAGCAAGCAAGGTTAGTAGTTAATTTTTCTTTTCCTTTACACTCACTTTGCTTGCAGGCACCCACCCAGCATCCATTTGCATCCCCCTCCCCCACTCTTCCTAACCGGCAGCAGCCGCTGGAACCTGCTGCTGTTGATTCACTTGAGGGAATTTACACAAATTGTAATAACGTGGGAGAACTATGAGGGAGGGGGGTCAGCTGGAATGGACGAGCAGCCCGCTCCCTTGCACCGGACTATGCGAGAAGGCATGTGACAAATGTAAATTCAAGACATTGTCTGGTAAACAGTGACATGCTTGATAATGAGATGGACGCAGAGTTTGATAATGTACAACGGAACCTGCGAGAGGTGAAATGGGGGCATCGGCTGTAGTGTATGGGTGACTTCTGGGAAAAGTTAATAAAATATGTTTTAAAAAAACAATACGGTCGTGAAACTAAATATGAGTAACTTCATGTTATTATAATGAACGCATTCCATTTGTTCAGTCGCAACGCCACATAGGAGGCATAATGTAGGTAATCGTTAAAAAAAAATTATCAGTAGTGCGAACTGTGCTGCTATTATAGGCACAAATGCGTCATTCACCTCTCAGCAATTAACTAGCAAAGTTGTACCAAAAATGGTTCCCCTATTCCCGCGTTCGTGGCTGGTGCGGATTTCCAGAGTGTGGGCCCTTTCTGGCCTAAAATCACCATCTGTGCCCAGTAACAAAGGCATTTCCCACAGAGGGAAACTCAGTCCAAAATAAAATCTTCTACTTCACCAAATGACTTCAAATACTCCCTCGTAACTTGTACCGCAAGCTAGCGCAATAAAATGTTGCTTCCCCACACTATCAACCGATATCAGGGGCAATATTCTATGGAAATCCGAGCCTGGGTCCAGCCATGTTGCAGCATGAAAATATAATGCTGCAATTTGTCAACAGCACTCTATGCAGTCAAATCAAAAATAACTGGATGTTTTCTGACCATGGGGCTTACTTAATACTCTAACCATGGCCTCATGTGGGTGACCGAGAAACGCATGTATCAGAGTGCTGATGAATTCCCCTCGTGAATTCAATGCACAAATTACAATGAGAAATTTGCTGGCGCATTTCTAAGCACAGGACAAACAACCAATCCGCTAGGGTGTTGCACTGGGTGGACACAGTTCTATTTCAGTTGGAGGGAGGATCAGCCAGGTTCATTGACCGTTGCTCCACACACCTATCCAGCTAACAAGAAAGGAGTAGAAGGCGTGCCTTAGGTGAGATATGCACTGGATTTGTACAGCTGCAGTATCACCAGCAGATCGAAATAGTAAGGGATTCTACACATCGGGTTTGAGTTGCATTGCTATGACTGTGTGTGGATTTGAGTACTTGACTAGCACGGGCTGATACAGGGCAGCGCTCAGAATGGGCAGAGCTGTGTGGGGGTCCACAGTGAAACCGCCTGTGGAACTGCAGGTCAGGATTAAGGTGCGCTGGTAGAGACATATGGTCGAGTTCTGAGGAAGCAAGGACTTTCTACGCGCAAATATTTTGGTGTTTTGACTGAGTGGTGGGCGGGCTTCTGTTCTGGACCAGCAAGTGCTCTTCAGGCTCGAACTAAGTAGAACTGGAGATGCTGCTTATACACCATAACAATGCCCAAGCAAGGGATGCTGAAGCTCTGACTGAGGAATGCTGTTTAAAAATTGGAATGTCATGATTTAAATGAACTTGCTCACGTGTGTATGCGTTAAAGCACAGAAGGAGCAGAGATCTACCACTATAGATAGGTGAGCCAACCGAGGCCCGGACTAGCTTAAGCCGAATGCCTCAGTCTGGTTCAATCATAGGATGAATTTTGAATATGACCCTCAACCAAGCAAAGGTACTGCTCCCCAATCCCCGGTTCCAGAAACAGGATCCTAATAATAGAAGATCTTGGCATTCAACATAGTATGAGCATAAATGAGAAAAGTGAAACTATAATGCCATCAACCACAGTGAATTTCACATATCTCTGTCACTTAGAAAATGTGACACCAGAGACTGGTCATGCTGTGTGCCTCCTTCTTGCCTTTAGTACAACTAGTGAATCGTGGGGGGTTTTCTGAAGTAGCTTTGTCACATCAGTCAAAGGATGCCGGCATGATGTGCTGTCTTAAATTTAAATTGGCATTATGGAGAAAACATGATGTATATATTTCTTTCAACCCATGTAACTTGATTTACACTAGTTTTTCATATAATCACTCTTACCTGTGCTCTTACCCCCTTTTTGGTTAAATCACACATGACTTTTTAATTTTTTTTATATTTCTTACATATGGCTAGCACTCTCAGCGGGGGTGGCAAAGCACATCATCGCCAAAAACTGGGGGGTGTCGGCACCCCTCTGATTGAGGAATGGAAACAGTGTATAAGAGTAGGGGGTGTGCTCGGAAATGGAAAAAGGTGTGGGCGCCATGGAGAAGATATAGAGGGCTGTGGGGGGCAAAATAGTTTTATGAAAATGGATACCATGGGAGCTTGCTCTGCCAAAGAAAGTATTGTTTATGACTCTCTGTGTATGGAATTTAATGTACTCACGGCATTGACGCTGTATAATGTGATTTCTCGAGCTTTTGTTACTAAAAAGAATTTAAAAAAAGGATATATATATATATTTCTTACATGATGTCAGGTTGATCAGTAATTTATTGCATAAGTGTTGCACTACAGCGTTTTTGAACATAGGGAACTAATTTAGTTCATGAAAGACAACAACACAAAAATCATTGGTTTACCTACAATACTAGACAAAGAGCTGAGAATGTATATGCCTGAATTCATGGTCTCTAACTGTCAAGGCCCACACTTGGCCAAAAATATGATCTTGGACAAACTATTTTACCTCAGCGTTGCTCATTCACCTTAAAATATAAAATAAAGGAACACCTACAAGTGATCAAGTTCAGTGTACTGTGTAAGTCATACACGTCGTAATGATCTTTATCCTTGTCAAGTCAAGTCAAGTCAAAAAATTTGTATAGCGCGCTACATACCCAGAGGGTTTCAAGGCGCTAAGGAAAGGGGAGGAGGATTATTTGTCAAATATCCACGTTTTAAGCTGCTTTCTGAACGCTAGGTGATTCTGGGTGAGGCGAAGGTAAGCGGGGAGTGAGTTCCATGTTTTGGCAGCCAGGTATGAAAAGGATCTGCCTCCCATGGTGGTCTTGTTGATGCGAGGTACAGTGGCGAAGGCTTGGCTGGAAGAGCGAAGTTGGCGGGAGGGGGTGTAGAAGGATAGTCGAGAGTTGAGGCAATCTGGTCCGATGTCGTAGAGTGATTTGTGTGCGTGGGTAAGCAGTCGGAAAGTGATCCTCTTATTGACGGGTAGCCAGTGGAGGTCTCTAAGGTGGCCAGAGATGTGTTCGTTGCGTGGGATGTCTAATATGAGCCTGGCTGAGGCGTTTTGGATTCGTTGGAGTTTCTTCTGGAGTTTAGCGGTGGTGCCTGCGTAGAGGGTGTTTCCATAGTCCAGTCGGCTCGTGACCAGAACATGGGTGACTGTTTTCCTTGTTTCGGAGGGGATCCAGTGGAATGTTTTTCTGAGCATGCGAAGGATGTTAAAGCAGGAAGAGGATACGGCGTTGACTTGTCTGTTCATTGAGAGTGAAGAGTCCAGGATGACGCCTAGGTTCCGTGCGTGGTCTGTCGGGATGGGTGCTTTTCCGAGGGCTTCCGGCCACCAGGAGTCGTCCCAAGCAGAGGGGGATGTACCTAAGATGAGGACTTCTGTTTTGTCTGAGTTCAGTTTCAGACGGCTTTGTTTCATCCATTCTGCGACTTCTTTCATTCCTTCGTGTAGGTTAGTTTTGGCGGTGCTGGGATCCCTGGTGAGAGAAAGGATCAGTTGAGTGTCATCCGCGTAGGAGATGATGTTGAGATTGTGTTGGCGAGCGATGGCCGCAAGGGGGCTCATGTATACGTTGAAGAGGGTGGGGCTGAGTGAGGATCCTTGTGGTACGCCGCAGATGATTTCAGAGGCCTCGGACTTGAATGGTGGGAGGCGGACTCTCTGGGTTCTTCCGGTGAGGAACGAGGTGATCCATTCTAGTGCTTTTCCTTGGATTCCGATGTTTCTGAGGCGTTGTAAAAGGGTGCTGTGGCAGACTGTGTCGAAGGCTGCAGAGAGGTCGAGGAGGATGAGGGCGACTGTGTCTCCGTTGTCCAGTAGAGTTCGAATGTCGTCTGTTGCTGCGATGAGGGCGGTCTCTGTGCTGTGTTTGGCTCGGAAGCCAGATTGTGAGGGGTCGAGTGATTTGTTGGCTTCGAGGAAGGCGGCGAGCTGGTTGTTGACAGCTTTCTCGATGACTTTGGCCGGGAATGGGAGAAGCGAGATGGGGCGGTAGTTTTTGAGTTCGGTGGGGTGTGCTGTTGGTTTTTTCAGAAGGGCGGTGAGTTCAGCGTGTTTCCAGTCTTCCGGGAAGGTGGCAGAGTTGAAGGAGCAGTTGATGACGTCTCGGAGGTGCGGAGCTATGACTGAGTCTGCTTTGTTGAAGATGTGGTGAGGGCATGGGTCTGTGGGGGATCCAGAGTGGATGGAGTTCATCAGGCGGATGGTGTCCTCAGTGGAGATTGGGTTCCAGGCGTTAAGGGAGTTAACGGGGGGAAGATGGTCAGCAGATGGTAGGGTGGGTTGGCTTCCGGGTTGGTTGTCGAAGCTGTTGTGGATGTCAGCAATCTTGTTGTGGAAGAAAGAGGCTAGGGAGTCGCAGAGGGTTTGAGAGGGGGTGATGTCGTTGGAGTTGGCCGAGGGGTTGGAAAATTCCTTGACGATGTTGAAAAGTTCCTTGCTGTTGTGGGCGTTGTTGTCAAGTCGGTCCTTGAATGCTGTTTTCTTGGCTTTTCGGATCAGTTGGTGGTGAGTACGAATGGCGCTTTTGAAGGCATCCTTGTTGTTGGTGGATGGGTCTTTTTTCCAGGCCTTTTCAAGGGAGCGGCACAGTTTCTTGGATTTCTTGAGGTCATCGTTGAACCATGAGGCCTTCTTGTTGCCAAGTTTGTGATGACGTTTTTTCAGTGGTGCTAAGGTGTCGGCGGTGTTGGATAACCAAAGGGTGAGGTTGGAGGCGGCTTCGTTGGCGTTAGAAGAGAGGGCTGGAGGGTTTAGAAGAAGCGATGAGGAGATCTGGTCGAAGGTGATTTTGTTCCAGTTTCTTTGCAGAGTTGGTTGGGGGTGGTTGATGGGTTTCGGCTTATTGTAGGTGAAGTGAACGCAGCTGTGGTCAGTCCAGAGGAGATCCGTAGTGTGGCTGAAGGAGACATGGTTGCTGGAGGTGAAGATAGGGTCGAGTGTGTGACCTGCGATGTGGGTGGGGGAGGTGACCAGTTGTTTAAGTCCGAGGTTGGTGAGGTTGTCTAAGAGGGTGGCGGTGTTGCGGTCGTTGATCTTTTCGAGGTGGAAGTTGAGGTCTCCCAGGAGGATGTAGTCTTTGGAGGGGAGCGCGTGTGGGGTGATGAAGTCCGTGATGTCTTCACTGAATTTTGCGCGGGGTCCTGGTGGTCTGTAGAGGAGGGTGCCTCTAAGAGTTGTCTTGGGGTCGATGTGGATCTGGAAGTGGAGGTGTTCGGAGTTAGCGAGGTTGGCGTCAGAGCTGGTTGAGATGCGGATTGATTTCTTATGGACGATAGCTATTCCGCCTCCTGTATGGTCGGTGCGGTCCTTGCGTGTGATCTTATAGTCATCAGGGATAGCGATGGCGATGTCAGGGGCGGAGGAAGCGTTCATCCATGTTTCCGTTAGGAAGGCGACGTCAGGAGAGATGGTGTCTAGTAGGTTCCAAAGGTCAATGGCGTGCCTGTGGACCGAGCGGGTGTTGAGAAGGATGCATTCTAGGTGGTTGGGGTCGGGAATCTGTGGTGTGGTCGTAGCAGAGATGTTGTCTGTGCCGCGGAATTTACAGGAGAAGCAGGAGAACGGTCCATGGGTGCGTCCGGGAGCGGCTTGGACGCAGTTGGGGGCGCGACCAGGGTTGAGGGCTAGGAGGGTGGCGGCATCGTAGGAAATGCGGGGGGGCTGGGAGGGACGAGGGACAGGGGGTCTGGCGCTGGGCGCGGTCCAGGCGCGGACGGGCGTAGACGGGCTTACCTTTGGCGCACCTTCGGCGTGGCCGAAGCGCGTGGACGCTGCGCGTTGGGACATCTGACATTAATGGACAGTGGAGGGGGCGGAGCGTGGGAGGGTCAGCAGGGAGGCGGGATCAGAGAGGCGGGTCAGGGGAGAGCCAAACACAAAATGGAGGAATGAAAGTAAACACAAACACCGAAGGCACAGTGCAATGTTCTCCAGCAATCTATCTAAGGCACCTAAAAGCTGCACGCAGTGTTACACAAACACAGAAGTCTAGGCGATGAATGAATACACAGCGCTAATAAATAAGCACAATTGGATTTCCTAGGTGCTACACGATAAAGATCTTCAAAGCGCAACAGTATCCAAGGCGCTGCAATGTAAATGTAAATGAGCGAGAGCTTCAAAGCGCGACTATGCACAGAGCGCGAGGCAGATAATGCTTAAGTTTTTATAGCGCTTCAAGAGTGAGGGCTTCCCAGCGCGATTATGCAGAGAGCGCGAGGCAGATGATACTTAAGTTATTAGAGCGCTTCAAGAGTGAGGGCTTCACCTGGCTGTTCACCCCTGCAGAGGGTCTGATTCCCAAGTGAGGAATTGAGAGCTGTAATGGATAAAGAATATGCTGTGCGGGAGAAGAAGATGAGGTCCTCAAGTGATACTCATTGTTCTAGAAATACTTAACTCAATCAGTAAAACGGGTCCATTTTCAATATCAACGCACCATGAGAGTGTCAGAGTCTCTTCCCTGTCTCCAGTGCATTTCAATATTGTATGTCTGCTCCTTCTCCAACATCTTCAAGTATTTGGATAGAAGGCTCTATCTGAGGGTGAAGACATGCTAATCACTGTCCACCCAGAAAATCAAGCCCTGGGTTCCTAGACCAACCTACGGAATTACCTTTGACCTCTCGCTCTGATCCAGTGGCCTGGTTCTGCATTGGCTCAGTTCTCTGCGTTAATTCTGTGGTAGGCCCACCTCTATCAATTATTGAAGACCCTGGGTGCGCAGGTGTGCTTAGCCAGTGTGCCACACCAAACTGGTCCTTGCAGAAGCCACTTATCCACATGGTAAAAATGAAACCTGTAATCTGAGGGAAAGGTCAGGTGAGCCTGTGTTATTTGAGCATCAAATAGGAATGTAGATAAGTAATTATATTTTGGTCGACCAATTACCTTCACAAGGGTTTTTAAGATGTGGCATATAGATTGTACGCACATTGTGTCAGCACAGCGGGAGAAGGACTCAGAGCAATGCTATTACCTGTAAGTAATTGCAGTATTACGATTCATGCACAAACTGCTTAAAAATAGCTCCAATATTACCAGTTGGTACAGACTGAATATTTCCTCATTTGTTACATGAAATTAATTCAGCAGCTCTGAAATAAAAGGATTCTCACAACTAGGAGCATTTGAGTCTTATGAATACAAAAAAACACAGGCTTGACTTGAAAAACGTATTCGATTAACCACTGCTTCGTAGTCATGCACATCGTAGTCATGCACATTTTCTTTTTTCCTAAGATTTTTTTTAAATCAACATCGTAACTGAATAATTTTATTTGAGTAAACTCCAAAGTTTCAATGCAAAGCAATTTCAAACTAAATTAGGGTAAATGTAGGTGAAAAAATTAAATCCAAGGGCTCACAGGGAGCACGTTATACATTTATTTGCTTTAAATTAGGGGTCATTTAGACTCATGGGCAATTAAGTAATTACCCACAGGAGTCATTCTGTAATTGGACTGGGGGACCAGAGGCAAGGGAAGGAGAGCATAAACAAGCATTTACAATGCAACGGTTTCGCCTTTTCAAAAGTTAAAGCTATTGGCATTGTAAATGACAAAATTTGTATTTATTTGTTGGTTTTGAAAACAGATAAATAAATGGCATTGTCATTTACATTGCCAATAGCTTAATCTCTCGCAAGTGTGAGACCTATTTTACCCTACTGGACGAGCTCAGCAGACAGCAATTACTACCACACACACACACACCCACAGCCACAGACACCCAGAGCCACAGACACCCAGAGCTACACACACACAGCCAGCCACACACACCCAGAGCCACACACACACACACACACACACACACACACACCCAGAGCCAAACACACACACACACCCAGAGCCACACACACACACACCCAAAGCCACACACTCTCAGTTCCTTAGGTTTCCAGCAGTGCCCCTGTGGGCCTGACCCTGGGAGGTAGTTTCCAGACGCCCCTAGTTACCTGGCTGATGCATGAGAGCGGGTTGCAGGACCCATGGTATCATTGAACGGTGAGGGGGCAGTAAGGACCCTCCTACACACACAGCAGTTCAGCCCTAGTTGTCCTTTAGACGCTCGCCACTGACGTCTGATTCCCCTCCCCTCCCAGGCAGCCTGGACCCACATGCACACACACACTATGGAGGCGGTGGGCCTGCTCCACACCTACGCAGTGATTAGTAGTGTAGACCCGACCCTACGCTGCCACTCACAGTGTGATGCGCCCCCCCCCGCCAGCACCTGACAAGCTGACACACTTAGGAGGAGCCAGCTCATTGAAGCCCAGGGCTCAGTCTTCTGTCAGAGACGCGCACACCCTTCATGCCCGGTGCCCCTGCCCCTCCGAGTCCCGGACTCTCCCTGGAGGAAGTTACGACACTTCAAAGGAACCGATGTGAAGTGCCGCTGCACCGTACCGGCGAGTGAGAAAGGGGGATTGCTCCTTTGCTTATTTGACTGCAAAGGCTTGGTACCAGCTTCCTGTGGATCTTCGCATTCTCAAGTCGGAATCTTTATTTCATAAGAAGCGTAGGATATGGTTGTTCTGTCCTAAAGGTCAGGTGTTCTGTTGGTTTTTGTTCTGCACACCCGCAGTGCCGGACACTCCTAGGAGTAATAACTGCGCTCTCTACAAAACATCATTCATTCACTACAGCTGACAGATCAGTGGGGCAGCCCACTTCACCCATAGGCTAACTTCATTGTGATTGACACATTCAGCTCTGTTACAAAAGTCGCACACCCACATGCAAAGTAGCTCGCTTTGTGCCAGGGACTTTAATGGCACTGCTTACTCTTTGAGACCAAGAAAATATTTTGACTTTCAGTAGATGTGTTTTTTTGTATAATAGTGAAGGCCTGGCACTCGCCCAAACATAAAGTTTGACAAAAATCATGATATAAGAAGTTACTGGCAAAGCCATAAGGCTGGTCGCCAACGCCAGACCTATTTCCTGTACCAGTACTGGTCCCCCCACCCCGCCTTTGACCCTATAGAAATAGTCTATTGTTATTTTACAGGCTATTGAGACTGCAAGTCAGGGCATCGAAGGTAAATAAGACCGGAAGTCCAGGCCACAAATAACTCTGTACTTCCTGTTTGTCTATGCCATTCTAGACTACTGACATCCCTGTGTCTATTCCACTTCATCGAGCTGTCTGTCTGGCTGATTCCTGCTGCGGCTGTGAGCCGGGCAGGCACAGTGCTGCGTTCTGACTCACCGCGCTTGGCAAACTCTGTCCACCTTTTAAAATGTGAGTGGAAAACTCCTTGGGGTTATAAACCTCTGAGTGAAACCGCCAGGGTGCCCTGGTGTTTCCGACTCTGATGCGTGAGCACATCTCATTGCATGTGTTGTGAACCTGTGATTCAGAGCTACACTTGCTGGTTTTCTGAGCCAAGTGCCTTGGAGTGGGGACAGGTGGGGAGGAGCTAGAGGATGCGTGAAACAACACGGACAGTGGGAGGCAGAGGCGCAGAGGAAGGCAGATAGACACACGGACAAAGACACAGACCGGTGAACACAGACATGGATGTGCATACAAGCTAACTCGCATGCACACAGACACGAAGAAAACTGACATGCACATGCATACGCACCACCACCAGCAAACAGCCATGAACTTCCAGACAGAGAGACGGAAATACTCACTCAATGACGGACAAACAAAGCCGAAGAGATTGACCGGTAGACACAGACAAAGTAACATGAACATGCAGACAGGCTGACGGACACCGAAGAAAGAGACAGACTGACACAGACAGATGGACATTCACACAGACGGGCACAGACCGACAAACTGACATGGACCCGGTATTCTTTCTCTCTTTGTCAGCTTCTATTTTTGGTTAGTGCCTCGTTTCAAAGTGCTTATTTCTCCACCAGCTACTATAACTTAATATAACTTGTGTGCCTGTTCATCCTACATAAGAAACTTTAACAAGTGTGCCGCTATTGATTCGGAGGCGATATCGGGGTGGAGCGTGATGGACCACCACAAGGCATTATAGGTATCGCGAGGGAGTGACATATCACACAAAGGTGTGTTGTAGGAGAAATTTAGGAACTGAGGGAAACAGAATGTCAGAGGGTGGGCAAGGGGATGTGTTTAAAGAGTACAATCGCTTCCAATGGCGCGGTGAATGTGGTGGCTTCGGGGAGCAGTTTGTACACACCTCCTGGATGTGCATCATTTACTCACCTTATTCAGACACCCCCCTGCCCTCCAGGGGCGGGGTCGCCGCTCCATGCATGGAGAGCTGAGCTCGGCCGCCGCTCTCTCCCTCAGCGCCGGGGATCCGGGAGCTGAGTGCGGAGGGGCTGCCAGGGCGCGGAAGTGACGACACGCGACACCGCCATGTCTGTGAGGGGCGAGCAGGCCCCGCTAGTCTGTCTTCGATGCTGACGGCAGCAGGTACCGTTATCTGCCAGTCTTTCTTCCCTACTATGAAGCTGGAGTTTTTCAAAGCGCAGGCAGGCACCCGCCTTTCAGACAGCTCCAAGGGACTTGATGCACGCGTGTTTACACTGCGCCTGGCTGCCTTTAAACCTCTGATGGAATTGAAGAAACAAGTCAGGTCCCGGGCCGGCCAGCCAATCACAGCGCGGCCCGGGGAATGACGTCACGGGGGTGTCCCGGGCCAGCAGCCAATCACAGCGCGGCCCGGGAATGACGTCACGGGGGTGTCCCGGGCCGGCAGCCAATCGCAGCGCGGCCCGGGACAAAGGGGCGGGGCTTAAAAAAAGCACCAGAAACGCCCCCGAATCGCGTTTTCAAGAGAAAGCGCGATTGACAGCCTCTGTCTCCCAATGGCTAGTCTCCATTTATGGAGCTAGCCAATTGGAAACAGAGGCGGTCCAAACATCCCTACTGAAAACAAAAGTTTTCGATCTGGGAGGGGCTTTGCCCCTCGCCAGGTCGAAACCTAAAAACGGCGTTTGAAGCCACTGCAATTTCCTTTTATTAGCCTTTTGGGGTCGGTGCTACTTGATGGTGAGAAATTCACAATAACATTAATCTGGTTTCGCACATTATAAATCAAGTAGTTAGAAACGATATGTAATGATCGACAATATATTATTTTACTCTGTGTTTAAGTTTGAAATTATAGCACTTTTTAATTCATGATTCGATTTTTTGATGATTCATCGTAAATGTAGAGAAGAATGGGTTTTATTTTCTTCTGTATCTAATGAAAATATTAAAAGTTTTGATTAAAGTGTATCAGTTTAGTAATTAATATAAGAGTTTGAATATATTATTATTTGGCTGCCGTCTGTTCTTTATCTTGCTGCACATTGGTACGTATAAAGTGTGCATGTTTGTGTTGCAAAAAGAAAGTCCATGAGCCAGGTATATAAAACAGGATTGCTTTATTCAAGCTTAGTTCCAGGGTAAGTTAGGTAGAAGAAGATAAGTAGATGAAAGAATAGCCCTACCAGGAGAAGCCTTACTGCTCCTCAGCACCAACTGACACTTCCACACATAACCAAGCTCCCAAGCACTCCATGACATCATCACACATTCCAACATTCATCCTGGCTGAGCAGTAGGGAAGTCATAGCTAGGGAAGAGGAATGGCAACAAGTAAGTTATAACACATCCCCCTTCCTTAGGGAAACTAAAAGCAAAATTAAGCACAAGAGTGGAAACATCATTATAAACATTGCATCAGAAAAGATGGTAGGAACATTCCAAACATAAACATGCATGAAAAGTAACACCCCAAGCTATATATGCTTGAAATTTACATATATGATTACATCAGGAAATATGGAAGGAACATTCCAAAATGTAGATGCAAAACAACTTCCAAAATATACATGCATAAACACACACCATCCCCCTCCCTTAGGGAAAATTAAGGAAATGAGCATTGAGAGAGCATGGCTTAAAACACAAGCAAGCCTATGCCTCAGAGTATTGGGTACTAACCACCCACAACCACACCATAAAAGGGTATACAACACCATTGAAAACAGAACTGGGACACTCAGCTCCATAACCTCACCCTAGTAGGTTACCCACCACTCTAGAAAACTGAACTGGGCACTCCGCTCCCACAACCTCACCATATTAGGGTACGCACCACCCCAGAAAACTGAACTGGGGCGCTCAGCTCCCACAACCACACCATAGTAGGGTAAACACCACTCTAGAAAACTGAATTGGGGCACTCACACTCTAGAAAACTGAATTGGGGCACTCACTACCCCACAACCTCACAGTAACAGGGTACAGACCACCCTGTAAAACAGAACTGGGGTACGGCACTCACCACCCCCAAACCTCACTGCAAAAGGGTACTCAGCACCCTAGGAACAGAACTGGGGCACTTACCACCCCTCAACCTCACCGTAATAGGTAACAACACACTTGAAAACAGAACTAGGGTACTCACCTCCCCACAACCTCAACGTAACAGGGTACATACCTCCCTATAAAAACAGAACATCTTAAGCCCCAGAAGGAAAAACAAGACTGTACCACCAGCACACAACAACGAGCATACCAGACAGGTGCAGAATAAAACTAAACAAGCTCAAGATAGACTAAAAGACTCTACAACCTTTAAAAACATATCCCACACACCATTACACGACATGTAACGTTAAAGAAGCACATGAGAGTAAAATACACTTGGGCAGGAAACCCACAATTGGGACAAGAAACAACCACTCCGCAAGCAGCACACAAGTATTACAATAAATAGCAGTTAGACTATCTCTTAATCCGGTGAGCGATCTCTCATCCGAAGTCCTCACCCAAAAAGAACACTTGTCCAAGAGCTCCATGTTGTAGTTACCACCCAATACACTGTGGTGCACAGAGTTCAATTTGAATGTAAACTTAATAAAAAAATAGTGACTTCCTCCGGGTTGGCGTCTCACAGAAAATGAAGAGTAATTTAAAGAAGTATCAGAATGACACCTCAAACCGCACACAAAACACGCTAGCGACTATAGAGTAAGCCAAGTGTTCTGCTGGTGTAGTCCTGGAATAGTCCTGCCATTCAGGAGTAAGCCATGAGTCTTTCAAGTACAAGTCACCTCTCCTAATAGAAACATATTAGTGAATCAGGCCCTTAGCTGGTGAATTGTTGCAGTGCTGTGGTACGCACGCACGTAAAGGCAAAGGGGCTTAGGAACAGTAAGACATTATTTGTCCTTTGAACTCCTAAGTAAATAGGTAAGTGGGCAATTCTGTTTTCAACTTTTGTGGAGAACTAAAGCAAGAATTCTAAGAGAAAAGGAAGGTCACAGTGTCTCTTCTGCATGCCTTGGTGTGGCATGGATCACCACCCACATGGTCTGAAAAATCCACTTCGAGCTTCTTGTGCTCCCAAACAGTTATAAAGAAGGGACACTCAAGAGGAGGTCGCCTTGCTATTGCGCTTAGAAGTGACACTGTAAAGCAAGTAAAACTATAGGGGCATTTGAAGAAAATAGGCATTTATTGTACGCAGCCCACAAAACGTCCGATCAGAGCCTGATCCTCAGCCCAAGTGAACCCAACCACAGAACCCACAACCCAAAGATTCTGTCAGAATGACCAAGTTCAATAGCGCCAGAAAAAAGTTGCTGTGGCATATGAAATCCCATGTTAAATGTGGCTTGTATGCATGTGTGTATGTAGGTACGCATGTGATATTTCTATAGCATGAACCTAGTCAAAAGGCAGCGGAACTCACGAATACTACAAAAATGTGAGAACATTATAGCTTTTAAAATTACATATTCGAGAGTTAGGCTTCATAAACCAATGCACGAGTGGCGTGCCCCTTCGAAAAACAAGACCACAAATTTTAATAGAAAAAGTGACAGATGTAACATATAACAGCACCCTAAAAGCACAAACTGCCATGCAGCTCTGTAAAAGCAATAGAGGAGGGGGTGGGCATTGGAGGCCCAGGGTTTCGTTCACTCCTAGTAAGTAAAATTAGATTAAAGGCAGTGACACAGTGCAATCTAGTGATGATCCAAAAAATGTAGGCGAACATCAGCAGTAATTAACAGAAGGAACATAATGAAGGCCTCAATAGGCCATTGGCTGCAAAAGAATAGAAGATGGATATAACGAGCCACTGAAAGTAAATGATGCCAGAACAATGCAGAAACACTTGGGAGGGATAAGGAATAGTAAAATGAGAACCAGAAGATACCCAGAGAAAACTAGTAACCTGAAATAGTAAGATGGGGATACAGGCTCACATGCCCAACATTCTATGTTCTCACATCACTACTTCAAAAGGATTCAGAAATGTAGATTTTTTATTGGTCACCACTTCACTATTGTAGAACCATAAACCACAAACTAAGAGGGGGATGTTCAGTTTTTTTTAAAAATCATAATGTTTAAGAAGTCTGCTGTTTACCCTTCAGTCTCAGACCTACTTTAAACATGAAACCCCTGTGTTTCTTTCTCATCTGCACTTTGTTCTTTATTCGCAGAGACAAATGCTTGATACAAGAGTACTGTCTTTGAATAACTTGATAGGAGACACTCCTGTTGTAAAATTTGACATAATCCTATAATACCACATTTTGGGCCAGATGTAGGTAATCTTCATTTAACGATTCTAAAATACCGAATTTTACCGATTTGGTATTTTAGAATCGGTAAATGCTATGTAGGTAAATATTTGGTAAGTATTACCGAATCGGTATGATTCGGTATTTACCGAATCGGTAATTTACCGATTCCTTAAAATACCGAATCGGTAAATTACCGAATTTGTAATTGAGGCCACCTACATCTCAGTAGCCTAATACCGGTATTAGGCGACCCACATCTGGGCCTTGGTCTCTAACATCCAACTGTGGAATATCACTCTTCAATTTACTCTACAAACTCTCCTTGGGAACTTTTTTGAACGTGAAACATGGGAATTACATTGCAGATCATGTACTGCACATTATGATGGGCTTGATACTGTATTCACTTAACTGCACTTTTATCTGAATAAAAGCAAGCTGCATATCATTACCTGTATTCATTATCTTGTTTAAAAAAAAAAGTCTTCTTAAAAATGTCTACATCCGCGTTCACTGTATGTCACCACAGATTTAAATAGTAATTAACAACCACAGAAATAATACATGGTTAGTTTGTGGAAACATTGAAATAAGATACAAATATCAAGATATCAACGATCACTGTTGCCACTCCTCCTGAGGCCAGTTCACAGGTATTAAAGGTGCCAAATCCACTTTTAACACATTGCTACTGGAAGCACCAAGATCACAATTACATGCCCACTTATCAGCCTCAAAGCCCATGCTCAAACACTAAAAAACACCTCTGAACAATCTACTCATTGCAGCTATACCAGCATTCACCTTCAACATCTGGGTGTTTATCCCTTCTGGCAGTATGCACTAGATCCTGATAAAGTCAACAAAATACAACTGACTCCTAATGTCTCTGAAATGTCTCAACACATGTGCACCAAAACCTGCAACGTCTTGACACTGGAATAACCTTCCTACTCGCATTGCTTCACCTGAGACATGATAACATATGTTTGTTGTAACTCATTTCTCACTCCTTCAGGAACATTAAACTCCAAAATAACAAAAGTGACTGCAGCTTGTTCCTGTCCATCAACATCTTTCCCAAAGAAGGAATAAGACAAGGAGGCTGAGATAATCATTCCCCTGTCAGATTTTTCTTGACTGGAATAAATTCGGCCTCCATGCAGTACAATTTTAAACTCAACTCAGCTGAATGGTAGTTGATGTCAATCGACTACCAGGAAACAATATCCCCACAAAGGTTTTGTGGTTCATTCTTAGCATAAACTGAACATGTGAAGAAAACATTGCTTTATTTTATGCGGTGAACAGTCATCATAGAAGACTGTAAGCCTCAATCCAAGCGATTCTAACTGCACTACCGGAACCCTCAACTCAGAACATTCCAAATACTTACCAGCACAACTGAAATATGGTTTCAAATGATGAACGCACTATAGAGATATTTTGTCTCTGCCATATTTCTTTAACAGGACCCATTTTTGAATATTATTGAAGATTATTTGTTTTATGCCAAAAAGTGTGCAAATAATTCAATTGTATGTTTCTAGTGTTTTTATCAATACATGCTCTCTTAATCTTAATTTATGATTAAAGTGTAACATTTCACATGACTCAGAGTGGTGCGCTGCCAACAGAGTACAAACAGATGACAGAAGCTGTTCGGCATCATTATGTTGGGATTTGTTACCTTCCCGTAATGCATTCCACTCAATTAAGTGATTTTCTCTGTATCGCTTTTGACATCTGTCATTTTGTGACTCTAGCACCATGGGTTTTCTAAGCCACATTTTTTGATTGCTGGGGCCGTGGAAGCTGCCTGGCCAGACCCTTAACAAATGCATGAAACTGACAGCATAGAAATGTTATTTATTTATCAATGAGAATGGCAGAAATAGCAGAGACGCTTAAAAGGTAGGTGATTATGCAAATGGTTTATGAAGATGTATCCTCTGCACCCTATCCATACAGCACTCAATATCTGTGTCACTGGTTCTATTTTTATTGTTCATTTTCCGGAAGGGCAAAGGTAAATCACAGTAATGACTGACTGCTCCTCCACCATCTGCCCCAAAGATGAACAATCCTATAGGGAAATCTTCCAAAATGCCAGCCCATTAATGGCTGTCAATGACCAACAAGAGTGTTTGCTTGACCTGTAAGCCACATGGGGAATGCCACAGGCCATCCTGTCTGTACTGTTGGCCTGGCTTGTATCTTCTTAGTCAGCCAATCTAGTCAGGATGTCCCTGGACATAGGCCCCTTTGATTTTTGCCTTTGGATGTTAGGTGGTAATCCTTTAGCTTCGTGACAATTACAAGTCTACCCTGCTTGGTTAAGCAAGTCATTAAAATCAGTGTCTAGAGGCCCATGAAGGAAGTGTGAGTTCTAGAAATGTCTTCAGTGGACCAGCCTTTCTAAATTCCAGAGGAAACACAGCTGGCAGTAAAGGAGCATGGTGCCAAAAGTACTATCCACTGTACTTTGGACTGTATTGTAATTACATGATAAACACTAGCAGCCTAGAATTGCCACTAGTGCTCAATACTATTGGGTTAATTAGTAATGGCAGTGGCGGAACTGGTAGGAGCAGTCTTGTGAACCCTAAGGCAAAAACTGCAGTTACGGTAGTACAGTTTCTTCTCGGATAGCGAATTTAAGGCCACATTTGAACACAGGCCATTTGCCATATCACAGAAACTAGAAGGGTGCAGGGAAAAAAGTCAAATCGATGTGAGCCAAAATTGACAGGGTAATGTGTAGAGCTAATAACTGAACGGGGACAAGTAGGAGCCCTCCCTCCCCATATCATTCCTGTTAGTCACTGGGACATACATCTTTTCGATTTGACATGTCCTTTCAACTCTTTTCACATTTCAACAGGACTAGACCCAGATTTACTGAAAACCAATGCAAAGCAGCACAGCAAGTAAACGTATCCACTAACAGGTGGTGCTGTTCTGTCCTTTCCATTTGCTGGTGCACGTTTGGCTGCCATGCACAAATGCAGACAGACACCTTTGCG
Source organism: Lissotriton helveticus (assembly GCF_964261635.1). Lineage (NCBI taxonomy): Eukaryota > Metazoa > Chordata > Amphibia > Caudata > Salamandridae > Lissotriton > Lissotriton helveticus. The sequence continues at coordinate 583,335,119 of NC_136057.1, forward strand.
CCAAAGTCTGTTGTATTGTTTTTGTAGAGGAAGGGTTCCCCTCCACTACAAATCTATGCTTTAAGGTGTTCCTACATTGTGTGTGTGCAGTAGAATGCAGAACACATGCAAAGAGGGAAAAACAAGTGAAATCATAGCATTTCACTTCATTACAACTGCCTCAAGGAGGCACAGGATTGTGGTGCAAACCCCTGTGTGCAATTTTTTGTAGATAGGGATTTGGATCAATTTTCCTGGGTGCTGAATGGGCACGCAAAGGTACAACATGCAACGCCTTCTTGAAGCAAAATAACGCAAAGCAGCACATTGTGCAGTTTAACTTTAACTTTGGGTTGGATTATAAATATCAACACTACACTTTGTGTCAGGCTTGCATTACAAAAGTAGCGAAACCCTTGAAAGTGATGCATAAGGCCTTGAATTTGATGCGGCTTCTTACCGAAAGCCAATGCAGATTTCAAATGTGCTTAGCCACCGATTGGAACTTTGGAATACCCAGCAGAAGCCTGGCAGCAGCATTCTGAACCGGCTGTAGCATTATCAGCTGTTTCTCACATGTGTTAAGGTAAAGGCCATTGCAGTAAACTACCTTGGATAAGACTAGCAAGGTGATTATGATCTTTCTACTGTGCTCAGGAATATGCAGTCGAATTTTTGTTTAACGTTTTGAGTAAATAAAAACTGGAAGAGGTGACCACATTGACTTGGAGCTCAAAGTTTACTTTGTCATCAATTATTACCCCTAAGTTTTTTGCATTTGAATTGGGGTAGGTAATGAACCCAGTTCATCCGGCCACCATGCTGGCGACCAGTTAGGGCAGAGATTTCCAAACAGTTATCTCTGTCTTTCCTGAGTTCAGTAGATCGCCTCGTGCATCCGGTTCCTGTTGTCTTATGTTTCCTAAGTAATCAAGTTTTCAATAAACCACATGAACCAACAGAAACGATGCGAGCTGGATGAGGAAATAGCCTCCTTCATCTCAAAGCCGACATTCTAATGAGCCCTCCTCCACGGCTCGAAGAGCGCCTCGCGCGCGTTCAGCCAGCCTGGATCATCGGCGCGCTCCAATCTCACTTGTAATAATGGAGCCGGCGCGTTTGATAGCACCCGGGCGCCAGGTTATTTACTAGCGCTCCATTCGTTCCAGCCTCATTTAGATCCATAGGTTAATTGGAAATCTGGTCGAAGGCGGGCGTAAGAAGGATGGTTGTGTGAAGCGTCTCCTATGTTGAACTCATTTTTAACCACATTGGGAGAAATTGAAATTGTGCATTAACTACATATCTGTCAACTACTGTACAATCTATCATTTTGCATTTAAGGCACCCACATTTTATGAAGATTTACAACCCCCAAATAAGAATTACGCTCTTTTTCCAGTTTAATGTGGATTTTTACTTATTTCTACTGTTTTGATCTATTTACAATCCTAAGCAGCACAAAATATGGCCTTATGCCCATGGGCACCACGAAATTGTGTAGTTTCTCCCTGCAAGAAAATGCTGGTGTGTGTACTTTTTGCACGTGAAATACGTTCTGTTGTTTCTGTCACTATGTCAAGTTTTTTTATATTACACTTTATGCCTGCAAACCTTCGGGCATTCGCATATTTAACTGATACTCGCAGATATCGAAGGCTTGACTACCCAAGGCGTCTCAGAGAGTTAGTTGGTGGAGACTTAGGGGCTAAAGTGTAAAGAATGTAGTCACAGCATAATGTCTTGCACTGTAGTGCAACCAGCCTCAACACACATACATAAACAGACACACACACACACACATTTCATCTATTTCTTTCTTTCCCTTTCTTCTAAACAATTGTATAACACCTGCGCGAAAAGGATGCCCACATGAGGAAAGAACTACTATACCACATGAATGTTGAAGTTACTAGAACAAAAGGTGGCTCTTTTGGTTGGTCCTGTATGCTGGGTTTCTTGCCATGAATGCTGCGGAGCAAACAGTGCCTTGATATTCACACAGTCAGTATGTATAGATGTGTTGATCTTAACCCTATGACCACTGTAGGGTTTATATATCTTATCTGTGAAGAGAGCATAACATCTTCCTCTTTTTAAGTCCCACAGGACAACCAAGGCTAACTACTCCCAGAAATAACCAACCTACAGCACACTAACGTACAAAAGGGACAGGTTTTGGAGAATAACTAATTTGAACTTGACTATTCTCACTGTTCAGACACAATATCAACATGCAACTCGCATTCAACACATTATTGATTGCCCTTAGCACATGCAACCAAGAAACATTAGATATTCTAAATGTATGCCTTTATCTGGCATCCAAATGTACTCTACAACTAACATTTATGCCACACAACCTTGTTGCAGTGGCACTTGCAAATGGTCACACTCAGACAGCATGCACTAACCAGAACATCCCTCACCATCAGGTGCATAACACAGTTCCAAAGCGACATAGTTGGAAAAGCACAGCCAATGCATAGACACTCACCAAACCAACATATGCTCTAGAAAAAGTACAGATCATATTAGAGTAAAAATAAATCACCCTCATGCACAACAAAAATGTATTATGGGCACCAACATGGTGTGTGATGCTTGCATAGCAAACATTAGCAAAGCCATTAGATCCACCTTTTTTGTCAAGTGATTAGTATTAGTTTAGTTCTAGAAAGAAAATCCTATATTGAAACAAAATAAGCAGTATAGAAGGTAGAAGAGTCAGGGAGAAGGTGAAAACAAACTCACTCTACACGAATTCCCATAAACCATTTCGAAGGTAAACATTGTACAAACGTTCTACTATCCACACACAACCAAACATCAACAATATAACAGACATAGTCAAACAATGGTTTCTCCAGTCCGATTGATGCTTTTTTAAGATCTGCACTTAAGTTTTCCCAGATATAAAATGCATTGCAATGCCAAAGCAATGGTGGTTGGAGAGTTACACATGTGAAAACCATAACAATACAGATGTGAAACCTTTAACATTACACATTCCCTCAGAATATGAAAACCATAACAATACAGATGTGAAACCTTTAAAATTACACAATCCCTCAGAATGCTTTAATTGTGACCATAAAACTGGTCGCAAAGCATTTGTAATCTCAAGTGGACCGTAGGCCCCTTTAACAAATTATTTCCATTTGATTACGAACTGCAATTCAAGTTTGTGAATTGAAAATTAGGGTTGGATATTTGCAAAGTCAACAAATCCCAAATCGTTTGTGCATCAGGACCTAAATCTAGCATCTGCCTCTCTGGAGAAATCATCTGATACTCGCCAGTGCTCCAGTAAAAAGAATGTTGAGGTGCAAAAGTTGTAATATGACAGTGGCAAATGCTGGAGGAAATTGAACTGGACCCCCAGAAGCTTAGAAACCCACCCAAAATGCTAACTGACCCCCATATCTTCTTTAAGAGCATCTCACTAATAATTCTATGGGAGATTCCATCAACCTAAATTGGGGAATGCAGCACTGCCCTCAGAACTAATTGCAATAAAGTTGAACTCAGTTGTGCAAAATGACTATGATGTGAACAAACAGCCCATTTCCTCATCCACCTATCAGTGGTGGCATTTTACATATGTAAGATGGGATTAATGTATGGGGAAATGTTCGCAGTATCACAGAATGTCAAGACCATGTTATGGGTTGAGATAAGTCACTGTATATTATAGAAATAAAAAAACACACTGCCATCCTCAAAGGTACATCACATTGCACATGTGTTTACTTATAAATGACCCTAGCCTTTAATTTTGATAGTTTAATGCGCCACACAATGCTTCTGTGACTTAGAGTAGTTTTATATCAAATGAAAAGGGATTCTATGTCCTATATATTATTGTTAAGAAGTTTATTTAAAATATACAAATGGCATATATGGTCAGATATCTATAAGGTCAGATTAACAATGACATCGACTTCTACAATCAGATATTAAAAAGCGTTGATTAAAATAGAAATAGATGAGTTGAAATCGTTATTTTTCATAAGTTTCATATTAGCAATCAGTCAAAAATCAAAAAAGATTGGAAAAGATGGTCCACCCAAGAACAGTGCAATGAAGCTACCATATAAATAGAAAGGAAATATATATGTGTTTGTGTAGGGAGTTCTCCAGCCTTACTGCAGAGTCTACGAGTCATAAAGTTACTATTAAATCATAGTTTGTGAATACAGAAAAAGAGCAAACGTACACAAGAATGTCATTTTACCAGGCCCTGAGTGTCATGCCCCTGAAATCATGCACAGGAATGGGCATCACATTAAAACAGTTTTTGGGGAACCGTTTTTTTCTCTCCTTGGAATCCGGCATTTCTAGGCGATGCCAAATCCTCCCACAATTTGAAGGTGGATAAAACCACCAGGGAATTCCGATGCTATCACACCCATTAGTCATGAAAGAAAAGCATGCTACGGAAACACACCCATGCACACATCTCACTAAGTACAGAGAAGTACATTTCAAACAAAGATGCAAAAAGCATTGCCGGCAACTCCCTAAAAACCAGAATAGGCACACATGCCCTAAAGCCCTTTCTGTGACGTCCCTGCTGGCCACGTGAGTAAGTTTGGATTTTGAACAGAGCCCAGGCTGTTAGAGAGTTATGCCTATCACAGTACATTTCCTTTTGCGACGACATAGCTAAGCAAAATCACGAGGCGGCCGCCTATGCCACAATCCAGGCAGTGTTCTTCAATTCAACTACTAAAATTACAGTGGCTACAGATAAAAAGAACATATAATTAAATAAATAACTTAATAATATTGATTTGATCAGGGTGTTGTTATTTGTACTTGTGCTTTCCATTAAATAGCCCACATAGCCTGGACCATGAGAACAAGACGGTATTTGTGGCAATTTGACTGAAGCCCCTCTCAGTACCGGCAGCGAAGGGAACTCACTCACATTTTGGTGATCTGTGTTTTTGCCCTGCAAAGAGGTGGATCAGCGGTGCACGCTCTGCTTTTCTGCCTTATATGTAAGATACAGAGAGTAATAGCTAGAACCATCCTGATGTGGAGAGCATGGAGGAAAGGTACAAATGGCCATTTTGGAGATGTACGCTAAACAGAATTCCACAAAAGAGAAATAGACCCCCCAGGGATATTTCACATTACATTCCTAGAATTGTACCTGGAAACCACAGCTTTCCAGACATACTCCTGGGAATGCTTGAGAATAGAAAAAAATGTAAAAATATGCTATGGGGGCACCTGTACCTTTACGTAATTTTCGTGAATAGGGCCCAATATATTGGATGGACACTTACACTGAGAAACCCTAAGTAAAATTAAAAAAAAAGCATGCATTGAGAAATATATTCAGGGAAACTATAATGGTTTATTTCAAGAGTCTCCTTCAGTCGGTGTTTTTATATCTGGTATATGAGACTCTCTTTAATGACTTGTTTCCCTTTCCTGTCTGGTATTTCCCCCTTGTCGGTTTGTTTATTCTATGCTTTTGTAACAGATGTATCTACATTTTACTGTTCTCTTTCTATGTTATGCAACGCTCCAGCAACGGATGTACCTTTGTAACTATGTTCTGAAACAATGTCCTTCCTCATGTAAAGTGCTCTGATACCTCCGGGTTTAGCCAGCGCTATATAAAACTTTTCAAATAAATAATAAATGTATGCACGTCACTGGAGCCAGCTGTGCTTGCCTTGCCTTCTGATTCACTATGGCTGTTCAGTTGATGTGTGAATCGAAGATGTTTCCTTGAACCAAAACTGCGAACTGTGTTCTTGGAAAAGTGACTCGTTTTTTAAATCGTGCTTTTAAAATCATACTGGTATAAAAGTTATATATATATGCTACTGATGAACTTTGTTTATCATAAATCGTCAACTATCATCTGACATAATAAATCAGCAGAAGTACATAGCAGTGTCGATGTTTGGAATGACTACTGAGAGATGTGTAATATATTACATTTGTCAGTAATTGTATTTAACAATTATTTCCAGACACAATCCCAACAAGCATGTAATGTTTACATGATATAATGTCCAAATGGTTTTTAATTGCTATTTTAGCGGCAATTGCGATGACCTTTTATCTTTCTGGTTTTACTAAATGATTTTTATTTATCATTTGTAAACAGGTAGGTGATTTTAAAACAGTATTCATTGCGTATTTTTGTATAATAGACAAGCTGCTAAATTTGTATTTCGTTTATGTCTATGATGAGGATTTCCATAGCAACGTGCACTGTCACTTTAAATTGTTGAGAATCACTCCATAGCGTGTCATGTGATCAAGGACCAAGGGGGCCCGAAACGCGTAATGGCTGAGGTGCGGGGTACTTGCACAAATAAATAATTGCACCTTAAAGACTTGGGTCCGCTGTCGTCCTTTCTACAGCACAAGGCTTCGACTTTTCTTTTCATATATATATATATATATATATATATCCCACAACTTGGCTCCGCTTGGTCGACCCCTGGCGCTCTCCCACCGGTGCGTTTTCCTCGGCAGAGCCCTGCCGAAATTACAATTCCCAACCACCTTTGCAGGTAATGAAAACGCAAGGAACTGTGGTGCAATAAATAACTGGAAAAAGAAAAAAGATCGCTCGAGTGCGTTTTCATTACCTGCAAAGGTGGTTGGGAATATATATATATATATATATATATATATATATATATATATATATATATATATATATACACACATGCAGCATTTTCTTTCAAAAGGCTACAACATAGGAATGCTGACTAGGTTGATACAAAGTGCCCATCTCAAACGGCGATGCTGGGAATGTGGAACATTTGCTCCTTTAGATTTACTCATACATTTTGAGCACATTTCATACTTTTCAGGGAACCCCAGGTAGATTCTTCAGAAATCTTATATGTCTAAAGAAGTATTCCAATGTGTAAAATTCATGCATGCAGAATTTCAGGTAAGGGAAAATACTGCATGTAAGATTCTGGTGCAAATTTGCTTCTGTACAGATGAAAGTTTTTCTTTCATGGGGTCATAGAGAAACCCCATATCCTACACCTCCATTACATATGTGGGTACCCACCAGTCCCCAAACCCGTGAATGTTGACATGTGGAGTGGTACTGTGACCTGTGAAGACTTGGGCAGTATTTCAGCAACCCCTGATGACTTTTTTTCTGCTCTCAACTACTGTTTGCTTTCTACTGATGAAGGGCTAAACCCAGAAACACTTGTCTGGAGATAACAGCACTACCTGCATCAACTTTGGTGAAAGAAAAAACATTTACCAGAATTCAATGGGGAGAACTGTGCTGGGATGAGAGGCAGTGTGCTCCCTCCCCCCAATGTTCAAGTGGTGACAGAAAATAATATATTCTTTCAGGAGGATATATTGGTTTATACTGACGGAGTATAAGAGAGTTATGTGTTGTTAAGTACGGTGTTGGAGAGATCGATAGACCGGGAACCAATGGTGAAATCGGTGAATTGTCAGTTCAGAGTAAGTATAGTGGAATATCTTGTGCACCATATAACTAGGTAAGAAATCAAAACTTAATCAATTCTGGTGGAGGCTGGTCTCAAAGTTCCTGTACCTAAAATAAAGATGAAATTGGTCGTTCTTAGAGCTTCTAAATTATTAGTCTAAGTTTATGCATAACTGTGCAAAGATTGAGTGTCCAAAGAAGGGGATTAATGACATAACAAGTGGTGTTGGATTTGTGGGGACAAAAAAATGTCAAAACTTTAGATGTCCTTGAATAAAAGATTGCTTATTCCACTTTGTTAACTCAATTCAGCATGAAGGGGATAATAGTGACCACTGAAGCTAGCTACCTTGAAGGGTTGTATGATTATTATTTATTATTATTATTAAATTAAATTTGTAATGCGCACAGCTACCCAACAGGGTTTCCCGGCGCAGGCAAGTCCACTACAGCAGACTGAGTAAACGGAGGGCTAATCACTGAGAGAAGAGCCAGGTCTTGAGATCTCTGCAAAACTTGAGGTAAGAAGATTCATGTTTCACAGAACTGGGGAGGCAATTCCAGAGCCTAGGACCAAGACATGAGAAGGAGCGACCACCCACTCTGGTTAGTTTAAAACTAGGTGTTACATAATCACCTTGAGTGGATAAACGTAAAGGATGGATGAGTTCCTGAAGGTAGATAGGAGCAGTCAGTCCCCTGTTTGATTTTAAAGACAAAACACAAGGTCCTAAATTTAATGCGGTTTTCAATGCGGAGCCAATGCAGGTCCCGAAGGAAAGGAGAAATAGATGTCTTTCTTGGGACAAGACATAGCAGACGGGCTGCGGAGTTCTGGACCACCTGGAGCTTCTTCAATACCTCCTGACTTCTTCCCAAATAAAGAACGTTACTGTAGTCTAGGCGAGAGGTGACAAGTGCCTGGACTACCGTTCTTTTGGTGGAGTCAGGGAGCATCCAGATGATCTTCCGCAGCCACCTTAAGATGGTAAAACAGGTGGCGGCAACGCTAACCGCCTGTTGCCGCATTGAGAGGTTGTTATCAATGATAAACCCAAGATTACAAACATGGGTAACAGGCTGGGGTAGAGGACCCATTTCCTGGGGCCAATGTTGGGGGCTCTAGAGATGCTTGTGTTTACCCAAGATAACAACCTCGGTCTTGTCTCCGTTTAGTTTCAACAGATTGGCACCCATCCACTCCGACACCCGACGTAGCCCAAGCTGAAGGGAAGATAAAGAAGCTCCCTTAGTGGAAGACAAAGAAAAAATAATTTGAGTGTCATCGGCATACGAAAATAGGGATAAACCCGCATCCTCCACAATGGTCGCCAGGGGTCTCACATAGATGTTAAAGAGCAAAGGGCTCAAAAGTGGACCCCTGAGGAACTCCGTACGCAGATGACCTGACAGTGGATGACGAATTGGAAAAAAGACCTGGAATGTACGTTCACTAAGGAAGGAGGTTAACCAAGTTAGCGCGGGGCATTCAACTCCTGCTGACTGGAGAGACTTTAGGAGAATGGTATGTGACACTGTGTCGAATGCGGCGCTCAAATCGAGAAGAATGAGCGCCGTAGTCTCCCCCCGGACAAGGCAGGAGCGCAATTTCTCAGTTACCCGCAGTAAGGTGTTCTCTGTGGAAAAATGTGTTCTAAATCCTGATTGGGATGGATGTAAAAAACCTGAACTTTCCACATGGGCTGTAAGCTGAAAGTTCACATGTTTTTCCAAGATTTTGGAAAGCACAGGTAATAGTGAAATTGGGCGAAAATTTGACAAAATTGAGCGATCGTCTCCAGACTTTTTTAACAAAGGGACCACCATAGCTCCCTTCCAATCTCGGGGGACACAAGACTCTCGTAAAGAGGAGTTTAGAAGTTGTTTAAGAACTCCAAGGACATCTGGTGAAAGCTGCTGCTAAATATTAGCGGGTAAGGGGTCTACAGGAGAACCGGATTTTACCCTAGCTAGACAGTCAAAAAAAGATCTGTCGTCAAGAGTAGACCATGTAGAGATCTTGGCTGATGAAGAACAGTGACTCTCGCAGGTTATACCAGACAAGAGACTTTCCGTATTAATGGGGATGGAGGTCATTAAGGAGCTATAAATGGTCTCAACCTTAGTGATGAAGTAATCTGCAATATTATTGCATTGAATCTCGTCGAAGGTTGGTGGTGCAGGTGAAGTGTTATAACCTGCAAGCTTCTTGACCATGGAAAATAGGGCCCGCGGACGGTTCAATGAGTTAGTGATTGTATTTGAAACGAAAGAGGCTTTCGCCGACTTACAGGCTAGAAGATACATATTAAGGGCGGCTTTATAATCGGACTTACAACTGGGGGCATAGGACTTTTGCCATCTCCTTTCCAAATGCTTGCATTTGCATTTCATGGTCTTCAAATCATTGTTGAACCATGGGGCAGGAGGATGGTGAGCGAAGCTGTATTTTGGTACCAAAGGCAGGCAGGAGTCAATGGACCTGGCTAACCAATTGGCCACCGCAAAATTTAAAGATCGAAGAAGTAGTTTGGTGTCCGGGGGATTAGCCGTTAGAAGACTATAGAACGCATTCTGGTGCAACGCATACCTATACAACGCATGCATTACAACACAAATGCCATTACCACATTTAACCTTTACCACGAATATGCATTTACCATGCATACCTTTACAACAAATTTCTTTGTAAAAGTATGCATGTTAATAGGGCATATGCGTGATTTCCGGATCCCTGCTCCAAGTCCTTTTTTTTAAGTACCCATTCCCTTTACCCCTGTGCGACCTTCCCCATACCAAACCCTTCTAGCAAATATCCCTCCTGCTCCGAACCCTAAAAACAGATCCCGGCGGGATTCCATTTCCCCCCAGACCTTCTTTAAACTACCCCGCCCCTGAGCCTTAGCAGTGGACCCCTAGGCCCCACCCACGCCATCCCCCAGTCTGTCTAAAAACAACCCCTTTCTTGCCCTGAGGCATAAAGGGGAGCTTTTAACAAATACCCATCCCGTGCCCTGAGCCATAAAAATGGACCCCTGCATGACTCCCTTCTCCCCCACCCCCAGGTCCTTCTTCCAACTACCAGGCCTCTGTGCCCAAGAAGCGGACCACCTTCCCTCAGCCCGTCTAAAATCTACCACTCCCCTAAATACATTAAAACATAAATGCATTAAATACATTTAAACACATCAATTCAAAATCCCCCTTACCGCTACACGACATCACCTCTCTAGTCCTTCTGAGATGCAACACATCATACAGAAGAAACAGAAGGATCGATTTCCTTTAAGGGTGACAATAGACCACCTTTGCTATACACATCTCTTTTTCACGCATAGCTTTACAACGTAAAGGCATTCATTGTAACACATGTGTGGTTAAGTGTATGCAGAGAAAAAGCAAGGATTTGGGTAAGGAAATGCTCAGAACTGCAAGGAAAACTGAAGGGTTGAGGGAATATGATTTCCAAATGGAGTATTAAGTCTGAAACAACTTATATTTACTTACCATGTCCTTGCTGTCTTTACCAACTGCTGACGTTAAGTCCTTAAGGTTTGACTACATATTATATAGGCCCGACTCCATCTTGGTTCATGGAGACTGCTATCTTTCTTAACTTAGACATTGAAAACCGCAATATTCCCTGATATATGCAGAATCATTGTCATGTCTGCCTTTCAACACAGATGTTGCTAGACCTTATCTTTCTAGGAACTATGATATCGTCAAGTTCTTCAATTAATGACATAGATACAGCTTCTAATTTATTTATTTATTTATTTTGAGAGTTTTATACAGCGCGAACAAGATCTTTGCAGATATCAGAGCGCTTTACAGAAAACAAAAGCAAAGGATAAGAAAAACAAGCAGGTATTGAACAAAGTCTCTGATCACAGAATAAACGAAAGTAAATAAAAGGGCATCTAAAAGGGGGGGGAAGTTACACCGAGGAGCATACTAACTCAAACAGATACAGATAATACAAAGGTGAAAAAAAAATATCCAGGGTCAATGTTCAAGTGAATTTAGCCATGAGGATAGCTTTTACTTCCTTCTTGAAAAATGCAGCGGAGGAGATAAGTCTGGTTTCTGGGGAGAGTGCATTCCAGATCCTGGGTGCCATTCCTGAAAAGGATCGTTTATACGTTTTTTCCTTCTGGAATCTTCGAGGTTTTGGAGGAAGATTTTTTGAGCTTCTAGTGTTTCTTGAGCCACCTGAGATGGTCAGCTTCTGAGTGAGGTAGCTGGGTGAGTTATGGTGTACAGCCCTGTGAGTCATACAGGCGATTTTCAAATGGATTCTGGCTTCGAAAGGCAGCCAGTTCAGGGATCTCAAGTCAGGGGAGATATGTGAGCGTTTTTTTGATCCAGTGATGAGTCTCGCAGCAGAGTTCAGTGAAGCTTTTAGGGGTGCGGTTGTTGATAGGGGGAGTCCGCAGAGGGCGACGCTTCCGTAGTCTATACGAGGAATGACTAGGGCTTGTACTGCAGTTTGAAAGTCTTTAGCTGGGAGGAAAGGTTTAAGTTTCCTCAGAGTATTTATTTGGAAGTTAGCTCCCTTTATAGCCTTGCTGATATGGTGTTGCATATTGAGGTTGGTGTCCAGGGTTATGCCAAGGGATTTCGCGGAGTCCACGATGGTAGGTTGGATGTTGAGTGCAATTAGGTGTTTAAGCCAGGTTTGAGTGGTGGAGATTTTTGCGGGAGGTGTGATCAGAAGGAACTCAGTTTTCAGAGCATTAAGTTTGAGGTGATTTTCGGCCAGCCATGTTTGGGTGTTTCTGAGCGTTGAGTTCAGCAAATTGATGTCTTCGGGGGATTGTAATTTGAGATAGAGCTGGGTGTCGTCAGCATACATATGCAACTGTACATTGGATGCTTGTAACAAGGTAGAGAGAGGCTCCATGAATAGGTTGAACAGTGTTGGGGATAGGGAAGAGCCTTGTGGGACGCCTAATGTAACAGGCATAGGTGAGGACATCAAGTTGTTGCTCTTGAATTTCTGTGTTCTGTTATGCAGAAAGGAGGTAACCCACTTGAGAACGTTCCCTGATAGACCCATTCTGGTATTTAACAGCTCGAGTAAGCTCTCGTGTTTGACAGTGTCAAATGCTGAGGATAGATCAAGTAAGATGGGGAGGCAGGTATCATTCTGATCTAGGATTTGGAGGGCGGCATCAATTATGTGTGTCATTGCTGTCTCTGTGCTGTGACCAGATCGGAAGCCTGATTGATGAGGGTTGAGGAGGTCAAACTGTTCAATGTGTTTTGTTAACTGGAGTTGTACACATTTTTCCAACAGTTTGGCCAGGGTGGGGATATTGGTAATAGGACGGTAGTTGTTCAGGTCCGTGGGGTCAGCTGTTGGTTTCTTGATAATAGGTGTGACTTGACCCACTTTGAGGGAGTCAGGGATGATTCCTTGTTGAAATGAGCTGTTAACAATTTTGGTCCACAGTGGGAGGAGCAGAGGGATAAAGTATTTTACTGCGTTAACTGGAAGAGGGTCTGTGAGGTGATTAGAAGGTTTCAGGGTACTGAGCAGTTTTCCAATTGTTTCTTCTGAGTAGGTGTCAAATGAGGACCACGCTGCATTGTTTTTTGTTTCAGTGGGTGTTATGCTGTGTGGACTAGAGTAAAGGCTAAGGTCTTTTAGGAGATCAATCCTGATGTTGTCGGTCTTTAGGGTAAAGTAGGCTGAGAAGGCTTCACAGGATGGTGTATCGAGCAATGAGCTATGTGATTGTTTAGGCTGTTCCTTGGATTGTGTTTTGATTAGCTCAAACAATTTCCTCGGTCGGTTCTTTGCTTGGTCTAGCTGGAGGCTAAAGAAGTTTGATTTAGAGCGTTTGATTTTCCTAAAGTAGGCATTTCTCTTTTTCTTAAGAGCTTTAAGGTGCAATGCTGAAGGGGCTGATCTCCAGGTGCCCTCTGCAAGTTGCATGGCACGTCTATCTTCGTTGAGTCTGCCATCGTACCAGGGGTTAGAGATCTTAGTGGGGACTCTCTTTAGTTGTAGGGGGGCTGTCTCATTGATTATAGTGGTCATAGTGTTGAGGTAGTGGTCGGTCAATGCATGAACGTCTGAGGCGTCGGTAGGGAGAAGGAGGAGATTGCAGCTGGAGGGAGGTAACGAGTTAAGGTTGAGTTTCTTCAGGTCTCTTTTCCAAGTCTTGGATTTGGTGGGTTGAGCTGAGTTAAGTTGGATTTTTTAATTGATGAAGAATGTGATAATGTGGTGGTCTGACCAGTCACAGGGTTGTATTGATTCCAGTTGGGTGGAATCCTCTTTGTAGATGATAAGGTCGAGGATAGAGCCCTTGTCATGGGTGGGGCTATTGCATATTTGTTAAGGTCAAGAGCGTTGAGGAAGTTTTTGAAACTATTAACCAGCGCGTCATTATGATCGTTCCAGTGGAGGTTAAAATCTCCAAGGAAAATTTGAGAGTTTTGATGACCGGAGTTGGTTGTGATTATGTCCATGAGTTGTTGGGTGAAGATGATGGTAAATGATGTGCAGAGAGCATACAGGTTTGCCTATGCTAATGACATCGAGGCAGATGTATTCACATGAGGTGAGAGTGGGGGAAGTGATTCTAGTATTGGTGAGGTTGTTCCTATGAATGCAAGCGATTCCACCACCTACCTTGGCAGTCCTGTCAAGTCTAATGATGTGATAGTTGGGTGGAACTAGAATGTCAAAGATTGGTGTAGAAGATTCTGTTAAACAAGTTTCAGTGAGGATGATTAGGTCACGGTCCAGTGTTTCTATGAGATCAGCAATGTCTGAGGATTGTCTATGAGCCGATCTGCAGTTAAGTAATGTGCACTTGAGCCGTGGGGTGATAAGGGAGGTGGAGGGTTCTATAATGAGGGGGACTTTTTTAAGGTTGATAGGGACGGACCCTCTGTTGCCTGAGAGGGTTTGATTGAATTGTGGAGATGGGCAGGTGTGTGTAGGTTGTGTGATTTTGGGTAGTGGGGTCATATGAGTGGAGGAGGGTGCGTATGTTGTGTTCCGAGAGTGGATTGCTGGTACGGTGTGGGTGGGTGGTGTGTTTGTGAGCGGTGGTAGGGGTGCAGTGAGGGGAGTTTCGTGTGAGGGGGTGAGTAGGATGGGTGTGAGACTTGTTGGGAGGGGAAGTAGTGGTGGGTAGGGTGTGTCTTGGGTGTGTACAGAGTAGCTCTTTGAAGGTGTGTAGGTCCTCTTTGATTTGGAGGAGGGTGGACAGGATCTTGTCCAGCATAGGATTGGGAAGGGTGTCGGGGGAGGTCGCTGAGGGTGAGAAAGTATCATGGATATTGGAGTGGGGGGGAGGGGTGTGGTGTAAGTGCAGCGGTTGGTTGTATTAGTGACGGGGTTATTGGACGGTTGGGAGGGGCGTAGAGGGATTAGTGGGGGGGTTGGAGTTGTAGGGGGGGTAAGAGGAATGGGTGATAGGGAGTTTGGGGGATGAGTGTAGGTTCAGGGTGGTGGGGGTGTAGGTGTGGAAGTGGGGTCTGAGTATAGGGGGGGGTGTTGGTCCTAGGGTGGGAGATGGTCCTGTTGTGGGGAGGAGGAGATGAGTTAAGAGAGGTTGGGGGTTCAGAGAGTCCAGCTGGTAACGGAAAGGGGGGGTTAGGGTGGGGTGCAAGGGGAGTGGGGGTGGGTTGAATGAGAGAGGAGGGACGATTGACATCTGGGGTAGAGGGGTGTGGGGTTATGATGAGGGGTGGGTGGATGATAGGGATACTGGGGGTGGGGGGGGCGAGGTGTCTCGATCTGATGTTGTGCTATGTTATTGGGGGGAGGGCGGAGGGGTGTGTTGTTCTGATGCTGAGTAGGGTTAGGAGGAGAGAAGGTGGGTGAGGATAGGTCGTTAGTGGTAGGAAGTGCTATCGGGTCGACGGTGTTGGGGTTGGGGTTGGAGGTGAGATGGGTGTGTGTCAGAGGGTTGGAGATATGTTCTTTGAAAGTGGGGAACAGGTTGCCGAATAGGTCAAGGTTCCTGTCTGTAGATTGCATTAGGATAATACCATTGTTGTTGATAGTGATGGTTGCTCTCGCTGGGAAGAGTTGGGATGGTGCGGTGATAAGTGTTAGGCCATGGGCGGATTTCCTAGTGGCGGAGATGGTGAGTAGGGTGAGGAACGTTTTTCTCCATTGTGCTCTTCGTGGAGTGTAGAAGATAATGTCAGTGCTCTTGGCTCCATTGTTAAGTGAGAGATAAGAGTCCACGAAGGGCGGTTTCAGTATGGGATTTCAAGAAGTTGTGTTTAAAACGTTTGGCGTTTTTTTGGGGAAGCTCGGGGGTAATTGATTTTATAAGTGTGCATGCCAGTGAGTTCCATGTTGTGGGTAGAGGTGTAGAGGTGTAGAGGGGTTGATGGAAGTAGTGTGGGTAGGTGTAGAAACAGAACGATAGTAAGTGTGAGTAAGGTGAGGGGGGAAAGACTAAAGAGTATGCATGAAGATGAGAGATATTGACTAGACTAAGATGGCCGAGTCCTTAGGCCAGGTTAGGTAGAGAAGAATCACTAGTCTAAGATGGCCGACTCCTTAGGCCAGGTTAGGTAGGGAGGAAAGACTAGTCTAAGATGGCCGAGAAATAGGGGGGATAAACAAGATAGTCCTCTGTTTGTTTCTATGTTTAGAGAAAGTAGGGGAGATGAATAAGGAAGATAATAGAAGATAATGCAACTTTTGTCTGGGTCAAAGGTCTCCTACTCACCATGTCTAAATAAGAACACATGCAGATATGTAATCAAAATAACGTAGTCTGAATTGACATCGTTTTGCCTTATATGTTTTCAAAGGAAATGGCTGGGATGCATACCCTGATGCACACAATGTCAAGCATTGCTAAAAATGTCCGAAATTTCAGTTTCTGATAAGATTTAGTATACAAGGACTGCAAATTGGCCACTTGTTAGGAAAGGTCCTTTACCCAGGTTATCGCCTGAGATTCTGCCAGAGACTGTCTCACCTGCTGCCAGTACACGGCACACTTTGCAGAAGATGCATCTCACCTGAAGACTGAAGCTTATAAAATCAAGTCCTGGAGGAAGACCGACGGACTGATACCCAAGTGGGTATTTACACTGTCTTCACACCTGCACTAACAAAGACAACCGTTGCAGTTAACAAGGTAAGGAGTGCATCTCTTCTACCTAAGAAACTCCAGACTACAAGTTGCTCTGCCTTTCATGCTCTCCTAGTATAGCACATAGAAGTAGGTGTTAGGCGTTTAGATAACATTTTAAATTATGTTTTTTCAATGCAGGAAATTTTCATTTTTAATGTTGTTATTTATAAAATTTCTTGTAGCTGTTTTTATAATATTCCGTGAAGTTGTTTTAGATGTACTGAAAAAGATTGTCCCTGTAATAATAAATACTTTTAACTTAAATGTGTCTATTCTTCTTAGTACAGTGTGTGTGATACTGTGAATAACAAAATAAGGTTTGTTGCTGTTTCCAGAGTGGCTATGATCCCTTTATGGGATTGTTAGTAACCCAAAGCAATACCTCTATATCAATTACACATTGAATAGTGTCTTGCGGGGCTACAATAACTTGTCTTTCACATTATTGCTGGTGCATTGAATCAAGTTCCCCCGTGACACCCGTGGGTGGAAAAGCACACCTTGTAGAGTTGTGCCAAAGTCAGAATTTACGCAACACTGCAGCTCATTTTATTCTTTATATATTTATTAGCTTTTATATCTGCTATAGGCTTGCACAATCTAGCATCATGTTTCTCTTTGCCTCTTGTTGCCTTTCATTCTATAATAGATTTTAAATATTTCAATATTTACTTTGTCCATGAAAGCGTAGTGCCTCAACTTTGAGGTGCTGGGTATCTACTAGCCTGACGGGAGGATAAATCAAAAACCATATTATATGATGCCTAGGGCTGGTACAATAAACAACTATCTACAGCAGCAATTTAGGTGTAACTGTCTTTAGATCATTTAACTTTAACAGGGAAACTGAAAATGTACAGACCGCAGCACTGTGCAGGGCTCAACTTCCACAAATACATTTCCTCTTGAGTTCTTAATATACATGACAAGCCTATATATAATCCAAACATGAGTCAGCTTGAGATAGAAATTACAGAACATCCTCATAAAACATATCATTGTCAACCACTAACATCTCAGGGAATGCAACTGATCAAGAGAAGACACTTTTGTTTATTTTCTCTTGAGGATTGTGTACAGCACAGTGTGTTACAGTTTGCTCTGACCTCTTTCTTGTTCTCACATTCCTCACGTCCTTATTTTCAGTCAAGCCTTGCTTTTTTACTCCGTTAATTCCTAATTTCATATGAACGACTCCAGTTCCACAGTGTTGTATATTAACGGGAATCTTGTTCGTTTAGTCAAATGCTGTTTTTCTTCGGGGCCCTTCCCTCGTCTGCAGCGATTGTGTCCACTGCGTCCATCTCATCACCAACACTGTTTCTAGTACTGGGCTTTTTACCTGCAAATATTTGGTATCCGCTTTACTAGTTTAATTAGATTAGCCAATGGTACAAACCAAGACAGCAATACCCAGAATGCATTATGTTGTCACACAAACCTCCAGGACTGACAAGAGTGTTGGTAATAACATGGAATGAGGGGCCACCCCATCCGCAGCTCTTGTTCATGATGACGTAAGCTTGGATCACTGAAGCACTTCCGGCTTTCCAGAGAACTTCGGGCCTCTCTCAGTCCCATTCTAAGAAAAGCACCGGGTGATTTATGAAATATAGGTTACCTCAGGAGCTGCGTTGTCTACTCCTGTGAATATATTGTGACATCTGCCGCCGACCCTTCTGAATCACACCTACCACCCCTATCTCTTCAGGTGCCCATCTTCCAGCTCTGCCACTCAGGAAACTCACTCGCCTTCACTCCAGCTACCTTCTACAGATGACAGGACAGGAGCTCATCCTTGGACTCCATAACCTTGTGCACAATATCAATCTCACAGACATCGGTGATACAGCAACAAGAGAGCAAGGATTAGAGAGAATCCCCGGATATAATCCTTATTTGAGAAACAATACAGTACACACAAAACAGTACAGAGCAGAATAAGACTCAGACACATGGTGAAACACCATCACTCCCTTCTGTGGTGAAACACCGTCACTACCTGCTATGGTCAAACACCGTCACTCCCTGCTATGGTGAAATACCATCACTCCCTTCTGTGTTAAAAAAAAACATTACTCCTTTCTGCGGTGAAACACCATTACTCCCTTCTGTGGTAAAAAAAAATCACTCCCTTCTGTGGTGAAACATCATTACCTCCTTGTTAGTCTTCCTCGCCACATGACAAACAAAGTGAGCTTCAGCTCCACACCAGAACCCTCCAAAGCAAACGTTAGCCTCCCATGCCTCCCATCCTCTCCCAATATGATGATGATTGATGATAATGATGAAATGATTACGCATTTGTATAGCGCACGACTACCCGTAGGCATCTCGGCGCTTGTACGAATACCGCCAAGGAACTCTTCCTGGCCTTTCCCTGTGAGGAGCCCACTCCTGGGCACCCCCAAGGTGAAGTCAGGCATCCTCAGCATTGTTAGGGCCATTGTAGAGATTAAGCAAGCTATTGCCCAGAGGTGCAGAGTGGGACTCATGATTAGGATAGGCACCGAGGCGAGAATTATCAGGTCTGAGGAAATTGAGCCCGAGACCCTCCGAGGCGGGAATTGAACCCTGGTCCCGGCCAGACTACTGCATCAGGATCTGCCGCTCTAACCATTGAGCCACACTTCTCTATATGGCCGACCCATACACCCCATGACCCCTATAAGAGGCGGGTCGGCCCAACCCCAAATCCTGTTTTTTATGTTCTGAACAAGTCTCTCCAGATGCGTCAGGTAAGTGGTGCCTGCTTTAGCAGGTACGTGGGTTCCGGGTGGCGGTCCTGCCCTAGCGGACCCTAGGACCTTGGAATCTGTCCCCTCCCCCCTTTTTCCCCCGATATGTTCTGTTGGAGCCGGTTAGGCTCTGCTCTAGTGGGCCGTGGTTTTCCTGGGGGAGGGGGGGGGGGTGACCAGGGTGCTTTTTGGGATTTACTCCCATGCTTTTTAGGAGTGGTGCGGTGTTACATCAACCACCAGGGGGGTGGCCGGATGCACTCCCTGTTGTTGCTGTCCCAGGAACTGTTTTCCTGGGCGGAGGGGGCTGTCTTGTCTCTCAGGGCTGTTTATCTCCCAGGGTCAGAGAATATGGTGGCGGACCATCTCAGTCGGGTGTTCCCTCCCTTGAGTACCCTCTCCCTGATGCCTTTGGTCTTTCGGAGTCTGGTGTCCCGGTTTGGCTTTCCTCGGGTGGACCTGTTCACGAAGTTGGGCAATGAACTCCTGCCTTGCTTCTGTGCTCTCCATCCGTGTCCGGGGGTTTGGAGGGTGGATGCTCTGTCTTTCCCTTGGCCCCGGTGTCTCCTGTATGCTTCCCTCCCCTTTCCCCTGATCCCTCGGGTCCTCTGCAAAGTCCGCTTGGACCGGGCCTTATTGCTCTTGGTGGTTCCCGGTTGGGTTTGCCGCTCCTGGTATCCTCTCCTGTGCAAGCTGGCGGTTCAGGAGTGTTGGCCGATTCCGGATCACCCGTTACCCTTGCGGGGTCCTCCTCAATCTGGGGGGGCGCCGGCTCCATCTGCAGGCTTGGCTGCTGAGCGGGTGACCATATTGGCTCTGGGGTGTTCCCCGGTGGGGATTGCTTTGTTGCAAGGTTCCCGGAGGTCTTCGACCTTGATGTCCTATTCCCATCACTGGTCCTCCTTTTCCCGTTGGTGCGGCCTGCTGGGTTCTGATCCAGTGTCGGTGGACCCCATGAAGGTTCTAGATTTCCTGGCGGAGGGTTTTTCTCTGGGATTGGCTACCTCCACTCTGAGGGCTCAGTGGGCTGCCCTGCGTGTCTTCCGCAGTCTGGATCTGGATTGGCTGGATCCGTTGGTGGCTCGCTTGCTGTGGAGCTGTTCTTTGCGGCAGCCTCGGGTTGTGTCCCTGGCGCCTCCTTGGAATCTTCCCTTGGTCCTGCGGGCTCTGCAGGGTCACCCCTTTGAGCCACTTCAGTTGGTGGATCCTAAATTCCTCACCTTCAAGGTGGTTTTCTTGGTCGCCATTGTCTCGGCTGGCCGCATGGGCGAACTGGGGTCCTTCCTTCGGTCTCCTCCCTTCTTGAGGGTTTTTCCGGACCAGCTGGTCCTGCGCCATGATCCCCTATTCCTGCCTAATATTCCCTCTTTGGCTAACCGCTCTCGTGAGGTGTCCTTGCCTTCCTTCTCCCTGGCGGTGGATGTCTCCCTGTCCTTGCTGGATGTCCGTCGTGCGGTCGAGATTTACTTGGCCCGCACGACCCCTCTCTGTCAGTGTGACAGTTCGTTTGTGACCTTTGGTCCGGTGCGTTCTGGTCAAAAGCCTTCTGTTTCTATTCTGAGTCACTCGGTGAAGCAGGCTATCCTGCTGGCATACGATTCACGTGGTTCTGATCCCCCGGGGGTGGTCCAGGGTCATTCCACCCGGAGCGTCTCTGTGTCTTGGGCCTCTTTTAAGGGTGTGTCCATTGAGGAAATCTGCCAGGCTGCGACGTGGTCGTCTCCCCACATGTTTATGGAACACTATCGGATGGTCCTGGGGGGCTCCCCTCCGTAGGATTTTGCTGGGGCTGTTCTGAGTGCTGGTTCTGCCCTCCCTTGATCTGTCCCTTGTTTGGACTATGTTGTGATTCTGTTGTTTCTTTTCACAATGGATTAAACGTTGTTTTGGTTGCCTGTTTCCGCTTTGGTTGTGGTTTCTTGTGTACTGCGAAGCCTTCCTGGCTTGGGTATGTGCTCACTTCGTTAGTCATGTGGCGAGGAAGACTAACGAGGAGGTAATGCCCCGGTTACTTACCAGTAATCTTCATTACTCCGAGTTAGTTTTCCTCGCCACATTAGTTCCCGTCCCTCCCTCCCTGTCTGGCTATCGGCTTCATGTTGAGGCTTGGTAATTTCAGGATTTGGGGTTGGGCTGACCCATCTCTTATAGGGGTCATGGGTGTATGGGTCGGCCATATTGG
This sequence comes from Lissotriton helveticus, assembly GCF_964261635.1. Taxonomy (NCBI): domain Eukaryota; kingdom Metazoa; phylum Chordata; class Amphibia; order Caudata; family Salamandridae; genus Lissotriton; species Lissotriton helveticus. Next base: position 583,356,605 of record NC_136057.1, read on the forward strand.
GAGAGGATGGGAGGCATGAAAGGCTAACTTTTGCTTTGGAGGGTTCTGGTGTGGAGCTGAAGCTCACTTCGTTAGTCATGTGGCGAGGAAGTCTAACTCGGAGTAATGAAGATTACCGGTAAGTAACCGGGGAATCACTCCCTGCTATGGTGAAACACCATTACTCCCTTCTGTGTTTAAACACCATTAATGGTTGCCCTACTGTAGGACTCCGTGAGATCAACAGTATCCAGATACTAATTTGACACGTACTTCCTTCCATTGAGGAACAGCTCAGCCTTCTTTGTAAACTTCACATTGTTAGGGCACACGCTGTGGCTGGACCTACCACTCTTGTTGAGTGGAAATTGCCCTACACCTCTCTCTCTCCCCCCTTCTTGAAAACAAAATACCATTACTCCCTTCTGTGGTAAAACACCATCACTCCCTTCTGTGGTGAAACACCATCACTCCCTTCTGTGGGGAAACACCATTACTCCCTTCTATGGTAAAACACCATCACTCCCTTCTATGGTGAAACACCACCACTCCCTTCTGTGGTGAAACACCATTACTCCCTTCTATGGTAAAACACCATCACTCCCTTCTGTGTTGAAACACCATCACTCCCTTCAGTGGTGAAACACCATTACCCCCTACTGTGGTAAAAAAAAACATCATTACTCCCTTCTGTGGTAAAAAACACCATTACTCCCTTCTGTGGTAAAACACCATCACTCCCTTCTGTGGTGAAACACCATCACTCCCTTCTGTGGTGAAACACCATTACTCCCTTCTGTGGTAAAAAAAAACACCATTACTCCCTGCTGTGGTAAAACACCATTACACCCTGCTATGGTGAAACACCGTCACTCCCTGCTATGGTGAAACGCCATCACTCTCTTCTGTGGTAAAAAAAAACATTACTCCCTTCTGCAGTGAAACACCATTACTCCCTTCTGAAACACCATTACTCCCTTCTGTGGTGAAACACCATTGACTCCCTTCTGTGGTAAAAAAAATCGCTCCCTTCTGCGGTGAAACTCCATCGCTCCCTGCTGTGGTGAAATACCATTACTCCCTGCTGTGGTGAAACACCATTATTCCCTTCTGTGGTAAAACACCATTACTCCCTTCTGTGGTAAAACACGATCACTCCCGTCTACGGTGAAACACCATCACTCCCTTCTGTGGTGAAACACCATTACTCCTTTCTGTGGTAAAAAATAACATTACTCCCTTCTGTGGTGAAACACTATTATTCCCTTCTGTGGTAAAACACCATTACTCCCTGCTGTGGTGAAACACAATCATTCCCTTCTGTGGTAAAACACCATTACTCCATGCTGTGGTAAAACACCATCCCTCCCTTCTGTGGTACAACACCATTACTCCCTTCTGTGGTAAAACACCATTACTCCCTGCTGTGGTGAAACACCATCACTCCCTTCAGCGGTAAAACACCATTACTCCCTTCTGTGGTAAAAAAACACCATTACTCCCTGCTGTGGTAAAACACCATTACACCCTGCTATGGTGAAACACCGTCACTCCCTGCTATGGTGAAACGCCATCACTCTCTTCTGTGGTAAAAAAAAACATTACTCCCTTCTGCAGTGAAACACCATTACTCCCTTCTGTGGTGAAACACCATTGACTCCCTTCTGTGGTAAAAAAAAATTGCTCCCTTCTGCGGTGAAACTCCATCGCTCCCTGCTGTGGTGAAATACCATTACTCCCTGCTGTGGTGAAACACCATTACTCCCTTCTGTGGTAAAACACCATTACTCCCTTCTGTGGTAAAACACCATTACTCCCTTCTGTGGTAAAACACGATCACTCCCGTCTACGGTGAAACACCATCACTCCCTTCTGTGGTGAAACACCATTACTCCTTTCTGTGGTAAAAAATACCATTACTCCCTTCTGTGGTGAAACACTATTACTCCCTTCTGTGGTAAAACACCATTACTCCCTGCTGTGGTGAAACACAATCATTCCCTTCTGTGGTAAAACACCATTACTCCATGCTGTGGTAAAACACCATCCCTCCCTTCTGTGGTACAACACCATTACTCCCTTCTGTGGTAAAACACCATTACTCCCTGCTGTGGTGAAACACCATCACTCCCTTCAGTGGTAAAACACCATTACTCCCTTCTGTGGTAAAAAAAACACCATTACTCCCTGCTGTGGTAAAACACCATTACACCCTGCTATGGTGAAACACCGTCACTCCCTGCTATGGTGAAACGCCATCACTCTCTTCTGTGGTAAAAAACAACATTACTCCCTTCTGCAGTGAAACACCATTACTCCCTTCTGTGGTGAAACACCATTGACTCCCTTCTGTGGTAAAAAAAAATCGCTCCCTTCTGCGGTGAAACTCCATCGCTCCCTGCTGTGGTGAAATACAATTACTCCCTGCTGTGGTGAAACACCATTGCTCCCTTCTGTGGTAAAACACCATTACTCCCTTCTGTGGTAAAACACGATCACTCCCGTCTACGGTGAAACACCATCACTCCCTTCTGTGGTGAAACACCATTACTCCTTTCTGTGGTAAAAAATACCATTACTCCCTTCTGTGGTGAAACACTATTACTCCCTTCTGTGGTAAAACACCATTACTCCCTGCTGTGGTGAAACACAATCATTCCCTTCTGTGGTAAAACACCATTACTCCATGCTGTAGTAAAACACTATCCCTCCCTTCTGTGGTACAACACCATTACTCCCTTCTGTGGTAAAACACCATTACTCCCTTCTGTGGTAAAACACGATCACTTCCGTCTACGGTGAAACACCATCACTCCCTTCTGTGGTGAAACACCATTACTCCTTTCTGTGGTAAAAAATACCATTACTCCCTTCTGTGGTGAAACACTATTACTCCCTTCTGTGGTAAAACACCATTACTCCCTGCTGTGGTGAAACACAATCATTCCCTTCTGTGGTAAAACACCATTACTCCATGCTGTGGTAAAACACCATCCCTCCCTTCTGTGGTACAACACCATTACTCCCTTCTGTGGTAAAACACCATTACTCCCTGCTGTGGTGAAACACCATCACTCCCTTCAGCGGTAAAACACCATTACTCCCTTCTGTGGTAAAAAAAACACCATTACTCCCTGCTGTGGTAAAACACCATTACACCCTGCTATGGTGAAACACCGTCACTCCCTGCTATGGTGAAACGCCATCACTCTCTTCTGTGGTAAAAAAAAACATTACTCCCTTCTGCAGTGAAACACCATTACTCCCTTCTGTGGTGAAACACCATTGACTCCCTTCTGTGGTAAAAAAAAATTGCTCCCTTCTGCGGTGAAACTCCATCGCTCCCTGCTGTGGTGAAATACCATTACTCCCTGCTGTGGTGAAACACCATTACTCCCTTCTGTGGTAAAACACCATTACTCCCTTCTGTGGTAAAACACGATCACTCCCGTCTACGGTGAAACACCATCACTCCCTTCTGTGGTGAAACACCATTACTCCTTTCTGTGGTAAAAAATACCATTACTCCCTTCTGTGGTGAAACACTATTACTCCCTTCTGTGGTAAAACACCATTACTCCCTGCTGTGGTGAAACACAATCATTCCCTTCTGTGGTAAAACACCATTACTCCATGCTGTGGTAAAACACCATCCCTCCCTTCTGTGGTACAACACCATTACTCCCTTCTGTGGTAAAACACCATTACTCCCTGCTGTGGTGAAACACCATCACTCCCTTCAGCGGTAAAACACCATTACTCCCTTCTGTGGTAAAAAAAACACCATTACTCCCTGCTGTGGTAAAACACCATTACACCCTGCTATGGTGAAACACCGTCACTCCCTGCTATGGTGAAACGCCATCACTCTCTTCTGTGGTAAAAAAAAAACGTTACTCCCTTCTGCAGTGAAACACCATTACTCCCTTCTGTGGTGAAACACCATTGACTCCCTTCTGTGGTAAAAAAAAATCGCTCCCTTCTGCGGTGAAACTCCATCGCTCCCTGCTGTGGTGAAATACCATTACTCCCTGCTGTGGTGAAACACCATTACTCCCTTCTGTGGTAAAACACCATTACTCCCTTCTGTGGTAAAACACGATCACTCCCGTCTACGGTGAAACACCATCACTCCCTTCTGTGGTGAAACACCATTACTCCTTTCTGTGGTAAAAAAAATACCATTACTCCCTTCTGTGGTGAAACACTATTACTCCCTTCTGTGCTAAAACACCATTACTCCCTGCTGTGGTGAAACACAATCATTCCCTTCTGTGGTAAAACACCATTACTCCATGCTGTGGTAAAACACTATCCCTCCCTTCTGTGGTACAACACCATTACTCCCTTCTGTGGTAAAACACCATTACTCCCTGCTGTGGTGAAACACCATCACTCCCTTCAGCGGTAAAACACCATCACTCCCTGCTGTGGTGAAACACCATTACTCCCTTCTGTGGTGAAACACCTTTACTCCCTTCTGTGGTAAAACACCATTACTCCCTTCTGTGGTAAAACACCATCACTCCCTGCTGTTGTGAAACACCATTACTCCCTTCTGTGGTGAAACGCCATTACTCCCTTCTGTGGTGAAACACCACCAATCCCTGCTGTGGTGAAACAGCATTACTCCATTCTGTGGTGAAACACCATTACTACCTTCTGTGGTGAAACACCAGCAATCTCTGCTGAGGTGAAACACCATTACTCCCTGCTGTGGTGAAACACCATTACTTTCTTCTGTGGTGAAACACCAGCAATCCCTGCTGGGGTGAAACACCATTACTCCCTGCTGTGGTGAAACACCATTACTTTCTTCTGTGGTGAAACACCATCAATCCCTGCTGTGGTGAAACATCATTACTCCCTTCTGTGGTGAAACACCATTGCCACCTTCTGTGGTGAAACACCATCAACCCCTGCTGTGGTGAAACATCATTACTCCCTTCTTTGGTGAAACACCATCAATCCCTGCTGTGGTGAAACACCTTTACTCCCTGCTGTGCCATGTGCTGTTCTGTGGCATCCAGAATCGTTACACCCCCATGAATTAGATCTGCATTGCCTGCAAGCAGCTATGATTAACATTTGGTGATGGCTCTTGCAGGACTTGTGACATTGAGCGTGACAGTAAAAATGTATTACAGTAGAGAAGGGAAGCTATATGATTGTTACAGGCAAGAGATGGCATAAAGTATTAACTGTAATACGTTAATTGTACACATCTTTGAACAGACACGGTAGGTAAATATTACAGCATATTATAATTGTATGCAAGTCATGGAGAAGTTATTTTATGCAATCATTGAACTTGGAGGTGACTAATAATATTTTAATTATGTATTGTGGGGGGCACTCGGCATTTCACCAAACAGGATTCCAGTCTGTGACTTGTGCATTGCATACAGGTTCCAGGAATACATTCAAACACATTGAGCTATCCTCTTTGTTATAGGACTCTGTGTCATGGAGATGCCGCCAATTTTAAAAACGATCTCGACATACTATGTTGAAAAGCAAATTGGAATCTTTTGAAATGCAATTTCCCCCTATTTTATTTACAGAATTGCAAATGTCTGCTTCATGACTAGATCAGGTCACCCGAAAACAAATGTAAGCATATATGAGCACGGAGGAAATTGTTCGCAACCAGACGGAAGAGGGGTTGAGACTTCATGTCATGCTCTAAGACGATGTGTGGTGAAGAACTTTGCTTGAAATTATGTGAAAAGGAAGAAACCATGACAACAAAATAGCATATTAATGAAGACAAAATAGAAAAGTGAAAATGAAAATTGTATTTTGGGAAATAATGAGAATATCGTAGAACAGTGAAATACTGGATGTTTGATATGTCTAAAGAATATCAATGTGATATTAATAAAAAAAATGTAAGGTTTGAATTGTGGGCAATGGTTATGAACATGGTTATTCTAGTTAAAGGTAGACGATTAGGATTGAGGTTTAGATATTTTTGCCATTATTGTGTCCTTTGCTAGGGTGTTATGGTTATAACTACCTAACATAAAATGTAATAATAACAAAATTAATTCTCTATTTTATAGTTTTAATATAAATTGACCCAGACAGATTGCGGCAGTGCCTTGTGTCAGGTTTAGACAGGTCGTTCCATCTATCAAGCTGCACTATAAACTATCCCTTTCTTATCAATCCATCAATCAAACTGACAACAAATAACTTACACCACATAATCCTATAGATGGAGGAGAACACCCGAGAGGTATACTGACAGGTCACACAGCCTCCGCTCTGCTCTGGTAAACGTGGCATGGCATGGGTGCCATTCTAAAGAACGAAGGGTGCTACGAGGCCATGCTTAGGGCAGAATAGGCCGTAAAATAACAATACATGACAATAAATGATAGTCAGTGGTCCAATCTGGCCTGATTTGTCCTGGGTCACCATATAGGAGAGTTTGTTTGGTGCCAACCTTAACTGAATTAGTTTGTTAATGTAGAGATGATGGGTAAGGAAGGTAAATCTTGTCCACTAGCAGCAAGGCGAGCCAGCAGTCATTAAGTAACCAGTTTAAAAGTGCTTGATGAACGAAAGAACGGACAGTCATTTATAATTATGATTTTAATGTACACTTAGGACCAATGGGAAACATGTAACTAAAGCTTAGTGGTGAAGCTTCTTAATGGAAAGACTTCAAAAATGATAGGTAGTGCGATGGGACTGGCATAGTCTGAAAGACATCAAGGAAGGGCTGCTAAAGATGGGGCTAAAGGAGATTCACTGCACTTGGGCTTTATATCATAGCTACACACACATATAGCCTCAACCAGTTCTTATGTGTATGCTTCAAATGTGATTGCTTAGTAAGGGCATCGCTCTTTCATGGTCAATGGCATAAGGAACGCCCTCACATATCGCTGATGACCAACTTCTGTGTATTGTCAAACTGACCATCAAACAACAACGGTTTTCTATTTCGGTGATGGAGGTCCCTGTGGTGTCTGACAAGACATGTGTAAATATTTTGGCCTTTGTTATGGCCATTACATTATTTACTCTTATAGACCACCGTCATTCATAAATCACTTATCATTGTTGACTAACATGCCATTGAGGTATAGTGAGGGTTTAGTGTTATACATAAAGGAGTGTGTTGCTCGCTGCCTAATTTCAATGCCAAGCTGTAGGAGACTTCGAAATTACTTTAAAGAATGAAGTACAGGGGTTACCGCTGCCAATATAATGTAGTGATGAAAATGACTAGGAAGCCAAATTGTTATGAGATCAAGTACTCAAATGTGGTCTCAAGAATTTACTTGGTCCCCTGGATAGAGATTCTCCCACAAAAAAAAACCTCTGGGGGAAATGAACAAGCATACCAGGTATCTGAATATACATGGTGCATGGTAATAAATACGGAAGTAGCTCTGTAGGCACAGAATGACCACGAAATGTGGGTACGACACACAATGGGATGAGGTTGAAAGGGTGTATGAAATTGGGTATTAGTTTTGAGCCCCGCTCAAGTAATAAAACTCAATCCTTGTCTGGGTGAACCACGAAAATCATTAAATAAACATGTGATAAACCCTAAGGTAGCTTGGCACAAAAGCAGTCAGTCTTAACTTAGAGGCAATGTGTAAAGTATTTATGCAACACACAAACAGTAATAAAGGGAAAACGCTACCTGTGGACGACCCCCATGACTTTGATTGGTTGGCCTTAGTTTGGCTTCCAACTCATATGTAGGTGAACTCTTTTCACTCAGTAGTTCATCTCCTCTACCAACCACTATGAACTTAGTTTTTATGTTGCCTCACTTTTGTCTCTGCGGGTTTTTTGTCATTTTATTTTTACTGATCGGACAATGACACTTTTAACTAATGCCCTGCTTTTCAAAACTGTGACATAAATATTAGGCTTGGTCTGCTTCTCAAAAAGAGTCTGTAGAATTGGCCATCAAAGGGTTACTTCTTTGATCGGCCCAGATGCCAGGGTAGGTCCTAAGAGGAAAATTATAGCAGTATCAGCCTTATATCGTGATCAAGGGAGGGGAACAAAAAATCTTGCTTCTTACCACAGATTACTTGTTAATACAAGATGCATACATTTTTAAACCACAACAGCGTTTACTGTCTAGGTCAAAACTTAACCTCAGAATAGCCTGTTTTAAATATATTTGCAACTGCCCAGAGGACCTTGACTCTAGATGTGGTAGTATGCAATCTAATGGGTTTGGTGGTGTGGTGTGACGGCGGGATGTTCCCACCGCTGCATTGCCAAACTCATCAGCATACAGCAAGGCATGCAAGGACTGGGTTCCCAATCTGGGGGAAGAATGACTCACTTGTATAAATTGCAGTGGTAAGTCATGCAAAAAACATGAATATGAGTGGTGCCAGTATGCCGCCCTGTTCCAATATTTTTCCTGTTTCTAGATTATGAGTTATTACTTTATGTCCTCCCATCAAAACTCTGAAACATGTTGATATATGAAGTGCAATAATTACTCTGAGGAGATTTGGTGGGCTACCCAAATCAGCAAGTTTTTTTAAATAAAATTGGTCTATCTACACTATTAAAAGTTGTTGAAAAGTCGATAAGAGCAGTACAAAATATTTGAGATTTAAAATGTACATATTTATTGACTAATGTTTGAACAACTGTAATAGTATCCAGTACAGAGCATTTAGATCTAAAACCAGATTGTCCCAGAGGAATTATTTCATTACCATAGGCCCAGTCTTGCAAGTGATCTCAATACTTAATGCAAAAATCTTGCCAGTAGAATCAAAGAGTGTGATTTGGCTATAGTTGCTTGTACTTGACTAATTTCCTTTTTTCAGCAGGGCAATCATGATACTTTCAATGCGTTAGGGATGCAACCAATGTTGTAATGACACCGGTTCCAAGATGCTTGCTTCCAGTCCAGGGAAGACATGGCTTGGCAGTTCGGGCTGGACTGTTTCCATGAGGCACAGGGTCAGACTGATTTGCATATGGCCATGTCTGAACTGGGGTGGTGGAGTTAGCTAAAGAATGATGATGGATTAAACCCAGATCAGTTGACTGGGGGTGAGTGTTTGATTTGCTCAAGCGCTCTGTCCATCATCCCCTTTGGTATTGCTTCAATAATGTATCTATGGCATCTTTTCTACCAAATTCTAGTCATTTTTGGCACAATGATTCAATCGCAATGGTTTGATTATATTAAAAAATATAGCCTATTGTCAATAGTGGTCATGGAAGTTTGCAATGACAAGCATGAATATTGCCTTTGGAATTGGCAATGAGTAGCTGTTAGACCTGACACCTTTTGGTTCTTCCCCCATCTTTTTGCCTCTGACTCATGTGTTTTGATGCTGTGCTGGATTTCGTTTTTGCTGATTTCGATGCTTTGGACACTCTGCCACTGCTGATCAGTGTCAGAGTGTAAGTGCTCCCTCTGTAAATTGTGATATTGATTGGCATATTTGTATCACCACGAAGTCCCTAGTAAAGTGCACTGTGTGTGCCAGGGCTGGTGATGACAAATGCTACTAGTGGGCCTGCAGCGCAGATTGCGCCACCCACATGAGTAGCTTTAAAATGGTGACTCAGGCCTGCCAGCGCAGCGCCTGTGTGCAGTCAGTGACTGCCATGTCAGCCTGGCCAGTGTCCCCACTGGCTAGGCCTAACCCTTCCCTGTCTGTGCACATCAGTCACCCCTATGGAAGGCTCAAGGTACCCCCCTGGGCAGGGTGCAGTGTATAGCTAAGGTAGAGCATGTACTAGTGCAGGTCACATGCTCTGGTAGTGGGCAGCAGCCATTTTATGTGCTCACTGCTGTAAGGCTCTCTTGCTCCATAGAGTAACATGGAGGAGACTAGCCCCATGTGATGCCAGCCTATCTTCCCATAGGAACAAGATGGGACATAAGTGAAAGATATCCCTGAACTCAGAATTTAATAACACATCTTTTAGTGAAGGGTGTTTTTAAATCCTGTGTTGGAGAATAGCACTTTTAGAAAGTGGCTGTTCTCTTGTCTAAACCTTTCTGTGTGCCTGGGTTTGTGGAATGCCTGCCTGGTCTGGATGTGACAGGGGGGGCTGCAGAGCCCCAGAGGAGAGGGTCGGAGCCAGCCCGGGGATGAAAGGGCACATCTGCCTGCCTGGGAGGTGGGAGGAAGGAATGCCTGATAAGTGCTGGGCTACGCTGGCCTGCCTCCCCCTGCTAGCTCCCTCCTGGTGGTCAACTGACACCTCTGGCCCTGAAGCTGACAGGAAGAAGAAAACCAGAGACACCTCAGTGCTCCGCAACCCCCAGAACTGGTTTAGACTGGACCCAGGGCCTCCATGCACAAAGACTTCAAAGGACTTCAAAGACATTGAGGGGTATAAGGAAAGGACCCCTGACTACAGAAGTCAGATTCTGAAATTCTACAATCAAGAAGGAACCTCTGCTGGAAGGAGGACAGCTAGGGAACTAAAGGAAGACTGCCTTGCTGTGTGCTCCAAGGGCTGACCTGTTCTGCTGTTTGACTGGAAGCTGAGGAGGAGAAAGGGGCTTTGCTGTGTGCTGTGACCCTGCCTGCTTGAAACTGCCAAGACTCTGCTGTGTGCTGTGTCTACAACTGAATCTCCAAGGGCCTGAGAAGAGCTGGCCTCCTGTTGGGAACCCAGGGCTAAAGGTTCCTCAAGCTGTCCCAGAAAACAGCTGCAAAATCGTGCTGTTGTGACCCGAGACGCGTGGTGCTTGACTGAGGAGCGTGAGGAAGGGGTCGGTGTGCTCATCGGCACACTACCAGTGAGGGTCGGAGGCTTGTGGAGCCTCCCCTCGTGAATTCCGCTCCCAGGTGGTGGGAAGGTCGAGAGGGGGGTCTAGTCTTGACCAGCGCCCTTGAAAACCCTGTGCCGCCAAATCACCACCGCGGCCCGGGGCCAGGAAACCCCCCCGTAACTTGCTCCGAGGTCCAGGGGCTGCCGCGGCAAAGAACGAAGCCGCCGCGCTCCCATTGGTGGAGGGAGCCGAGCCCCCTCACTAATGCCGCGACGGGATTGGCCCGTGCGGCGCAGCGTCATCAGCGGGATCGGGCCGTGATTGGCCGAAGGAGAGGAGCGTCATCGTTGGCCTGCCCCGGGAGCCGCACTGCCATTGGCTGACTCCCGGGTGCTGTGGGAGGCTCGACCCAACGCCGCGACGGGATTGGTTGGTCCCGGTGCGGAGAGAAGGAAGAGAGGAGACGACCCCTCAGCGAGAGCCGACCTCGCCGAGGGACTCTGAAGCGTTCCGCACCCCCGGCCAGCCGTCCCTCACCAGGTGAGCAGCACCACCTCCCCCGCCGCTCGTTGGATTGTCGAGAGCGGGCGGGAGAGGACAGGGGACCGGCCGGGGTGGGGGCGCGGGAGATCTGCTGTGCGCGAGGCGCCCGAAGCTTAAGAACGCGTGAGTCTGTCCCGGGGGAAAGAAAGAGTCCCCGGGCCTCGCGCAAGGAGCGCATTTGCAGCGCATGAAGCCCACGGTTAAGAGCACGCGTGGGAGAGGGTTCCTTGCTCGTTTTTGGAGAGCCCATTTTCTTAAATTAAGTCAGTCGTGATTATTTTGGAACCCTGATTCACAAGAGACCTAAGACTATTGTTTTAAATGACAAGAACTTCCTATTTACAAGTACCAACCTTAAGATTAAGCGCAACCTGTTATCGTGCAAATGCTTGATTTACCTGCTGAAACTAGATAAAGTTATATTTTATATATACTTACCTGTGTGGTCTCAGTTTGTGGTGGATTGGGGATTATTGTTGTGTTAAGTGCAAATGTTATCCACATTGCCTCTGTTTAGCCTAGACTGCTCGCGCCATGCTACCTAGAGGGTGAGCAGGGGTTATCTCAGAGGGTTATTTCTTCACCCTGACTAGAAGCAAGGGTCCCTACTTGGTCTAAGGTACTTACCTCTGCCAACTAGAGACCCCGGGTTCTAACATTGGTGGCTCGCGGTGCGGATTTTTGAACTAATAATTGCACTTGACCGGCAGTGATCTCTTGTACATCACTAGTCTAGTTTAGCGGCACAGGTTGCACAAGATTTTTTTTCTTTTTGGTGAAACCTTTTTAGTTGAAAAGGTTAGGAAGCATCATGTCTCGGAAAGCGCCAAGCGTGAATGGAGAAGTGGAAGTGGAATTTGAAATCCAGGAGTTGTTCACCTATAACAAGGAGCAACTCGGAAAATTCTGCAAACAGCTTGAATGCCCAGTAAGGGGCAGCGCAAACAAGGAAGAGCTAAGGAAAGCTCTGAGGGCCTGGTGGGAGGCCAAACATGGTGATCCAGAAGCTGCTACTGGAGAGGGAGGCGCACAGGAGAATGCTTTTGTGTCCAGTGAATTGCCAGTGGGGAAGCCAGCGTCTAGGACCGGCAGCGACCACTCCAGTAGGGTTATGTCTCCAGAGGAAATAGAGGAGAATCAGCGAGTTAGGGCCCATGAGATTGAGCTTTTGAAGCTCAGAGCGGTAGCCGATGAGAAGAGACTGCGCCTGGAAGTTGAGAAAGAGGCGCAGGAGAGAGCGGAGCAGGAGAGAAGACATACTCTCGCTTTGGAGGAAAAGAAGCTCCAATTGGCTCATGAGAGGAGCATGAAGGAGTTGGACTTCAAATATAAAGAGAGGGTGTCCAGTTCTAATGGTGGCAGCGCACAACCAGTACAGGTGGGTAAGGTATACATACCAAAGGATCTGGTACAGAATTATCAGAGGGGTGAGGATATTTATGCGTGGTTCAGAGCGTATGAACTTGCCTTATAGATGAATGAGGTGCCTGAGAAGAATTGGGGAGCATTTTGAGGCCTCTGGGAGGGATGTTTTGGCACCCTTAGAAGCAAAGGATGCTTTGTCCTACTCCGCCATGAAGGAGGCTTTGTGCCTCAGGTATGCGCTCACTGCTGAACAGTACCGCCAGAAGTTTAGGAACTTCAAGAAGCTTGATTCAAGTACTTGGGTGGAGTGTGTGAGTATGTACACGCGTGCATTGGAAGGTTGGATGAAGGGCAGCAAAGTTACTGATTATGTGGGGTTGTGTCACTTGATTAGTAGGGAGCACTTAAGTAGTTTATGTGTCCCAGAGCTGCGCCAGCATCTTTTGGATAGCAAGTTAACTGATCCCAGTGAGCTTGCTAAAGAGGCGGACCGGTGGACGAGCACCAGGGTCCACAAGGGGGTGGTAAGTACCCTAGCCAAAGGTGGACAGGGTCCCCAGCAGAAGAGTGGGGGGGACACGGGTAATCAAAAGGAGTCTTCTAAAGGGCCCCAAAGTAGTTCCCAGGAGAAGGTGTCTCAACCCCCCAAGCCTAAGAAGTCCTGGCCCCATAAGGGCCCACAGGACAAAAAGACCCTTACTTGCTATTCATGCAGGGAGGTGGGGCACATTGCTCCAAACTGTCCAAAGAAGAAATCAGCACCCACTGGTGCTCCAGCTCCAGCTCCGGCGTTGGCCAGTGTAGCTTTGGGAGGGGATTTGATTTCTAGTGGGGAGGAGGGGTTAGCATTGATGACCCTTGTCTCTCTAGGAGACCAAGAGATGGCCCAGGAAACCTTGCTGCCCCAAAATACTAAGAAATACGGGCAGAAGGTGACCATCAATGGACGGGAGGTGGAGGCTCTGAGAGACACAGGGGCCAGCGTGACATCTGTCCGGTGTCGGTGGGTGTCTGAAGAGCAAATTATTCCCCAGGTACTCCGGCCTGTGGTGGCAGCTGACAGTTCAGTGCGCTACTGCAAGTTGGCGAAAGTTCCATTTGAATGGGGAGGAGTCTCCGGTATTTTGGAAATTGTTGTAAGTGATGCCTTGCCTGTAGATTGTCTACTAGGTAATGACCTGGAGAGCTCCCCATGGAAAGAGGTGGAGCACAGGACTCACTTGGAGATGTTGGGTTTGCCTGAGTGGATCTGTGTGTCCACCCGTGCAATGACAGCCAGAGAGGGCGGTCTAGCAGAACTGGAGCCTGGAACAATGGCCCAGGGACCTGCCAAGAGAGGAAGGGGTAGAGGGCGTGGGAAACCGGCCCCCACTGTTCCCACGGTCCAGGAGGAAGCAGACCCGGAAGGGGATGCCCTGGAACCTACAGGGGAGCAGGTGGCCGAACTAGGGGAATTGCCTGAGCTGTCCCGGTGGCAGCAAGAGGATGGTCCCTCCAGGGAGGAATTCTGCCAGGCTCAGAAGGAGTGCCCTTCTCTCATTGGTGTGCGGCAGCAGGCTGCAGACCAGGCCGCAGGCCTGGGGTCCAAGGAGCATTTGATCTACTGGGAGGATGACTTACTTTATAGTGAGCCTAAGTTCGCTGAGCCCGGTGCAGCCCGTGTGCTGGTGGTACCAGAGCGCTTCAGGAACTTCCTACTGGGTCTGGCTCATGACGTGCCTCTCGCAGGACATCTGGGGCAAGATAAGACCTATAACAGGCTTGTCACCCATTTCTACTGGCCCCAGATGAAGACACACGTCTCTGCCTTTTGTAAATCTTGCCAGACTTGTCAGGCCAGTGGCAAGAGTGGAGGGAAGCGCGTGGCCCCCCTCCAACCCTTTCCCGTGGTGAGCACCCCTTTTGAGCGGGTGGGCATTGACATCGTGGGGCCCCTGGATCCCAAGACAGCCCTAGGCAACAGGTTTATCCTGGTCTTGGTGGACCATGCCACTCGGTACCCGGAAGCCCTCCCGCTCAGGACAGTCACCGCCCCAGTGGTGGGCCGTGCCCTTATGGGGATCTTTTCCCGGGTGGGATTTCCCAGGGAGGTCGTCTCAGACTGCGGGACAAACTTCATTTCTAAGTATATGAAGTCCCTGTGGAGTGAGTGTGGGGTGACATACAAATTCACAACTCCTTACCACCCTCAAGGAAATGGTTTGGTTGAGAGATTCAACCGCACATTGAAGGGCATGATTATGGGCCTGGAAGAGCCCATGAGGCGGAAATGGGATGTCTTGTTGCCATGCCTGTTGTTTGCCTACAGGGAGGTGCCTCAGAAATCCTTAGGGTTCAGTCCCTTTGAGTTGCTGTATGACCACCCTGTCAGAGGGCCTCTGACTCTGGTGAAAGAGGGGTGGGAGAAATCCCGTGGGAAAACCCCTCAGGATGTGTTCAGCTATGTGCTGGCCATTCGCAACCAGACCAAGCGCTTCAGGAAGCTCGCTCAAGAGAACCTGGAGGCTAGCCAGGAGGAAATGAAGAGGTGGTATGACCAGAACACTTCTCTAGTTGAGTTCCAACCTGGTCAGAAGGTGTGGGTGATGGTGCCAGTGGAGCCTTGTGCGCTCCGTGACAAGTGGTCTGGGCCATATGAGGTGGTGGAGCGCAAGAGCGAGGTTACCTATTTGGTTAACCTGAAGACTCCCAGGCAGCCCCTGAGAGTGCTGCATGTGAACCGCCTCAAACCCCACTTTGAGAGGACGGAAGTGACTATGCTCATGGCTACAGATGCTGGAGGGGAGGAGGATAGTGATCCTCTCCCTGACCTCCTGGCAGTCAAGGAGCAAGATGGGTCAGTGGATGGTGTGGTCCTCTCCCCCACCCTGACTCCAGAGCAGCAGGAGGACTGTCGCCAAGTCTTGGGTCAGTTCGCCCCCCTGTTCTCCCTGACCCCAGGTGTCACCAAGTGGTGCGTCCACGACGTAGACACTGGAGACAGTCTGCCTGTGAAACAGAAATTTTACAGAGTGGCTGACAAGGTCAGAGCCAGCATTAAGGAGGAAGTTTCCAAGATGTTGACGCTAGGGGTTATTGAACCCTCCAGCAGCCCCTGGGCTAGCCCAGTGGTCTTAGTGCCTAAGAAAGCTGCTACCCCCGGTGGCACCCCAGAACTTCGGTTCTTCGTGGACTACCGTGGGCTCAATGCGGTCACGAAGACTGACGCGCACCCCATCCCCAGAGCTGATGAGCTGGTGGATCGGTTAGGAGCTGCCCAGTACCTGAGTACTTTTGATTTGACTTCAGGGTACTGGCAGATTGCCTTAACTGACGGGGCAAAGGAGAGGTCAGCATTTTCAACACCAGAGGGGCACTTCCAGTTCCGTGTCATGCCCTTCGGGTTGAAAAATGCCCCCGCCACATTTCAGAGATTGGTCAACCAGGTACTGGCGGGGCTGGAGCAATTCAGCGCAGCCTACCTGGATGACATTGCTGTGTTCAGCTCCACTTGGGAGGAACACCTGCAACACCTCACTGAAGTGTTGAAGGCTCTGCAGAAGGCAGGCCTCACTATCAAGGCCAGTAAATGCCAGATAGGGCAGGGATCGGTGGTGTACTTGGGACACCAGGTGGGGAGCGGCAAGGTGGCGCCCCTACAGGCAAAAATTGATACCATTCTGGCTTGGGAACCCCCCAAGACCCAGACTGAGGTGAGAGCCTTTTTAGGTCTCACCGGGTATTACAGACGGTTTGTCAAAGGCTATGGCACCATCGTGGCCCCTTTGACAGAGCTGACATCTAGAAATCAGCCCAGGAAAGTGAATTGGACGGAGGCCTGTCAAACTGCTTTTGACACCCTCAAAACTGCCATGTGCACAGCACCGGTGCTTAAGGCACCTGACTTTTCCAGTGAGTTCATTGTGCAAACTGACGCTTCAGAGCAAGGCGTGGGAGCAGTGCTCTCACAGATTAATGATGAGGGCGGAGACCAACCAGTGGCTTTCATTAGCCGAAGGCTAATCCCCAGGGAACAGAAATGGAGTGCCATTGAAAGAGAAGCTTTCGCTGTGGTCTGGGCTCTGAAGAAGCTGAGGCCCTACCTGTTTGGGACTCACTTCCGTGTTCAGACCGACCACAGGCCCCTCAGATGGTTAATGCAGATGAGGGGTGAGAATCCAAAATTGTTGAGGTGGTCCATTTCCCTACAGGGGATGGACTTTACGGTGGAGCACCGCCCTGGTACAGAACACGCCAATGCTGACGGTCTGTCCAGATTCTTCCGCCTTAGTGATGAGGACTCCCAAGAGGTTGGGTAGTTCTCCCCACTTTCAGCTGGAGGGGACACGTGTTAGACCTGACACCTTTTGGCGTGGTTCTTCCCCATCTTTTTGCCTCTGACTCATGTGTTTTGATGCTGTGCTGGATTTCGTTTTTGCTGATTTAGATGCTTTGGACACTCTGCCACTGCTGATCAGTGTCAGAGTGTAAGTGCTCCCTCTGTAAATTGTGATATTGATTGGCATATTTGTATCACTACGAAGTCCCTAGTAAAGTGCACTGTGTGTGCCAGGGCTGGTGATGACAAATGCTACTAGTGGGCCTGCAGCGCAGATTGCGCCACCCACATGAGTAGCTTTAAAATGGTGACTCAGGCCTGCCAGCGCAGAGCCTGTGTGCAGTCAGTGACTGCCATGTCAGCCTGGCCAGTGTCCCCACTGGCTAGGCCTAACCCTTCCCTGTCTGTGCACATCAGTCACCCCTATGGAAGGCTCAAGGTACCCCCCTGGGCAGGGTGCAGTGTATAGCTAAGGTAGAGCATGTACTAGTGCAGGTCACATGCTCTGGTAGTGGGCAGCAGCCATTTTATGTGCTCACTGCTGTAAGGCTCTCTTGCTCCATAGAGTAACATGGAGGAGACTGGCCCCATGTGATGCCAGCCTATCTTCCCATAGGAACAAGATGGGACATAAGTGAAAGATATCCCTGAACTCAGAATTTAATGACACATCTTTTAGTGAAGGGTGTTTTTAAATCCTGTGTTGGAGAATAGCACTTTTAGAAAGTGGCTGTTCTCTTGTCTAAACCTTTCTGTGTGCCTGGGTTTGTGGAATGCCTGCCTGGTCTGGATTTGGCAGGGGGGGCTGCAGAGCCCCGGAGGAGAGGGTCGGAGCCAGCCCGGGGATGAAAGGGCACATCTGCCTGCCTGGGAGGTGGGAGGAAGGAATGCCTGATAAGTGCTGGGCTGCGCTGGCCTGCCTCCCCCTGCTAGCTCCCTCCTGGTGGTCAACTGACACCTCTGGCCCTGAAGCTGACAGGAAGAAGAAAACCAGAGACACCTCAGTGCTCCGCAACCCCCAGAACTGGTTTAGACTGGACCCAGGGCCTCCATGCACAAAGACTTCAAAGGACTTCAAAGACATTGAGGGGTATAAGGAAAGGACCCCTGACTACAGAAGTCAGATTCTGAAATTCTACAATCAAGAAGGAACCTCTGCTGGAAGGAGGACAGCTAGGGAACTAAAGGAAGACTGCCTTGCTGTGTGCTCTAAGGGCTGACCTGTTCTGCTGTTTGACTGGAAGCTGAGGAGGAGAAAGGGGCTTTGCTGTGTGCTGTGTACCCTGCCTGCTTGAAACTGCCAAGACTCTGCTGTGTGCTGTGTCTACAACTGAATCTCCAAGGGCCTGAGAAGAGCTGGCCTCCTGTTGGGAACCCAGGGCTAAAGGTTCCTCAAGCTGTCCCAGAAAACAGCTGCAAAATCGTGCTGTTGTGACCCGAGACGCGTGGTGCTTGACTGAGGAGCGTGAGGAAGGGATCGGTGTGCTCATCGGCACACTACCAGTGAGGGTCGGAGGCTTGTGGAGCCTCCCCTCGTGAAATCCGCTCCCAGGTGGTGGGAAGGTCGAGAGGGGGGTCTAGTCGTGACCAGCGCCCTTGAAAACCCTGTGCCGCCAAATCACCACCGCGGCCCGGGGCCAGGAAACCCCCCCGTAACTTGCTCCGAGGTCCAGGGGCTGCCGCGGCGAAGAACGAAGCCGCCGCGCTCCCATTGGTGGAGGGAGCCGAGCCCCCTCACTAACGCCGCGACGGGATTGGCCCGTGCGGCGCAGCGTCATCAGCGGGATCGGGCCGTGATTGGCCGAAGGAGAGGAGCGTCATCGTTGGCCTGCCCCGGGAGCCGCACTGCCATTGGCTGACTCCCGGGTGCTGTGGGAGGCTCGACCCAACGCCGCGACGGGATTGGTTGGTCCCGGTGCGGAGAGAAGGAAGAGAGGAGACGACCCCTCAGCGAGAGCCGACCTCGCCGAGGGACTCTGAAGCGTTCCGCACCCCCGGCCAGCCGTCCCCCACCAGGTGAGCAGCACCACCACCTCCGCCGCTCGTTGGATTGTCGAGAGCGGGCGGGAGAGGACAGGGGACCGGCCGGGGTGGGGGCGCGGGAGATCTGCTGTGCGCGAGGCGCCCGAAGCTTAAGAACGCGTGAGTCTGTCCCGGGGGAAAGAAAGAGTCCCCGGGCCTCGCGCAAGGAGCGCATTTGCAGCGCATGAAGCCCACGGTTAAGAGCACGCGTGGGCAGAGGGTTCCTTGCTCGTTTTTGGAGAGCACATTTTCTTAAAATAAGTCAGTCGTGATTATTTTGGAACCCTGATTCACAAGAGACCTGAGACTATTGTTTTAAATGACAAGAACTTCCTATTTACAAGTACCAACCTTAATATTAAGCGTAACCTGTTATCAAAAAAGTGATTATCGTGCAAATGCTTGATTTACCTGCTGAAACTAGATAAAGTTATATTTTATATACTTACCTGTGTGGTCTCAGTTTGTGGTGGATTGGGGATTATTGTTGTGTTAAGTGCAAATGTTATCCACATTGCCTCTGTTTAGCCTAGACTGCTCGCGCCATGCTACCTAGAGGGTGAGCAGGGGTTATCTCAGAGGGTTATTTCTTCACCCTGACTAGAAGCAAGGGTCCCTACTTGGTCTAAGGTACTTACCTCTGCCAACTAGAGACCCCGGGTTCTAACAGTAGCACATAGGTACATTGATTGACTAGAAGTTATAGTGGCATGTGAGTGATTGAACAAAGATGAGCAAAGTGATTGAGATCGGCACGGGTGAAGACAGGTGCCATGAATCGTTCAAGATGAAAGGCATTGTTTATTATAAAATAAAATTCTACTATTGCGATTGAATCATTGTACCAAAACATAATTATGATGAATTTAGAGAAACATGTTGATGTTAGTCCATGTATAATAATAGATGAGTGTGCATCTCTCTTTAATATCCGGAGTTGCAGAATTTAATAAACAAGAATTTTCTCCTTCCTCTGAGTTTAGGCTGTCTCTTACAGGGGAGGTTTCCTGTGATATATTTAAATATACAAGACAGCACCAGCAAACTCAAGCAGGAGACGGCACGCAGTGGAAACGAAAAATGTTTTAATGAAAACAAAGCAGAGGCAGGCAACGTCTACGCGTTTCGGCTTGAAAGCATTAATCACAACGCCGCTATGTACACAAGGCAGTATTAAATAAAGTTTTGAACATAACAGTCATGGAAAGAGGCATACTACAAACTGCACAGATTCCGTAGGTAAAAACAGTCGGCTATTTTGGAAACATGTTTATAATGCATGTCTATGTACAAAAATTAAGTGTTTGAATAGATGCAACTAAGTTAACAAAAAACAAATGATCCTGCAGCTGACTATATAGTAAGCACATCAATTTTAAAGTCCACTAAATAATCAAGTACTGCGCCAGAACGTCTCCGAGACCTGCTGCAGTTAGGTCCCACTGGAAATCCAGAGACAAAACTTTGACGAAAAGTGGAGGCAGCACCAGGGATGAAGTCACACTTTAGCCCAGAATGGTCATTTCACATTCCTTTATTCTTCATTTCATATAACAAAAAAACGGACAACAGCCAACACGTTACGTTCGTCAGGGCAAGAAGCATAATTGATGGACCACGTTCCAATTGTTGAATCAAGGCGATAGTAAGCCAGCTCAGAGGGACAACGTCGAATCCAGTTTCTAAGAAACGTCAACCCACCATTTGAGCTGGATTCAATCTGCTGCAATAGCCCGCTCAAGGGTATCCAACACTGTTCAGGTATAGCAAACCAGGACTTTATTCAACCAGTATTTGCCGGGTCCGAAATCAGAGCTCAGCAAGAGCTGAGTTGTATTACAAACAGCAGGGCCGGCTCTAGATTCACGGAGGCCCAGAGCAGGGAGTGTAGGTAGGGGGCTTGAGGACGCCAAATCCCTGCCAGGGGCCGCCACGCAAAGATGTATCTAAGGATATATATTGGCGTGGCGGCCCCTGGGGTTTGGCGGCCCTGTGCAGGTGCACAGCTTGCACATGCCTTAGACCGGCCTTGCAAACAGTGGGTTAGTCTGAGGTAGCCAACACAATTGGATTTGGTAATGCAAACCATATATGTCCATAATACAGGAAAAACCAGAGCAATATTAACTCAGGTGAAAAAATCCTTGCGTGTCTGCATTCACAGCAAAGATATAATAACCAGAAGGCGGGATCCAACTGAAATAGAATTGATCAGCAATATAGGACGCACATCCCTCAATGCGACAGAGGTTCTGATAGACCGCAATTGTTGAATTCAAGCCGTCCTGACAGTACGTGGTGGTGAGTACACCCCAAGTCCAAGGTACAAAAAGTAGCAACTTTCTATTTTAGTCGGATCCCGCCTTCTGGTTATTATATCTTTTTTATTTGATTTAGTTCTCGGCAGAGAACAACAAATATTTGCAACATAAAATGTCCTTTAAAAGTTTTGTAGTAAAATGATGAAGGCTGTCATTCTAGTACAAAGTAAAAATGTGAATGGATTATAACATAAAAATTAATTTGGCGGTACCTTACAAAGCGAAATCAAGGTTTGAGCTAAATTCATTTAACATTTTGTTCTGATGGGTTGTATAAACCTTTTTCTAGCATCTACAACTGTCACATTTGGGCAGAAAAACAGTATGTGTTCCAAATCTTGCTCCCCACCATTACATAGGTTACAGCAAATACGCGTTTTTTCTTTTTCCTTTAAGAGCCACTTGAGGGTAAGAGATTTTAATGGGAGTATCCCAAGCCGGAGTAATATAATCGAGCGCCTGACACCGTGCTTTAGGTTAAAATAGATATACTGCTGTATTTTCCTATATTCAATTGTTTCAGCATGTTTTTTTGTACAATGTCAATTTGGAGCAATGCTGAATGTCGAGATCAAAGTTTAACCTTGGTGTCAGATGTTTTAAAAAGAGCTTCAACTGGGCAGGAGTCCATGATTGCAACATATTTATATTAACATTTGATCATTTAAAAGCAATTGCGACATTCCTACAAAATAGATATTTTATCGATCCTTGTTCGAAAGTCTTTATTTTTAATAGGGATCGTAGCGTTCCTTGTTCTACATGGATGAGGTTGTATGCCCATCTGATAATATTGCTTATTCCTCTTGCAAAAGAGCTAACTAGTGAAAGTTCAAGGTGGAGAGCTTGTACCCGAACTACTTGGGACATCTTTGTAAGTTTCTGTAAGACTTTCCCTTCTTTGAGGTCTAGATATTTCAATTGACTTAGTGGGATGTATTCAATAGCGTATGATAGTACTGGCGGAATCTCAGCACTTTATACCTGAAGAAGAGAGGAAAAATGCCTTTGACAGGTCGAGGTATATAATTGTAAGAGTTACCCCACATGAACGTCGACTTTCCGACTCAGATTCTGTCCATGAGGCGAGTTTTGCAGTGATTTAAAAAAAATTCTCCCTAACTAGGTATATTCGTTTGCCACTTCCAACAGTTTACCCCCTAGAGTCCAATAATAGTTAATATACTGTTTCCTTCCCGAATATGGAACTATTTTTGTTTTCGATGTGTTCTGTATTAAGTAATTTTCTTCTGTGTATTCATAGAATGCTTGCAGATTTCTTTGCAGGCCAAATGGTGTTAAATCTAGGATGACTACATCGTCTGCATACATCATGGTGTGGATTTTATGAAATGCAAGTTTGGGTGGAAAGTTACAGACTTGTTTGAAGCTTTCGGGCAGATCACTAAGATATCAGGAAAACAGTAAGGGAGCAAGAAGGCATCCTTGTCTGAGGCCGTTTGGTGTAGGTATTGGGCTTGTGAGACCCTTCGTCTTCCCCATTTGGACTTGGCACCAAGTTCCGGAGTATAGTGATGTAATTACATGGAGTAGGTTATCCGGGATACCCATTTGACAAAGTTTTCTCCAGAGCGTTCTTCTATCCACTCTGTCGAATGCAGTCGTGAAATCGACGAATGCTGCATATACTACCTGAGATTTTAAGGTTACATATTTATCGATTATTGTTTGCAGCACTGCAATGTTGTCAGTGACCGAGTTTTTAGGTCTAAACCCCGCTTGATATAAAGGAATTAGACCTGATGAAAATGCCCAGTCTTTAAGATGATCTAGTACTGCTTCTGCAAAAATCTTTCCTGTTGCGTTCAGAAGAGCTATCTGCCTACAGTTGCCAGGAAGCAACCTAGAGCCTTTCTTATGTATTGGGATTACAATACTCTCCTTCCACGATTTTGGAACTTCCCCTGTGTCAATTTTCCACCAATATCCACCACATATGCAAATTTTGCAAATGCAGAGTTCTCCAAATGACTTAGCCCCAAGGTTTCCATAATGCTTCAGCTCGAAGTTAGTGATTCATTGATTACTTAGATGGTGGCTTTTCTGTGGAAGGGTCCAGCCTCAGACACAGGTGAACATTACATACTCTGCCTCACTGGTCTGGTGTGAGTGAGCCTGAAGGCCCAAATCCATTGAGTTAAAATCCTGCTTCCATGCTTGGTGTTGTCCTGTACCAGGAAGGACTTTCAACAGCAGTTTGCTAGGCACTACCTTGCCCGAAAAGGCCAAAATCAAACAATTGTGAATTGCAACTATGCACAGTCTGTGGCGAGTTGCTGCTTTCGTAAAGGAAGTGAGTGGAAATTAAAAGTAGGTAATTTTTAAGTATCAACTACAGACAGATTTAGCGGTTTCTTATTGAAGACCTATTGCAAACAATAAAATATATAGAGTGAGCTTTGCGTCAGCCACTTGGTCTCTGTTGGATAGATGTTGTGTATATTTCAATTATCGGTTACTTATTTGGTGGCTTTCCTCCCTATTCTTGTGTTTGCTCCACCACAGGAATGTTGCTGCTTTACATTGCTTCTGATTGGGTGAGGTGTATCCTTCCACAGCTCACTTGAGGAGACCTTTTTTTTATTCAACACTCTAAGGGAGTGCATGTCTTATTCCTCTCTATGACAACCATGCCCATTATCTTTCATTTTCCAATCCAGACAAGCATGGCAAAGTTAATAAACCTGCACTAGCCTTTAACATTTAGCTTTGCCGATGCCTGTTAAAATATGCCAATCTATCTGTCCTTAGCACTGCCTTTACAAACGCCAAAGTTAGGTGAAGCCAGGGGTACTAAGGGACAAGGCAGGGGCAGCAGCTGCAACACCCTGCTATCCATAACGACTCCCATGTTGGTTAGGGTGACCAAACGTCCTGGATTTGCTAGAACAGTACCGGTTTTTCACCAGCTGTCTGGGCAGATTTCGGCAATTTTGGCTTATGTCATGCTTTAAACAGTGAGAGGCACTTTTGGGGGTGTTCTAAAGCTGTGCTAGTTAGCAGCTGTTATAAGTAATCAATTTAATTAATAGGTATAAATTTGGTTGAAGAATTTACATTTTATTTATTTTCTTATTGTCTCTTCTGTGATCCTATGTTGCTGAGAGCTGTCATTCTGCGCCATTCCGATGATGAAAAATTGTAGGCCTTCTATTTTTCCAAAATGTCCTGGTTTTTGGTTCTCAAGAGCTGGTCACCCTAATGTTTGTACAACCTTCAGGTCTGCTCTACAAGGTTCTCCCTGCTCCTCAGTGACAACAGAGTAGCTGTTTTTGACAGCTATATTTTTTTATCTAAGCCACTCTCTTTTGAATAATTATGCTGCCCTTTAAAAACTTTGGAACACTGTTGTGCGCACGTCAGTGCCTTTGAACGTTAGCCGAGTAGTTAAGCGCACTTATGTCTAAATATTCGATTCAAGATTGGCTCGACCTAAAGGAAAGGCTTACTTTGCTTTCTTAGTGCCATAAGAGCTGTAGTTCAGAGTGGGAGGTATTTAAATTGTTTAGCTACTCCCTTGCCTATGTGTTACTATTCTGTATTCTATGTGTGCTCATGTGTGGGATCTATACATCATGCATATGACATTTTGCGTGACATCCAACTGCTACTTGATTGCAAAGCCCCCATAAGCAAAGTCAGGTTCCATATTTTAAGTTCCACTTAATGAAACACCCATAATGTGTTCCCTATAGTTCATCACAGCAATCCTCCCTTTAGTTCACTTATGCATGGTGCTTTACATCTTACAATATATTTATTTATTTATTAAGGAGTTTGTGAGATTGGGTTCTCAGCACTTGTGGTATTAAAGACTAAGTACCGTTCAAGACTGGATGTGGAGCACAACCTGAGGATGGCAGTAGCAAAAATCCACCCACAGATTGAGAGTCTAAATGAGGCTAAACACCGGCACACCCGTCACATCCATGTTGGTGGTGTTAATAATCTATGTCCTGTGTAAAACAAAGCATCCTAGTAAAAATAATTTGTGCACATTTTATCTTGGAAAATTATGTTTTGAGCTGTGTAATACGCCGCTGTCATTTCACCACACCCACTCACAAACCTGCAGTTTACTTAACACGCTTATTGTGTTGAACATTATTTGCTGGATATGGCCCGTAATATGCGCATGGCAGTCGATCATGTAGTGTACCAGATTCCCGAAATTTCTGTCAGGTGGTGGGGGGGGCAACATCTAAAAAAATTCAGCTGGGGGGGCTCAATCTAAAAAAAGTTTGAAGACCTGTGATCTAGCATGTACTCGTTGCAAACACAGCGGCGGCCGGAAGCAGCACCGAAGCTGCAGTTAGTTTGGCGGCGCACGTAGTCTCAGTTCATCAACCTTGCCCAGCTCGTGCCTGGAAGATTGGGTTAAAATATCTGGGATTCAAAGGAATTTAACCGAATTCAGAGAGAACACGGACAACGTATATCAGTTAGGGCAAAAAAGGCAAAAGCTAGACTCAATAAACAGAGTATGCAAGGACACCTCGCAGTAAGTCTCGAGCGCCTGTTTATTTGTTTTTATCTTTCTACTTCAGCATCATTCAAAACTCTTTAATCACGAGAGCTCCAGACATCCGTGTCTGATTTAAATATGAAGTATGTCGAAAAAACAGTATACCCAAGGGGAGTCACCAAAGCAAGACCGACAAACCATGTGTCGGACGCTATGTTGTGGCACATGGAATGTAATGTCTTTACACTTATATTGGTCTGAATGGACCGTTATTTTGCATCTCCTAAAATAATGTCCCACCCAGCCGTCCTATCTCTTGAACGTGTGTTACCGCCAGCTAGAGCTGGACAGCTCTGGGCCATGCCACCTCAGCAGGCAACTTTGGTTTAGTTCAGTGAGCGAGATTTGACAATTCTTGGGGCTTTGCACAGAACACGGTGACAGCCCCCTGTTTCCAAATTCTTGAAGTGACCCTGAGAATGGGAAGCGGCGACCGAGGGCTCCCATTGGAGCCGAGCCGCTCCTCCCGCCCCCCACCATCCCGGGTTTAGCGCTCCGTCCGTCAGGGGGCAGCTGCTCTGCTAAGGAGCGCGGAACTGGTCGCCATTCCCTCTTTGTCCGAGAAGAGCCTCCTCGCTCCAGGAATGTGATCCGCGGACTGCGGCAGCCATGGCCTCTTCCCGGCTAAGACCCGATGGCTGACCCCGCCAAGTCACTTGTAGTACCCCGGCAGGAAACAGCTGCTGACCCCGTCACACCGGCGCTCTGCTGTCAATGAGGCGCGTTCTTCACGGTCCCCGAGAGGAAGAAGAGAGAAAATAAATCGCCACTGATTGATAACTTTAGGAGAATCTTATGTTTTAACCCAAAATTAACAAAAGTAGGCACACTCGAAAATAGGTTAAGAAAGAAACATGAACCAAACTTCTAACACGTCTAGCAGCCAGATAGCCCAAGTTCTCTTATTCTGACAACCTGCACCCGGGACTTTACACTCCGTTTCGTTGGCCAGAGTTCATGTTTTAAACACACTTCTCAAATTTAGGAAAGAGTCGAATCTTGCCTCTTAAAAGAACTCTACATTACGGCGCATTAACCGTCCACAACCCAGCTGTCAGTATTACTCGGTAACTTTATGACTCGTTTACCCTCTACAGCAGTGGTACCCTCTCCACAGCGCTCCGCGGCCTTTGGCTAGGCTCGCGCTAATGATATATATACCGTATACGGCTACACGAGACCCGTTTGCATCGTGTATCCAAATGCGCCGTGGTCCAGCAATCAATCCATGCATCCAGACAGCCTTCATACACTTTCATTCTCACTCGTGACCTGTCTATGATCCGCGCACTCACTAACAATTCAGGGTCAAGGGATGAAAGATGAGCACTGTGGTTCAAAACGTGGACTGATGTTTTTCAGTACTTACACAAATTAAAAGTGTAAAGCAGAGCGGCGGATATAGCAAATGACGGGTGTGCCAGAAGGTGTGTGAATAGAATGAATGAATGGGCGAAAATTAAGTTGAACTGCAGGCAGGGGTGCAGACGGGCCGTTAGTTACTCTGGTACCCGAATGAGTAAGGATGCGTAGAGTGCACTATTTGGATAAGTAAGCCCCATGTCACTTTTACTTGACCGGAACCCTCGGGCACTGCATGCCTGGGGTGTGAGGAGAGCCTCGCTGTGGGCGGCTGGGATGCGGAGGGTGCTGCGCGGTGTGAGGCAGCGGAGGGGCCGGGGATGCAGGGGGGGCTGGTACCTGAATTGACTGGCTGCCGTCAGGTTCCTCCTCCAGGCTCCGACGTGCTGCAGGACCTCCCGCACCACCTCCTTCTGCTCGGGCAGCCGGTACACGGGGAAGATGTAGAGCCAGCACAGGACGACGACGCACAGGGCGCTGGCCCCCACGGGCAGCCGCGTGCGGGGCCACTTGCACCACAGCATCCTCCGCGAGAGGCCCCGGGCCGGCGCGCCGTGCCGCCCCAGCATCGGCTCTATGCAGCAGCCCCCTGGCCGGGAGTCAGCTGCGCCGGGCAGCCATGCCGCCTGCACCGCCGAGCCTCCTGTCGGCGCCAGAGTCCACTCCCCGGAGCTTCTCCGAGATCTGGCGGCCCTATGAGCGCCAGCAGCCCGACTCCATCTCCATTCTGTGTGTGAGGGGGGTGTGTGAGGGGGCGGGGGATGCTGTGCCTTTGTGTGTTTCCTCCTGGCCCTCTGCGCTGTCACTGCCTTTCCAGTGACCCCCTCATGCCTCAAGCAATAAATCTCCGCGCCTCTGACCTCTATCTCACCAGCACCCTCCTTCCCCAGGCCTGCCTGCGTCCATCCAGTCCTTGACGGTTAATATCACCCCCCCGAGGTGAGGTCGGTTTTCATCTTATCCTTTCCCGCCCGCCCCCTCTCCGCAGCATCCTCCGTGGGCTTCCCTCTGTTGGGCTCCCTCGCCCTGTCTGCTGCCTGGATCTCCCCACCGAAGCGCCTCCCCTGTCCCCTCGGTGCGCACTGCAGCTTCCCGGCAGGGTACAGGAGGGGGCGCCGAAGCCCTGCCAGCCAAACCGCTGATGAAACGCAGATTTTTTTGTCTTCCAGAAATATCCCCTGTTCCCTGTTAGATCCTGAATGCGACCGCATGGGCTAATGGTGGGCACCCCGCCCGCCCCCTCACAGCTCTCTAAGCCCGCCTGCAAACACTCACTGCTCTTGCTTCATTCATACTAAATGAATGATCAATAGACTCCGGTCTGCGGACCGTGGAGAGCGCCCTCATTCAGGTCCCTCCCATAGCAGTAGCGCACCTTCCGGGGGGCTCACAGGGACACTTTTCCGGCTAGAAGCCGCATCACTTCCTCCAACTCCTAAGCTCACCGAAGGTGAACAGGCAGTGCCCACTGCAGCAGCCCCCTTAGTTCCTTCCAGTGGAGCAGACCGAGGGGCTGCAGTGCTGAGGGCCGCGGACCGGGTGTTTCAAGAGATGGAGAATTCAATTGTTGCTCTTTTGCGCCAACCAGAGGTCTTCCTCTGAATTATCGGATTTCACTTGCTTTCCAAGTATTGCCTACAGGCCGAAGAAAAAGCAAAGCATCTTTCATTGTAAATACATTAGTGACTTTCTGAAAATAAATTGCATAACACAAGTTTAAAATTGAATATTTCCAGAAGTGGAAAGGGGCGGTCCCTGTTCAGTCGACGAACTATCGAGTCAACTCATTCATATTTCAAAATTACATTTTCCTTTTTTTTTGTCTACGATGGCTTTGACACAATTCGCATCGAAACTATTGATTGTGCCTGCCCATACCATTAAGGGATTTTCCATATCTGCCGAAGCAAAATATTGCCTGTTAAGTATCTGACGAGGATTGTCTATTTTGTCCAGTGTACCTCCTGCCCCACGAAACCCTGTCCACACGGGGCAACACTTTAATTGGATTTTCACCCTCTCTCCAAACATTCGGCATATTACATTTCAAGTGGTAAGAGTGAGAAAAAGAGAGAGGAAAAAATGAGAAAAACAGACTGAAAGTGCGTGATTGGAGGACAAAAAGCACGAAGTGGAAGACAACTCAGACATGTCTTAGTGCGGCCGTCAAGCTCTACGAAACACGTCGTGCCCCTGATTTATTTATTCGCTTTTATTTAGTTATGTATTCACTCATCTATACATTCAATCTTGTTACAGAATAAACTCGGCATCTGTTAACTCCTGTCGTAATACGTGAAACTTCCGTCGGCATTCTTTCGTAAATCGTGTCCCACGCTCACTTCCGCCGTCTATCATATACTTCCGTTGAAATGTGAAAATATACGATTGAGATTTGCTGAGCTTCGCTTTAAACGTTTCCGTTAACAATCGAAACTCTCTACTTAGTACCAAGTCTGAACTACCCGGCCTTTTTTGAAGTGGAACAAAAACTTGGCATGGAAATTGCGCAACGAAAGTCATGTAAAACATGATAAAGGCTTTTAAACATTGAAGACAAAACCATTAACACTCGTTTTCCAATTTACATTATTAAATGACATCACTGCACTGAGTTGTACTTACTAAAAATGCTGGTTTTTAAACTTGAACTTAGAAACATTAAAGAAAACTTGGATGCCCTGACAAAGATGCCCTTAGTGAACCAAGAGATGTCGGTTTGTTATGTGCAACTTTTACACGGCTACTATTGTTATTATAGAAGGGAAACACCGCGGTCTATTAAAACACGGAGCCAGGTTTTATGTGTAGCGAAGATCCTAAACCGAATGACTTCAGGGTGCTCTGAGTTCAT
This sequence comes from Lissotriton helveticus, assembly GCF_964261635.1. Classification (NCBI taxonomy): domain Eukaryota; kingdom Metazoa; phylum Chordata; class Amphibia; order Caudata; family Salamandridae; genus Lissotriton; species Lissotriton helveticus. The sequence goes on from NC_136057.1 coordinate 583,386,653, forward strand.
TGGACTTGCACTTTGAAGACAGCCAAGGTGCCTTGTCAGCTGTCCCACCGCTCTTTCACACGGGTCCAAATGAGACAAAGAAGGGTGGACTGCTGGCAATTGTGAACAGGGCAGTGGTGCAGCGGTCACGTGTCCCTGGCCGCTTTCTGCGTGCAAAAATGAGGGGCCAGGACTACTGACAGAGGTCTCTCTTCGCTGATGACAATTTGCAGGCAGCTAGCAACTGTCTCAGGCCTCGTCCAGCCGCTGGACTGTTCCCATGAGTCACAGGGTCAGACTGATTTGCATATAGCCATGTCTGAAATGGGGTGGCTGAGTGGGCTAAAGAATGGTGATGGATTAAACCCAGATCAGTTGACTGGGGGTGAGTGTTTGATTTGCTCAAACGCTCCGTCCATCATCCCCTTTTGTATCGCTTTGTTCGCCCTAAGTGTGGCAGGGTATGCTCAGACGTGAGTCCCTTGCTCACTTGGCCACTGGATTCAAGATAGCCTGGCTGATGAGGATTATGAATCCGAAACCGGTCCCAGGATGCTTGTTTCCGGTCCATGGAAGACATGGCTTGGCAGTTCGGGCTGGACTGTTCCCATGAGGCACAGGGTCAGACTGATTTGCATATAGCCATGTCTGAAATGGGGTGGCTGAGTGGGCTAAAGAATGGTGATGGATTAAACCCAGATCAGTTGACTGGGGGTGAGTGTTTGATTTGCTCAATTGCTCCGTCCATCATCCCCTTTTGTATCACATAGGTTAACATGGCAAGAAGTTATTATCTGATAATTCCTGCTGGGGGAATCATAAAAATTGTATTTAAATACTTCCTAAACTGGTATTGATAAATCCAATATTGTATTGTTGAATTTCTCTTAAAATGTACAAACAAGAAGTTACAAGACTTTCTCGTCTTTAAGCCAAAATTCAGCCTTCCACTGGTCTCTCCTGATTGGTAAGAGTTAAGTGGATTAGCCAGGCTCCTTTGATGATGTGATAAAGAACCCCTAGGGATATCTAGCTCTTCTGGGAGGGCAGGGTTCTGGTACACAGGAATTCCAGATCAGGGAGATGGGTTTTAACAATATCCTTCAATGGAAGAAAGAGACAATCAGAAGACACCAGTTTCATTTACAACTCTCCTCTTTGAACCCAGCCCGATGCTAGGCTTAAGGAAGGAATGAGCAGATGCAAGGGGGTAAAGGAGGGGGGACTATGGAGATTAGCCACTTGAGGTGTGTTTAGCTAGCTCTTCTATCTCTGCCGAAAATTCTGACTTATTGAATTTTGGGGAAATAGTGCTTTCTGGGAGATCATTGTGCCACACTTTGGAGGAAGTGGTTATGCTCTGGGGTGTAGCCCTCAACATCATTGGACAGGAGTGTCCTCCTGCTTGATCCCAGAGAACATTGAATAAGTATCTGAGAGGGGCAGAGCCTCTCGTATCTGCTGCTTGAAGCAACAGAATAAGAAGGGTCCATCCTGGAAGCCTGGTTTGTAACAAACAGACCTTGCACTCTGACTGATTGCACCCACTGAGCAACATAGAGCTACAGCCCCGTGGACCTAACTTGCTTCAAGAGGAATAAATAGTGAACTCCCTGCAAGCTACAGGTTGACAGAATTCACCTGGACCATCACCACCAACGATCCCCAGCCTGGAGTGAGTCCACTGGATTTGTAAGGGTTTTGTCTAAGTGAATTGTGGGAACTGAAGTCCCAAACTTTCAAGGACCATCTTGGAAATTCCAGATCCCTGGATTGTGTTTTGGACATGTTGGGACCCCCAAAAGGAACTTCAGGAAGAAGTTCCAGAACTTTGGAGATGTTTGGAGCAACTTTGGCAAAAAGCTCCATAAGTGGACCGACTTGACCTTGCCAGCCTAGCCGGCGACCTTCAAGCATGAGTCGGCCTGCCCTCTAGGTTTGCATGCCAAAAAAGCTCTAGAGGTCCTACTTCCAGATTTTGACCGGCAGCCTGTAGAAAGCCAAGCCAGCAAACCCTCACCGAACTCGGCCTGGTGAAGAGCATTGAAGGACCCCGGTGGAAAAATCTCTGTAAACGTTTCTGTGTCTGAAGGTAAAAGACTTAACCGGCTCCAATCATGAGAGTAAAGCCGCCCACCTTCAACCGCGAACTGGTCTGGATCCGTGATTCGTCCCACTGAAAAGCTCCGGAGGTCCGACTTCAATAGTTTGACCGGGAGCTCGCCGAAAGGCAAGCCGGCGAACCCTCACCGAACCCGGACTGGTGGAGAACATCGAGGGACCCGGCAGAAAAAGCTCCAGGAACGTTTCTAAGTCTGAAGGTAAAAACTTTGACCAAGGTCTACGCCGAGGGTTAGCCGCACAGGGCTCCATAGCAGTCGGCCTGAAACTTTGACTTTGTCCCGGTCTAGCTCGACCAGATGTTCCAACAGGAGCTGTAGTTTTCTGTGTGCAATATAGTGCTAAATCTTTGAAAACTCATATCTCTGGTTCCCGATATTAGATTTTTTGTTTCGGTGCCATTTTAAAGATAAAAATATTTCCTATTTTTATGAATTGGTATTGGATTTTTATTGGGTGTTTGTGTATTAACTATTTACTGAATTAATGTTTTTAAATGCTTCACATACCTGTCTCTGAAGTTAAGCCTGCCTGCGCTCGGTCAAGCTACTATGTGCTGAGCATGGGAATAATTGAATTTAATCTGAGACCTATTCTGAGCACTAGACTGCGTTAGTGGCCTTATTGCCAATGGTAGATATATATTTACCACTACTAATAACCCAGTTTCCAACAGTCTCGGCGTCTGAAAATTACACCGGGACAAGTTTTGCATATGACAGTGAGGTCTGGCTTCTTGGCAGGGTAGACGGCGTATACCTAATGAAAATAGTGGGTAGATGCCTACACCTTTATGTACCCAGACTTGTACCCTGTGCATACCTCTGTCCGCACAGGTGAAACATATGCTATTTTTGGAAAACCACAAACAATGACAGCGGAACCTCCTAAATGACAGCACCTAACCCAATTATTGTTACTCTAAAAGTAAGTTGCCCACCAAATGGGGTGGAGACTGTGTGTACACTGTTTATAGTACCCACTTTCACAGTACTAGATCCCTACAGGATTTTAACATTTTAAAAAAAAGAAGCAAAGGTGCACCACCCGAAATATTTTCTATCAACACAAATCAATCAATTGTCCATATCCAGGATACAGAAAGAATCTTCAGTCTTTCTCTTTCTTTATTTTTATTCTGAGAGAAACATAGCACAGCGAACAGCCGACGCGTTTCGTCTATATACAGGACTTCTTCAGGGCTGTTAAGTACAAACAGATAAAAATACAAATATAAGAACAGACTCATACATAAAGGAAGGCAGCCTTAATTTCCTGCCTACATGCCACAGCTAAGACAGACTAATATCATAATAAAAAACATTACAACATTTACATGTTAGTAGTATTTGTTATGTTAGTAGTATTTGTATTGCGCACGGCTGCTCCAGCGAAGGAGCGTCCCGGCACACCGACAAGGTAGCGAACACAACACAACAGGACACAGAAAATATTATTAAAAATGGGGGGTATGGATTTTAACAGAGCTCAGAAAACAGAAAAGTTTTGGCGGCCTTGCGGAAAGAAAGCAAGTCGCCAAGGGTCCGGAGTTTCAAGGGAAGAGCATTCCAAAGTGCAGCTGCCCGCACCCTAAAAGAGCAGCCCCCCGCCCGACTGAGTTTGAACCGAGGGGCTGCCGCTAGTTCTTGGTCCAACGAACGCAGAGTGCGGCCCGGGATGTAAGGGCACAAAAGTTGGCACAGTAAGGGAGGTGGTAGACCCTTCAGAATCTTGAAAGATACGCACAGTACTTTGAAATGGATCCGCTGCCTGACGGGTAACCAATGCAAGGCTCGCAAAGTTGGACCGGCCGAGCAAAACCTAGGAAGACCTACGATTGCTCTGGCCGCTGCGTTCTGCACTCTTTGAAGTCGGGTTAGCTCGGCCTGGTTTAACCCTATAAAAAGGGACCTGGCATAATCCAGCCCAGCCAAAACCGTTGCTTGTACCACAAGTTGACGGGTTGCGGCATCAAAATATTTAAGGGCAGGTCGCAGATTGCGCAAGATGCCAAAGCAGCACGCCGCCGTCCTTTTGGTATGGCCAACAAAGTTGAGGGAGGGGTCCAGCTAGACACCGAGATTTTTGATCTCCGTAACCGGAGTGGGGGTGGGACCCAACTCAGGAGGCCACCAGGTATCTCCCCATAGGTCCGTCCGCTTCCCAAAGACCATCACCTCCGTTTTTTTGGCGTTAAGTTGGAGACAGTTGGACGTCATCCAACCAGCCACCGCCCTAAGTCCTTCTCTGAATCTTGGGGCATCCACCCCAGAGTCCCCGCTGATCGTGACCGCTAGCTGGGTGTCATCTGCGTATGACACCATGGTCATACCACAGAGCTTCACAACCTCAGCCAGCGGCCTCACGTAGATGTTAAACAACGTGGGACTCAGCGAGGAACCCTGCGGGACCCCAAGAGGCAGAGGATGACATTTGGACTGATAGGGCGGGGACGCCACACAGAAGGACCGATCCCTGAGAAACGAACGAAACCACTGGTGTGCAGTGCCGGTCACCCCTATCTCCTCAAGACGCTGCAGGAGAATTTCATGGGAGACCGTGTCAAAGGCGGCGCTTAGGTCTAACAAAACAAGCGCCGCCGTTTGACCAGCATCCAGAACTGCCCGCAGGTGCTCGACCATAAATAACAATGCTGTCTCCGTACTGTGGCCGGCCCGAAAACCATTCTGGGTATCATCCAGAATGTTGGCACGCGACAGATGGTCAGTGAGGGCGATGTTAACATGCACCTCCGCGAGTTTGGCTGGCCATGGGAGAAGCGAAATCGGGCGGTAGTTTTCCGATTTTGTAGGGTCGAGAGATGGTTTTTTCAAAATGGGCATAACTACCGCATGCTTCCATTTCAAAGGCACCTGGCCAGATGAAAGCGACATGTTGATCAAGTCGCAGACCGGGCGAGCAAAAGTCTGGTCTCTGAACATTGGTGGCTTGAGCGGGTCGACCGGCTACCCAGACTTGACTCGAAGGGCCAATGCCGTATAAGACTCCAAAGAGAGACAGGGGAGAGAGTCTAGCACCACCTGATCCAGCCGGATGGGTGGCCCCGTACTGGTTTGTGCAGTGGTGGGGAAGGCCCTATAGATGGTCTGGACCTTCTCCAGGAAGAAAGCCGCCAGCGCTTCACAATGGGTATTGGAGCTGATGGAATTGCCGGCAGGCTTCCTTGCCACAAGGTCTTTAAGAGCCTTAAAGATGGTTTTTACAGGATTCCCACTGCTGCGAAACTCCAGAGCGTAATATGCCGCCCGGGTTCTACAAACCGCGCGGTGATAGAACTTGACCGCAGCCATATACAAGGTTTTTTTGCTGCTGTCATACCTCTTCCTCCAGTCTCTCTCTGCACGTCTGCAGACACTCTTTAAAGCCCTCAGATTGCCATCATACCAGGGGCTGGGGGCACGGAGGCCACACTTACTGGAAACCACCGGGATAAGGGAGTCGAGGGCTCTGGTTACCCATCCGCAAAAATGGTCATAACCAGATTCCACATTCTCCACTGCACCCAGAGGGTCGTCAGTGAGAAGGCGATGGAGATCTTCCATCTTAAGTTTGCTCCAGCGCCGTCTGGGCATGGCTCGCAGTGGCGCCTTAAATGGGGCTTCTATAAGAGGACAGTAGATAGTCACGAGCGAGTGGTCTGACCAGGTCAGGGGGAGGGGGGGGCACTGTAGCCCCCTCTAAGTTGGAAAAAAAGGGGTCCAGAATGTGGCCGCCCCTATGAGTGGGATCCGAGACCAGCTGGAACAGTTGAAGGGCCTCGAGATCCGCCACCATCCCTCCCACTGCAGAAAGACACAAAGTGTCAAAATGGAGGTTCAGGTCTCCAATGATAGAAAAATTGGCAGACCCCACTGCTAGTGAACTGACTGCCTCAGGAAGAGCCTCCCTGAATGCCACGGAACTACCAGATGGGCGATAAATAAGCAATCCTGACAAGGTAAAATGCGATGTAACTGCAACCTTGAACAGGGCGCTTTCGCATCCCGTGATGTTCTGCACACTCCAGGCGCAAGGATAGCAAGATTTAACTGCAAGAGCGACTCCACCCCCTCTCGAAGAGCGGTTGAGCGTGTAGATGGAATACTCAGCGGGGAGCGCCAGATTCAATACAGTAGAATCGGTATCCTGCAGCCATGTCTCTGTCAGACAAAAGATGTCAGGGGGGTCATTGTCCATGAGATCAGCGATATCCTGATAATGCTTGACCGCCGATCTTACGTTCAAATTCCAGATGGTAAGATGTCGTGAAGAGACATTACTGCTTATGGCCGGCTGCACTATGCAGGACCCCAAGCAAGATGGTGCCTCGAGTAGCCAGCCACCACAAGCACAATGGTGGGGGCCACACAAAGGATCGACACGGGCTCCAGCGCAGGGAGGCAGACAGTTGTTAATCGCCAGGAGAGTTTCCCTGGTGTACGTAAGCATAATTTAAGCTGTACCTGATGTTAGGGCCACCGCGAAACCAGCGCAACCGAGCGCGGACGGGCAGGACTCTGGCACGACTCCGGCCACGCGAGGACGCGCCCGCTGCGCGATCCCACTGCGCTAGGGGAGGAGCATTAAATAGGTGTTCCCAGGCGGCTCATGCGCAATCAAGCGCTGGTAGCTGGAAACGCCTCACTCCACTCACCCCACTCCAAGATGTCCGCCAAAAACGAGCAAGGCACCCACCCCAGGACCAGACCCGCCCGAACGGCGGTGAGGGACACAAATTATGATGCAAGTAAGGGTGGATGTTAAAAAGGGTCAAAATGACCAAAGCCAGCAGAAATTATAAAATAACGTTTTTAAAACAGCAGTTTTACTGGAAAAACGCGCGAAGCGCTCTCGCAGCAGCAGCTACCTTGTCAGGGGCAGAGAACAGGAGGGACTCGCCTTAAATAGGTGTTCCCAGGCGGCTCATGCGCAATCAAGCGCTGGCAGCTGGAAACGCCTCACTCCACTCACCCCACTCCAAGATGTCCGCCAAAAACGAGCAAGGCACCCACCCCAGGACCAGACCCGCCCGAACGGCGGTGAGGGACACAAATTATGATGCAAGTAAGGGGGGATGTTAAAAAGGGTCAAAATGATCAAAGCCAGCAGAAATTATAAAATAACGTTTTTAAAACAGCAGTTTTACTGGAAAAACGCGCGAAGCGCTCTCGCAGCAGCAGCTACCTTGTCAGGGGCAGAGAACAGGAGGGACTCGCCTTAAATAGGTGTTCCCAGGCGGCTCATGCGCAATCAAGCGTTGGCAGCTGGAAACGCCTCACTCCACTCACCCCACTCCAAGATGTCCGCCAAAAACGAGCAAGGCACCCACCCCAGGACCAGACCCACCCGAACGGCGGTGAGGGACACAAATTATGATGCAAGTAAGGGGGGATGTTAAAAAGGGTCAAAATGACCAAAGCCAGCAGAAATTATAAAATAACGTTTTTAAAACAGCAGTTTTACTGGAAAAACGCGCGAAGCGCTCTCGCAGCAGCAGCTACCTTGTCATGTGACATGAAGACAATTTTTTGCACACAAGGTCCCAGTTAGACAAGCATGTATCAAAGGTGACCCTCATTTATACATGTCTCCGAAGGTTACTCACACTAAGGAAAAGTAATCTGGCTTCCACGCCTGGGTCTCTAAATAGAAAACCAGAAGGTAGCCAAGAGAAATAATTGCTATTTTAGTTTGAACCACGACAAGACAAACTCATTAGGTTGGTAGCAAAGATAAGCCTCTGTGCACCTATGAAGGCCAGCTAAGTTTCCTTGTTTCCTGGAAGTTACTGGTGATACAATCCCATTACCGTGTGCTCCACAAACAATTATTGTTGGCAAAGAAGGATCCCGCCCCCTCCAAATTAAACGGCATCAGAGCTAGGATGTTCTCGTGTTGCAGTCCCACAGTACAAGATTCTCTAAATGTAACTCTCCTTCTATTACCCCTGCATACCACTTACTATGTATTCATATGCAATGACACTAGAAGAGTCAAAAGCGGGGGACACATTCTCTCTAGTTTAGTTTGCCTTCGCTTGTTATGTATAATAATCAAAAACATTCTCCTGTCCAATAGTGCTGCCAAGCAATAGTTCCCTGGATCGCCCCAATCTCATATTTTGAAAAACAGCATTAGTATAGAGGCTTATTTGAAAGCTATCCTAGTGGTAGCTATGGGGAGCAGCCTTCAGGCTAAGTCTTGAAGGAATGTAAATCAGCTTGTTTTACCAGTCTATAATCTCATGAATGACCAAATGAAAGGAGACACACAACAGGTATATATATATAAAATATATGTATTTATTCTAAACACACCCTACTAGTCTCTTTATGAGGCTAGAGGCCAAAGCACATAAGTTACACTTAATAGCACTCAGTAAATTACCACAATATACCCAGAGCAAAACATCACAACTCAGCGGAACAAGAAGGTCTTCAACCGTTTCCTAAAGGTAAGATGGTTGGATTCAAGCCGAATGTTCTCGGGGAGCTGGTTCCAACATTTAGCTGCGTGAAAAGAGAACCATCGGCCACCCATGCGTGACCTCTTAACCCTCGGGACTGTCAGAAGATTGAGATGGTTAGACCTCAGAACTCTGGTAGATTGGTAATGGCAAAACAGAGGGCGCAGGATAACCGGGCCATTGTTAGTTATTGACTTATGAGCCATACACATTGCTTTAAACCGGACACTTTCCTGCACCGGTAGCCAGTGAAGCGAGCGCACAGCAGCCTTCGCAGAACAGTGTCTCGGTACATCGAATAGCAGACGAGCTGCGCAATTCTGGACCGACTGTAGTATTTTAATAGTGCCTAAGGGTGCACCGAAATATACCGCGTTAGCATAGTCCAGTCGGGAAACAATAAGGGACTGGACAAGGAGTCGTCTGGCCTCAAATGGAAGAAGGGTCAAAACCTTCCTTAGAAGCCTAAGCAGACCAAAACATGTCAAGGCAACCTTTCGAGCCTGAACTTGAAAACCCAGAGTGGGATCGAGCCAGACCCCCAAACTCTTGATTTGGGTCTTAGGAATGGGAGGGGGACCCAGACACCTCGGCCACCAAGGGTCAAGATTAATGGGGGCCTTGTATCCCAACAGCATAATCTCGGTTTTTGAACCATTAAGTTTTAAAAAGGAGGAGTGCATCCATTCAAGAACCTTGGTAAGACAAGGGGACAGATTGTTTGTCCCAGAATCCCCAGCATCCACCCTAGCAAGGGAGACAACCAACTGCGTGTCATCGGCGTAGGTGACCAACGGAATTCCCCAGGGAAGAACCACATCAGCCAGAGGCCTCATGTAGATGTTAAACATGGTTGGGCTCAGTGAGGATCCCTGGGGAACGCCGTAATGCAGTGGAAGTTGTTTAGATGCTGATTCCTCTTCAAAGACTGAGAAGGTTCTCTCTGAAAGAAAGGACTGAAGCCATTTAAGGGCTACCCCTGAGATACCAACCTCCCGCAAGCGGCGAGTCAAGAGTGTGTGATTTACCGTATCGAAGGCTGCGCTGAGGTCCAACAGGACCACCTCAGCGCAGCCTCCTGCATCCACAATTTTCCTTGTTTCCTCCACCAATTGCAAATTAGGGAATCAATATTTAAAATAGGAATTTTTAGGAACTCACTAATTCTTTACATTGACTCTGAATACATATTAATTAGCGATTCAAAGCAAATTGGGATTTTTTAATAGTTGTGATTTAAGAAAGATTAATTTTAATTTAAGTCCATGTGGCCCCTCGTCTCTAGCCCAGGAGACAGTGTCCTTCATTTTTCACTTTGCTTGTTGCAGGGATTCTGCCCAATAACAGAACTATGTGCAGGATTAGAGGACCTTGGTGCCCATAAGCCCAGAGCTGACTAGCTATAGTGTCTCACTTGCTCTCCTTCTCACCCACAGAGAAACAAATGATAAGACACCCCAGAACACAACACTCTCAGATCTCTCAGGAATCTCGGTAACAAGATAACCCTTTCGCTTGCATTTTTGTACTTGTCTACAATAAGATCTGACAGAGACACAAAACTATTTGAAATATTTATTTTAACTAATGCGCCCTAACATGCAGTGTACATGCCACATCAAGCTGGAAAATGCATGGTACAAATACAGACAGCATAGCAGCTAGTCCATAAATCAGGAAGGGAGATATCATCATGGTAAGACCATAGAGCCTAACCTCCCTACCCGTGCTAAGAAATAGTATTATTATACATTAGAAGATCTCTGGGCTTTGTCAATAGACCCCATACCTTAGCCTATAGATGGTAGATCTACATCATAGGTGCTGTATTGCTCTTCTCCCTGGAAAGGTCCCTCTCCAAGTGTGCACTACCTATTTGTGTATTGCAATAACACCCAAGTACGTTGCCCAAACAACAGCTGCATCTGTATGTTTTGTCTAAGGAATTAGGCCTGGTCATAACAAAATAACAAGGGGCATTGTTGTCCGACCTTGCACATGATGTTCAGTCAACCTCCCAGGAACATGCAGAGAGTGAATACAGCGACGAGTTCTCATGTGAAGACAGCCATAGAAGTTTTTGCAAAAAATAAAGACGTATAGTAACGTGCACAAAGTAGCAGGCAAGCTGCAGCATGCTCATGCTAACTTAGTGAAGACAACAATGTCCCTGTGGGCCACGTGACATTATATCCGGAATGTGGAAACTTACAGTGAAACTAACCACCTTCCTTGAAGAAAACATCATCCTCGACTCCTCCCAGTCTGGATTCTGCAGCAACCACAGAACTGACACCGCCGTCCTAGCCACAACCAATGACATCTGTGTTATAAACATAGGAGGTCCACACATAGAGTAGTCTTCATAGGATAGCTCCAACTGACTCAGAACAGCGTAGGAGCATTCCACATTCCAGAAGCTCACGTGCTGGGACACACGCAAGCAGCATACAACAATCTGCATGCTCCTTAACCAGGACCACACCATGGTCCTCATCCTGCTAGACCTCTCCGCAGCCTTCAACACCGTCTCCCATCGCACTCTCGCAGCCAGACTCCACCACGCCCGCTTACAGGGAACCGCCCTAGACTGGATCCGCTCCTTTCTCACCGGCAGAACCCAAAGGATAAGACTCTCTCCCTTCCTCTCCGAACCCACAGAAATCAACTGCGGAGTACCCCAAGGATCATCACTCATCCCCACGCTCGTCAACATCTACATGGCACCCCTCGCTGCCATTGTCAGGCAGCATGGACTTAGCATAGTATCCTATGCCGACGACACCTGGCTCATCCTCTCCCTCAAAGAGAATCCCGAAGACACCAGACTCAGCTTTTAAAAAAAAGACGAAAGATGTTGCAGCATGGGTGAGCAACAGCTGCCTAAAGCTGAACTCAGAGAAGACTGAGGTCCTTATCCTTGGGATCCTCCCCCGAATGCTTGGGAAAACACCTGGTGGCCCCCCACGCTCTGAAACCCACCCCCCTACTGACCACACCCGGAACCTCTGCATCATCCTCGTCTTCTCCCTCACCATGACTCACCAGATCAATGACGTCACCTCTACGGGCCTCAACTCCCTCCGCATCCTCCGCATCGGCCGCAAGACCTTCAAGTGGATCCCACCAGAAGCCAGAAAAACCGGCACCCTCGTACTCATAACCAGCAAACTCGACTACAGAAACGCCCTCTATGCTGGAATCAACAAATCCCTGCTACACAAACTCCAGACCATCCAGAATAGCAGAGCCAGACTCGTCCTCGGCACCCCACAACATGAAAACATGACCCAACACCTGCGAGACCTTCACTGGCTCCCCACTGGGAAGAGAGTATCCTTCAAGCTCCTCACCCACACTTACAAATCCCTCCACAACCTTGGACCCAAATACCTCAATGAAAGAGTTTTTTTCCACTTACCCAAAAGAAACCTCCGCTCAGCCGAGCATTGAATTTGAGGAGATTATTACAAGCTGAATCCCAGGATTGTTTGTTATATTGCATTTTTGCTTTGGTAAGTTTAGACAATGTTTCGGTACAGTTGGTGGTGAAGTATTTGTGTTCTAAAGCTTTAATTTGCTTTAGGATGGTTGTTGAGGCCATAAGTGCTTTCTTCTTTTTCCGGGACACACAGTCATTTATGAAGCCCCTGGCAGTAGCTTCAAAGACATCCCAAATAAAATGTTATTGAGAAACAGAGGAAAGATTATTGTTAAAGAATTCCTGAATGAAAATTGTGAATTGTCCAACAAATTGAGAATCCAGAAGGGAATTGTTGAAACGCCATTGACAGGATGTGGGGATAGGTATAGAAAAATCCGTGTTTAAAATGACGGTGGCATAATCTGAGATGAAAATGGAGCCAATGTCTGCATTAGTCATGAATTGAAGGGCTGGTTGTGTGAGAAAAATGTAATCTATGCAGGAGTGAGATCTGTGAACAGGGGAGAAAAAGAAAAATTCTAAGACATCAGGGTGAAAGGTTCTCCATGTATCTACCAGTCCTCTAGAGGTGATGGCCTTATAAAAAGTCATCTGCATCTTGTTAGGGATATATTTAGTTTAAGATTCCCGGTCAAGGAAGGGATCTATAAATTGATTACAATCACCACCCACAATCAAACTATCAGCGGCATGAGAGGAGAGAAGAAAAATCATTCCAAAAAGATAAACCAATGCCATTAGTGCCATAAAGATTACAAAAAGAGAGATGAGTGTTGCTAACTTTGGTATTTTAGTATTAAAAAAAAGTCATCTACCTTTAGCATCTAGAAATTCATTTTGCAATTGAACATTTAGAGACAAGTGAAACAAAATAACTACACCATTCTTATTGTTCACTGCCGGGAAGCAGAAAACTTCTCCTACCCATTGTTTGCACAGTGAAGACAAATCTTGTAATTTAAGGTGTGTTCCTTGTAATAATGCAACATGACATTTCAATTTAGCAAGATGAGACAAAATTCGCTGTTTTTTGACAGGATTGTGGATACCATTGACATTCCATGAAATTACACAAAGGCCATTCATCGATAAAACTTAAGCAGAATTAAACAAGAAGGTAGATGAAACTTAAAGCATGAGTGGGAGAAAAGATGTGAGAAACCAATCAGATGAGAGATATGCCAGTGTCGAAAAGAGAAAGGGATAAGTATAATAAGGATATGTAAAAACTGAGATGAAGCGGAAAAAAAGGATAAAAAAGAGGAACGAAAATAGAATTAATCATTTGATGCAGGCATAAAAACGAAGGAAGGAGAGAACAATGAAGTACCATAAGTGTGAATAGGAAAAAAAGAGGTGCGGAGGAAAATAGTGCGAAGAGGCAAGGAAAGGAAAAAGGGAAAAGGGAAAGAAAAGAAGGGGAGACGAAGAAGCGGGCATAGTCGCCTAGAAAGAGCTAGCAAAGTAAGGGTGACGAGAAGCCAGAAGGCTTTAGTCATATTGTTCAAAAACAGGAAGAACATTAATTAGGGAGGGGGGTGAAAAAAAAGGCGGCTACTCCAAAAAAGAGGGGGGGACACCGAGGAGGGATACATTTAGTAATATAAGAAAAAGGAAGAAATGAGAAATTATGGACAAAGTGGTAAACATACGAAACAGAATGGAAGGGAACTTACCAGATAATGTGGAGACAATGCAACAGAGTAAGTCATACATGACAAAAAACATAAGGAGAACGTGGGTAGGAACATCAGTGTCGGGAACAGCACAGGGGAGAACTAAAAAACAGGGAAGAGAACAAACATGAAAACAATTAAGGCTTGCTCAGTTCCATAGCTTCTCCCTTGTGAACATGAATGAATTTCCAAAGATCAGACGGGTCATCAAAAGTAAAGGTTCTGTCTTTATACATCACTTTGAAAAAGCACGGATGGATAAGACCTTAGCGGGCATTCATGGATCTCAAAGATGGTCTGAGGTGGAGAAATTCCTTACACCGGTTGACAGTTGGCTTGGAGACATCTTGACTGAAAAAGACTTTGTGACCAGACCAGAACATCTGCTTATGTTGCTTGGCAGCGTTAAGGATTGCCATGAGGTCGGAGTACAAGAGGAAGTAGGCGAGAATACCTCTAGGTTTGGTTGAAGAAGAGGCATTCTGAGGACCCGACTTGTGCGCCCTTTGGATATTAAGGTCCATAGGTTTCGAAAGACCAATGATCTGCAAGACTTGAGTCTTCAAAAAGGAGATCATATCCGAGCTTTTCAGAACCCTCCGGAATTCCGATTTTCTAAGTCCTCTGTAGTCTTCTTAAGTTGAGTAACTTCTTTAGTGAGGATATCGACTCTGGCAACAATGTCCTGTGCATCACTTATTTTTTGTTCCATATCCAAACGTCTTGACCCAAGTCCGGACCATTTCTCTTCAATTCTCTGAAGTGTAGCAGTAGTGTCCGTCATGAAAGGTCTAATGTGGCATTGTTCATCCATAATATCCTCTAATGTCAGAGGGAGAGGTAATTTCAATGGGGAAGATGGGTCTTTTTTGGCGCTCTTATTGGTACTAGCAACAGATTCCTTACAACCTCCAGGACCAGACCCAGCAGCTCCATGGGGCTTGTTTGTGTGTGGAGAATCCACAGCGAATTGTAGTGTGAAACTCAGCAATAGATAGGGTCACTTAGGATATAAAACTCCAAGGTCGCAGTAAATACAGGCAAGTAGAGAAGATGTCACCAAACCACGTGCTGAGCTTGACTGAAAATTGCAGAGTAGCTTCAATGCTTCAATAGATAGGAAGAGAGATTAAAGCACCTCACAGCAGACCGTCAAATAAGAGAGGGTTGCACCATCCAGCAGGTGTGTGGTAATAACTCAAGTTCTTTGATGAGCTGATATCAAACAAAGAAAACTTGCGGGCATTGCTCAAAAAGACCACAAATTAGTCGCATTTATATATTGTTGCAAAAAGCAAATTCTGGTAGCATACCCGCCCAAAATAGCAGGCGCTCAGAACAGGGTTCCAAGGAAAAGCTATGAAAAAGGTCAGCAACAAATCTATAAACTTGCAGCAGTAAGCCCTGTGAATATCAGCGTGGGGAGCAAGGTATCAAAAGTGAGGCCGCAAATAAAAAAAGAGCCCATTAGCACACACACCACCATGACGAGTTGCCATCAAATAATATGCAGCAGATGACAGTAGACCGATGAAAACAGGGAGAATTAGTCAGTCCAACAAGTGTACAACATTAGCTGATCTATTCTGGTGAAAATTGGCAAGTCAGGACATCTCAGTAGTAGGCATTGATCTATAGAGCCCAAAAATATGTGCGTTTAAACATTACTGTGGAAGAAAAAAATCAGCAACAGTAAAACGCACAAAATGGTGGCCAGAGAAAATGGGGTCATTGAGGTGAAGCAGGCTCAGGGAAAAAAGCGCCCAAAAAGTCCAGTTGCAGGTCTAGAAACTTGCCTCAATGTGCCCTGTAACTTCCAAAACAAGGGGCCATGCTTCAAAAGCGGGACCGCAAACTGTAGGGGAGCCCTTCAGCGCCGACCGGAGCTCGGTGTCAAGGAGTGTTTCAGGGAGCGGCCATCTTGAACCGCCGCACGCCTCGACCATTACTACTTTAATCGTTGGAACTATTGGAATCGTAGGCACCAGCTCTCTTGCCACTATCATTAGAAGGTGGCCTTAGTATTCTTTCTCAATTCCTCTTCGTGTAGTAACAAATGCCACTCTAGTGACTAATGATGGTATGACTATGCTAGGAGATCAAATTCAACACCATTTCCAGTTGTTCAAATTTGAGATATTTGTCATTTACTTTACTATAGATCAACCCTTCTCTAAACTTGGGCCTTTAATTTTAAGCTGTCTACTCTTGAGGTATTCCGTCTTATAAACCATACTCTGGCTCAGATTCTTTATTTCTTTTCATTTGACTTTGTTTAGATTACATTTTTTATACTTGTTTATGTAATGTGGACTTATCCTTTGTAACTGAAGCGTTCCTGGTCGTATCTTACTTAATAATACTGGTTAATAGGTTTTATCCATTCCATGTTGAGCAAAAATGAATGAATGGGAAGCTGTGTTTTTCTTTACTGGCTTCATTTATCTTTACATTTTGCAGTTAATGTTCAAAGAGTTCCCTATCTGTCACAATACCGATTTTTTGTTTATGTTCATTTTACACCAACAGTGCCCATCACTGGGAATGAAGATGATATAGTGTTCTCCATGACCTCATTAGGAACACCCCCTCATCTCCTTTTTCCCATTTGAGGTTGCAAGTTTTCCTGGAGGTCATTCCCCCTGAGTCCTAGAGCCACGTCCCCACCTGTGCACCTTGGGTTGTGGAGGAAGTTGTTTTCGACCAGCACCTGAAAAAACTGAGGAGGATGTCCAACTTCCTAAGTCTTCAAAATTTTTGATTAGTCGTGATTGGAAATCCATTTTCACTTCTCCTGGAAGGGTTTATATAAACATTTTCTGAAACTATTAACACTGTGAGAAATTGTGTTATTGGTGGAGGCGGGTGGAAACCTTACACTGGCAACAACCACAATCCTTGTCAGAGTGAACACAAAATGTCACTAAATTAACCTGTGCTGAACCTTCTGGTAGCTTGGCACTAAAGCAGTCAGGTGTAACTTCAGGGCAATGTGTAAAGTATTTATGCATTAATATAATTTGTTCCACTGGCACAACTTGTATGGTTTTTCAGTTTGAAAGCTGTGGCGTGCTCCGGAGTGTGTATTCCGTCATACACTATGAAAACTCCTTGGTCGCGTACCCCTACAATTGGGGTGCCATCCCCCGGTCACTTGCCTTTGTCCCTTTTTGTTAGGGTTTATTCCATTCATCCATATATTACAACATACTGTTCATTGTTTTTGATTAAGTACATTTTAATTTTTTATTTCTTTACTTTTTCATTATTTCTTTGCTTTTAATAATGCTTTACATAATGTATATCCCCTTATTTCCAATTATTCCAAGGAGTAAAGTATTTATGCAACACACACAGTAATAAACAGTAATAAAATGAAAACACAACACAAGAAAAACACCACACCAATTTAAAAAAAGAAAGTACATTAAAAAAAAAATGGCACTCATTTTTATAAATCCAATCCGTAGAACCAGAGTTATTACTTTTTTACGTTTTTACTGAAAAATCTGCTTGCGCAAGACCGAAACAAAGTCACAGGTTAAGGCTGACCATGATGGAGCATGTAATACCTGTTCAAATAAATAATATGATATGGAGAAACAGATATCGAAACTAATTACAATAGAGTACATTTAATTACTCCTGTGCATAGGATCTTAATCCCATCGGATTCGGAAAGTATTTTTTAATAAATCACGTTCATAATTCATTCCAGGTCAAAACCATATTTTATTTCTTATTTGATATCTGGTCGAGACCGATGATCTTTTTGCTTTTTTCTGCCACTATTAGATAGACATCAAGAAAAATGTATCTACACCAAACATATATAACACATACAAAATTACAAACAATCAAAAGTAATAGTCATTTCCTAGACCCCAAATTTTTGTACAAGTGTCCGTTCATAAAAGTTTGTTGCGGTCCACTGTGAGGTAACCCTAAAGCACGAGTGAGGTATTAGCTCCACCTCAACGCAATCTTTTTTATGTGCAAATCAACAAATATATATCACTTTAATATTCGATGGATTTCTCCTTTTCCTGTAGTCTACGCACTTTGATCCTTCTATTTAGGCCTCATCAGGATGGGGGTACGAGGAAGAACCTATAATGCCTATAATACAATTTCACAATATATATACATGTTACTATACATCTATATACCTACGGAATACTACAAAGTTGTGCTTGTGCAAGACCGGAACAAAGTCACAAGTTAAGGCTGACTATGATGGAGCATGTAATACAGGCATCAGATTTTCCTCTGGTCAATATTCACCTACAGACTTAGAAGAAATTCTGAAGATTTCCTCGAGAAGGTAGAGTCCTCAACCAGGCAGCAGGTTACTCCAAGAGGAGGCCGTCAAAGATAGGGAGCCGCTGGACAAAGTCTTGTGAAACCGTTAATGATGATGGGAAAAGCTCAGAGTGGGGAAAGTTGGATTTTCAGGCCAAGGAGGTAGTCGCCTTTGATGGGGTGCTGGTCGTTGTTGAGCCCGGTCAAGAGATCTAAGTTTGGACTCAGAGGTTTTTCTGGAGATTGAATTTCTCTAACAAGGCGAGGCTGCAGCCTATAGCCTGAAGAGGGGTGCACGATGCCAGGTGCCATTGTCGAGAGGTCCAGCTAAAGAGGATTTACTGCTGTGGAGAACAACATAGCAGAAGGTGCAGCAAAGTCAATCCCACCGGCGATGCCCCGTCATCAGATCAGCTTGCAGGTAGGCCATGGTCTTCTGTCCCAGGTTTTGTTTTTTGGTTGGAAAAGTCCACTTTAGCGCCACTTCAAGCGTCCAAGGTCCTGTGAGGGCTCCACTTAGGGGATAGGACTCACTACAGCAGGGACCAGCAGCAGCAGGTAGGTAGGTTGTAGGGTCTATGGAGCTTGTTATGACACTGGAGCATACAAGAGGCAAGATAATTAGCCCTTGGAGTCTCTTTGGTGGTCCTTGACTCAAGGGCAGGTCCAATCCATTCATCTGTGTTAGACTTGCCATCTTTTGCATGTTTCCCCTGATGTTTTGCTTCTGACTTCTTGTTTTTGAGTCTGTTTTTGCTGGCTTAGTGTCTCTGAGCAATTTCTCACTGCTGTTCAGTATTTTACAGAGGGAACAAGTGGCTGTAGTATCCCATTCAACAGGGACCGAAGACAATACAATAGTCAGAAGGTTAAAATGGAACGAGCATCAGGCTACGCTATTTAATCTATGGAATAATAAACAAGAGCACAAAGGAACCCCTCTTGGAAAACAACCTAGTGTGGCGAATTGGACGAGTTGGATTTGTGCCTTGAAATCTATATTTACTAAAAACGACAAAGATAGCCCACATGGAATGACAACATCCTTTTCACATTTCAGACACAATAATAAAATACTACGCACAACAATAAGCATGCTTAAGAGGGCTAAAAGAGCACACAGGAAGGTAGGAACAGAAGAAACAAGGGAATTGTGTAAAGATCTATCAAGAAAGCGCAGACACCAGTTATGGTCTCTGAAACAAAATAAATTAGAAAAAGACTGGATAACGTTACACGAGCTCTCTAAACCAAACAAACAACGTCAGCTCTGGCAATTTATAGCTAGCCTGGAGAAAGGTAAAGTAGACAGGTGCAATTCCGTTCACGCAGACGCCTGGCTCAGACATGTCGCTACAATCTACATTGACAAGGAGGGTATCATAGTCCCTGGAAGACCTGATATTTGTTCCTCAGAGAGCGCAATAACAGAGGAGGACGCCCTAGTGGAATTCTTGGGTAGAGAACAAGACCGTACGGCAGTTGAAAAGGTAATAAAAAAGATAAGAAAAGACGGTGCACCCGGACCGAACGGTCTTCCAGGAGCCATTTTTAGAGAAGATCTGGTATATTGGGGCAACATTTTATCCAATTTGTTCATTTAATGCCGATTGAAAGCAAAGGTGCCGGATTCATGGCGAGGCTCTTTTTTACATCCTATCTTCAAAAAAGGAGATAACACAGACCCAAAAAAATTATAGACTAATTGCCCTTTTAGATGTTGAAGGAAAAGCCTATGCCAGCACCTTATTGAATGAATTAAATAGTTGGATCAAAGAGAATGAAATCCTCACCTCCTACCAGACCAGCAAAGGCTGCTCCACAATTGACAACATCGTGGCCATGTCGTATCTGAACCAGCACGCTAATTGCAAAAATAATAAACCAATCTTTGCATGCTTCGTTGACTACTCAGCGGCCTTTGACGGAGTGCCTCGACACAAGCTTTGGAATAAGTTGCGCAACTGGCATATCCCAGTAGGTCTTCTTAGCGCCATTATTTCATTGTACAGTAACACCTGGATCAAAGTGAAGCTAGCAGATAATACCATAACGAAGAAGTGCTGGACAAACCGTGGCCTAAAACAGGGATGCGTTCTTGCCCCCACATTGTTTAACTTATATACGGTTGACCTGGGGAAGAAGCTTCAAAATGCTAGTCTTGTAATTCCGAAAATTGGAACCAACAAACTGCAAATATTACAGTATGCAGATGACTTGGTGGTAATGGACCATACAAAAATCGGGCTACAAAGGGGCCTAGATGCACTCAATAACTACAATGAAAGAAATGGACTTATAATAAATGCTCAAAAAACTAAAGTAGTTATTTTTGGACACTATCCAAAAAAGGCTCTTTTGAAATGGTATGTGGGCAAAGAAATCATCGTCACAGCAGAATCCTATAATTACCTAGGTTGCTGGCTAAGTGAAACCGGTAAAGCAACAATACATCTACATAAAATGAAGCCTAAAGCAAATTCAACAACGTACGCCTTATGCAAATTAAATGAGATAATGCAAAGCCCAACAACTGTTCCGATTAGGAAAGTAATACAAGCAAAAATTAGGGCAATTGCGGGTTACGCATGGCAGGCATTCCGGAGTAAAATGGAATTAATGTTAGACAAAGCACAATGCCAGGCCTACAAACGCATTTTCAAACTGCCCAAACACACACGCAGCAGTCTAATTCGTCTAGAATTCGGTCTGAAGCAACAAAGTAAAGAATGCTTGGGAACGCATGCGAAATACTACTACCAAGTCCTAACAGCTCCAGCTGGAACCCTAATGCTGAAGCCACTTTTTGGGGAGTTAATTAACCCATGGTATCGTTACAGAGAGGAAGCAGTGGAAACACTGGGGTTAGCAACAGAAAATTGGGATCAGGGAATGGTAAACTACCTGGCCATCAAAAATTCAATCAATAAACAATGTTATCAACTGTCGCACCAAAGTGATCTAGCAGAACACGCAACAGGAAGAGGCTCACCTTGGCTGATAAAATCATTCGCCGGGAGTAAAATCCAGCCATACCTGAAGCAAGCTCTGGGAAGGAAAGCACTAAAAAACATTGTATGGGCCAGACTGGTGCCCCTCCCTATTAAGGAATTAAATCCCGGGTGGAGATCTCTAGAAAACAGAATCAGATGCAGAATCTGTGATTATCAATTTGAATCTTTGCTACACTTGATTTGTTGTTGCCCCGGTATGTCGCAGTCCCGTAGGATTCTTTTAAAACAAATATGGCTCCGTAACGGGGTACGGCAGTGAAAGAAGCAACTTCGGTTCTCTTTTCCTGTACTACACCACAGGACTTGGCAAGATTTGGGAGATACATGGCCGAGCTGCGTCTTAGGCTTATGGAACTAGAGGGGCCAGGCATTATAAAAGGCAACTTGGTCTGTTAAACCAGTATTTTCCAACAAGGCCGAACCGACAATGAACTGACAATGAACTGACAATCATTCGCAGACTTTTTTTAAATGTATATAATATATCCTCTTACTTACTACTTACATGGTTGCAAGTAAACTCAATGTTCTTTATTTAATAAGTATGTATTTTTAAAATAATTATTTCAATTTGCTTTTAAAATCGCATGTAAGTTATATTGCAGATGGTTTTAAGTAACTGTGCAATAAAATAAATAAATAAATAATAAAAAAATACAGTGTTAAAGTGCAAGTGCTCCTGTTGTAAATTGTGTTATGGATTGGTGTTTCCATGATTGGCATATTTGATTTACTTGTCAGTCCCTAGTAAAGTGCACCGAGTGTGCCAGGGCCTGTAAACCAAATGCTTCTAGTGGGCTGCAGCACTGGATTGTGCCACCCACACAAGCAACATGTAAATTTAACTCTGGCCTGTCATTGCAGAGCCTGTGTGCAGTCTGGGACTGCCATGTTGACTTGGCAAATGTACCCACTTGCCAGGCCCTAGTCTTCCCTTTTCTTACATGGCAGTCACCCCTAAGGTAGGCCCATGGTTCCCCTGTGGGCAGGGTGCAGTGTATTTGAAAGGCAGGACGTGCCCTGGTGTGTGTGTGGCATGTCCTGATAGTGAATTACTACCAATTTCGTGTTTTCACTATTACAAGGCTACCTGTTCCCATAGGACAGAAAGGGGAGTTTGTTTATAACATCTTATAAACCTAACTACCCCTGGGAACAAGGTAGAAAAATAAAGTTTAGAATGCCTGAACTCAGAATCTAAAGATGTATCTTTTAGTGAAGGTGATTTTTACATTCTGTGTTTGAAAATAACCTTTTTAGAAAGTAGCTATTTTCTTGCTCAGCCATCCAGTAGGCCTCTACTGGGTTTGTGGATTTATTGTCTGGGTTTTGAATGACAGGGGCTGGAGAGGAGCAGTGGTTCCAGAGAGTCTAGATGGGTCAGGGAAGGGCTGAATAGACCTGGGCTACATTTAGAATAGGGGGAGGAGATTTCCTTTCACCTGAGTGGGCCTGGTCTGCCTCTGACAAAGCTGTCTCCACCTCCTGCCAGGAAGCTGCACCAGAGAGGACAGAACTGGTTCTGGCTGGGCACAGACACTCTCTGTCTGAGAGGACAAAGGATTTTGAGCTATAAAAAGTGGGCCCCAAACCCCTAAACATTAGAACTCGTTGGAATCAAGGAACCTGCCAAGAGCTCGAAGAGCTGACAGGAAGAGTACTGCCCCTTGCTGTGTTGTTGCTTTGTTGGGTTGGCCTGCAGTTGCTGCTTCTGCCTTAGGCAGTGAAAGGACTGGACTGAATTTTCTTAACTTTTTTTACCTTTTCTCCAAGGGCTGGAAATCGAGCTGGCCTCTGTTCTGAAGCCTCAGAGACTGCAAAGACTTCACCAACCTCTGGGTATCACTTCTGTAACCGCTGTTTCAGTTGCCACAGACAAGGGAACCTCAACTGACTCTGTCACCGACTCCGTCACTGGCTCTGTGTCCTGCAGGCACCGCAGACCCCACCGCCTGCATCTCGCACCGCAACCCTGGTTTCACCAACGATGATGCCCAATGCTGCTGCCACCGAGTCGCTGCTTGCACTGGGACCTGGGGGCACCACAGTCCCCATTGCCTCACTTCACATCGCCATCCTGGTCTCACCGACGCTGTTGCTGCTGCTGACTCAACACCTGTGACCACATCGTGGTTGGGGACACCGCTCGTAAAGTTTCAAGACGTCTGGACCCACCGATGCTAGCTCCCGCAAACTGGCTCTGTCGCCTGCACCGCAACCTGCCAGCACTGCATTGAGAGGACACCGCGCCTTGCACCGCTTCCATTTTGCAACACACCCTCTGTGTAAGCTGCAACGAGAAAGGTACTGTTACTGAGTCTGTTCACACTTTTGCTGGCGTGTACCTGCGCAGTTGGCTGGAACTGTTAGACTCTGCTGTTTTCCGCATTGCGGTAGCCCCGGACGGAGGTACCGACTTGTACAACTGTGTTTTTGAGGTATTTCTGCAGTTTAGAAGACATCTTGCAAAGTATCGATTTTTCAAGAACTGTACTGTGGATTCTTTATCATTTTTTGTCTTGTTTTGAGTATATAAAAATATTGGACATTTTTCTAAATGGGTATGGTGTCCTTTTGTAGTGCTTTTACTGTATTACTGTTGGTTATGTGCAAATGCTTTACATACTGCCTCTATTATAAGCCTGACTGCTCAAGACTGGCTACCAAGGGGGCGAGCTGGCATTATTGTAGGAGTGTAACTCCCTTATCCTGAATAGAATTAAGGATCCCTACTTGGACAAATGTGCACTCCTTGCCAACTAGAGACCCCCATTTCTAACAATGTGGCTGCAGGGCAGCAGGACAGTCCTTTCAGCAGCAGGGCAGTCCTTTTTCTGAGTCTTCCACAGGCCCAGAAATGATCTGTAGAGTGGTTCAATATTTATACCTGGTGAAGGGCTTTGTGTGGTGGGACTCCCTGTCCAAACTCCAGATCTGGTTCTGTCATTTTTTTTTCTTTTCTTCTACCCCTGTCACGGCTCCAAACTGCCTAGAGTGACAAAAGGCTGGTGTCAGGTCCCTTTTTGTGGGCTGGATGAAAAGCTGTTTGAAGTGTAAATGGGACAGTGAACAGTTCCACCCAAGCCTGGCAGGATGACCCATCCTGCCAGCATCTACTTCTTTGGTCTCACTGTCTGGCAGCAACACACAACCCACAACAGCAGTACCATCCACAGTCACACAACCCGGGTTACTGGCAGTAGGCACAAATGGCCAACTTTCTAAAAGTGGCATTTTCAGAATTATGACTTAAAATCTGACTTTACCATTGAAGAGGATTTTAGATTACAATTTATTTGAATCTTATAGCATATCTTCCCACTCCAGAGTTAGCACTTATTGAATTTAATAAGGTAACCCAGTGTTAGTCAATGGGAGAGATAGGCCTTACAATAGTGATAAACAACTTTAGGAGTTTTTCACTACCAGTACATGTAAAACTTAAGCCAACAGGTCCTTCTTTTTAAATATCATGCACCCTGCTCTAGCAGCTTTTAGGGCTTTTCATAGAGGTGACGTATAAGTATGAAAAAGGAAGGTTTCAGCCTGGCAAAAGGTTATTTTGCCAAATTGAAATGGCAGTTTACAACTGAACTACAGGCTGCAGTGGCAAGCCTGAGATATATATTATAATTGCTACTTTAGTGGGTGACACAATGAGAGTTGCAGGCCAACTAGTAACATTTAATTTACACTCCCTGGGTACCGATAGTGCCATTTACTAGGGACTTACAAGTAAGGTAATATTACCAATCGGGTGTAAGGAAATTTTACCATGTTTTAAGGAGAGAGGGCAAGCCCTTTAGCACTGGTTAGTAGTGGTAAGGTGCACAGAGTCCAAAATCCATCAGAAACAAATTCAGCAAAACAGGGGAATAAATGAATGTAAAAGGTGTGGGGAAATACCACATCAAGGATGTGAGATCTAACATGCACTGTGCAACACCCATATTAAGTCCTTATCTGATACATAGCATGCCACATGACACCCAGAAAAATAATAAACTTGAAATAATGAAGATAATACCAACTGTAAAACGTCCAATGTAACAGGTAAATATACCAATTACCAGACTTTTGCATGGGCTAAATAGGTTGAGCACAGAGAACAAAAGTGGACATCTGCAGAAAAAGAAATGAATGTCTGATATTTACCTCAGGAACAGAGGAGTATACAGTGCTCTGAAAATAGTAATTTCTTTCTTGTTTCTTTATGGAAAGGT
Source organism: Lissotriton helveticus (assembly GCF_964261635.1). Taxonomy (NCBI): domain Eukaryota; kingdom Metazoa; phylum Chordata; class Amphibia; order Caudata; family Salamandridae; genus Lissotriton; species Lissotriton helveticus. Next base: position 583,411,879 of record NC_136057.1, read on the forward strand.
GTCATCCGGGGAAGTACGTTTACCACTGGGTCTTGCTGTATGGAACTCATCTTCTTCTCTGCACTACTTCACCCAGTCAATTCTAATAAACAAGAATTTTCTTCCTCGTTTTCTCTCTGATTACCCTACATGAGTGGCTCAGCTCAATATCTGTCTTTATTTACCCTGTTGACTCCGGTGGCTTCTGTAGCATCTAGGGCCCTAGACCCACATGCAAACTAAATGACCAGGCTGACACAGTCGTAGTGTACTGGAACTGACTCAGGGCACATTCGCCCTGCCGCTTTTATTAGCAGGGTTACCTGACTGGTGATGCCTGTGATTGGTGGGTGTTAGTGTGGGTGTTAAACAGAGTGAAACATTAGAAAATGTCCAGTAGAACACTACAGCCCTCCCAAACTTTAATGTAAAGAAATAAACAAAAGTCCCACCTATAGGGAAAAACAAATAAGCAATACACAGCACCAAATGAGTCTCGTCAGGCCATCTGCCAGGCAGCGCTGGAGCTTTAAACCACATGGTCAGGATGCTTCAGTGCACCTTGGAGATATATTTCAGACCGGCCTGGTCTCGCGGTGTGGAAGTCGATTTACATAGTTCTAATGGCAGTGCATCTGGAGCGGTGGTGGAGTCCACTTTGGACATCTTGCAGGCAATCAGGTTCTGGTGGGTGACAAACCTACAGTTATTTAGGAAGATCTTGGTGGATGAGGCCCTTCCTTGGAGGCGACGTACTTGATAATCTTTCCAGTTTCTGATAGCCAAGCAACTTCAGACTTGCTTCTCCTGCCTGGACTCCCCTCACACAGGAGTTTCCTGAAGGGCCATCCTGACGGGCTGTCATGGGACCATGTGGACTGTGTGGGCTTTGTGTCGGCAGCGTGAAGGCGTCGCTGAGGAACTCCCCACAGGACCACAGCCAAGTCGCTCATGTAGCCGCAGAGGGTGGTGTCTCAGTCTGGGTGTTTTCGCCATCAGGGCTCAGGTTCTATGCCTTCCTCAGATGGTCTTTGGGTGACCTCCGTGCTTCCCAGTGCCTGTCATGGAGCTGCTGCTGATGCATCTCTCTGATCCAGATTCCCCTCTCACCGGAATTCCATTGAGGCCCTTGCCCCTGGATTGCCACGTGACTGTGTGGGCTGTGTAGGCCTTTCGTAGGCTGCGCCGAGGGGTTGCTGCAGAACGTTCAACAGGGCCATGGCAAAGCTTCGTGTAACCACAAGGGTGGATGGTCTCAAACGCTCTTCCTTGGCTGGCTTCCGGTTCACGGGGACACACAGAAGGTTTCTGGGTGGCAAACATCCCACAGCGCTAGGAATGCCTCGTTGAACTATGGCTGTCTTGAGTGCTTGGATCCACTCTGGTGGTACGATGCTCCTTTGATGTTTTTGGCGATGATGCACTTTGGATGATGAACATGGTAACTTTTCTTCAGTGGGGCAAACAGGTGGCGATCTCTTGCTTTCGGTGACCTCAGGGATGGAGGAGGACTTGAGAGACTTTGCAAACACTTGCAGTTGTATTCCAGCAGGTGCATTTTGCTAGGCGTGGTGCTATCGGTGCCAAGCAGCCAGTGACATGTGATAGGACGGTCGAACTGTGAAGCATGGGGGCCTGGACGCAGATTGCGCTTGCTAGCAGCTTACGGTTGGACCTCCTGCAAAGCTATCTCCAGTGACATCTCTGCAGCCCAATGGCTGACTTGTGCTGATGGACACCTTCTCCAGTGCACGCACGAGTCCTCTGTCATGTCACGCTTCATCTTTCTTCTTGCGCACATTTGGTGGTTGTGTGCCCTGTGGTGTCATGCCACTCTCCTCCCTTTCTTCTGAGAGTGGTGACATGCCACACTCTTCTCCATTCTTCTTGCGCGCCTGTGGTGGTTGTTTGCCCCGTGACCTCATGCCACTCTCCTTTCCTTCTTCACAGAGTGGCATCCTCATCTCCTTCTTCCAACCAGGTTTGTCACTCGGATGTGGTTTCCTTCCAAATGTCTGATTTTTGAGCTACATAGCCATCTCGCTGGTCGTGACCAGTTCTTGGGATGATCTTTACTTTGCTGCTGACCTGTTGCAGGTCTGTCCTGTTGGTAGGATGTGCTTCTTCTCCTAGTGGACCTCTTGCAGGGTCCTTTCCCTCCTCAGGGATTTTCGCAATGCTCCTGTGCTCTTCACTCGAGGGCGTCGCGCTTGCTCCTTGAGGCTGCGCTGTTGTGGCACTTGATCCTGCCTCCGTTAAGGCATCTTGGCAGGGGTGGTCACTTCGAGTGATACGCTCAGGTTTGCGGCTCCATGCTTGCGGTGCGAATGTGGCGTCCGGCAACATGTCACCTGTCGTCGGAGCACATGCTGCAGTGGCAGCATGCCACATGGAGTGTGCGACTCTCCTCTTGCCTATCTGGGGACACTGGTGACTCCGTCTTGGGGCACCGTGAGGGAGGACACTCTGCTGTCTTCGGCCCACTGCGGGGCTTCGCTGGGGCTGGGTAGATGTGAAGGTTCTCCCTGTGGCCTTAGGTACTGCCCTTAGTAGAGAGGTATCACTTTCCTGGGCGCCTGCCTGTGCTGTGGCAGGTCTGGTTGTAAGCATCGGTGCACCTCGAACTCAGCACTCTCAGTCCTTGTTCCGGGTGCTTTTTCTCAGGCACTTGGTGTGCCCATTCTGTTGCTGGCAGTGCTGTCTGTCCACCACTGGGGTCATACAACAACCTTTCTCCATTGCTTTGCTGCTTGGTTGGGGCAGCTTTGGGCTACTTGAGTGCTCCCTGCTGTGTTTGGGGTTTAGTGTCTCTGGCTGTTGTGCCTCACAGTCTTTTGCTGCAGTGACTTGAAGGGACTGAAGGGACTCCTCATGTCCTTTCTGTCTTCTCTTTAGCCTGAGGCCCGCCTAACTCTTGCATTAAAGATTAAAATAAATGGAGTGCCTTGACACACTGTTGTGATCCTTGTGATCAAACAAGAAGAAAATCATCCATTTAATGAGACACTTGAGAATTAGATTGTCTGAATGAGATAATCCCTTGCAGAAAAGAGCTAAACTTCTCCAAACATTTGACTAGAGACTGACCAACCCATAGGCAAAACTTTGTTGACAAAGAAATGTCCTTGAAAGTGTATGTCAAGTAATGCAACGTCTTGTGGATGAACTAGAAGTAACGTTAAAGCAGATCTAATGTCACATTTTGGCTAACTCCGCTCCTGAGCCGGCCTTCTTCCGCTTATACTGGCAGGGAGTGCTCAAGCTTCAGTAGGTAGGTGAGATTGTGTCCTGGGCCTTGCATGCTTTATAAATCAGAGCGGCAGGGCATGGCAGCTTACTGGAGAGTGCAAACCTTGTGGAGCACAGTAAGTTCTGGTGCGTGAGAAAGCACTTAGTGACTTTGTGGGTTACTGGGCTGCACCTACATCATGCCGCAGCCACTACTCATGCTGCAGGTGGTACAATGCTTCAGCAAGCCTGGCTTATGTGGGAGATTCCTTTTCTTCCTCAGGACGGCAGTCTCCCTGCCTTCACGGGCCACGTGCGGTTGTAGTTGCAGACGGGGCACACAAGTGTAGATGCGGCCTATGCTTTCCAGAGTTGGTGGACTTCATCGGAGCCGCCTTTCTTGCAATCCTTACACGTGGCAGCCTCTCTCATATTGCGGGTTGCGTTTTGCTTGCTGCATCTGCTTAACGTGGTGCAAGGGGCTACCTCAGGCAATGAATCACATCACAGACCAATGGGGGTTAAAAGGCCACTTTTATTTCAGCAACAACAATTCAAAACAATAATACAATCAATGAATTTGCACGTAACCCCACATGAAATATCCCCAATGAAATTTCCCATATTTATCCCCCATGATTTTCGCCCCGTATCAATCCCCCATGACTTTTTCCCCATCTTGATCCCCCATTGATTTTTCTCCCATATTGATCCCCCATGAATATTCCCCCACCTTGAACCTTGACCCCAACCCCTTATTTTGTCCCCCTTCCTACCTCCTGCCTCATTCCTCTGTTTTCCCTCTGTCCTAAGCTATTCTGCCTGCCCCAACCCTTCCTGCCTGCCTCAATCGCGTCCAAATCTGCCAATAGGTAAAGGAAAACCCTGTGATAACCCGGGAAGATAACCCAAAATGAGGGGCAACAAATAAATAAAGGGGGAGGGCGAGAGGGGCACAAAAACTGCTGCGCTGCCGCTTACCTTGGCCTAGGACCCCCAACTGATCCTAATTAGAACGCAGTGTTTCACACCGCCACATTCTAAAGCAGGCGCCTCTCCAATACCATCCCCGAAGCTACCCGGGGGTGGACATTCTTCAAATGCCACCCCTAAGCCCCCATCGGGCAAAGAATCACATCACAGACCAATGGGGGTTTAAAGGTCGCTTTTATTTCAGCAATGACAATTCAAAACAATAATACAATCAATGAATTTGCATGTAACCCAACATGAAATATACTTAATGAAATTCCCCCATATTTATCCCCCATGAATTTCCCCTGTATCGATCCCCCATGACTTTTTCCCCATCTTGATCCCCCATGACTTTTTCCCCATCTTGATCCCCCATGAATATTCCCCCATATTGATCCCCCATGAATTTTCCCCCACCTTGAACCTCGACCCCAACCCCTTATTTTGTTCCCCTTCCTACCTCCTGCCTCATTCCTCTGTCCTCTGTTTTCCCTCTGTCCTAAGCTATTCTGCCTGCCCTAACCCTTCCGGCCTACCTCAATCCCGTCCAAATCTGCCACCAGGAACAACCCTGCAAAGGTGTTTTTCCTGTCCCCTCCCCACCCCTAAGGATTTAAATTGTGAAATGTTCCCCCTTTCAGCAAAGATGAAATAACAATCCCAATTCAGTTCAGTAGCCACAACCAATTTAGATGAAAACGCCAGATCATAAAATCTCGTTGTTAAGACACAATTAAGGGACTGTCGCCAATACAGCCCTCAACCCCAAGTTGCCATACCAATATATCATGTAACTTTCTTCAATATTCGCCAAATACAATTTTTATTTTTTAGGGTATCATCAAAAGATCAACCCCATCAGGTTTGAAAAATCTGAAAATCAGTAAGACAAAGCCGGAAAATTCCACCAAGGTATTTACCATTATTCCTAATAACTCATAGCTAAAAACCTATGTTGGATCCACAACAAATCAGATCAGTCATCATGATTGCAAACTTAAGACAGGAATGTCCCACGATCCGTAAGCTTGTCATGTATGCCAGAGAAGAGATTTGCCAACCTAGAAAGAAAAAAGATGTTAGCAAGACCAAAAGACTATATCTAAAATGCATTCAAATCTCTAACATATCTTAGCAGTTTGCTGTCCAACGGCCCAACCTTGCAGTTGCTGCACAGAAAAAAAACCCTCTGACCGCATTCGGGTCTGTTCCTAATCTAATAGAATGGGTACCAAATTCTAAAAGATGTAAGACCTAACAAAAGCAAATAAAAGTGGAAACCCCTATCATCTGTGAACCTGTCAACACAGATCCATCCTGATTGTGAAACAGAAAATTAGTATTTGGTTACCTTTCAAATTGTTCAAATTGTAACCAAGCTGACCATGGGCATAGAGGACCGCCAAGCTTCCGCAATATTACTGTAGCCCCTTTTCTTATTTGGTCTGTTTTAGATGATTCTAAAAGAATATTAACAAACTTGGTGTGGTTGATACATTGGATTATCTTAGCCCAGGAAAAAAACAGATTTTCTGAACAACTCAGATATCCTAAAAGCTCCAAAGCATAACTATAACATGCAGACTTGAAATAATGAAGCTTTCAATGTGGAACAACAAAATCTAGGCAGTGTGTTGGTACAAGTGCCTCCCAGTAAGGAAAAAATAGAAAGGTTTGCACAGCGCAGTGCCACATCCCTTTATGTAAGGCCAACCTAGGAATTATTTTTTATTTTTTTTCATACCCTAATCACCTAAAGAGGCGTCATAACCCTAAAAGTACCTACCATAGAGAGAAATGCCTTAAAGCTTCCCCGCAATGGTGGTAAGGGATATATACTGCCCAATGTTGCTCAGAATAACGCGCAGTATGTCATTGTTACTTAATAAAGAGCCTACTTGATCATTGTTACAACAAGCCGTACATGACTGGAGAAATTCACCCAATCCCTTATGTAACCTAAGCATGTGATAACAAAAGAGAGTCCCACCAACATCTTTATCTGCATCCAGCTAGAAAACCATACCTCCTGAGGAATCCAATCTTTCCCTGGTCTGCTTTGGGTGCCAAACACAAGGAATAATATTACTGAGAATGAGATCACACATCTGCTATAATATTGTCCAGACCAGATATATGTTTAACTGTAAACTTTATATTAAAAGGCACGCAACACAGCATGACACAGCACACAGCATAAATCTCTGCAACAAGTTAAGCAAACGTTTTTCTTTTGCCCAGTTACCGGATCCACTTACAGTTTGTCGTGGATATGACATGCACTGATTTGTTGCCAAATACTTACTCCAAACTGTCACACTATGATCAGAGGAAAGAATTCAAAGAATGAAATACTGTGATTCTCATTAATCCACGCACCCTTTCTGGCCCCAAAAACTGAAAGCCGATATTTCCTGGCGCGTCAGAAATATTTTGTAATAACCATACAACACGTTCGTCCAGAGACCTGATAGGAAAAATGTTAAAAAACTTTAAGAAACATTATCCCAAACTCGGAATCGCATCTCATGAACAGAGACATTCTAAACCTGTGATGAGGAAAAGAATGGGCAGCCATAGCAATGCCCAACCTCTGACAGAAAGATCTCCCAGCATTTAGTACCCTGCAAGCAAAATTGAAGTGACCTAGTAACCGCTGCATTCCAAAAAGAGTAAGTTTGGTGACGTCCTAGCCGGTTTCAGCAAATGCGCAAATTCCCTGCACTTTAGTAACAGGTCACCTGGCCTCCATTTTCACTGCAACAATCTACATACCCAAGAATTTAAGGCATGTAGCAGATCCTTTCTGTCTTCTCTTTAGCCTGAGGCCCCCCTAACTCTTGCATTAAAGATTAAAAGAAATAGAGTGCCTTGACACACTGTTATGATCCTTGTGATCAAACAAGAAGAAAATTATCCATATAATGGGACTCTTGAGAATGAGATGGTCTGACTGAGAAAATCCCTTGCAGAAAAGAGCTAAACTTCTCCGAATAGTTGACTAGAGACTGCCCAACCCATAGGCAAAACTTTGTTGACAAAGAAATGTCCTTGAAAGTGTATGTCAAGTAATGCCACGTCTTGTGGATGAACTAGAAGTAATGTAAAAGCAGATCTAATGTCACATTTTGGCTAACTCCACTCCTGAGCCGGCCTTCTTCCAGACCAAAATCTACCTCGACTAAAACAAACTGCACCACAGTGTCTTCCTTGGTGATAAAATCGTTCACAGAGAAAACCTTGGGGCCAGGAAAATGTTGTATCATGTGAAACTCTCTCTAAGTCGTCCTAGGAACCATTCCCAAAGGAGAATTGATAAGATTGGGAAGAGGCCAAGAAAAGAAAGGGCCAGCCAACCTACCCTCCGCAATTTTAGAGTGTAATTATGAGTTATGACCTGTGGGAATTGTTCTGCAGATTTTAAACTTAGAACAAACTTGCTGTGTCTAGGACCTTAATTTCAGCTGAAATCATTCTTTAAACCCCCCCACTCCAAATTGAATGCTTCTCCCAGTGAAGATAAAGAATTGAAGCTAATAACAATGCTTGGAGATATCAATTGTTGATGGACTGAAACAGTACAAAAACCAATGTTAATGTTAACTAAATAAAAAAAAAAGCTTCACTTACTTTACTACAGTATAAAGACAATACCACTGCATTATATAGAAATATAAGCCTACTGCCTGACCTGCAATATAAAGCTAACCCCACTGACTTACCAAATCCACTGCTGCTGATTGACCTACAGTAAGTAAACATTACAAACATAACAGTTTTTTGACATAAGGCTGTAATGGGGCGCCCCTCCCTCTACCTGGACTAGTAGGAAAACCGGATCTTTGTTCACTAAAACATTGCAAAAAGGGAATGTTGCCCACATTTGGACAGTCATGGCCATATTTACATGGATCCTTCTGTCAGAATCTTCTGTTAGAATTCCAGCAGGCTCTTGTAGAGAAAGCTTGAGATTTTGCCCAAGTGCCCGCCCCTCCTAGGGTGGGAGCAATAGCAATCCCACTAGCAGTATGCATCGTAGGACGAGGGCTCTGGGATATACATCTATTGCACCTCTTATTTGTTATCCACGTCACCCCAAGGCTTCTCTGTAACTAGGGCTAGATGGGCTCAAAACTCTTGTCATAATTTAACCAGGCCAAAAAAAACAAATCTTGATTCAGCCTTCCTAATCGTATCAAATTATTTGAAATTGAGATCGAACTTTCTGGAAATCTTATACAGTAAACACTTGCAAAATCAGAAAGTTCATGGTCCAAGAATCAATATTAGTGGGAAACATGGGTCTTTTAGGTAGCTCACAAGCATCCGCCCTAGAGCCTTCTTTGGATTGAATCTCCCTATGCAGTAACTTGAAAACGCCACCACAAACTCTCCATCCCAAATCTTGTCTTTGGTATGCTTATCAAGACATGACCCCAAGGGCATCAACAGCCCCATATAGGGAACCTTTTAAGACCTATGACTTATTGGCACTACCATTCTTCTCCTTAGCAAAATTACAAAATTACATTCTGTAACAGTGAAGGTGACTCATACTGGCAACAAATCTTAGCCTCTGCGGCCTTACCAACAACTCCATTTGCTTTACGCTTCGTACTATATTTTTTAGTAATGAATATCAATCAGCGGCTCACCTGCTCTACAGGGTTTGATTGGTGTTGAAAGCTTTTCTTGCTGGCGCTCCAGATGCCTTGGAATAACGCTCCAACTCCTCCAAATCCTTTCAGATTCTTGTATCTACAAAATATTACTCAGGAAATATTGTTTTTTTTTGTTTTGTTTTTAAATTTCAAAACAGCTTTATTGATGTACACACAGACACCACAGCTATAGGCCAAAAACCCGGAGGCAGGCAGCAACTTAATTCCGCATATGCATTGTTCTATAATATACAGCCATAATACCGACAACACAACGTGTCCGGCGGCGATCCATTTCCAACTCAACCCATATAATATGTGACCGTGCGATACATATACCTTGAATACAAATATAAAGGCTTAAACCACTTAGCACCCACTCCCTCACGCTTACCTGCTTACCCGAATCAGCCGATCCAAGCGCTGTCAGGGGCAGGAAACGCTTGCTCGCCGCCATCCCTCACCTCGAGGAGCCACGGGACACGCCCACTCCTGTTGGCCACGCCCATCCCTCGCTAGTACTAAAGCGCGCCTGATTGTGAGAGCCGCATTGTACCTAATCCTCCTGAGGCGGAAGCCGGGAGTTCTGTTTTGCTGAAAAACTTGAATTTGTTGCTTTTAAAATTGTATTTTGTGTGTTCTTAAACCACTTAGCACCCACTCCCTCACGCTTACCTGCTTACCCGAATCAGCCGATCCAAGCGCTGTCAGGGGCAGGAAACGCTTGCTCGCCGCCATCCCTCACCTCGAGGAGCCACGGGACACGCCCACTCCTGTTGGCCACGCCCATCTCTCCAACGCCCATCAACGCTCCATAAAATATGTGCCAGCATAGGGAGCGCAGCGGAAGGGCGCAGCGGGCGCGCCGTCAGCGCGCCGAAGGCGCGCCAAAGGCAAGCCCGTCTGGGCCCGTCCGGGCCCAGCCGGCCCCAGGCCCAGTCACACTGTCCTTATCGGCCCGCAACGACCGGACTTACACTCGCGCAGACTTATTATCCCTAAACCCCAACAAACAGCCCGCCTGCTCACGCATCCTGAATGGAGACACCTATTTTACTGGCTGTGACACTTGCGACCCTGCCAATCAACACTCAGCACCCAAGGGTTTGCACCTAGGCCTACTTAACTGCAGGTCGCTTGTAAAACACTCACACGAAGTGAACCTTTTAATTACAAACAATGCCCTAGATATTCTGTTTCTAACAGAAACCTGGCTTACCCCCAGCAGTGGCCCAGACATCGTTCTAGCACTCCCCCCCGGATACGTCATGTGCTCACTGAATAGACCAGAAGGGAGGGGAGGTGGACTAGCGATAATTCTTAAAGACACCCTCACCTGTAGAACATCTGATGGCAACATCAAGGGATACGAAAGCTGCCATTACACAATACAAATATCCCCAGTTACCTCGCTGTCAGGGACACTGATATACCGTCCACCAGGCAATCTAGGAGACTTTTCGAACAAAATTATCGACCAGACGTCCATCAAATGTACCTCCACCACTAACTACCTATTACTAGGAGACTTGAATGTACATTTCTTGGACCCTGATGACAAGCAGGCCAGTGAACTACTCCAGGATTTCACCTCAATGGGCCTTGATCTCAAAAACCCACAGGCCACTCATGAAAGAGGGCAACTGCTTGATCCGATTCTTTCCAATATCTCCAATCTGAGAACGCTCGACCATATCCCTCTTCCCTGGACGGACCACTTTTTGGTCTCCCTAGTATGGGACATCACCACTCCGCCCCCTCCACCTCCCAAAACCAGAACGTATACCAGACGTTGGCAGAGACTGGAACCAGACGTGTGGGCAGCCAAACTCAGGGAAAACGCCCGCCTCCCCCCCACGACACCTTAGCAGGGGACAAAGAACTCAGTACCTGGATTACCCAATCGCTCGACGCCATTCTGCCTAAAACCCACTCTCTGAAATACATCAAGAGAGTTAATCCCTCACCCTGGTACACCCCGGAACTGAACCTTCTTCGCAAGATTTGCAAAAGGAATGAACGTATCTGGAGGAAGGAAAAAACCATGGAACAAAAAGAGTCATTCCGTTCCTCTGTAAAAACTTACAAAAAAGAGCTCCGTTACACCAAAACTAGCTTCTATGAGAACAGAATTAAAAACGCCGCTTGCTCGGCCCATGAAACCTATTCAGTTCTTAAAGAACTCCTCCACGCCCCTGACCCCCCACTCAAATACCTTGACCCCAAAGAAGCTGAAACTAAATGTAACAACTTAGCCACCTTCTTTGACGAAAAGATTCAAAAAATTCTTCTTACCATACCCCCCCCCGACCAAGCCCACACAGAGCAGGATCTCACTGCCACCTCTACCTATCCTCCTTTGCCACTAGCTCACCCCCAACCCTTCCTGGATGCCTTCGGCCCCGTAACAACGGAAGAAGTAGGAGCAACGCTGGCCTCAATTAAAAGTGGCTCCCCCCTCGACCCTGCACCCCTCCGTTTCCTAAAAAAAGTGTCGAGCACCATCATCCCCCCTCTTACGGCCCTGATCAACTCCTCCTTCACGGAGGGCATAGTCCCCTCCAGTTGGAAAACGGCAGCTGTCAAAGGTCTACTAAAAAAAACCTTCCTTAGACCCGCGGGACCTCACCAACTACAGGCCCATATCCCTCCTTCCTGGAAACAGCAAGATCGCAGAGAAGCTGGTAAACAAACAATTATCATCTTACCTAGAAAGCAACAACCTCTTAGCGATCTCCCAGACAGGGTTCCGTCCAGGTCAGGGCACGGACATCGCCCTCCTGGCAGCGGTAGAGAAGGCCAGAAGCATTCTGGACACAGGAGGATCAGTGGCAGTGATCCTCCTGGACCTCAGCGCGGCCTTCGACACTGTAGACCACCCAACCCTAATCCATCGACTGGGAGAGATCGGACTAAAGGGTACGGCCCTGAAATGGTTAGAATCCTTTTTATCAGGACGCTCCTTTCAGGTGCGGGAAAATGACAGCTGCTCATCCACCTTCCCCCTCCGGTGTGGAGTACCACAGGGCTCATCCTTGAGCCCCACGTTGTTTAACGTGTACATGGCCCCACTGGAGAAGAGGGTCAGTTCGTTCGGCGTATCAATTATCAACTACGCCGACGACACTCAACTGGTCGTAACCCTCTCACATCCCCACCACGCCCCATCGGATCTCCACAGCTGCCTCTCCGAGGTCCACCGATGGATGAACCTCTCTTCACTTAAACTGAATGGGTCCAAGACCGAGATCCTCTTGATGGGCCACAAGGGGCTCTCTCTACCATCCCACCTTTGGCCCAGTTGCCTAGGTGACCCTCCTACACCCAAGGAAGAGGTCAAGAGCCTTGGTGTGTGGATTGAGAAGGATATGAGCTTTAAAACCCAGGCAAAAAAAACAGCAGGGACATGTTTTGGGCTACTCAGAGCCTGCAGGAAGGTCTTCCCCCTACTCTCTGAGACCGCAAGGAGGCTCCTCATTCAGGGTCTAATCCTGGCAAGATTAGACTACTGTAACTCCATCTACCTGGGAGCCCCTGAAGCCACCCTGAACTCACTGCAAAAAGTCCAAAACGCCGCCGCCCGCCTACTCACGGGCACACCAGGAAGATCTTCCGCCAGGCCGGCTCTTAAATCCCTCCACTGGCTCCCAGTCAGAGAAAGGGTCGTCTTCAAGGCCCTCTGCCTGGCCCATAAAACCCTCAACAATAATGGTCCCCCCCTTCTCAAAGAACTCCTAATCCCATACAAAGCGGAGAGAGACCTCCGGTCCGGTGCAGAAAATCTTATCGCAGTCCCGAGAGTTTGGAAAGCCAAGACCGGTGGCCGTCGCTTTTCGGTTCACACGGCAAAACATTGGAACCATCTACCACGGAAACTCAGGACAGAACCAAACTACCTCCAGTTTAGAAAAACCCTAAAGACCCTCCTTTTCCCGCAGACATAAGTTCATCAGACAGCTGAAACCCTTGGAGAATCAGGTCAGCGCTGGGATGCTCATTGAGTTACTACGCGCTTTACAAAACCATTAAATAAATAAATAATAAATAAATAAAAATTCAATAAAACCCCACAACCGCACCCACCCAGCCAGCCTCAGCATATCTTACCCTGATACCAAAGGTCTTTATAGTCAATCAAAAATTAGAAATCTCCACCGCATGTTCAATAACTAATCCACTCATCCAGCCACATACACGCATTCTCACCACTATCGCAACAACCTGCAACTCACTCAGACATCCACAGCCCATATACCTCCCCCACTCCCGCCAGTCATTCAATATCCACATAGTACTGAACCTTCACGACCCAGCCACTCCACCAAGGGTTCCCAGATATCAACTGGCCTGGACCTCTGAGGTATAAGTTCCCAATAAGACGTTAATTGTTCCTTGCAATACACAGCCGATCGTATCCAGCCTGCCACTGTCGGTGGGGCAGTCCTCTTCCAGTATAGCGCAATCTGACGTTTAGCTAATAGCAGCAGCATGGCCACTAATTTGCGCAACTTGCAGGGTATGTCCATTACGAAACCCAACAACGCCATAAGTGGGTCCATACGGAGTTCTAATTCAACAATGTGACGTATATGTCGTGTCACCTCCTCCCAGTACAGTCCCATCTGGCTGCATTCCCAAGTCAAGTGAAAGAACGTTGCCTCCAAAGTCCCACATCTCCAGCATTTTGCGTCGGTTTGAAGCCCCATCCGCATAAGCTGCTTAGGCGTCCGATAAGTTCTATGCAAATAAATGAAATGTATTAGTCTCAACCTATAGTTAGGCGAGAGATTTTCAAGCTGTGAACAGCAAAACAGCCACTGTTTGTCAGTGATGGTTATATTGGCTTTTCTCTCCCAATCTGATCTTGACATGTTAAGTATTACAGGTGCGGTGTCTTGAGTAATTCTATAAATACGCGTTATCAGCCTACGAGGGGAGTCGTTAGAAAGAAGGTCCTCCAGTGCAGGCAGCACGGGTGGGCCATCGGGAACTCTGGGTAACGAGCCTTACATGACGCTCCAAGCTGATAATACAATAATAGGTCAGAGGCTGTAGGGACACTTGGTTCACACATTTTCTGCAATGTTAAGAATGTATTGTCCGGGTACAAATCTCCAGCAGTGGTTAGCCCTCAAGTCTGCGCTCTATTCGTAACTGCCCTATCCGTCAGTGGACCCAGAAGTGGGTTCCCCCCTAAAGGCACCGACGGTGCGAATAGTTCCGCAAGTCCAGCACATTTTGCCAGTTTAAACCATGCCCATCTCACAACTTCAACCGTATTTATATCTGTTGGGAATCTCCTATATGGGTGGTAAACAGTTACATTAAGTGGGGTAGGCGCAGCCACATCCAGTTCAATGGCCACCTGTGGCTGAAAAGGAATAGGATGCTGCCAATAATGCAAATATTGAGCCTGTGCACTGTAGGCATATAGCTCAAAATCAGGAGCCGCAAGTCCTCCCTGATTAAACGGAAGCGTCAAAAGATTCCAGGATACCCTCGGCTGTCTTCCCGCCCAGATTAGCTCTAAAATGACCATCTTCAGACGTATAAAAAAGTGACCAGTAAGTGGGAGAGGGATGTTAACAAATAAATATATAAATTTAGGCAACACTACCATTTTTGTCATCGCTATTCGGCCCGTCAAGGAGAGTGGCAGCGCTTTCCATCTCTGCACTTTGACTTCCAGCCATTCCATTGCTGTGCCATAATTGGCTAGCCATATTTCTTGTATTGACCTGCTAAACCAGATGCCCAGGTATTTGACTTCTTCCGTCGCCCATTCTATAGGGAATTCAGTATCACACTGTTTCATATCATCAGTCAACGGCAGCATCACAGACTTTGCCCAGTTGATCTGTATGCCCGTTAAGCCTCCATAGCGCACTAATTCTCTCATAAGTGGGTCAACGTTCTCGTTGGGATTAGTCATATAAATAGTCATGTCGTCCGTATATAATGAAATAAGCAAACCTCTCGAAGTGAATCCTATACTGCGGTGTGTATGATGCTGTCGCAGACAAGCCGCTAACGGCTCGGTAGCAATGGCAAAAAGGAGCGGCGACAAAGGGCAACCCTGTCTAGTGCCTCGCTTAATGTCAATCGGATCCGAAATTTGTCCGTTAACCTTCACTCTAGCTGTGGGGGTAGTATATAGCACCCTAATTTGTTGTATAAACAGGGGGCTAAAACCCATCCTCGTAAACAATGCAAATAAAAACCTCCACTCCAAAGAGTCAAAGGCCTTGGTGGCGTCCAACAATGCAGCGCAGCCTGTACCCCAGGGTCCAGACAATGCAATAAGCCAAACAACACTCTCAAATTGTGAGATGTGGACCGTCCCGGAACGAACCCCGATTGGTCCGACAACGCAATTTGGGGTAACATGGGCTTGAGTTTATCCGCCAGTAGTTTCGCATATATCTTTGCGTCTAAGTTGATTAACGAGAGAGGGCGGTAAGATTCAGGATTAGTCGGATCCTTATTTGGTTTCAAGAGAGTGATAATCATGGCCTCCCGCAACGTAGGCGGCAGAGTCCCCGATTCCATAGCTTTAGATATACCCTATGCAGTCTGGGTGCGACAATATCTATATATTCTTTATAAAAGGCTGCTATAAGGCCGTCTGATCCCGGGGCCTTATCAGCCGGCATGCCCGCTATAACTCCCCGTACATCTTCAACAGTGATCGGGAGATCCATATACTGTCTCGCTCCATCATTAAACCATGCCAAGCTAATTGTATCTAAATATTCTGTTATATCTGCCTCTCCGGGGGTTACCTGAGAGGTATAGAGTGATCCGTAAAAATCTGTCATAGTTTTTAGTATGTCTGGTGGGGTCCTAGCTATCCGTCCCTCAGTATCTCGTAGCTCAGTAATGTATCCCGTACCTCTGGGCGCCCGTAGTAGGGAAGTTAAAGTTTTTCCTGCGCGTTCTCCCTCCCCGTAGCGCCTGGCCTGCGCGTATTTGTTAAGGAAGGCTGTCTCTCTTTCTGCCTCCTCCTGATACAGCGTGAGCGTGGCCCTAAACTCCGCCTGGGCGGAGGACGAAGGGAGCTCAGCAATCACAGTCTCTAGCCTCGCAAGGTCTTACTCCAGTTGTTCCAGAGTATCCCTAATGGATCTGAGCACACCGGTTTTGATAGCCATGCAGCTTCCCCTCGTCACAACCTTGAAGGCCTCCCATAGGGTACCTGGCGAGTCAACCGATCCTTCGTTTAATTCAAAATATTCCACCAGTTTCTCACGGAGTTCTTCCCGAAAGACCTGATCAAGCAAGGCCCTTGAAGGGAATCGCCAGCTAAAGGGCTATATGTAAGGCAGTGGCATGGCTAATTCTACTCTTACCGGCGCATGATCGGAAAGCGACCTCGGAAGGTGATCTGCTTCCGCCACCTGGGAATGTAAGTCTCTGGACAGCAGCCAATAATCTATCCTCGACCACGCACTTCGATGTGCTGTTACACATGTACCCACCCGCGTCCCCGGGTGGAGCGCTCTCCATGAATCTACCAAGCCAGCCTCTGTCATAATATCACCCAGTACCTCTGCTGCTTTAGGATGATGTTCCAGGGGCACCCCCTGTCTGTCCATCGAAGGGGACAACACCACATTAAAATCCCCACCCCACAACACCGCTGCCCCATCACACATCCGAACCTTGTGCCATACATTCTGGAAAAAGGATGGGCGGTCTGTATTAGGGCCATAAACATTCACTATCATCACCTGAACTCCACACAAAACCCCATATAACAATATATATCTACCCTCTGGGTCAATGATCGAAGCATAGGTTTTCCACTGTAACCCTCTACGAATTAATATAGCAACACCCTTTGCATAGTTGGAGTAGGGTACCTCCACTACCTCCTCCCATCTACTGTGCCGAAGCATAGGTGTCTTAATAGCTGCCAAATGAGTTTCCTGCAACAAACAAATGTCTACATCTTTACGCATCAAATAGGAATGTACCAATCTTGCCTTTCGTCTGTCATTCAACCCTCTGATATTCCAAGAAATACAGGTGATGGTCTTCACAGGGAAACACAAACTAACACATATTCAACCTTTCTGAATCTTTCTTTCGTGAACAAAGATATTCCAAGTCTTATATACATACCACAGACATCCATGAAATATCCCGTCAAAATCCAATCAATCACTCCAGACTGCCCCAGCCGATCTGAACCATGAATCAGTGGTAGAGTAGCCCAATCCCAGAGCATAGACATGTTGAGTAGCATCTGCTGAGTTATAACCCTCCCCCCCAACACTTTCTCTAAAGACCACAACTGCATGGTCCCCCCCGCCCCACCCACACAACCCCCCCCAATCAGGTCGTGTATGCACCCACCCTTCTCCCTTTCTGCACCACCCAACTAAAAGCAAAAACAAAGGCAAAACAGCGGGAATAATCCCAGGGGGTACGCAGGGTGGCCGCCATATACCCTGTACTTGTGACAGGGTGGCCGAGCTGCTGGCGCCACTCCCTCATCTCAAGGACCCGCCTGTTATAGAGCGAGCTACTGCGCACATTTTAACGGTCAGGCCTCAAAATGTACCGGGACCTAGGTCATATGAACCTGAATATACATCCTGATAATAATACAATGCACACCAGAGGAAATATCCCACCACCCAGTATCAGTTATATCATCTTAAAGCATATAATAACACAACTCATTCAATGTCACTTAGCCTTTCAGTGGATCCCTGCTCCTCCGGTGTCTTCTGTTGCTTTTGATCTCTGGCCAGTTGTTTGGCATAGGACAGCACCGCCTTTACATCGACAAAGAAGGTGGGCCTGCCAGGTCCCTGAACTCGCAATTTCGCTGGATATATCAAAGCATATTTCGTCCCTGTTTGCTGAAAAAAAAATTGGCCGGCATAAACTCCCTACGTGCAGCCTGTACCTGTAGGGTGAAATCTGGATACAACGCTATGTCTTTACCGCGATACTGTATCTTAGCCTTTTCTCTAGCGAGGCGCAGTATTGCGTCCCGATCTCTGTAATTTTGTATTCTGGCCAAGATCAGTCTAGCCCGAGCACCCGGCTTGGGCCGAGGTCCCAGGGATCTGTGAGCCCTCTCAATCAAAAACATTGGAGACAAACCATCACCAAAGAGTTCCTTCATCATAGTCTCAATGTATCTCTCCATATTAGGAATGTCGGTGGATTCAGCAACTCCTGTGATTCGTACGTTATTACGCCTCGACCTCGCTTCCAAATCCTCGTTCTTCTGTTGAATCAGGGCCAACACTTTATCCATACCTCTCACTTTTTTATCCAGCTCTGTTTGCCCTTCCTCCGTCTCTGTAACACGTGTTTCCAGCACTCCCAATCTACCCTCTTGCTTGTCCATCCGCTTCGTGATGCCGTCCATGCGTGCTGCCAATGTGTCCATTTTGGTGTCGATGCCCTGCAGGCTCGTTTTCAGCTCCTGAAACATGGATCGTATATCCGCAGCTGGATGCTGACTTGCGCTGTCGTCTGCCGCTTCGTGATCAGTGTTTTCAGGGTCTGGCGGTTTAGGGTTCTTCCTGTCGAAATTTATTTTGGGCTGTCGTGTTTCTGGTTTACCCATCTCAGCACTTGGGCTCCTGCACTGCACAGCAGCCTACCTTTACTGCGACCTGAGTGGGTTCCTCAAGCTTGCACCTTCAAGGTATCGCAGTCTCAATATTCCAGATCAGACCCGCGCAGCCAATGACCTCAAAGTGAGTGCGGAGCACACCAGTCAGGGCACTACGCCACGTCCTGTCTGAGGAGGAATCAACGTTCCAAAGTATCCCCCTCTACAGTAGTGGAAGGTCTTCTATCGGCACCGCCTTGGAGCTATCACTACAATCACGCAGTTGTTCCAGAAACAGGCAATAGACGGTGTAGCTGGCAGCCAAACATAAATAATCAACACTACACGTCAAATGTCCCATAATGCAGCACCCTCGGTACAGTCGACTCTTCTCAGCCGTGGTAGTGTGAGCGTCCGAGTAGCGTAGCGTCCCCGGCCCTCCTCAAACCAAACTGGCGGCAGTGATTATCCTGAGTAGGCGCAGAGCATCCACAACATTCCTCACACATCTCACCGTGTAAAATGGCTATAAAGTGAAAGCCGACCCATCGCATAGCATCCGTCCTCCGCTAATGTCAGTGGCAGTGGTGCGCTAAAACCGAGGATCTCTGGCAGGGGAGATAACCAACTGTCGGGGTCGATGCGACCAATACAACGGCGGACTGCAAAACGTCAAGCACTGCTTCTCAACTATCAGTGTAGCTGCTGTTACCTTTAAGTGCCAGAGTCCTATAATCCATGTAAGTGCTCCTATACTCTCGGATCTCCCCCACTGGAGCAATCACCACATGTCCTCCGGTCCGATCTCAGCAGCCCGTGTCTCCGAGTCCACAAAATGGCCGCTTCCAACCCACTATGTAAACTATGTGAGGCCTACTCGAGATCTCTCCTCCAATGTCCCCCAGCGCAGCGGGATAAGCCTACAGCTTCGACTGTCTCACACCTCCGGTGCAGCTTCGGCGCGCGCCCCGTCCCCAGGTAGCCGGTCTCTGCCAGCCCGTGGCAATCCCCTACGCCTGGCAGTTCTTCCGCGGAGCTCACGTCCTTTCCAGGGAGGGCCGCCTCAACACCGGCCCGCCTCGTCGTATTCCCGGCAATGTCCGCTGCTCTCAGGAATCCTCAGCTGCGATCCGAGGATGTCCTCCTCCAATATCTCTTACCGCTGCCCAGCCGGGCGCAGCATCGATCGCCTCCGGGCCCCAGTTTGCTGTGTCCTCGGGGTGTCCAGCACTCAAGTCCCCTGCTGCTCGCCGCCACGTAGGCTCTTCTTCCGCCCGTGGGCGCTGAAACTCCAAGCTCGCTGTCGTCCAATGCAGAATATATCCGCAGGCTCTAGTCCCAGGCAGGTCCGAAATTCAGAGTGGTTTTGCAGGATATATAAGGGATTTTTGGCTCGGCCGGCGGAGCTGCGAATTTAGGCAGCCATTCCGCTCAGCGGCCAAGCCACGCCCCCCTACTCAGGAAATCTTGTTAGTAAATCCCCCTCCCCCCAAACCCTCCCCTGTTTTGAGAGAGAAAAGACTATGAAACAAATCATCATCCCTAGCAATCTCATCCTCTTCCAAAACATATAATTCATCATCACGATTAGCATGAAACCCCTTGACGAGCCCCACTGCAGGCTGGTGGAGCTCTATCACCCACACCACCATCAAATTGTCTAAAGATCTCCGCTTTTTTTAACTGCATTTTTGTGGTTGGAAGAAGGCATTAGGAAACCCCGCTCTGTGATTTTCTTTTTGCAGATGAGTAGATGAAAAGGACGCTTGATACTGAGGTACTGGGTTTTTAAGAACCGGCACAGAACCGGTAACCCAGCGGTGCCAGGGGATCAACACCCAGAGACCTCGGGTTCTCCTGAGTCAGACCTACAGAAACTCGGAGTCTTCTAGGTGAAGTCAAAGATTAGTTTATTGGCTGCAACCAAGGTGACAGGGTCCTCGAAGTACAATTCGAGTATATTCAGGAGACTGCACCCTTTCACGAAGTTAGGCTTCCCTTCTTATACATAATATTCAGCCTTGGGCAAAACATTCCTTGGATTCGTGGTATTTCATTTATGGTTACTGATTACAAAAGAAAAGCAGAGTCATGATGACATGTACATATTTCACGTCGTGCTGCCCATAACAAATCATCCGGCAAGGCCCAACATTTCATCAGATATCGCTGGACCCCTAATAAAAACGGTCACCTCCCCATCATAAAGCAAGTGAAGAAAAGGAGTGGAGAAAGATGTGAGCGAGATATGGCAGGTGTGCGCGCTGAAATGGTTTTATGGCTGGTTGGGCCTAGATGCTATCTTGCTCGGCCACTGGGAGGGAACTGACCTAACGAGTTCGGCCTGGGGCAATGGTTCTAACTTGTACTGGGGTCAGGAAGAAGTCGATTAAGGAGTACGTGTCCTTGTGGAATCAAATTCAACTGGATTAAGGCCTATGTAAGGGGCAACATGCAGCTAAGGGTTTAGAAGGTAAATGACGATTTCGAGGTGAAATCGTCACTCGAATATGCCGAAAATACATGTACTTGATGTAGTCGTCATTCTCGGTCTTTTGATACCAAATTCGTCCTATTTCGACGAAGTTTTTATTCTCGGGCCCAGAACTATTAAGAATCTAGATTTTTCAGAACCACAATACCTGGTCAAAAAATAATGTCTGCACCTTATGCCCTTTTGCAGACTTGTCTTATGCAAAGACACTAGAACTCGCAGACATGTGGACGGAAACAAACAGGATGCTTGATACCTGAAATGAACAGGACGCTTGATACCTGGTCAAGGAATATTACTGCACCTGACACCCTTTGTAGGCTTGTGCGGACTCGAATGAAATAGCAATTTTCTTTACCCTCACCGCTAACCCACATCCATTTTCCTTGCCCTTTATGCTCACCGTTAAACCTGACGGAAAAAATTCACTGACGCTGTCAACCTCAAAGCAGTAAAATAGGGGCGGGGGGATAGTAGAATATCATAATTTAGTAGTTGAATTTAAGAAAACAGTGGCCTGAACAACATCAAATTACCATAAGTTAAACCCCCACAGGCAGCACCATTACTGCATTTTCTGCCAAAAACACATCCTGTCAAAAACTGACCCAGCAATCTTTGGACCAAAAAGCCATTCAAACTTGCGTAACTAAGCAGCCAAAAAAACTCCCAACGACAGTGAGGACTCAGCCCTAATCCATACACCCTCTAAATAAATTGCAAAATATTTAAGTACATGTTATATAGCCAATTGTATAATAAATATGTGCGTTATACATTTGCAGGCTCTTAGAAAACCCCAAATTTGCACAAGACATATCAGATTTTACCTACATGCTAGAAAATTGAAAGGCTCATCATAAACAGAAACCCCAGAAGTAAGAAATGAGTCATCTACAGACATTTGTAAAGCATTTCATATCAATAATTAAATACTTTCACTATTTTAGCACCATTACGCTTTTTACCACTAGATGGCACAATTACTCTTCTCCACAGTTAGACACCTGATTGTAGCACTTAAAATAAATCAAGCTACGAAAAACCATTTCTAAATACACCATTCAATTCAAAGTAAATACAGTTTCTGAGGCACAAAAACTGCTGCGCTGCTGCCTACCTTGGCCTAGGATCCCCCAACTGATCCTAATTAGAACGAGGCGTTTCAAACCGAATGCCACTCCCAAGCCCCCATTGCCCTCTAGATGCCGATCTTCGCCTTCCTCGCCTGAGGCGTCACTGCTTCGGCAATGCGATCAGCCCTGCTTTCTCATGTACCATCACGAAAGCGTGGGGCATGTCGCAGGGATTCCGTTCTCATACAGAACTGTGCATAGAGACTTGGAACCTGAGTGAATTAGGGTGTGCCAAAACTCAACTTAGTACCCAAAATCCCCTACCAGACTAGCTACAGTGTCTCTTTGGTTATTACAAACTCCCAATGCTTAGACAAACCAGAACATGGACTTAGTACACCTCAGGTAACGTGGAACATATGAACACTTTTTCGTTATACAATCATTTCAATCCAGAACAAGGAGTAAATGAGGACGCGTGCACATTTGAAATGTTTATTTTCTAATGCAGTGTTCTCAAACGCAGTATCTTAGCTAATACAAGCAAACATATTATAAGGAACAAAGTAATCAGCATAGTTACTAGTCCATAGAATACAAAAGGTGAAAGCATGTTAAAATGCTAAAGCGAAGAAGGTTAAACAACACCTAATTCTCACCCTCCCTAGCTAGTATATTATATTATATCTAAGAAGGTCTCTTTGGGCTTTAGCAGGGCGGGCCCATACCTCAGATCCTAGTGGTAAGGGATCACATCATCTTCCACCAGCTCTCTGCATGCGAAGCACCATCAAGTGTGTGTGTATGCTCTGTGCAAAGCAATATAAAACGCGCCTAAAGCCAGAATTTGGCCGCAGCTGCATGTATGTTATGTCTAGGAACGTGCGAAGATCAGACCTCATAACAACTACTGTGTTGAGATATCCAAGGTGTCAGCACTCACTGTACAGACACAGCTCACCAAGCAAAGCTGCTATCAGAGCAATAACATATTATTCTTGTGTGAAGCAAAACATTATACTAGGCTCAAAGCTAAAGTAACAATTATGTGTTGTGTGCAGAAGCAGCAGAAAGGTAAAATGGCGTTTAAACTCCTAATAAGCTCATGCTAACTTAACACAGTGTGAAGGCAAAGCACATCTATATGACACGCTCCCTTGATCAGAGCACTGATATGATAAGATAAGATAAGGGGCACATATCTGAAATGCAGAGTTCAATAATGATGGTCAGTTCAAATTTGAGCAAACGAGAATTTTTTTTCGTCATATAAAAAAATCTCATAATCATGACAGGAATCAAAGTCAATAGGTCTGGGACTCCAAAAGTTGTCCATAGCTTCCCCCCCAAAAAATATGAAAAATATTTTAAATGTCAACCATGGCATCGACAGACCTTATCCTAGCATCGAATATGCAAAATAAGCAGCAACAGCTTCCAAAAGGAAGTCACTGTTCTCATCCGAAAATAATTCAGCCATCCAATTCAATAGTGGGAAAGAACATACATGCTCTTCAATTACCGGAGCCTCTAGCACCATCAGAGGGCAACTCGGTGGGTTCTCAATGAAGCTGTGTGCCAAGAAATCTTGCGCCGCTGCGAATATATTACAACGACCCAGCATTCCATGCATCGCTGCAAAGGCCATAATCCCTCCGTCAGAACAAAGCAATTCATGAGCAACTAAGGGACTCATGAGTAGGTTATAATCTACTTCAGGAGACACCACATTGCAGAGACACAAATTCAGGGTCCAGTCGAAATCGCAGCACAGGCAATGAAAGACAGGCTGGACACATGTAAAATAGGAAAATCGAAACGATAATCCATAAGATGCACTTAAGGTGGCGAGAGGCAGCGCACCATAGTATTCAAGAATCCTGTTGCGAAACAGTGCCAGCCGCGACAGCTCGTCTTGGAACACAGGATGTGCATCCATTTCGAATGAAACAAAACAGCAAAAGTACGCCTGCAGCCAGCACCAGTAAAACGGGAAATCCACCAAATAGGCTGGAAAAGATTGAATGAAAAAAAGCAGGAATGACCCCAAATATCTTTTGAAATGAAGTCACTAGACCACTGCTAACCAATTTTAAAAAGTGCGCCCGCCCCGTTCTGCAGGACGCGTTAAAGATTGTATGAATCAGTTCACCGAAATGCAATGGAAGGTCAGTATTTAATAAAGCATGTACCTCAGTGTGGGTGTTAGCTACGTGAAAGACAAATGTTTCACGAGCTGATGTCAGGGCAACTTCTTTTTGGGACAATAGAGCCCTTATTCGACTCATCTTATTGAACTCTGCTTTCAAGGTCAGAATCCTCGGCCAGATGGAAACATCCAAGTTCCCATGCCGTTTGCCAGTAATGTGAATGTGGGGATGATAGCTGGCACGGTGTACCTTTCAAAACACAGGCTAAATTAGGCTGTTCTTGATTGCAAGAGCCGTTTAATTGAATATGTCTACACATTAACGAGTGACCTGGTGTTTCGGTGCACTCTTCACCTTTCAGATAAACTTACTTTCCCTCCCTAAGACATCTGTATGTAAAAGGAAGCGACCAGGCTTCATGCAGATAGGAACTACCAAGAGGCTCGTATCTACCAATGGCAAAATATTTCATACAATTTTTAAATTCGAAAAGAGCAAATGGTAAAGGGCCAGATGTAGGAGACCAAATACCTTACCGACCGGTATTTGGGTTTTGTAATGTAGGGGGCCTTTGATTTACAGAATCGGTAAATTTACTGATTCGGTAAATTTACAAAATCGGTAAAATACTGAATCGGTAAATTTACTGATTCTGTAAATCAATATGTAGGTGGCACTGTAATCAGTGCCACAGGCCCTTACCGAATCGTTATTTACCATGGAATACTATTCCATGGTAAATAACGAATTCCTGTGTACATGCACATCTGTGCATGTACACCTGTGCCATGTGGCACACATACATGCCCTAAGGCACACAAGCTAGAAACAGGGGAGCAACAGGGTGTCAAAGTGACACCCTGTCCCCCTTGCAAAATCGGTATTTTTCCCGATTCGGTAATTACCGAATCGGTATTTGCTATTGATTCCTATGGGCTTCAAGGCCCATAGGAATCAAGGGCAAATACTGATTCGGTAATTACCGAATCTTACCGATTCGGTATTTTTACCGATTTTTTTACCTACATAGCAATTACCGATTAGTAAATGCCGAATCGGTAAAATTCGGTATTTACCATTCTGTAATTTGCTATTACCTACATCTAGCCCAAAGTTATTAACCCATGGATAAGCCACGTTGCAGTAGTGGCCTCTGCCACAGTGAATGGTAAAGACTCCAATCGTTCAATGTGTAACATGGAAAAAGATGCCTCTCTCATTGAAAGCAAACGCTGCTTGTCAGTCAAATTGAATGGGGCAAAAAGAGAAGAGGTATTCATATAATTCCAAGGCACTTTTCCGGACTTAAGAGTCTGCAGGGTCAACGCAAACTGCATAATAGAACGCAATTGATTTTGACCATGGTATAACACAGACACTTCATCTTGCACAATATCAACAACAGATGACACAATGTTATCCAATGTGTAAATGCGGGAAGAAAGCGTGCTAATGCTATTGTCCACAACCGCAAGAACTTTTTCCAAATTAGCCTGATCAATAGCCCTAAGGCGGGTAGCCGCCTTAATCTGTGATGTTTTCCAGATTTCATTATAAACTGCATATATCCATCTTTTAGATGTACCTCTAGCCGGGCCTTTTATGAAATCATTCAAATCAACATCGTCAGTCAGTTTAGATAAATGCAGTTCAATCAATTAAAACTTTATTCAGATACAGTTTTGTGTCCATAAAAGTATACAAGTAATTAAAATCATTATTTAAAAAACGTTAAAATATTTAGTACAGAATATGACACGGGTAAAATACATTTTGTAGTAAAAAGAGCCGCAGCCATCCATTAGCAGCAAGAATTCATATAGAAAAAACACATAAACAAAGACAACCGCAGACTTGTAAAGCCAATATTTTCTATTGCGACCTCAGAACACAGTCTATCATTATATATTTTACACGGAGTCAAAGTTAGCTCGATATCTAACACACACTTTTAAAAATTGGGCTATTGGGATGATGTTGTACTCAATGTCCAGACATTGTAGGGCAAGAAGGGCCGGACGGCAGTGCCGCAAACCCATGAGTTTCACCAAAGGGATGATCCACCGCTTACGTGGGAATTCATAATAACTGCAAAAAAAGACTATGTGAAGTAACGATTGCTCTGACTGCCCGTCGCATGGGCAACAGGGCAGGGTACTAGACCAGTCTTTTATCTTTGGAAAAGTTAGCTGCCGATGGAAAGTATTAAAACGAAAACGCGTCAAAAGATATTTAACATGGAAAAAGATGCCTCTCTCATTGAAAGCAAACGCTGCTTGTCAGTCAAATTAAATGGGGCAAAAAGAGAAGAAGTATTCATATAATTCCAAGGCACTTTTCCGGACTTAAGAGTCTGCAGGGTCAACGCAAACTGCATAATAGAACGCAATTGATTTTGACCATGGTATAACACAGACACTTCATCTTGGACAATATCAACAACAGATGACACAATGTTATCCAATGTGTAAATGCGGGAAGAAAGCGTGCTAATGCTATTATCCACAACCGCAAGAACTTTTTCCAAATTAGCCTGATCAATAGCCCTAAGGCGGGTAGCCGCCTTAATCTGTGATGTATTCCAGATTTCATTATAAACTGCATATATCCATCTTTTAGATGTACCTCTAGCCGGGCCTTTTATGAAATCATTCAAATCAACATCGTCAGTCAGTTTAGATAAATGCAGTTTAACTGACGCCAAGGTAGAATGTTTGAGCCAATTCTGACATAATTTGCCTACTGAGTAAGTAGTGACAGAATGGTCATTCTCAAAACGGGGATCGACCCTGACCTGTGTAAAGCCATCCACTAAACCCAGAAATGGATGTTGGCACGAGTCAGCACTTCTGTGCCACAGCAGCCAACCTTTTGGATCCAAACTGGATATGTTAAAGGACGAATTTAGCATTAGAGTTTGCAACTCCCTGATCGAAAATTTTGTAGCATCAGCCCAACCTGAATATTCTTCCAAATAAGGGAAGGAAGGAGTATTTAATTTTTTAGAAGTAGCCAATCCAAAGCATGTTGTCTGTGAAATGGTAGAATTCAAAAACAACATAAGATTTGGGATGAACATGCACGGTGCAAAGCCTCAGTGCCTTGTACCTGCCAACTTTTAGAACCCCAAACAGATTTAAGGTCAACTGTTTCCTTCCATAACTCGTAGCCTCCAACAGCAAGCTGGTCTAGAGAGGACTTCGAGTACAATAACTTAGTATCGGTAAGTCTAACCTTGGACATGGACTTTTCTGTTATTTTAAAATAAAATGATGTGGGATTGGACTGATTAAAATCAGTAAAAAAAGTTACTCGAACTGCCTTGTATAGGAGCCGGACAATGTTCCCATTGTGTATAATTCACAGTGCTCCTCCTGGAATTAGGTTTATGTGAGTAGTAGTTGCAAAAATGTTGGAAACAAAATAAATCACCATAATTAGCAGATTCTAAATATAAATTTTCAGCATAAAAGGCAGCATAATATTTCAAATCAGAAAACAATGCCTCTACGTCCTGAACATCCCAATCATTAGAACTAATGTTTTGTTTACCTACATCTCCCATGTTAACTCTAAGCACATTAGGGACATTTATAACCTCAGTGGGACCATGGATTTGAAATTTAACAGCATCCCATACAATCCCATCCAGGACAGGCCAAGCAGTGATGTTAACAAAAGCCAAGTCTCTCTTCAATCTGTGTGCAGTATGTGACGAGGAATGGGGTACCAATGTTCCATTTAGATGAGAATGCATGTCCTCTCTTCGACATAGTGTCAATTGACGATTCGGAAAAATAAAACACAAAACCAATTGACATAAAAAGGTAAATCGAAAAAAGCACCAGCCAAATATATGTCCAAGGGGGAATCAAAAAATGTTTTTTAAATAAACTTGTATAGACTGCAATCCGTGAGGGCTTTCCTGATGTGTGTGAAGCAGTGTCAAATGAAAATCTGGATTCTGTGGCCAAACAAGTTTGTAAATCAGGCATTGATAAGTCAGTTGGGTAAGAGTAGTCAGTTTCATTAAGTTGAGTACCAGGTAATGTACTCAATAAAGGAATAGAAATCGTAGGCATCTCGATGGCCACCTCCGGCTCAGGATTCGAAGCAGTGGCCAATAAAGAATTTCTCACAATCGAAGGACATGAGACTGCCGGTGTCATACTAAGAAGAATCGGCCACTCTGTGTATCTTGACATTGTCAATGGAGATATACCTGTTTTCTTTATGACCTGGCAGTGGAAGTAAAATTACTGTTCTTGTGCCCTTCACACCAAGTACAGGAACTGGAGCTCGGTAAGAGGGACCAAATTCTTTCTTGTTTTCGATCTTCTCCCGAACCAATTCTCCAACTTGGTGTAGCCAGCCAACTACCGGGATCTGCAACGCATCATCCGAAGTGGAGGGCAAATGTTCCTTTGCAAGACTGTCTCTTGTCTCTTGTAGACTCTGTAAAACATTGCAATGTTCATCTACGTCAAAGGAGGCAGCAACAGCCACCAAGTCTAGACCGTCAAGGTCCGGTACATACATCTTGATACCAAAGAGCATTTCGTATGGGGTCCGACCACCCAGAGACCTTCTAGGGAGATTATTAAAAGCACGCTGCACGCCATTGAGATGGGCCAGCCAGTTCCTGCCAGTGCCTATAACTCGAGCAGTCAATGATTGCTTAAGTCACGGTTCATTCGTTCCACTACACTATTACCCTCAGGTCTGTGTGGAGACGAAAACTTGACTGGGACGCCCAACGAAGCCATGGCATTCTTATACGCCTTAGAGGCAAAAGCAGGACCCTGATCCGAATGGAAGGTACCACAGGCAAAAATCCCTACAAAGACACGCAAATCCCTTATGACAGTCCGTAAATCAGCACTGCGGTGAGGCCAGACCCATACAAAGTATGTGCATGAATCAACTGCGACTAAGACGTACTTATATGCAGTATCAGAAGAAAAAGGACCGCAGTGATCTAAATAAACACAACCTAGTGGTTTATTAGATATGAACAACTGTGTTTGTGGCGGACGCGCAGCAGTTGAAGGCTTAATCTGCTAGCAAATGTCACATTGAAAAACATAATCGCGCGTCTGTTTGTACAGTCCCCACCACCAAAAATGCTGTTGCAATTGGGACACAGTGGCAGAAACGCCCGCATGCGCAGACGCAACACCTTCATGGGCCGCTGTGATCAATGTATTTCTGCGATCCGAGTTGGGAATCAATCTCTCCCCAACGTCAGGTATTTTCACATAAGGAACCTTATCGGGACTTAAGTGGTATGAGTACTTCAAATGGAACCCCTTATCAAATCAAATCCTTAGGGTATTTACTTCCCTTCTCAGTTGCAGCAACATCTGCCAAGATATCATCATCAATCTTACTTTTGGACCGTGTAACTGCTGCAACTAAATATGTCGATAGTGCTAATTTGGCTGCCTCATCAGCAAGCGAGTTGCCAACAGAGTGGACTCCAACGCGCTGATGACCAAGAGTATGAATTACAAACACGAGTGGCAACTGCTCTTTAAGCTCAGCCACTCGGACCCAAATCATTTTATGTTTTATTGTGCTACCTTTGGAATCACGAAAATCATTCTGAATCCAAAAGAACAAGTTTTCATTGTAAGACTGGACACAGTAGTAAGAATCATTTACAATAAGAGTCGTCACACTAGGATCAGCGTACTCCAACGCAAGCATTAGAGCACGAAGCTCTGCAAATTGTGCGTTGCAGTCCCCTAGAGTCTGCGTGTGCACGACTCTGGACTTGAACTCATCGTTCACCATGGCACCTACCACAATGGCATGCGTGTTTAGAACCATGCGCAACCTGCCCCGAACCATCAGTGTATATGATGCAATGGAAATCCTCCAAAGGCCGCATAGCCAAAGGTGCAGGATGAACAAATTCATATTGCAAAAACTCCTGCGACCGTAAGGAGGCATCAAAAATAAATGTGACATCCGGAGATGTCAATGAAGCAGCCCATTGTATCCACCGAGGGTGCAAAGCTTTAGAATTGGGTACACTGGCTTTCGTAACTGCTTCCAAAGCAGGACACGGGGTAACAACCAACATGCGTTTTCCCTGTGACAGAGCACGTTCCTTAAGAATCGCCATCTGTACAGCTGTCAAAACTTTCTCCACAGTGGAAAATCGCATTTCAGCCGAAGTGTTCAAGTGTGACTTGTAGGCAATAGGTACTGTATCTCCTTCGTTAAAAGTAAGGTAAGTGAAACCCACCGCCCCAGGGACGATTCTTATCACCAGCTTGGTGTGGTTATCACGAGTCAGTAAGTATTTAGAAGCGAGCAGATCAGCCTGCAAAGATTGCAGAATTGCTGAGTGCTCCGGCACCAAGCATGATTTGGTAAAAGTAGGTTTTATCAAAGCATACAAAGGCTTGATATGCTGGGCATATTCAGGAATGTATGTTCTCCCAAAGTTCAAAAATCCCAGCAAAGACTGTAATTTTTTCAGAGTTGTCGGAGCGTGCAGTTGTGCGCATTTCTCCAAGAAGTGAGGAGCTAGTCCTCGACCTTAATTGTTGAGCTCGTAGCCCAGGAACAACACTGTGTACTCCGCAATGTGCGATTTTGCAAAGTTGAATTTGTAACCGAAGTCTGCAAAGCTACAAATTAAGCGTTCAACTCGACACAGATGCTCCCAAAGTTCGCCGTCTGTGAGATAAATGTCATCCACATACGAGCATGCATCAGGGTCGATTCTCTCCAAGAGAGAGACTATGCGGGCAGCAAACACTCCAGGACTATTCTTATAGCCCATCGGTAAACGTTTGAACTGTTTTTGGACGCCGTCGCATGT
This sequence comes from Lissotriton helveticus, assembly GCF_964261635.1. Classification (NCBI taxonomy): domain Eukaryota; kingdom Metazoa; phylum Chordata; class Amphibia; order Caudata; family Salamandridae; genus Lissotriton; species Lissotriton helveticus. The sequence goes on from NC_136057.1 coordinate 583,442,854, forward strand.
AAAACTGGTCCATTGGGAACTTAGACCATCCAAATGGTGGGCATAAAAAACGTTGGATATGTCAAGGGTGGTTTTAAACCGCTTACGCACAAGACTATCCACCAAAGCCGAGCCGTGAGTATTCTGTACTGCACAGGTACGGCAATGCGAGTTTAAATGCCGGTAATCCAATACCAAACGAAACGATCCATCAGGCTTGGTCACAGTAAAAAGAGGGTTATTCATTGGTGACACACATGTTTCAATCACTCCTTGATATTCCAATTGTTCAAGGATTTCCGCAACGGAAGCCTTAGCATCACGTCTAATGGGATAACAAGGTTGAGGCTGTGGCTGAGACCGCAAAGGTATTTCGTGGTGTGGGGAAAATTTATCCCAACCACAGTGTGTACGGTACAGAGCCGGCGCAAGAGCCCCAGCCCAGTCTTCTGCAAAATTCAGCGCATGCTCCTTCGAGACCGCGAAACTTGGAGCTGCGAGAACAAAAGGTGGGGGCCCGTCAACCTCCGCTAACAAAATGTCATAGGTAGTTGTAAGATTTTCCCAAAATACCCCTTTTATGGTACGCTGTATGTCACCTTCAATGAACAGGACAATTTCATAAAGTCTGTCAGGGGGAGCAACTCTAGTGTTAGCTGTTTCCACAACAACATAACGGTCAGTCGCTGTCACCTTCAGTAGTGGACGCAGGGCCTCTCGCACTATGGTGATCTCCGCCGCGCTGTCCAGCAAGGTCAGAACCCATGTCTGATTCTGAAGCTGCGTTCTCACTATCTGTGGCATATCTCGCTGAAAAAGCGGCGACTTTGTTCTTTTGAAACTGGGGTCTCTTCGGTGTAGAATCGTCCTGCTTGCCTTTACTGACTTTCGGGTGGGGCTGGTCGCGTCCCTGCTGGCCACCCTGACCCTGCCGCCTCCTCCACCACCGGTCGATGAGGCCGAAGAGTCCTGAAAAGAACGAGGAGAGCGTTGGTCAGAAACCTGAAATCGATCAGGTGATTTTATTGTCGCGCGATCGCGCAAGTCATAAACATGTTCTGGGGGTGCAGGCAATGGAGGCGCAGGACGAGACTCCTGTCTCTGTTGTTGTTGTTTTCCCTGCTTTTGTTTTTTCAGCCAATTTTGTTTTTTGGTCTTGGGCTGATCGTCAGTTTCTGACTTCTGCCCTCGGGGTTGTTTTCACTCTTTAGTAGAAAAAGGCTTGAGACCCCTACTATTGCGGCACACGGTTTTATAAGCCGCCACAATAATACTTGCTAACTGTCAGGGTTTCTCGACCTCGGGAATCGCCTGCAAAGCATTGGCTACCTGAAATTTCACCGCATCCCCCTTGACATTAGCAAGTATAAGATCGTAAACCACATCAAAGGAGCCACACAAGAGCATACCCAATTCAACAGCAGCCTCAGGTCCGTGCTCCTCCCGAACACGCTTAAGGACCGTTGGCAAAACAGTCATAGACGGAGTGCCGTAACACCTCGCATAGACTGCCGCAAATGTTCTACCCCATGTCTCACAATCACCAATGTCTTTCGGCATGATAATTGTCAGAATCCTGTGTTTCTCACCAGGAGTCGTGTTAGGAAATACCGCTTCCAGCTGGTCAAACTTTTCGGCAAGCCAGAAAGGAAATTCATCCCTATCCTGGGGGCGCCTGCCCAACACAGCGTTGACCATTACAGGACTAAGCTTCATACTGCCTTGTCCGGCAGGAAGCGCTGCACCCCCTGGGGCCCTGCCGGGGAGATTACGGGTTATGTATTGCACTAACGACCTAATTACGCCAATTGCGACGACATGTAGCCGTCTTAAGTCAGCCACGTTACAAACTCTGTGCTGAGGATGAGGTGTAAATCCAGCCAAAACAGGCCAATTTGCGCCGGGAATGGACAAAGGACCTAACCTCGGAGTTGTCAAAGAGTGGGGGAGGGCGCCATCAAACCATACGCGGTGCTGCCAAGTGTCAATAGGAACTTCCTGTGCCCTATATGGAGTATATTCCTGTGGCACAGCTGTGGCAGTGTATGTTTCGAACACATTAGAATTTGCGTCCACAGCGGGGAAGGTCACCCACGAGTAAAAAATTTCGTAAGGGTAAGTCACCTCTGTACTCACCACCATTATCACGGCCATGCTATCAACGGGAACATTATAAGTCTGCAAATGATTGTGCACCGCAATGCGACTATGTTGCGGAATGTTCACCGCGGCCATAGCGACACAGAAAAAAAGAGGTACAAAGTCAACTTTGTAGCACAACTGGGTAGTAATTCAAGGAAACCGTTTAGAAAGATTCAAGCTTGAAAAAGACCTCTGTAAATATGGGTAGGTTTGTCCGACACCACCGGTAACCGGAAACAATAGTGAAGGGGTTAAGGACTGAATGTTGCACTACTCAAGTGTCGTGTAATAAGACCACCAACGATTGGAGGCCATGTCGCAGGAATTCCTTTCTCATACAGAACTGTGCATAGAGACTTGGAACCTCAGTGAATTAGGGTGTGCCAAAACTCACCTTAGTACCCAAAATCCCCTACTAGACTACCTACAGTGTCTCATTGGTTATTACAAACTCCCAATGCTTAGACAAACCAGAACATGGACTTAGTACACCTCAGTTAACGTGGAACACATGAACATTTCGTTCATTTCGTTATACAATCATTTCAATCCAGAACAAGGAGTAAATGAGGACGCGTGCACATTTGAAATGTTTATTTTCTAATGTAGTGTTCTCAAACGCAGTATCTTAGCTAATACAAGCAAACATATTATAAGGAACAAAGTAATCAGCATAGTTACTAGTCCATAGAATACAAAAGGTGAAAGCATGTTAAAATGCTAAAGCGAAGAAGGTTAAACAACACCTAATTCTCACCCTCCCTAGCTAGTATATTATATTATATCTAAGAAGGTCACTTTGGGCTTTAGCAGGGCGGGCCCATACCTCAGATCCTAGTGGTAAGGGATCACATCATCTTCCACCAGCTCTCTGTATGCGAAGCACCATCAAGTGTGTGTGTATGCTCTGTGCAAAGCAATATAAAACGTGCCTAAAGCCAGAATTTGGCCGCAGCTGCATGTATGTTATGTCTAGGAACGTGCGAAGATCAGACCTCATAACAACTACTGTGTTGAGATATCCTTGAAGGTTTCAGCACTCACTGTACAGACACAGCTCACCAAGCAAAGCTGCTTTCAGAGCAATAACATATTATTCTCGTGTGAAGCAAAACATTATACTAGGCTCAAAGCTAAAGTAACAATTATGTGTCGTGTGCAGAAGCAGCAGAAAGGTAAAATTGCGTTTAAACTCCTAATAAGCTCATGTTAACTTAACACAGTGTGAAGGCAAAGCACATCTATATGACAGGCACTGCAAGCATTATCAAAGTTGCAGGGAGAACTGCATAGTTTTTCCACTGCCCATGAGGCCAACAGCCGCCTGCTCCACTGTCGGTAGTCTCGCCTCTTCACAGCCGTTCAAAGCAGGCCGGGGAGGCGCCGCACCTGTACAGCGACTGTCTGGCTAGATCGCAGGGGTGCTCCTCTGTTGTGGTACTGACTGCCAAGCTTGGGTGTCGCAGGCGGTGAGGGTCAGCAGCGCCGAGTCACCTCGACCAAGGTGCTGGCTGTGACGGTCCCTCTTCTTTCTCAGCTCTTCCCAGTTGGCAGCAGAGGGTGCCCTAGACATGGGCTACTCCTCCCCCATTATGAACCACAGAGCGGTCAACAGCATGCATGAAGAATGACACTCACGCCGCCATTGTAGTGTCTGGGACCCTAGGCCCACATGCTAACTAAATGACCACACTGATACAGTAGTAGTGTACCGGAAGCGGCCCAGGGAATGTGCGCCCGGCCTCTTTTATTAGCAGGGTCACCTGACTGGAGACGCCTGTGATGGGTGGGTGTTAGTGTGGGTGTAATACAGAGCGAAACACTAGAACGTGTCCATCAGATTACTACAGCTTCTGGTCTTCATTTAGAAATATGTCTCTGTCTGGCTCGCTCACTTAGGTTTTCTTTGCTTTGGCTTCTTCTCAGCCTATGATTTTCCCAGTGCAGGATCATAATTTGACCTCTTGACAGTCTGAATTGTGTGCTTCCTTAGGATGCAGTACTTGTTCTACCCTTGTTTCTGTTGTGGGTGCGCAAGTGTATTTCCTTGTGATTGCGCGTTTATATGTGTTTGTGTGTCATTTTGTTTTGGTATAAAATAGACACGAGCTGGACACTGCTGTGGTACGCTTGTTCCTATTTCATACATCACATTTTCTAGGGATAACAAGCTTGCCTAATAGAGCGGGGGTGTATGTGTTTAAGTTGTAGTAGGACAATATGCGAGGGGGAATGTAACGGTTGCGGCATTCGTTACCTGACACATGCAAGATGAGCAGGGAAAGCAAGGGGAGGCTTGGGTCCTGTCACTGCCTAACCTGGACCACTACAATGTAATAAACAAAAAGAAATGGCCAGACAGGTTTGATTTAAACCACTACCCCGCCTAGTCTAACAAATGACTAGGTCGGACAACGATTTCGTTACGTGAGTTTATGCTTTATACAAAATTGTTTTGCAAAGAATTTTTCATATGTCATCAAAAAAGACACAATCATTGACGAATACATACATTCAAAAAAATAAATCAAAAAAATACACAAGTGAAACAAATATATATCACAAATATATGTCACAGAAAATCACATAGACAACCTGCGTTCACCAGTTTTGAAATCCAACATTTATTGAATAAAAGAGAGGTTTTGTACTGCCTGCTATCTATCAGAACATTTGGCATTATTTATGTGAAGATTTTTTGAAAAACAGAGTGTAATACTTATGTTATGTAAATATTCAGTTCGCAGGCCCCTGAGGAAGAGTCCACAGGACTCGAAATGCATCGGGCATCATCGAAATGCTACACCTTCATGAAATGGAAAAATTGTATTACCTATTAATATGTAAAACCTATTGAAATATATTATTGATTTACTGAGTTGATGATTGAACTCAAATTAATAAATATGTTTGGAGATTAAAATCCAAGTATATGTTATCTGTATAATTTGGCAAATGGAACATTGAGTTTAAAAATATTGTATATAAAATGTGATTTAGCAGTGAAACAGTGTTTAAGATTTTAGTGAATGCTTCACAAACAGCAACAGTGCGCAGAGGTTGAGTGGCCAGTCCATTCAAGTTAGGAAGTTCAATTGTGAGGCACGGTGTGTGGACAGACGTGCCACCTCCGCAGCACGCTTGTGTATAGACTTAAAAGAATACTTAAAATTAAAACTTAAAAAAAAGGAGTGCTTCTCCCTTCAATCCAGTACATTCCATATAGGTACCATATTTTGGCCCATGTAACTTCATTACCCTTCACCTATATTCTTCCCTACATCATTCTTGTAACGGTTTAGAGGGACTGACCTTTTACCTAGATACGAAACTGCATTCGGAACGCGGGTTTTCCCTAGTTTGAAATCTCATACATTATGCATGAGGATTCTCGAAAGCACAGCAGGACTACCATCTCCTGTACAATATCTATGTATAAAGTTCCTGCCCAAAGTCATCCTTAGGCCGACACAGTAATACAGCGACGTAGGACCCCTGGGGAGACCTATGGGTATATATACATCACATCTTGCTAAGATAGATAGAGGAGATCGAGACTTCCCAGCAGACACACTGATCAGAGATGCTGAGGGATTCTCGGCTTAACACCTATATATATGCTAGGTACGTGTAGCTACATCTAGTTAGGAAGGCATCGTAGGAGTAAGCATCTTTTTATCATGTGTTTTATATATTCATATGTATTCATAATTATTGTACGATGGTAGAGCTATACCATCCATTTACCTTTATAGTACTGCTAATCATTTATATCTTATACTGTCTCACAGTTGTTGAAACTCATCTATTCTACACCAGAATAACAACTGTTCAATAAATATTTATTGAAAACGCCCAGCCTGCTCATTCTGTGTATCTCTCTGAGAAGAAACTAAGTAGGCACGAATGACTGAGCGAAAAGTAGTCTATTGTTTTCACTGTCCTGAGGGATCAGGGTTGTCATGTTCGATGGTTGCCAAAAACTATTCACTCCTGGGTAAGAGGAGATTCTAGTGGCACTGTGAGCTAGTTGGTACATAAGGCCAACATACCCGGTGGGGGTGTTCAGAGTCAGTCTGTCACCAATCCTACAGTGAATGCTGTCCATACGTGCAGATCCTGTATAACTATTATAGGAGCTACACAACACTTGGAATTAAAAAGCTAGGTGTTCGGTATTGGGAAAAAGTACCACAACCCCACTACAATATCAACATGTTTCTACCTAGCGGCTCAACAAAATCCATGGCATTCATCAGGACAGGTATTGGATCCACTGTAAGTCTATACACTTTGTATACACTACTGAAATAGTGTCAGAATATTTGCCACCAGCTATAGTTCATAGGTTCCCTGAAAAACAATAATATAATATGTGTGCTATATATCAATACTCCTACAGAATGATACAACTGGACATAAAATCCCTCATTCTCATTTAGGAAAAGATGCATGCGATAAATATGTGATACAAAAGGGGATGATGGACGGAGCGTTTGAGCAAATCAAACACTCACCCCCAGTCAACTGATCTGGGTTTAATCCATCACCATTCTTTAGCCCACTCATCCACCCCATTTCAGACATGGCTATATGCAAATCAGTCTGACCCTGTGCCTCATGGGAACAGTACAGCCCGAACTGCTAAGCCATGTCTTCCATGGACCGGAAACAAGACTCCTGGGACCAGGACTACCATCTCCTGTACAATATCTTCGGATTCATAATCCTCATCAGCCAGGCTATCTTGAATCCAGTGGCCAAGTGAGCAAGGGACTAACGTCTGAGCATACCCTGCCACACTTAGGGCGAACAAAGCAATACAAAAGGGGATGATGGACGGAGCGTTTGAGAAAATCAAGCACTCACCCCCAGTCGATAAATATGTGGCACTGGACTTGTGTTGAGCACCCATTGAATATTGTGTAGTGTCATGCTGTGATAACCTCCTCACATCTCAGCCCCATAGAGGAAGGCCCCAGGAACCCCTATAGTTACACTCTTAATGGGGAAAAGAAAAAATTGCCACCAGGTGACATTAGAGAAAGGTTGCCAAGAACTCAGGGCCTCATTTAATGGGTTTTCTGCCAAAGGGCAGCACAACAGGCATTGCTGCTGTGCTGCCCTACAGCAAAATAAAAGGGCAGGAATGCGCGTATCTATGAGATATGGCGCATTCCTGTAATTTTTCCCTGTGCTGGCTCACAATGGGCTGCCGTGTGCCAACGCAGGCACCTATGCACCATGGTGCAAGGGTGCCTGTGTTGCGGGGATGATTATTTTTGTGCAGGAAGGGAAACCTTCCTGCACAAAAACATCACAAGAGGTTTTTTCCCTCTTTCTATGTATGCTGCAAAATGTAGCTCAAAAAGCTATGGATGTTGCTGGGAACGCCCCCAGCAACACACATGGAATGCCCCTTTCACACAGTTTTCTTTGTAAAAGGGGCATATATTTATAAAGTATGAGGCCTTATAAAGATGCCAGTGGCACATTCTGCCACCGGAACATCAAAAAAGTGACATTCAAGCTGCGCAAAAGTGCTGGTAGGGCCTTAAAAATGAGGCTCTCACTTCCTTCATTACACTCATGGGGCATTGAAATTCTCATGTATGCCTTTTTAGCTCATAACTGCAGACTAACGCCTTCAGCTTGCCATGTTATTATTGCTGTGGTCTCTTCTAGGGGTACGGTTTCATCAAGAGGATGTTTTAATGCATTGAAGAACATGGGAGGAGCCCAACTCTAGAGTTACAGAGGTTTTAAGATTTTTTGAATCACAGGTTTGACTTTGAAAGCAGAAAACCTTTGTTTTCGAAAGGAGTTTACTTGTCTAGGTCACACAATCGGTTCTTCTGGTGTTTTACGGAAAAAAGGTTGGTGCATACTATTGATCATCTAGACTCTTCTAAGAGCATGGAAGAGTTACACTCTTTTCTAGAGGGCTGAATTGAATTATAGATTTGTGGAAATATTGGCTAAAAAAGATCACACATTGCATAATTTGCTAAGGAACGGAGTAGAATATATTTAGAGCAATGAACGTGACTAGAGCTTCAAAAGAATCCAGGTTGGAGCTGCCAAAGACACCTAGGAGCAAGATCATTGTTTAGCCCAAAAGGGACATCTTGGAATGGTAAAATGAAAGAGAGATTGCACATGAGGTTTTGGTAGCATAGGATGAATTTGGAGGTTGAGCATGTGATCAGAGATTGTCATGAGTGCTGTGCAAATGATAAAGTGCGTAAAATATACATTCCTCTCATGGTTTTCCCAAAAACTTCAGCGAATCCTTGGGAAGAAGCTGCCCTTGACCTGGTTGGTCCTTTAGCAGAGGAGGTAGACTCGCCGTACGTGTTTGTAATAGTGGTTGTGTTTTCGTGATGTTCAGAGGTGAAGCAGACATCTAACATTAGATCAAAAGGTGAAAAATGTCCTTGTCAAAATTTTTCTGAGAAAAAGTTATTAAAAAACTGAAAAGTTGTTCAGTTTTGCTCTAGAGAGCTAGAGAAATATCTAGAGTAATGTGACATATAGCATAAGAAAGCTTCTCTACACCACCCGGAGTGTAATAGTATGGTGAGAATACTGATTCAGACTCTCAAAGAGGGTATTCAACTTGCCCATTCTTCTGTTCTATTAATATAGAACGTGTAGAAACTGATTTTATTTCCAACTAGAGTTCCATGCAGCCAATGTGTTAATCTGTCCGGTCACAACGTAGCCAAATGAACTGTTTGTTTAGTAGTTCAATTTGGCTTCAGTATGGCTACTACTGGACGCTTAGAATCGCAAAGCGTTCATGTCTGGTTAAAGCTGACTGTATCTTACCTTGGCCAAGGCTTTAAGTGGACCCGGTCTGAGCACCCACAGTTTTTTTAATGGAGGCCTCAAAATAAGTACCTATTGGGCTCTGTTTTGTGCCCTGGCACCGGTGGACCGTTTTTTCCGTACTGCAGTGACAGCAGGCACATCAATGTGCACTACTCACTTCTCACTAGTGGAGAAGTTACAGCATGACGTCATGCCAGGTGAGCGTTGTAGGGGAAGGGAAATCCTTTTGTCATTTTCGTCCTGGATTTCCCTTCTCTTTTTGAAACCCAAGAGGAGCAACATTGTCGTGAAGTCACCAGGGCTTTAAATGGAAGCTTTTTCAATATTATATACAAGCCAAAGCCAATATTCCCGACTTGTTGTCCAATATCTGGATGCAGTGACAGAAACAGCAAAATGCAAGTCGGGTGGCACACTATGCTAAGCACTGATTTTTAGCTTACGTATATTAAGCCACGCCCTTAATTACATTGGCCACGCCCCTTTGAGAGAACACCCCAGTGTTTTCATCCCACTTGAAGCCCTGTCCTTGGCAATAGTTAATCAATTTTCGAATGCTCCGAATTGACTCCTTTTATCGTGTATCTATCCTATTAACTGACACATGGCCAGCTTTAGGGCAGTGAGACCGGTGCAGCTGCACTGGGCGCTGATCCTTGGAGTAGAGTGCTGACCTCAGGGGGGCGCTATGGTTGGGAATAACATGATTGGAGAGTTGAGGCACTATTGCCCAGTGGTAGTGAAAATCTGAGGAGCAGGTTATGGTACCACCGGGCGCCCCCAGCGCTAGCTGGCCCTGAACTGCACTGATCCCATTTGAGCTGAATATAGTCCTTTTTTCGTTGGTTGGTTTTGCTACAGGTTGTCTCTGTCTCTATCCGGCATTTGAAAAGGAAAGTACTTTCAGCACTTTATTTTGGTTTATATTTTTTACTTTCTTTTGTGCGACAGAGAAACCTTATGGACTTGGAATATTCGGAAAGGACGAGACGCAAATAGTCTATTAGATATTTCTATGAAGAGCCCATATAAGAGGTAAGTAGAGACACCCTCTTGTGGTCTTTTATTATTGAAATTACTGATCAGAGTCCAATTTAACTTTTACATTTATAGATATCTGTGGGAACAGAGAACTTGGAAATTCAATCCATAAACTTTGGTGCTAGTAGTAATGAGCATCAGAGGAAATGTTGCACCTTACTAGTTCAAGAAGAGTTATATTTTTTTTAAAAGGTGAGCAGTGACCATTGTTTACCATAATGTTAGACGTTTTACATAATACTCCAATTCTTGAGTGCAGCTACTCATCCGTGAGGGGCTCGAGACGCCGGGGTCTTGCATATCAATTTACCTCAAAAAGGAAACACTAGACAGTTTGTGCATTATTTGTTAGAACGGGAATCTGGGACTAGTCATGGAGTATTCAATCTCCCCATTTGGTAAAAAGGGCAGGAGGGTGTTGACACTGCATGGACACAAGACGGAGCAACGTGGTACATCTCCAATAGGAAAAGCATGTGATCAGTGCGTGTAGTGTGCATGCTGTGTTCAAATTGTCTGAGTGCTCCTAACTTAGTGTGGCACATGAATTTATTGTGCGTTGGGAACGCTTGTTTTATTGGGGGTCAATCTCCTGAGACCATTGTGGTGTGATGTTGCCTATCTGTGGGATTGATCTGGGTTTTCCTGTTTGTGCATTAGTCTCTAGGGCAGGGGTCTTCAAACTGTGGGGCACGACCCCCAGGGGGGGCCGTGGAGCGATGCAAAGGGGGTCACGCCTTAACAGTGTCACTTCTGCCCTGGCCTCCAGGGCTTCAACCCCCCCTCCTCCCCATCCTGTGTCTCAGCCCGGGCTAATGCAGTGCAGCTCGCGCTCCTGGGGCCTCGGCTGGGCAGTGTCTGGAGTCTTATCTCCGGCTAGAGTTTTTCACAGGTCTTTAAAGACCATTAGCATATTTACATGCCTTTGTTAACTAATTACCAAAGCTTAGTTTTTTTTTATGGTTCCAGTACCCCCTGGGCCCCCACTCTGCCTATTCCTTACATTTTTACACTTACTGCTGTAGTGTGAGAATGCATTTATTGAAAGGAAATATAAAGCTGGGTTGCCAAAAGAAACATGCCTGCTATGTGTTTAAAGATCCTGCAGAGACCTGCTCTTGACACTAAATTGAGTTATAAATAAAAAAGTATGTATTAATTAGTTATGTGACTTTTCTGTCTTTATTCTCTTTAATTATTAGTCATGGATCATTGAGGCATCCCTAGAACACAATTAAAAGTGCTTTCTATTTATATTTGTAGTTCTAAGTATTCACAGATAAGTGCAAAAAATACAGCTGTAGGTGACTGCTTATTTCTGGGCCATCAAAATAATGAGCTGGTAACCCTAATCATTAGACTGGAAGTTTGTTGCAGGATCAGCACATTATTTATTTCCTCCACCCTCGAACCCTGATTAATGCCATTATAGCAATAGTTTAACTTATATCTGAAACCCTACGCTTCAAGTTTCTGGGAATGCACCCTGCTTTCAGACTACTCACTTCTCATTCTCGCCTTCACTTTCACGTTCACCCTGCACCCCCAGCGATCACAATGCACTCACACTGATCACCATGCACTCATAGCGATCACAATGCACTCACACTGATCACAATGCACTCACACTGATCACCATGCACTCACAGCAATCACAATGCACTCACACTGATCACCATGCACTAACACTATTCACCCACTCACACTGATCACCATGCACTCACACTGATCACCATGCACTCACAACATTCACCCACTCACCCTGCACTCACACTGATCACTATGCACTCACAACATTCACCCGCTCACCCTGCTCTTACAGTGATCACTCTGCACTAAAAATTTGCTTGCATTGTTCACTCTGTACCTCACCCTGCAGTCACACGAGCACACTTGTCACCCTGCACTCATGTGACACTTCACTCACCTGTCCCTCCCTTACTGCTCAATCTGTAGCTCACTCAAACAAGGCCATCACTAACCATGCACTAATTCATCCCACTCTGCACTTACAGCCAAACCCAAATTGATATGGTCACCTCACTCACCCTGCAGTCACTCCTTTTACCCTACTCTCACACTGTTGCATTGCTCACCGTGCAGTCACATGGGCACTCTTGTCACCCACACAGTGCAGAAGGTTAAAGTGCCTGGTACAAAGAAGATGTACCATGCACATCACAGAAATAAGTGTGAGTAAACTATGAGTAGCGCTATAAAAAATGAAATGTTTGTCAGACAGGTGTTATAGAGACATGAGGTGTATTGTTGGTGAGTGGTAGTGAGGGAATTCATGGAGAAGGTGGAAAGACTGTTGCACCGTGTGCGACCAGTGCTTTGACAAGCCCTGGCTGGGAGTGTTAACCCCCCCCCGAAGTTCGGGTCTAGTGGATCCCCTGCTTCTGCCTATTATTTACATTTGTAGTGCGCTACTGTTACCAAAAGGTGTCCTGGGGCTAATAACCATCTGGCTGCAATGTGAGAGAGGGATCCGGGGTTGGGAAAGGAGAGAAGAGAGGGATGGAAGGAAGGGGGTGAGAGGAAAGGGGCATGGGTAAACTGCTTAACTCTGCACAAGACCGCCACGGTTTGAATGCACCCTTGCTGCTCCCGGCCATGGCCAGGTGAGCTTCTAATGAGGCAGCACGTATTCCTGCGGATTGGGAGGCCCTTCACAGAGGTTGACTAGACATCTTTCTGATGTTAATTGCTGTATTTTGGGTATAAACTGGTACTGATGGGGTGAAATCTTTCCTCAGTATTACTGTGTTTAAAAAAATTCTAAATAATAAAGCAATACTACCCCAAAATACGCAGCATCACAGAACATTATTTACATTTTCTACTCACACAATTTAGTCAAGCCTGTCGCATAATTTGGTCCTCACCTTCCTCATAACCTAGAGGTTTCGAAATTTTTGTCAAGAGGGGGTCCTTACGCTTGAAAATTTTGACAGGGGGGTCTCGACATCCAAACGTTTGAAGACCTCTGCTCTAGGGTAACATGTCCTCTCCCAACTCCGATCTGTAAATCAGTTGTTTCAGGCCTAGGTCACAGGGTCTGCCTTACCATGTATTTCAGACTCTGGGTTGAGGGGAGGTCATATTTGGTAAATTAAATAGAGATGATATTTCGTTTTTATACGTACATATATAGTGGTGTATATCAACATCGTATTTATCAATATTAACATTGGGGCAAACAGGAACAGCCGAATAGAATCTGATTTGCAATGTTTAATGTATTATGTACTTGTCAAAACGTATGATGTATAGTGCTGTTAAATACAATATTTATTTGTGAATGTGCTTTAAAAAGTGTCACTTGGATACTAAATATAGCTGACACTAATGATATAATTCAGTTTCTATTTTTAGAATTATTTTTTTTTAATCTCCTTTCCGCCCTAAAGAGGCTTAGTTTCCTGCGAAACGTGTTGGCTGGAGTTAGCTAGAAATGTAGTCTATGGAATAATTGTGTTGTAACAGATAATTTTGTGTGCTTTCATACTTTAATTAATATGGAAAGATTCTAATAAGACTAACAAAAAAATAATTCAACTTCTTAAACTGTTGACTTTTTGTTACTGAGCGCCCGACAAACAATACTTTATCTGGATAGTCTTTACTCAATAGATCTAGCCTTGGTTCATGATTCAATGTATGGGTGCCTTTCCAATGCCATCTCTGGACTAAAGTCCCAGATGACTGGCAGATACCACTGACTCCTCATGCAGATGGTGCCATCAAGCACAAGATTCAATAATCCGCATTTATCTGGCACTCCTTTTAGAGCACGAGCTCTTGGTGTGCCCTTATTTCACGTTTCTGTGGGTGTGCAGTTGTAGATGAGCTGTAAGGAGTCAGGGAAGTCTTTGATCTCTGCAAGACTTCCGGCTCAACCAAAGTGTTAACATTTCTAGATTTTGAGGCAAAAAGATTGTAGTATCCCTCCTTGAGCATTTGTCAACAAAACTGTCTCTAATACTGAATTGGCTGCTTTTAGTTTCCTTTACAGCTCTAGCACATTGGTACTCAAGTATGTTTTTAACAGCTAGACTTTGTGGTCAAGACTCCAGCCTTCACCGAATAGTCTTAACGAACTCAACTGGTCTCTTACCTGAACAGACAGGTTTTTACTCGCTTTATTTTAGACCGCTTTGGCACTTTAAATACACTCAAATATGCTCCTGACAGTGTTAGCAATTTGGTACTTTAAGCACAATTCTATGTCTAAAGTTAATTTTGCTTTCTACCATAAACTTTGACCGCACTTGTAAATTTTAAGATTGTATTTTGTATGCTTGCAGTTTAGCAAATGTTTTGACCATGCAATTAAATACATTTGACTTTGAGTCGATGATCAGGTACGTTTGCTATGTGGCTACAAAGGCATAGCCAAATCTACAAATCCAATTAGACATTCTTTGTTTTATGCCTGGCTCAAAAACAACTGAAAGTCTGATTACTACACATTGATGCTTCCACAGGCCACTAAGTTGGCTTCTTCTCAAGAGCTCACTATTCTGTAAGTCTGTGGTCGTACCTGGGCATGGTCTACATCATGATTGCAGATGAGGAGCTAACATCTTTTGACACACTACAGGAGAATGATCTGCCCGTTTGGCACCATGGGAACCAGTCCACTGACTAACCTCGCCAATTCTGAGGATCTGGAGATGGTTCAGGAGGTGGTTTGTACTGTGCAGCTCTTCAATGTACGGTTCTACAAATACACTGAATGCATGAACTCTCCCAGCTTCGCTGCAGGAAAAAATGTTTGGCAGCTACATACTACAAGGACTGGTCCACTATGCTGCTTTCTTCATGACAAGAATGTGAAAGAGGCTTGTTTTGAAGCTAAACTACAAGAAACTGCTGGATTGGCACTGGTCTCCAGCATCAAACTATTGATCAGAACATACTCCCAACTTCCTATGCTGGAGAAGAGACCATGGCGATACCAAAGGGTGATGATGGACGGAGTGCTTGAGAAAATCAAACACTCACCCCTAGTCAACTGATCTGGGTTTAATCCATCATCATTCTTTAGCTCACTCCACCACCAATCAGTCTGACCCTGTGCCTCATGGGTACAGTCCTGCCCGAACTGCCAAACCATGTCTTACCTGGAACCGGAAACAAGCATACTGGGATCGGTTTCGGATTCATAATCCTCATCAGCCAGGCTATCTTGAATCCAGTGGTAGAGTGAGCAAGGAACCCACGTCTGGGCATACCCTGCCAACTTAGGGCGAACAAAGCAATACCAAAGGGGATGATGGACAGAGTGCTTGAGCAAATCAAACGCTCACCCCCAGTCAACTGATCTGGGTTTAATCCATCATATCCTGGCTGAAGACGGGTGAAACCCCGAAGCCGGTCCTAGTATGCTTTATTCTGGTCCAGGGAAGACATGGCCTGGCAGTTCGGTCTGGACTGTTCCCATGAGGCACAGGGTCAAGACGGATTTGCATATGGCTATGTCTGAACTGGGGTGGCATGGTGAGCAAGATAACAATGGATTAAACCCAGATCTGTGACTGGGGGTGAATGTTTGACAATGTTCAACATTCCGTTCATCTTCTTTTTGTGTTGCATTTTCACCCTAAGTGGGAAGGGTATGCCCAGATGTGGGTCCTGTGCTCACTACACCACTGGAGTCAAGCTATCCTGGCTGAAGAGAGGTGAAACTGGTCCTAGGATGCTTGATTCTGGTCCAGGGAAGACATGGCCTGGCAGTTCAGTCTGGACAGTTCCCATGAGGCGCAGGGTCAAGACTGATTTTCATATGGCTATGTCTGAACTGGGGTGGCGTGGTGAGCAAAATAACGATGGATTAAACCCAGATCTGTGACTGGGGGTGAATGTTTGACAATGTTCAACATTCTGTCCATCATCTTTTTGTGGTGGAGAAGATACCATGGCATTCTTTATATCTAAGGTCCTGCTCAAAACTAAACATTTACTTAGACCGTGTGCAATTCCCTTGCACCCCCCTTCCCATGATTGTGACTAAGACTTTGATCTCTGCAAGTATGCGCCCCTGAATAACATTTCAGATCTCCCAGACATGACTCCTTACGTGATCATTCGCCACTCGCTAGTATTGTTTATTAGATGACGGTAAACAGATTCTCTACATTCCTTCCATCGCTGGGTAAAAGATTTGTTTTTGAGGATAGACTGATTTACAGATTAAACGTTCCGTTACTGATTTAGAAAATACAGGGTTGGTCCTGCACAAATTAGTGGTTACTCGTTACCCTGTAACTCACTACTTGATCACTGAGGTGCTATGTCATCTCATTGACCATACGCTGTCACTGCTTTGGCATGTCTATTACCCTAGACTACTCCTTCTTGTGGTGTTTAGGTCATTCCATGCCCCCGTTAAATTGTTATATTTTTGTTTTTAGATGCTTCTACAAAGATACTGAACATCAGTAACTTGTTCTTCTGATAGACTTCTAACCACAGATTCCTCACCACTTTAATTTGATACCAGTGCAGTACTTATTAGGAAGTGGGTCTGTGCATTGGCTCAAACCAAGAAATCCTGTAGGACTGAGTGGTGAAAATGCCCCTCTTAGTGAACCTAGCTGTCAAGCAGTGCTTCGTGAACACATGAAGCGATGTCCAGCGGCGGTTTCTGTCATTGGGTGTTACCCAACTCAATATTTTGTCCCGATATAAAGTTGTACAAATGTGCAATCTTCTCAGTTCACGACTCCTGCTCTGAAGGGGGTGGGGCTTCAACAGTGTGATAAACATGCACATGCTGCTAGTGGGTGGCAACACTCTAGCACAAGGCAGCTAGGCCATAGTGAGCATGTCTGTTTGGATGACTGACAAGCGCACTAGAGGCTTCTGCGCTGCATATTAGTGAGTGGGGGCTGCTCAATACTGCAGAACGCCTCAATTAATAAGCAGTGAATTTACCTGCTCAAGCCACTCCTGGTGCTGCACTTATGCTGTGGTAACAGCAAGGGAACAGTGTCTGGATTGTTTGAGGCATGCATTTGCCAGGCCTAATATAGGCCTCTTGTGCAGCGTTTGTTGTTCACATGGCACAGCAGAGATGGGAGGCTAGTGGCCACGGAACATGACCAATCACTGCATTGCCTTATGGGCATGTCTCCTGTTGGGCTGATCAGCCAGCCTGTCTCTTCCCCAACCACCCCTCGGTGAGTAAGGTGGAGTTAAGACCACACATCAGCCTCACCTCATGCTGCTGTGGCCAGGCAGGGTCTAGTAGTCATGATTCAGATCTGAGACTTGAGTCTATTTTCTGAGTAAAAGTAAGTTGATAAATAGCGTACGAAAGTATTTAATGCTTAAGTCCACTCCAGATATGGAGCCATACCTGTCGTGGCCTGTGTCGGCTCACAAGCGGTTTTTACTAACTAGGGAGCCCATTAGGATCGCGGACAGACTTGAGTCCGTCCGCGACCCTTGAGGAGGAGGGAACGTCCGCATGGGCTGCGGCGTTCCCTCCTCTGCAATTAGGATGGTCACATCCTCTATTTTTAACATTGCGGCGGGTGCGGCTTCAAGCTGCACCCGCCGAAATGGTAAAAAAGGACGCATTGCATTTACATGCAGAAAGCTGCAGGCACCGCGCGGTGCCTGCCGCTGTCTGCATGTAAATGCAGGGGGATACCATAGGTACCCCCATGTGCACCCCCCACCTCCCCTTCACCCTGGGGGCCAAAACAGGCCCCTGAAGTGCACATCCGTATGCTTTTCAACGGCGGAGAACCCGCCGTGGAAAAGCATATCTGATACGCAATCCTAATATGGCTGGCGGTGTCTGAGAGACACCGCCACCATATAAGAGCTTTTCCGCCGCGGTTGTAAGCCGACCGCGGCGGACATAAACCAAGACCCACCAGCCATCCTAATTTGGCAGTGGGTCTTTGGAGGCTCTGCAGCGGTTTTCCTGCATCCTCTGGGCCGGCGGTGGCTTCCGCCGGCCCGGAGGATGTGGGAAAACTGCGATCGTAATGTGCCCCAAGGTTCCGTCTGGATTATTTCCATCTTTTACTGGCCGTCACAAAGGACAAGTGTTAGCACCCTGTGGCTGCGACAATTTGTCTCCTCAGGACTTGCTGCACTTTGTGTTTTTCGGTAGTTTCTATGATGCCCCTCGGAGGTTATTTTTAAAATTGTTTTTAAAAAAGTTAAATTTTAACCATGTTCGCCCCGCTCTCTATTTTATGCAACTTTTAAAGCCAGATTGTATACCATTTGTGGTTGCTTTTCTGAAATCTTGTTTTAGGTACAGAAACAATGTGGACCCCTAAAAATTGGTTAATGTATTCTATCAAGTGATCTTCCAAATCTCGAGGATGTTGTGTCTATTGAATTTCTCTCTTTTCTTTTTTATATAAAAAAAAGTATTTTCTGTATGTATTGGAATATTCGCAAAATATGTTTTGATATGTATATTTGTGGCTTTTATATTTTTAAGAATGAATTGTGAACTTTTATGGTTTTCAAACATGTAAACCGAATAAAGTATTTTGAAATTGGAAAATTGAAGTTGATAGTGGTACTGTGGGTGGCACAAAGTGGATATTGGACATGAAACTAGTCCAAAAAAGTTTCCCCTTCCTTTATGATAAAGCCAGGAAAGGGAAGCAAAAGCTTAGTGAGGGGTGGGGAGTTCAGACGGAGATAGAAGTGGGATTTGGTGGCAAGAAATTGAGTAACTGGGTGAGCCTGGTTTTTCCATGAGCACTGCTTTGTGCACATCAGACTGCTTCTACTGGGACTAATATTGAGTATATTGATTGACTGAGTATAATGTCTTCTTGGCGTCTGCCTGTAAAAATTTACTTAGGGCGCCTTTGGGTAGCAGTCCGTGATCCTAATTTTGTTGGTGCTTCATGGGGGGGCTGGGTTGGACTGCTTCCCCGTGGGGAGTAGTTGCAGACTGTGTGAGCAGTTCGGTGGGAGGCAGGGTGTAACACTAAGATTGCAGCACCTGTCAGGTTGTGTATTAACATTAGTCGTCTTTTCTTGAATACCCAGCATGATATGGAGTCTGCAGTGGGTCAGCCTCTTTTTTTCCCGCAGGCCTTAAGTAGGATCCCCTTCCACTGATTGTGTGAAGGGTGATGTGGCCTTGGCCGAGTCTAGTCACAAAAGCCCCTCCATTATGGGTAGTTCTGATGGAGGGCCTTGCAGTGGAGTGTGTTTCTTGGGTGTCTTCCAACCACCATTGACTCCAATCATGTGGGGTGGGGAGGGACTTCTCACTGATTGTAGGGCCTTTTTTTTCTGCGCCCACAAATCGCATTGTGATCGAACCTGGCAGGTCCTGTCTCTCCTCAATCAAGGCAGTATGTGTCTGCCTCCACTTCGCAGCTCATATTTCACGCTGTGTAGGGGCTAGGGTCACCAGCCCCGTGCTGGCTGGCGCTGTAATGCAGATAGTTTCTGCTGAATTTAAATTTCCTCTATACCTGTGCCGTGGGGTGACAACTGGCATGGGTGCAAATTCAGGATGGTGAGTGTAAAAATTCAAGACAAAGGGTCAAAATTCAGGACAACTTTTGGACAAAAGGTACGTTTTAGACACATCAGAGGAGGTTGTACAAAAGTATATAATTAAGCCCATCCATATCCAAAAATATTCAAATATTCAACTATTTGCAAACCTATCCATGGATCATTCCATCATTTCACTCATCCATCCACCCTTTCACCCTATCCATCTGAACACTCCATCCACTCTTCCACTGATCCATCCACTCATCCATCCAGCCTATTAGCCTTTCACCCATCCAGCCA
Organism: Lissotriton helveticus; assembly: GCF_964261635.1. Taxonomy (NCBI): domain Eukaryota; kingdom Metazoa; phylum Chordata; class Amphibia; order Caudata; family Salamandridae; genus Lissotriton; species Lissotriton helveticus. The sequence continues at coordinate 583,462,648 of NC_136057.1, forward strand.
TCCATTCACTTAGAAATTCATCCAGGCACTCATTCTTCCACACATTCACCCTTTCAGTCATCCATCCTCCCTTTTTCTCAATTGAACCTTTCACTTAGCCTTCCTTCCACCCATCCATCTACTTATCCACTCATAAATCATCCATTGAGACTATCACTCATCATCCTTTCACTCATCCATCCTTTCACTCCTTCACTAATGAATCCATCCTTTTGTCATCTACCCTCCCTTTCACTCAATCATTCATCCTTACATTCACCCTTTCACTCTTCTGTCCATTCAGTCACCCATTCACTAATCAATTCATCAATCCACCCATCCATTCACTCATACATCCTTTCCCTCATCCAGCCACCCGTTTACCCATCCATCTACCCTTCCACCCAATATTCATCTATTTACCTTTTCTCTCAACCATCCTTCCACTCACTCGTTCACCCTTTCTCTCATTAGCCATCCATCCTTCCATCCATCCACCCTTTCAGTAATCTATCCAGCCATCCACCCCTCCCTTAACTTACTCACTCGTCCACCTTTTCAAATTAATTATGAGCTGAGCCATTGTCTGCAGAGTTGCAGACAGAAGAGGCCAATCAAGAATTTCACCCTTGCATTATTTCCTAAAGTAAGGGGTGGGGTGGGGTGGGGGGTAGGGTTCACTATGCCCCTGCACATAGGCAGTCTGAAAAAGTGGAAGTCATGAGTTATCAGGATGCAGAGCCAGACCATGAGGTGACTGTGACATGCTGTTTCCAGGGCTTTAAGTGGGATAAAAAAAATGAGGGGTCTTTTCCAAACGGGGTGTTTGATATAATTAAGGGTGTGGCTTAGAACACCTAAGCTAAAAATCTGTGCTTACTGTAGTGTACTGCCTGACTGGTATTTTGCCTCTTCTGTCATTGTATCCTGATATGATAGAACAAGTAACGTTACACCTACAACAAGCCAGAACTATTGGCTTTGTCAATGGTTGTTAGTTGCATAAAATAAAAAAGCAGCAATCATGACTTCTTTGAATATCATACTGAAAATGCATTGGTTCTAAAACGACGAGACTGGACTCTAGCCCCTTAACTTCTTGCACTAGCTTCTTTTCTTGAACTGAATTCTCACCTAGGAGCATTGTCCTTTTTTGCACATTTCTGCCACCTGACAGAATACCCTGCCCTAGACAGAGGCTGGGGAGGCCCACCACATGCTTTAACCTGTTTGCTGCTTCGAACATTCTGCGCCCGTGCTGGAGCGTTCTATTAAGCAGGTGGGGCTGCGTCGGCCAACGGACGTGTGCAGCACTACAGAGGTAGTGCTCGCAACAGCCGTTGGCCAACAGAAGCAGAGAACGGGTTAACAGCCCAGACTGGGCCATTGCCATTTTTGCATGTGGCAATCAGCCGCATACAGAATGACAAAGGGCAGGATGGGACTGCTCTTGTGCTCTGAGGAGTGCAAGGCAGCCCCTGTTAGGGAGTTGTGGATTCATGCAGGGGAACAGTGCGGTTCCCTGCAAGGCCCAAAATTACGGACAAACAGCATCTGTAAAAGGGATCCTCATGGACAATGGACGTGCGGTCCAAATTACAGACGGTCGGGGAAATTTACAGATGGTTGGTCACCCTACTGTGCCTCACCATGACACCATCTTAACTCTGCATTTCGTACTTCCCTAAGTTGATCCTGTGGGGCACTTTGAATAATTCTCCTCCACACCTGGCCTGTTTGGGTCTGGCTCACCCTGGATAAAGGTGGAACTAGCATTGATTCCTCAGACCTGCAGCTGTTTTAAGGGTATGTACGATGGACCTTGAAGCTGGGGAACCAGGTTCGAGTCTTGTCGGCAGACTCAAGCATCCTGTGAGTCTGGGCAAATCACTTAATCTCCCCGTGCCTGAAAAATGAATTTGTCCATCTGTAATGCAACTAATGCTCATGTAAAACCCTCGGATACCTTCGGTCGAGTTCATGCTATATAAAACTGCAAAAAACACTTGTTTGGATAACGTGTTAACACCTTTAAGAACAAAATTGGAAGGTTGTGATTTTAGCCCAAAAAAATTAGCCCATCGTAATCTAAGCGTTCCTTGGCAACCAGTGTGTTTAAAACGCATGAAATGGGGAGTGCCTATGTGGCAATAATCCTTCACATGATGCACTGATGTGGCCTATTTTATCTTGAATGCATCAGACTTGTCCGCAAATACTTGAATGCTTTAACCTTTGCAAGGAATTCCAGTCTTCCATGTATGTTGGGGCCCTGTATGTTGCCACCAGTTTTTCACCACGAGGACTCGAGGCAATATGTACAGCATATATGTATATGTATAGCATCGCCCCCCAAAAAATAAACACTTCTCCACAGATTCCCTCACTACCACTCTCCAACGGTGCCCCTCATCTCCCCTCTCTGCTATTTCTTGTTTTATAGTGCTGTGTAGAGTCTCCGATCCTTTTACTTCTCACACACATTATTTAAAGATAACCGATCAGGCGTGTGTAAATCCGTGCATAGTAAATGTTACTTAAGACAAAGGACTACATGATGAAGGCGTGACCAGTACGTTATACATACTGGTAGGCAGTATAATTTAAAACTGCCCGTGGTTTGGAGCAGCACAAACACATTATTTAAAACGTAACACCGTGGTTGTGTTGGAATTTAACTCCTTTCTACTCAAATGAATCCTTTTTAGCAACATTAGGATAATGACTGGAGAAAAATCATAACGCACTAACGTATGCCTTGCATGTGCAGTTTGTTTGTATGCAGCTCTTTGAGTTAATAGCTGTTATGGTAGGATTGTAACTTTTAAAGTGCAAGTAACAAAAGCATATGTGACAAAGCAGTAACCCATTGAACTATCTACATGATTTGCACTTGTGATCTGCATGTTACACGTACTTTGCATATTAACGCTCTGCACATTACCATTGCCTTGGGACCAGTTCCAGAATGCAGAAGTACATGGGTAGGCATTGGATGCAGTGCAAGGCCTATTTGATCACATTAATTGCTAAATCCTCTTGTCTTTTAAAAAAAAATGTATTTATTGGTTATAGCATTTTTAAAAACAGTCTCATTGAAACGATACGAGGCCCCGTTGTGGATGAAAGTCTTCAAGCAAATCAATGGCAGTACAGGTTCCGGAATACCTGTAGTAACCTAGCCCTTATAGGAACACTTTCACACGGAGCCAAAATCCTTCATCAAACCATGTATTCCATATTCTAGCATGCTTAGCCGGACATCCCTCCTGCTTCAAATACCAGCTTCTTTTGCTGGGCGCACCAGTCCACCACTCCTCCACAGTGATTGCATAGGTGGCCTGGGTGGGAGAAGGGGGTGAGGAAAAGAGTCTTCCATTAAGCTGCAATATTCTGTTTGGCCACCAGTAGGGCTGTTCCCACCAGTGCCTGGTCCCCACACCCTCCATCATTCCCAGCAGTATCATTGGCAGGGAGTGCTCCAGCTCTTAACTTTGGATCAATGAGCTAAATGACTCTTTCCAATATTGCTGTATATGAACACATGTCAAGTCAATGGAAAACATCAGCGGGTGCCTGAGAGCAGCAAAAGCATGAGGGTCTGGGAATTTTGCTTGGTTTAGCCTGTTTTTGGGGGTGGGGGGATATGCATAGCGTAGATAATAGGTCTGCACCAGGTGCAAACGCTATGAGATGGCCTGCACCTTTGGAGCCATCAGAGCATACTTCAAGTCTGCCTTCTCTAGCGGGCCAAGCCAACCCTTCCAATGCGCTCGAGTCATAAGTGTGTGGGGCGTTAATAATGAACATCTAATATATTTGTGATCCTCCCAATGTTCCCATCATAACTTTTTGCTTCCAGAGGACTATATTCAGGGATTGTTACTAGAGGAATGTGCACCCATAACACATGGCGTAGTTGTAGGTACTTGTGCAATTGGGTTCCCGACAGGGAGTAGGTTTGATGGAGTTCTTGAAAGTAAACCATGTGAGAACTCTTCGAGAAATCTCCCAGGATTGATACTGATGGCGTCCCAACGTGTTTACCCCTCCAGGGATGGTGTCCCTCAGCAACGTGCCACGCCATGAGGGAGTTTGTGTAAGTGTGGCCCACTGTCCCATGTTGGTGGGCTGCCATCTATCTATCCGCGTAGCTGCCGGGGAACGTGCTGTTTGGCCGAGGACAGAACAGCACACCATTTGTTAACTACCAGTAGATGTGATGACTCCTAGTTTAAGTAGAGGTTGGCTGTGCCCAACTCACCATCGAAGGGGGCCTGCTGACAAGTCCCAAATGCTAGTCATTGTTGTGAGTTATGCCAGAGAAATGCTATCCGAGTCAATCTCGCAAAACAAGTGGCGAGGAATCTGGTGGGGAAAGATTGGCAGGAGATAGAGGAAGTGCAGCAGTCTCATTTGGTTTAATGCTATTCTCCCCATTACGTTCAGAGGGATCGCTTGCCATCTTTCAAGATCTGCCTCACTCTTGAGAACCAGCAGAGTGACATCAAGGGACCATGCCAGTTCAGGATGCAAGGCCATCCACACACCCAGGTATTGAAATCTGCGATAACGGATAGGAATGTTCGTCTGCCAATTGGTACAGGCTCATGAGGGTGCCAGAGGGATCAACATCTATTTGGCTGCACTGACTTTTAGATCCAAGGCCTCCGCAGAGACCTGTAGAATCCAGACACCAGGTGCCACTGTAGGCTGGGTCTGCTAGGTATAAGGACATCTGCATATAGGGCAATGCAGTCCTAATGCCAGTGTAACCCTTCCCACCCCGAATCTGTGCATTGTATGAGCCTTGCTAAGGGTTCAATTGCAAGAGCAAAAGGGTTGTGGATAGGGGACATCCCTGACCAGTTCCTCGCTGTGTGGGGAATCCATCACACTGTGCTGTTGACATGGACTTTGGCAGTAGGGTTAGTGTACAGAACCCTAACCAGGTTCCAGAAATGGATTCCAAAATGTTTTCTCAAGTACCCTGGCCAAATATCCACAGTATTGATTGCTTTTTCAAAATCTATTAAAAGCAGGGCCAGAGGACGCAGCAAGAGGTGGCGATGTGCAAGTGCCGCATGGAGGCATCGGAGGCAGTGTCTTGTGCTTTGCACAGGCTCGACTGATCAGAATGGATGAAGACGAAATGAGCTGCCAGAGGCGCGAGGCAAGAATTGTGGCAAAGATTTTCACCTCCCCATTGATAAGGGAGATGAGTCACCAGTCTGCACAGGAAACCGAGGGGGTGGGGGAGGTCGTGACTCTGGTATTACAACAATCCGAGCCTGGTCCAATTCCCTAGGGAGTGATCCAGCCTTCAATGCCTCTGGATAATATATATTCATGTAGAATTCAGTAGGGGACCCGGCTGGGCGTTTTGCCTGCTGCCATCACAGAGAGCCTCACCAATCTCTTCCAAAGTAATAGGAGCATCTAGTACACTATGTTCAGCAGCTGAATCGGGGCAGTGGTATCCCATGCAGGATAGGTGCCTCCATTTTGCTCATGGGAGTGGAGAGGGCCTGTAGAGACAAATGGTAATCTGCAAAAGCTTGGGCAATGTCGGAGGTGTGATGCACGGCCCGCATCTGCTATAATTCCTGGGATGACCCTACTTGATAAGGGCTGGGAAGCCAGCCAGTGCAATAGTTTCCCATTTTTGTACCCACCCTAGACCGGGGCCGTCATGGACCGACAAATTTGCTTTGCTGCTTCTAGAGTGGAGGGGAATCTGCTCCTGGCTGGACTAGTGCCAGTTGCCTACCAGCACCTCCAGCAGAGCCACGGGCAAGTTGTCTTTCCAGCCGGAGCTCTTCAGCCTCCAATTATGTGACACAACAGTGCTACTTACATTCTGCTTCTCAAAGAATATTTTTGGCATGACCTTGCACAGTGGCCTTACACACTGCCCAGAGGATACCAGGTGATCTCATCGATCCAGAGTTAAGCTGGAAAGTCTTTCCTTTCCGACTGCCGGAGTATGTCTTATCTTGGAAATACCAAGCATTGAGCCGCCACATTGTTCAGCTGATTGTATCTGGGTCCCTGATTTGAAGTGGCATTGGAGAGTGGTTGGAAAGTCCACATTGGTGTATCTGAATGTGGGAAACTAGAGCATCTGAAGCTGGTGTTGAAATCATGTCCATGCTCGTGCACATGTGATGTGCAGCTGAAGTGTGTACTATCGCTGCCTTGGGTTCTAGACATTGCGCCGTCCTAGTCTGGTTTCCCAGTTCTGCAATGATCGAGAGTGACGAGATTAAAAAATGAAGCCCATGGAATCAATTAGGGTTGATCCAGGATTGCATTAAAACCTCTACCTATAATGGTAAGGCCAGGTGGAAGCCCTGCATCAATGAATTTTCAGGAAGGAGTCTAATGCCTGGAGGAGCGTAAATGCATGATTTAAGGACCAGCCTTCTATATATCCTGCAAGAGCGAGATACTGGCCTTGGATTGGAGTGGGTCCAGGTCACTACCATGGGAAGAGCATCTTACAAGGGATTGGCACCCCGCCTCCCCTCCCCGGATCCTCTGATGCTGGGCTGTCGTGCGAGAAACTGACCTTTGGTCCTCAGCAGGTAAGTCTCTTGAAGCACTCAAATAGAGGGAAGAAAGCAATGAGTGTAGCGCAGCACTGCAAAATGCTTTAATTTTGTCCAGGAGACCACTGACTTTCAGCAATATTACACTGTACAGAGTCCTGGTAGGGCACTGGGTGTCAATGTGGACTTAAGCAGGAAACCCACTGGTCTTGTGCACCAAGGAGGGAAGAACTTTACCGGATAGGAGTCTAAAGTGTAAAGTGCCTGTTGCCATTTACATCCGGTCAATGCAACAACCGAAGGAAGAAAAAAGACATAACTAGATATATAGTAACATACATGCAAGAAGCATCTGTTGCCCTATAACAGGAAACCAAACTAGATGGAACTAAGGAAGGAAAACAAGCAAGAAAATTTGATCGGGTGTGGTATGGTGGACCCTTGTTAGTAGGATCAATACAGCATTACACCCGCCACTGTGCATTTCGGTACACTTGACAATAGTGTTCAGGAACCTGCACTCTGCGTTACAGATCCATCCATGGACTGTGTCCATTGGTGAGGTAGTTTGGCTCAAGTGTTCTGCGGGCGGGGTTCCTCCCTGCCGGGCCCTCCTGTCTGACAGGATTTCTGACTAACAGATTGGATTGCTGAACTTTCCAACAGCGGAGAGTGACCTGGTCCCAGCATTACACCTGGGTGGGAGCAGCCGCAGGTCTGTTTCCGATGTCCAACCGTTTGCTGCCCAGTGGCCAAGGACTGCCGGGTAAATGAGGTCTATGAGAAATGTGTGTGGCTCAGTTGCCCTTTCTCTGTAAGCCAGTCCTAGGCAGTTTAGGGTTATAAAAAAAGGGTTCTGCCTTCCTGGATCTGTGCAGGGAACATCCAGAGGTCTGAGTTTTTGCTTAACTGCTTAATGCAACCTATGGTTAGTCTGGACTTCCAAGGTATAGTTGGGGAAGATTGATATTTTGATAGTGGAGGACTTATGGGCCATGGCCTCCCTAAGGATGCAGTCTCTGTACTTATTGTGGAGGACTCTCACTATCCTAAGATGTCTGCAAACTTTTGGAGGAGATTTAGGGGCAGATCTATGTGCCCCCTCAACAACAAACCAGGCTGAGTTTCTCCTTTGGCACCTAGGATTTAATCAATTCTTCCAGAAACCTGTCCTCTGAAGATTACAAAGCGCAGGTTATTGCGTGTTGACCGGTTTTGTGGTATCTTCAGCGCAATGAAGTTCTCCTGTGAGGTCGGGACCTCATCTTCTGCTGCGGAGAGATGGCCCTCTGCTGCCACAATGCAACTGGTGGCATTATGCAGGTCCTGGTGAAGTGCCACATCAAGGCAGACCTCACCAATCTTGGTTTCAAAAGCAGCGTGTGAAACGTAGGAGACCGCTACCCGGGCACAGTGAGATCTTTTCCCCTGCTAGATAGAGAAGACGAGAAGAATAGGAGACTGGTTTCAATTGTGTGAGATGGAATTCACTTAAGATAGATTGTGGATGGTTTTCACCACACGAAGAGGGAGGTAATTGTGCCTCGAGCTCAGATATGGTATCTTGGCGCCATAGGCTTTTGGTCCCCGTCTCGCTCTTATGATTAATGTATTACCCATGTCCCGAGGAGGCCAAAAAAAAAGGCTGAAACGTGGTCATGTCGACACTTCTGAGGAGGAGTCCTTGGAATTATCTTTGGAATTGTGTGGTGTTACACAAGAGCTAGGAAAATAATTCCCTGGGCCTTAGGTGTTTCACCTGGACTACCTCTGAGTGGTTCACCCAGAATCCTTGGGTGGACACTAGTGAGAATAATCTAGGGTTTGTGTAATGTATAACTGTCTACGTTGATATATATAATGTTGTGCTGTAAGTAATCTCTACTCAGCATTTTACATATCACCATTTGCATTACATTAGGACAGATTCATTTTTGTTAGGCACTGGGAGATTAAGTGATTTGCCCCGAATCACAGGATGTTCAGCGTCATTTCTGAGACTCTAACCCAGTTCCCCAGATTCGAGGTCGACCGCCCTAACCGTTAGGTCAGCTCCTCTCCCCTCTTAAGAGCACCTTTGATTTTGATGCCTTTGTCTTTCATCTCTCCTCCAGCTTAGGTTGTCGGTGTTGTGTATTGTTTGCTACACAGTTAAACGAGGGGGAGGGCTGGTGAATTTGTGAGTTTCTTTCCCCACTTCCCTCTGGGAACCAACATTTATAACGCGCACGGATACTCAAAGTGTCCTGACGCAAAAGCCAGTTTATAGGAGACAGGGCAGAGACTGGTTGATTAGTTGAAAAACAAGGTTTTTTACTGCTTTTTAAACAGCCTAAGATCGTGGATGTTCCGAAGCTCGTAGGGCAGGGCATTCCAGGCCTTGGCCGCCTTGACAGAGGGAGCTGCCTCCTGTTCTAGAAAGGCGGTACCGGGGGACAACAGCAAGGCATTGTCCAGTGAAGCGAAGATGTCTGTGAGGCATGTAGAAATCGAAGCATCTGAGATACATGGGCCCCATTTATATAGGGCACCGTGAGCAATCGTGAGCCTTGAACAGAATGCACTGACCCACCGGAAGCCAATGCAGATCCCTGAGAAGTTGCTTGGTGCTAGGCCTACCAGAGATGCCCATAGGGGCTCTGGCTGCTGCATTCTGGATGGTCTGTAGCTGACAGTCAGGAAGGCCAATGTATAAATCATTGGCATAATCTAAATGCGAAAGAATAAGAGCGCAGGTCACCATTTCCTTTGCAGCTTTAGGCAGCAATGGCAGAAATTTCTTGAGTTTCACTCTGGTCAAATTTTTTAATCTGCAGTAGTAATCCAAGGTCCTCACTGACCCAGACCCCCAAGTTTTTTACTGGGCTCCCCATTGACTTTGGCATTGGGTAGCCCTCGGGCCAAAGGTCATCCCTAAAATGCAGCGGGCAGGACCCATAAAGGAGTACCTCTGACTTATCCTCATTGCATTTGAGTTGGGCCTGCGCTAGTCATTTACACTTCAGCGAGACAGATTTTAGCTAAATCGGGGGATACATCATTTTTCTTCCATGTAAAAGGAAGCTGGGTATCGGCGTACGCTATGATCTTTGCACCCAGCTCCTCCGCTAAATAGATTAGCGGTGTCACAAACATTAAAAAGCAGGGGACTCCAGGTTGAGCCCTGTGGGACGCCCGTGGTCACGCTTCTCGGTGTTGAAGAGAAGGGAGGCAGCCACACTTGCTGCATTCTATTTTCCAAGAAGGATTCGATCCAATCAAACACCAAGCCAGAGATTCCGATATTGGACAACCAGGCCAGAAGTTGGCAATGCGGTACTGTGTCAAACGCGGCAGAGGTCCAATAGAATCAGGGCTACTCTGCCACCGGAATCTAGGTACTCTCTAATATCCTCCGCCATATCAAACAGGGCAGTCTCTGTACTATGAGGCCCTGAGGTCCGACTGAGCTGGGTGTAGGGTGCCAGAAGTCTCCAAACTCAGACAGCTGCTTATGGGTGGCCTTCTCACACACCTTGGCCACAGCCGGGAGAAGTGAGATCGATCGATAGCTAGCCAGTGGCGGGGTTTAATGAAGGTTTTTTTAGCAGGGGAGAAGTTTGGCTAGGCAGAGATCAGCTGGGGAACCTGATTTAAGAGATTTTTAAGAATTGCCAAAGTATTAGACAGAGGAATAGGAGCAAATGCTGTCCGGACGATGTGGGCTAGATCTGAAACTGAGGACAACCGACACGGGTGTTCCGCCTGCTCATGGGGAGCAGACCAGAAACAATCCTGGATTGTTTGGATTTTTTCAATAAAAAAGCCAGATAACTGCTCGCACCAGGAGTTAGAGGAAGGAGTGGCCATACGTTCTGCGCATGGCTTCAGGAAACCTTGGACCACTGCGAAGATTTCCTTAGTTATTTTTAGATTGAGCGATGCACTCCGCATAGAAAAGGCCCTTGGCTTTCTTGATGGCGGCATAATAGCTGTTCTGAGACTTCCTAAGTGCTATTTTGGCCAGCGGGCAATACACTGGTCTCCAGCTGCGTTCAAGCTTTTCGCATGATTTTTTTAGTTCTTTAAGTTTGTTGGAAAACCAGGTTTTAGATGGGTGATTTCTTGCTCTTATGGGCCAGAGGTGTGGAAAAATGTTCCACTGCTCGTGAAATCCAATTATTGAAACCCCCCTACAGCTTCCAACAAAACCCAGAAGCAACAGGGCGAATATATATCAGAACACTGCAAAGAGCAGCAGGTTCAATGTGTTGAGGTCTGACCTTGGGTAGGAGGGATTAACGGTCCAAGAAAATTCTTATATTCCTAAAGGTATTATAATCTAGGCAGCTCTCAATCACCCTAGTGGAGTCACACAGCAGTGTTGACAGCCCTGCAAACACTTCTCTGCACACATCAGGCCAAACCAGGAAGCAGCGGCGAAGGAACCAGTTTCGTAGGAGCCCAGTGGGTTGCAGCCCACTATACTCATTGGAGGGGGGCGCAGCAACAGAGGTGAGCTCCAGTTAGTCATGCCACAAAGCCTTGGACCCAGGAAACGGCATCAGTAGTAGCACTGCCAGTCCTGACTCATTTCCTTCTGAATGGAGGTACTAAAGAGGGTCCCACTTCCTAAAGAGAACATGTTTATGGGCCACAAACACCATGAACAGTCAGGTTGGACTGCTCAGACTGGAGCACTACCGGTCACAGGCATGGAAGTTGGAAAATCCACACCCCTCCACTGCTTCCCTCCCCGGACTGGTTTCATTGCAGTCTGCTCTGGCCCAGCAGGATGGAAAAACACGGCAGGTGAGACCCACTTAAGGCCTCAGTAAACTTGGCTGCAGAGTCCTATGGGTGGTGCCTGACAGGCTCTCGAGCAGAGAAAGGGCACAATCTTTGTTGGCACAGCACCAGAAGGTCAGCAAGAGTGCCTGGGTCAGTCTTCTGTTGCCGTGGCCAAGTATTTGCAGGTTCCATTCTCCAGAGGCAGCAGCATACATCAGAGAGCTCGGTGCAGGTCGTTTGCCCTCCGCCTGCGATGATTGCCTGTGAGGGGTGTCCCAGGCCACACCATGCAGCAGGCCTGTCTGCCCACCCAGTGGTCCGTAAACCCCTATATATGGCTGTACTTGGTGCTGTGCTGTCAATACGAATCCTCCAAGAGTCTGCTCATCTCCTGCTATAGCTGCTTCTCCTGTGGTGTGCCACATTTGGCCCAGCCTTGACCTCACTGCTCAGTGTCCAGTGGGGGCCACCATCTTGTAGACCATAAGCACCCACTGCTCGGAAAGCAGGAATTCCTGCATCTACCACATTGATGAAGGGCTCTGGTTTACTGGTGCATCTACAGGAAGGAGGCTGCTGCAGTCCTTTGCTGATTTAGATATGGTGCTGGGTTCTGCTGGCAGTAAAGGCAGATGACAGAGCGGTCCGGAGCACTCTTAGAGTGCGACTGCCAACTTGACGCCTCAAGCCACACTCCAAAATCCTAATTTCTAAAACTTGTGAGCAATAGTAACCAGCACGTCTGCCAATGCCTACCATTAAATTGCCAAAACTAAAACTTGGGATCCAAGGTAACTCCTTTTCACCTAAAATGATTTTCAGGCATCACTTGACTTTGGCGTATAATTTGTTTGGTTGACCAAGGTGTTATAATTTCAGCACCTGGTAAAACTTGACAAACTTTATCCCATTTGACAAAACAAGAGGACCCAACCTTCTTTCCTGCTCCTGCACCCCTACAACACAACCCCAGCACCCCTACAACACAACCCCAGCGTTTAAGTTAACTGATGCTATATATTTTTTAACATTGTAATTTAGGGCTATGTATGTGGTCTGCATGCTGGGTGCCATCCATATCAATTTAAGGCATTGAACTGTGTAATGAATATTAAGATTTGACTGAGGGTTCTACTGAAGATGAATTGCTTCACAGATAACAACTTGTGTAAGCCTTCTGCTCCAACATAATTCCTATTTTTGTCTTTTTGTTCCCCCTTTTAATTTCAAACATTCTACCTTCAGTGGATGGAATGTAATAGCCTTATATCCAAGCTGCCTCTGGCTGTACCGGTTGTGAAAAGGCCCTGTCCCCTGCCTTAATAGGCCCTTACCTGTGGCGTGATGTCTGATTCAGTGCCTCCAGCAATCGGCAACCAGAATAGCATACAGAGACAGCAGGCTATATGGCTATATTTTTAAGTAGTATTGTGCAAAGGGGAGCTCTTGGAGATTGTGTTAATGCACAAGATATGTATTTACAGACCTTTGATGATTTTGCACCAACCCTTATTCATTGTATTTTGATTGACAGGTAACTTTAATAATAGTGAGACACCTTGAATACAGCAGAGCAGCTACTTGCAAGGCCATTCATTGGACTGAGACGTAAAGAGAAACTAATTGTCAAATGATTAGGACCTGACCGGCCAGACTTAAAACTACAATGAAGATACCAAGACCGAATGAAGACTTATTCTCCAAACACTTGGTACACACGTTGATTGGGTTACGGGGTGTAATCAACACATTTTGTTCTGCTTGCTGTTTGGCATTTCTTGGACAAAAAAAGAGTAACTCATTTAAAGAATTTGTTGGATAAAATAAACATTTACACAAGAATTCATATGGAAAACTTGAGATTGGGGATGTTGGGAGACCCACAGTGTGAACCCCATATAAGAGGCGCATGCAGCAAATAAAAGGAACACACTGAAGCAGTTGATAGGCTCATACTGTCAAAGAATTGATTGCATTTGTTTCTGTGGTGCTTATGGACTGGCATTACAAGGGCATGCTGAATCTGAAAATGTTCCTCAAATCCTGGTATATTCAGAGGCCTTGTGGATTTAATAGCCAGCACAGACCGTGTAATGAAAGCATATTTAGCAAGTGCTACAGTCTTTAAGGGCACCTCTGAAACAACACAATAAAATTGAGTGTATGCCAGAGATTGTAAGAAGCTATATTCATTTAACAAACAGACTTTGTGGCTATTCAGGCTTACCCCACTGAGCCCACTAAATCACTGTGTATTAATCTTTAGGTACCTTGACTATGACAGTGAAGTTGTGGAGAGGGTTTATGGTTTTACACATTTAAGAGACTATACTGCAGAAATCATTACTTCAGCTATGCTACATGAACTGAACTTGAGTTTTACAGAGTAGCCTCAAACTTATTACACAATGCTATGACTACTTCTGTAATGAATGGAATCTTTAGGAGTACAAAAATAATTAGTTGTGTGCCCTAATGCCCAATATATGCATTGGTATGCCCACCGATTTAAACCTTTTGTGCAACCAGCTATCGCAAATCTGAGGCACTTTCTTTTTGGATATAAGCGGCCTGGAGGAGTACAAAAATAATTAGTTGTGTGCCTTAAACCCCAATATATGCATTGGTATGCCCACCAACTTAAACCTTTTGTGCAACCAGCTGTCGCAAATCTGAAGCACTTTCTTTTTGGATGTAAGCGGCCTGGCAGCAGCATTCTTCTCACTTCTCATGGGACACCTCCAGCTCAATGGAACCTTCACATATGTTCAAATCTAATATTCCAATATAGGGTTGATCTTGAGAAATGTTTTGACATCATAGAAACCAATTTTGACTTCGAATCAAAAAGTTAGAATGAGGTCCATGGCTTTGCTAGAACACAAGATCTTTTTAGTTCTATCTGTTTCATGAAATGATGCATCATGTCAACATATTGTACAACCTGTTACACAAATTAGAAATGAATACTCTTTGTGCCAAAAGCTACTGTCTGTCACCAGCATGAACAAAGTCAGAAGGGATTGGCCATTTAGTCAGCAGACTGCCACTAGATTCTAATTTCTCAAACTGCAGGAAACACATCAGCAGTCTGGTCCAAACTGCAAAGGAAATATGACACTATAATTGTGCATGCACAGGAACGTTTTTCTTCAACAAAGCATTTGGTGAATGCCACACTGCTGCAAAATGATACTTCCTTCCCTGAGCAAGCACTGAATGAGGCTGTGGTAGCTTATCCTATGCTCAATAAATAGGATCTGAAAACCAAGTAAACCGTACTTGATCCATGTGTATTGGGAGCCCACTGGTGCCATTTCTTTTCTCCTTCATTCAGAAACTTAATATGGAAAAGTTACTTACAGAGATAATGGCTTTACTAAAAATAGTCACTACCATACCTATGACAACAGCAGAGTCTGAACTATGTTTTTCCATTTTAAACAGAATTAACACATTCCTGAGGAACACCATGATTGAGGAAAGACTGAATGCTTTAGCAAAGCTCTCTATAGAGACCTTGTTAAAAGAATCCCTGGGGCATATGTACAGGAATTGGCAATAACTATTGCTAGTTAGCAGCAGTATTTTTAATTGCAGTGTACCGGAAAACTATTGCCATGTTAGGGGCATATTTACAACACTCCGCTAAAAGGCGATAGTTTCTCTTACCAGGTGAACTTTCCCGCGCAAAGAACAGCAGCACAGCGATAAAAATCTTGACGCTAACATGGAAAAAGTGGCGATAGGCCAATTAGTGGCCATAAACTGCACGCTAATTAGTGTGAGGCCACTTTTTTCATGTTGGGCCAGGAAAACCACTATAAAACACCTGCTTTGTAGCCCAAACACAAAAAAATACTATGGAGGAAGCTGGACCCATTACCGAAGCAGCAACCCCCCCAAACACCCAGGAGGACCAGGCAGAGACCCAGGGGAAGGGCAAGGAGATCAGGAGGAGGAAGACCCGGTTTAGACTGCAGGAAAACCAGGTCCTAATTGCAGAGGTGACAGGAAAACAGCTTTTTGTCAGCACCACAGTGTCATTGGGAACACAAAATGCAATATGGCAGTCCATCACAGCCAAGGTAAATGCTGTTGGAGAGGTGTGGACCATAGATGGCTGAAAGAAGCGCAGGCATGATGCAAAGCACAAGACCGAGGCGAAACTTGCAGCCAATCTCAGCAGCAATGCAGACTGGAGGTGGGAGTCCAGCACCACAGGAGTCAATGGATGCTGTGGAGGAAAAGATGACCGCTGTCATCAACGAGGAGCTGGTGGTTGGAGGTCTGGAACAGGATACTGCTGAACATGACCAGACACATCAGCAACAGGGTGAGTAACAACCAGGGACTGGGGTGGATAGGCCCAATGGCATCATGCCCAATTAAATATCTCAGTGCACACCCACAATGACTGTGGATCATGTCCCGGATACCCTTGTCCCTGGTGGCATAGACACATCACCCTACTCAACCAATACATTGCAAGACACATATTGGTGGGCTCACAGACTAGGAAATGTGCATAGAAAAGTAACCGAAATCTAGTCCAAGATTCACATCAGACCACAAAATAAGGGCAACATGAAATAGTAAAGGGCACATTGACTAGAGATGCGGCAGGGTGTCAAAATGGCCCCCTCGCCTCAACATCATGCATGTGCCAGTGTGGCTGAGTCGTGTGCAAGAATGTGGGGACCTTACTGAACATACACAAGTATCGTTCGATAGTGCATTCAGACTCGAAAATCAGTTTGGCGCAACTCTGGGGGATACATTGAATTCTTACAGGGGACACCAGGTCTCAGATGTAACAAGGTGGTTTGCCTATTTGCCCTTTACGCACAGTTCACCTTTGGATGTTAATAGGTGAACTTTGTATTATAAGGTCTGATGCTTTAGATGACTTTTTATATTCTCTTTTTCGCTATGAGTATGTTTAGCCTGTATATTTTATAACATTTGAAACTGCGCTAAGGAGCAAACAATTGGGCCTAATAGTACAAATATGAGTTTTCTACCCTAGGGCTCTGGATTAACTTTTATGATGCTGGTGTTTGCTCCTTTGTTTTTTAACGGGGGTGGTATCTAGTAGGCAAACTGTAGATTGGTGTCGTGAACCACCTTCCGGTACATATATAGTGGCAGTCTGACTCAAGTAAGTTGCTTCCAATACTACTTGGTGAATACACATGGCGCATTAGATTAGCACTTTGATAGGTATGTAACCCGATGTGTGGGCAAAAACCAGGGGTGACTTTTAACCGAGGTTAACAATAAGTGGAGGAAGATAGTCTTTTGAGTAATGAGCCGTAAGGGTTAACTTCAAAGCACTATTATGCAAAAAAAGTAGGAGGGACCATTGGTTAAGTTAAATCTTTCGAGGTGGGTTTTGGCCGATTAGATATATTTTCTCTCGGGTTTTTTTCAGACCCAATTTGTGAAGGGTACTGCTGCAACTAAACAAGCTTGGACTACACATTTGAGAGTTTAGGACTGCCCCCCTACATACAGGTATGTGAAGTACTTTGAGGTTGAGGGTGATGTGGGAACTAGTTCCGGGTTAAGGGTACAACTTTGTATATTGAAGGTTTGTGCTATTTTTTCAGATTACGAAAGAATTGGGGATATACCTGGAGTTTGGAGGGTGGCAGCCTCATGTAGCGCCTCAAACCACAGATAAAGGAATCTAAAAATGTCGAGCCATCTCTATCTTCCTCATAGGACAAGGTGAGAGATAGTATTGTATCAGAAGGTCGTAGTTTACAATAATTTAAGCTATAAGGAATACATTGTATTTGATTTATAGTACCTCAAGGCAAAATAAATGTATTTGCATTGACATACTTCCTGATTTTTAACCTAAGACTAAGGGATAGTGGAAGGGATTACTTTCGCCATCGGTTTTGATAATGCTGGCTGATTCCAACTACCTCTAAAAAGTGTAATTCCGAATACGAGGTGACAAAAGGAGGACTAGGGGTGAGTCTTTTTAGCTGACTTGGATACCACTTCCCTGCTTTTGAACGACGGAGACATATTGTCCAGGTTCAACTGTTTTGAAAGAGTGTGTTCCAGGTTACATGAAGTGAGGCTGATGGAGTGAGTGATTCAGGAGGGGAGTCTTAGTATGTATGCCCGACTAGTCGACCAGAACACTGAAATATCATTTCAGGCCAATAGTAATTTGGATTTTATTAATTTTGAATAAGCTATGAAGTTCATTTATAGGTATCTATAGGTGTGATACAATTAATGTGTGTGTTTACGATATTTTACTGCTGAACTTAGTGAATTGAGACAATTTGAATGAGTTGCATAGTGTTGCATTTGTATACTTACATTTGTTTCATCATACAGGTATTTTGATCCCTTTCTGGTAACATGTATGTTTTATGAGTCCCAATACTGGTCTTGAGAAAGATGGTTTAATTAAAATTGTCTAGAAGTATACTGTTTGTTGCCTTAGTTGGTATTGAACATTGTGTCAACTTATTTATGTAACATGATTTTCAAGCAAACATATTTTTAAAGCTTTTATCAGTTTTTAATGAATTATTCATTGTTTTTTCTGTACTTGTTTTGAACTAGAAGAATAAATGGATATATTTTCTGAACTTCTTGTTTTGACCTTGGTTTACTACAGGAAAAGATGACTGTGCTTTCTAAATAGCTTGGACTAGAATCCATCCAAAGGAAGTTTTTTTATCTTTGTTTGAACACTATTCCTTTGGTATAAAGGGGTCGTCTCTGTTTCTATAATTGTGAGTACAACCGTTCTGGTTGGAGAGGTGGTGATCGATCCTTCAGGATCTTTCATTCACTGTGGTGACTGAGCACCTGTGACCAATAATATGGACAATTTAAAACGTTTGGATTCTCAGAAGATCAGTTACATTAATTAACCAAAATCCACATAATAGTACCAAGACTACCAAATCAGTTGAACCAGGAACAAAGATTTTTAATTTAAAGAAAAAACTAATCCGCACTGAGCTACACTGTGAATTTTTTTGAGTATCTAAAAGCAGGAGTGGTACCGATTGGGCTTCAAATTAGAAATGAGCCTGGATTGTTCATAGAACATAATGTATTGAAACTTGGACTCTTATTGCAAATCGTTGTAGCAGCGATTGGATCCTTATTTTAGAAACAACACTAAGTGATCATTATAGAAAGAAAAGCAATAGAAGTAGTAGAAGGGAAAATCTCCGCATTAGTAGAGGCAAAAAGAACTTGAACAAGAAACCAATATCTACAGAGTATCTTAACAAGAACCAATAAATTAAAGAAAGACATAGAAAAGTTTAATGTGGAAGTGGTTTATACCTATTTAGGGAAAGAATATTACAATATCAGAGGGTAACAAAGATGGGATAAGCCCAACCATCAGAGACCAGTGTATTCGAGGAGGAAATAAAAATCTCCTTCTCTGAAACATCTGACTCTAGTAGCAAAGAGGAACAACATCTTCATGAACCACAGATCAGCACCCAGTCTAGACCAGGAATCTTTGGGGGGCACTCCAAAAGACAACCGGAACTGCAGGAATTATGGGTGGTGGGGGGGACTGCAAAACTACCCCCACAGGATTTCCTGAAGTCCAGGAACCGCAGGTATTGGAGTTAAGTTTCCTATGGTAAACTTTTCTGCTAGAAGCCTGTCCCGGGATGAAAAAGTGCTTGAGGTTTTAGCTTTGTAGCCACTGCCCTGTTAAATGAATTAGAATTTGAAAAGTATTAATTTTTTTTAAAGATTAGACAAACTTTTTTGAGGATGAGGAATATTGTCCGAGGATGAATGTATCAGAGTTTAAAAGCAAATCAGCTTTTACCCCTTCATCAAACCAAGCTGATAAAAACATGGAGATTTAGGAGATCAGTCAAAATTGAAATAAATATGTTGGATAAGCCGAGGAAACAAATAACTTTTCTAAAAACCATAGAGAAGCACAGTATGTTAAGAGGACCCAAGTATCGCCATCAAACCTGCCGATAAAGGTGGGGTGTGGTGATTTTTAATACCATAGACTATCATGTGAGAATGGAGTCTCTTAAATGTACAGGATCATTATCTGCCTGTTCCACACAGCTAACTGCCAATGTAGGAAAGAGGATTACAATCTCTTGGAATTGGTCAAAACAGAGGAATGAATTTGTGAAGATGAATAAAAGTTTCTATATAACACGTACCCAATTACACCCGCTAGATAGTCTTCCTAAAATCCACAATAATATTAATGATCCACCCTTGAGACCAATCGTAAGTAGTATTGGGTCCATTCTAGAATCATGAAGCAAATACGCTGACCTTTTTCTTAAACCTTTGGTCTGTAAACCAACATTTATGAGATTCTGTACATGCAATTTCCATTTTGGAGGGTGAAGGGCTTCAATGGGGGTGACTCAGCTCTTGGTCACCCTGGATATTGAAGCCCTTTACACCAACATCCCCCAAGATGATGCAATCAGAGGTAAGATCTATATTAGACACTGAAGATCTCGGTGGTGGAGATAAAGAATTCATTATAGAATGTGTTACCATGGTGCTTAAAAATAACCTGTTCCTTTTTAGAGAAGACCTATTTAAACAAGTTAAGCGGACCAGCATGGGGGCTACTATGTGCCCCAAGCCTAGAATGTTTGTATGTTAGTAAATTCAAGCAGAGCCATGTCTTCAATGAAATGGCACCATCCTTTGAGAATGTCTGCCATTGGTACAGTTTCATTTACATGATCTGTAATTGGACTGGTGCCCCTGAGGTTCTAGGCGAATTTATTGAATAGCTGAACCTGAGTGACAAATCTTAATTTCACATAACAATGGAGTAATAAAATGATTAATTTCCTTTATTAGCTTAAAGAACAGTGAAGACTTATTGGAAGAGTTATACACCAAACCAATGGACAAAAACACACTTCTACATTATGGGAGTAATTACCTGAAATCTCAGACAATGTCCCCTTTGGCAAATGTCTGCACCTTTGCAGAAATTGAACCATGGTAAAGGATATCTGCTTCCATTCAGAAGTGCTTAAGAAGAAACAAGGAGATGGAGGCTACCCCAAAAAAGTGATTACAAATTCTTTCAAGCTAGCTAGATTTTATGATTGTGATTATATGCTCGATATGTATAGAGCTAAAAAAAGGAAAAGGAGAGGGTGGTATTTGTCAGCCAATTCTCTAACATGAGCAATCAGGTGAAACATAGTTAACTGGAACTGGAAAATTCTAAATGAAGGTCATGAACATAGATTAGACCAACCTCTTTTTGGGTTCAGGCACAACAAATATACGGAATTCCCTAAAAGACATATAAAACCACTGATGAGAATACAGACCATTCTTAAGAAGGCAGTAGGAAACCACAAATGTGGTAATTGGTCAATTTTACAGTGACCAAGAGCTTTTGTTTCAATGGGATCACCCTTACTGCTGGTTCATTAAACTGTCGCAGCAAAAATTTGGTTGATCTCTTGGTCTGCCCATGTGGCTTAGGCTACATAGGCAAGACGCGTCGGGAATTGAGACTACTGGAACACAAATTCACATTAAGAACCAAGAAAGAAAATGCACCACTTGCTGATCATTACTTCAGGTTCAACCACACTTGTGATGACTTTGTGGTACTTTTAGCGAAAATAAAGATTAACAGACTGGGAGGTAACATGAACAAAAACAGAAAAAAGAGGAAACCATGGTATCTGCAAATTGGACACGATCAACTAAGACCTCAACTCCAGAGGACTTGATAGTAGTTATAATGTAACCAGATTTTGCATTTAGGGCTTACCTAAAAACACCATGACTATCTGTGGGCATAAGCCAAACACTGTAAGGGTATGTCCTCTTGGTCCATGTCTCCCCTTAGTATCGTTCGATAGTGCATTCAGACTCTTCAGAGTTCGGTGCAAATCTTGGGGATACATTGAATTCTTCCAGGGGACACAAGGTCTCAGATGTAACATGGTGCGTTGCCTGTTTGCCCTGTATGCACAGTTGTTCACCTTTGGATGTTAATAGGTGAACTTTGTATTATACGGTCTGATGCTTAAATTCTCTTTTTCGCTAATGAGTACGTTCTGCCCTTATATTTTATAAGTTCGAAATGGCGCTAAGGAGCCAACAATTGGGCCTTATAGTACAAATGAGTTTTCTTCCCCAGGGCTATGGACTAGCTTTGATGACATTAGTGTTTGTGTTTCTTTTTTTTAAACCAGGGTTGTATCTAGTAGGCAAACTGTAGATTTATCTGCTTCATTGCACATTTTAATATGACGGCCAATTTATTCAGACTTGCAGAAGTACTTCTGTCTGACTCCAACCTGGTAGAGTTGCACCATGCAGGACTTCCGCTGACATTAACACGTGTGCCGATTGAACATGGTTACAAGACAGGAAAGGGGAGCTTTGTATCTTGAACTGCCTTCCGGTACATATAGAGGCAGTCTGACTCTAGTTGCTTCCAATACTACGCGGTGAATAAGCACAGTGCATTAGCACTTTGAAAGGTATGTAACCCCATGCATGGGCAAAAACCGGGGGTGACTTTTAACCGAGGTTAGCAATAAGTGGAGGAGGATAGTCTTTTGAGTAATGAGCCACGATTTATATGTTCAACGCCACCACTCTGTAAAAACATAGACCTGGACCATGGGCTAAGTTAAATCTTTCGAGGTGGGATTTGGCGGAGTGGATATATATTTCTACTGTTTCTCTCTTGGTTTTTTCAGACCCAATTTGTGAAGGGTACTGCTGCAACTAAACCAGCTTGGGCCACACAATTATGAGGGTTTGGGAGAGGCCCCCTAACTACAGGTATGTGAAGTACCTTTGAGGTTGTGGGTGATGTGGGAGCTAGATCCAAGCTAGGGGTACAGCATTGTAGATTGAAGGTTTGTGCTACATCTTTTTGTTTTACGAAATAATTGATATACCTAGAGATTGGAGGGTGGCAGCCTCATTGTAGTGCCTCAAAAGAGAAGCCACAAATAAAGGAATCTAAATATATTCAGCCATCATCTCTTATACATAGGACAAGGTGAGATAGTATTGTATCAGAATGTCATAGTTTACGATTTAGACTATAAGGAATACAAATTGTAATTGATTTATAGTACCTCAAGACAAATTACATTTATTTGCATCAACAGATACGTCTTGACTTTTAACTTAGGACGATAAGATAGTGGAAGGGATTACTTTCTCCACATCGGTTTTGATAATGGCGGATTCCAACTACCTCTAAAGTGTAATTAAGACTACGAGGTGGCAAAAGGAGGACGGGGGTGAGTCTTTTGAACTGACTTGGATACCACTTCCTTGTTTTTGAATGACAGTTGAACCTGGACATTATGTCCCTGTTTTGAAAGACAGTGTGCCAGGTTACATGAAGAGTGAGGTTGATGGAGGAGTGAATGTGCAATTCAGTCTTAGTATGTATGACTAGTAGGCCAAAACAATGAAATGTAATTTTAGGCCAATAGTAATTTGGATTTTATTAATTTGGAATAAGCTATGAAGTTCATTTATAGCTATCTATAGGTGTGATACAATTAATTGGTGTGTTTGATATTTTACTGCCTAACTTAGTGAATTGAGACAATTTGGATGAGTTACAAAGTGTTATATCTGTATAGTACTTATGTATTTCATCATACATTTATTTTATTCCCTTTCTGGCAACATGTATGTTTTGAGTCACAAGACTGGTCTGGAGGAAGATGGTCTAATTTAAATTTTCCATCGAACGCGTCGACGCCCTTCTACAACCGTGTAATGACGAGCTACAGATAACCAATAGAGCACATATTATCGAGTTCCAGTTTCTATTGTGCTGAATACGGATGGGGTATTTTTTATGACAAGTTGTAGTCTTGTGTGTACTCTCCTGTGCTTTTTTGATTGTCCCTGTATAAATTGTCTAGAGGTAAACTGTTTGTGTTGCCGTAGTTGGTATTGAGAACATTGTGTACTCTTATTTATGTAACGTGATTTTCAAGCAAAGATATTTTTAAAGCTCATGTATCATTTAATGAATTATTCATTTTGTTTTTTCTGTATCTGTTTTTAACTAGAAGAATAAATAGATATACTTTTTTTTCTTGTTTTGACCTTGTTTAGTACAGGATTCCCCTTGTGTGTATGAGGAACAAAAGATGACTATGCTCTCTAAACAGCATGGACTACTAGATTCGATCCTAAAGAAGGTTTTCTCTTTGAGTTGTGTGCAAGATTGTGTATGAAAAAAAATCAGCCACAGTGTTGCATGTGCATATCTACTGACATTGGTGGTGGCATGCACCTGATCAGTCACATTAACAATGCATCCTCATTTTGGCGTAAGGTGCAGCCTTGTGCAGACAAATTGTATGTGTGGTGAGGCAAGGGGGCCGTTTTAACATCCTACCGCATCTCCAGTCAGTGGCCCCCCTTGCTTGTTCATGAGATGCAGTCCTGTGTACACCAAGTGAATGCACACATTCAGCAGACTGGAGTCCAAATGTGATGTCATACTATGAGCAGGGGGGATATGCCTACAACACTAGAGTGCATGGGCTATGCATATCAGGAGTGTGTCACTGTTGGAAATTAGGTTATTGGTAGGGACAAATATAGGCCTGCCACTGGCAATAAGGCCACTAACACATGAGACTCAGCATATGTTTTAGAAAATTATTCCTATGCTCAACTCTTGGTAATGTGGCTGCGAGCAGACAGGCTTGACTTCAAAGACAGGTTGTAAAGCATTTAAACACCGTTTCAGTAAATTAAGACACAACACATAATACAAATCCAACACTATTTTATAAAAATAGCAAGTATTGTTAGCTTTAAAATTACGCAAACGACAAAAATCCAATGTAGGGAACTAGAGATATGAATTTTCAAAGATTTAATAAAATATAGCACTTAGAAGATTATAGCACCATATTGTGATACCTGATTGCGATAGACCGGGCCAAAGTTTCAGGCCGGGCGCAATGGAGCCCTGAGCGGCTACAGCTCCCGGTCTCCGTTTCTACCTTCACACAAACTGTTCTGGAGCTTTTCTTCCTGAGGGCCCTCAAAGCTCCCAGCCAGTCTGCATCCGGGGAAGGTTCGCCCGCTTGACTTGTAAAGAGGTCCTGGTCAACCTCCCTGGAGCGGACTTAGAACATTTCTCAAGATTGCTTCTGCGGGGCAACCCAGGAATCCTGCCTGGCACGTGATGGAAGGCAGGCGGCTTGGCTCTCGCAGTTGCTCCCGGTCACCTTTTCTACGAGCGGACTTAGAAACTTTTCTGGAGCTTTTTCTCGCGGGGTCACGATGCCCCTCATGTAGCGGGATCCGGTGAGGATTTGCCAGATTTAGAACATTTCTCAAGATTGCTTCAGCGGGGCAAGCCAGGAATCCTGGCTGGCACGTGATGGTAGGCAGGCCGCTTGGCTCTCGCGGTTGCTCCCGGTCACCTTTTCTACGAGCGGACTTAGAAACTTTTCTGTAGCTTTTTCTCGTGAGGTCTCGATGCTCCTCATGTAGCCGGATCCAGTGAGGATTCTCTGGCTTCAGATTTTCTCTCGTGCTGGTCAATCTCTGGAAGTTGGAGCGATGGAACTTTTAGCGTGACAAACCTGGTTGGCTTGGCCGGCACACGATTGAAGGCAGGTAGCCTGGCTGGCCAGGTGTAGTTGGTCCCTCTATGGAGCTTTTTTCAAAGTTGGTCCAAACTTCTCTAAACTTCTTCCTGAAGTTCCTCAAGGGGTTCCAAGTAAATCAAACTTTCTCCAAGATGTTCCTTGAAAGTTGAGGCAGCCAGTTCCCACAATCCACTGGTACAAAACATATACAAATCTACTGATGGTTCTCCAAGTTGTAGATTTAGATGGTGATGTTCCAGCAAGATAATCCACAGGGCTGTAGTTTCAGATGATGCAGTCTTCAGAGGTCAGGCCTTAGAAATCATTGCACAGCAAAACTTCTCAACCGGGCACTTCTTGCTTCAGTAAGTTTCAAGCAGCAGATCTGGAGGGCTCTGCCCCTCTCAGATACTTATTCCTAGTTCTCTGGGTCAAGCAGGGGGTCACTTCTGACCAATGGGAGCAGGGTAACTTCTCCAAGATATGACCACATCCTGTAAAGTGTGGCATTATTTTGTCCCAGAGTGCATCACATCTTGCAAATCCATAATGGGTGATTTTCCAGCAAGGAGGTAAGAGCTGGCTAAACACACCCCTAGGATGGCTAATTTACTTAGACTCCCCCCCTGCATCTGCTCATACCTCCCTTAGTCCTACCATCTGCCTTTGGTAGGAAGTTCAGAACTGTTAATGACCATGGTCTCTAGTCTCCTCTTTGAAGAACATAGTTTACGACTCCTCTAGGCCTGGCATTCCTATGGAACAGCACACTGCCCTGCCAGCAGAGCTGGTTAACCCCAGGGGGTCTTTATCACCTTCATAGCAGCCTGGCTAATCCACTTAACTCTGACCAATCAGGGCAGACCGCTGGAAGGCTGAATTTGGACTTACAAACAAGAAAGTCTTATAACTTCTTGTATGTACACTTTAGGAGAAATTCAACAATATATTGTTGGATTTCTTAATACCATTCTGGGAAGTCTTTGAATGGCATTTCTATCCCTCTCCTATCAAAAGGTATTAATCAATACCTTCCTACAATGTTAACCTTTGCAATGGGGGATTTGAAATGGGAAAAATGACTTGGGCCATTTTTCCAGCACCAGGACTTACAAAAGCATATTTTAGAAGTACGTGCCTCAGATCGACAGATACCCCACCCCATGTGCAACTAGGGGAGACTTTAGGGGTTCTGAATCTGTACAAATATTGCAGATTCTCCCTCCACAGTGTAATTGTAATTGTAATTGTAGGCATACTTATAGAGCGCAGCTGTCACCCAAAGGGTATCCTGGCGCTTTGTAGTGCGCCTACCATCAAAGTTGAATTTGAGCAGCACTTTCCCACAATGTGGGGAGTGAAATGTGAAATTTCACTTTACCCAGGCATATAAAAACTCATGTTATAAGGGTGTTCCTTAATAATACCTGACCCCCCACTCCCCCCCATGGTTTACCTAGGGGAGACCCTGGGGGTCCCCAATATGACAGAACATAGTAGGTTAATCATTTTTAAGGGCCCCAAAGTAGAGTTTGTGCACAATGTATATTTTGTAAAGCAGTCCTGGCACCCAGGGTTGTTTTTAAACTGACCTCAGGCTTCAACAGTGCACACATGCAAGTGTAGAAAAAGGCTGCTGGCCTCTAAACTGGCAATGCCCCAGGGTACTGAGGACTTCTAGGTAGTTTCAACCCCCCTGCCCTATTATATACTAGGGGCCTAAAGGGGAAGTCATGCCAATCACATGGGTACCCCACCATAGCATTGTGTACCCTAGTGTATGTAGGTGTTTTAACTGTATTCTAATGTCTCTTTCAGCATAGCAGTGAGCCTGGTTAAGCAGAGCCCAGAGTCAGTCAGTGTTGCCACAAGTATCAGTCAGCAAAAAGTTGGGGGTTGCCCAGGGCACAGGATGACTTTGCAACAGCCACCCAAAAATGTACTACATGACTTGTCTGTGTGCCGTACTCACAGAACTACAATGTCCTTGTAAAGAAGTATGATAACCTAAGTAGGACCACAAGCAAGAAAAGCAAAGTAGCACCAAATAATTGCAAGTAGCTAAATGGCACCATCACCCCTTAGGTCAAAATGCACTCCTCCACTCTTGTGTACACATGTGCCATACAGAAAACAGCATTCCACATCAGTCCTGGCGTGAGTTGTCCATTACACCACGATATGCATGTAAACCTGTCTGTTTGGTAAATCTAATGAGTCAGTGAACAAATATGCAGTCATGTCTGAACATCCACATGCAAACCTTGACGTTCAATAATCTGAACCAGGACAGCAGGTATCATCCATGTGACCATCTGTGTGGCAAATACACAAACACACATCAGCATGCCATTTTCATCTGATGGGGGGAAAAGGGGGTGATAGGGCCTGAGCACCACTAATACACCTTTGAAATTTAGGCCCACTTACACACCACACGTGGGGCCAACGTTGAGGGTAATGGGTGTTATCACTGTCCAGCCTGTAACAATAGAAAATCACGCTGCACCATGCTCACAATGGGTAAGCCAACAGGAGGCAGTAAGCAATGCATGCAAGGAAAAACATAACTGATGACATGCACACAAGAGCCAAAGCTACCTGGATGTACACTTGTACTGCACTGTGCAGCACACATAGAAACAGCAATTAGCACATCATTGCCAATCTGCCAAAAGGGGTCCCTCCTTACACATAACCATTCTCGCACAAAACCATGCACATATACACTACCCAGCAAAGTTTACTGTGAGCCACACTGACAAGGCAAGTGACAGTACACCATGAATTGCATGCCTGCACCCTAAACATTTTTAAAATGGTGCAGCCCATGGTCACTGAAGTGGCTGAGTGTGGAGTTCATCTTTAAAGGAACAAGTCACACTCTGACACTTCCTTGTGTACATACAACACCTGATGTAAAGCAGACATCTGCTGTCAAACAATGCACAAGTGTCCCATCTCTGATTAAGGCCCATATTTACTCCAGCTTGAAACATCTCATCATTGTAAATGCACATAAGTGAAAGGCTCACTGGCTGAAAGGGATAAGTTGCAGTAAAACCAACGCTGCAGGGGTGGCTCTCCCACAATGCAGTGCACAGACACAAAAATCTGAGCTTTAACATTGACTACAATGTGGTACAAACTGCATAACTTTAACTAATGAAAAGAGGACACAACTGGTGTCGCTTGTGTATAGAAATTGACCATTCACATTTGGCATAGCTGTAAACTGTGAGATGATTATGTACAATGTCACATCCATGATGTTGTACAAATCACTATCTGGCATCAAATAGGCATCTCCTCCTAAGCAGTCAGAATGGACATCGTCATGCAGTCTCCTTGTAAACTCATCCAATGCATGATCATACTCTAAACACACATTTTTTTTTAACTTTATTTTTCAGTTTACTCAACATATACAAGAACACCCAATTGGCATCACTACAGCGTATGTATACAGATCAACAACCTCATTATCGGCACTTAGGACTGTAGGCAACATCCAGGGAGGAACGGACTCATGGGGAAGAAACACAATAGCAGACAAATAATACATCGTGAGGAAGCAGCCAAGCCCGGCACATCTATAGGTGGTGAATATCTCTAGAGGTCACCCCCTCCCTCACCATCAGACCCCGACCCAAGTGGTGTACTCAACCCGCCACCCGCATTGTCAGACTCGCCATGCGAGGAAAGCTCCCCCTCTGCTAGCCCTGAGGCACACATGACTCTCGCCAGGCGAGGAAGTTGTCCTGCAGTTTCTCGTCTCTCCGAGTGGGTTGCATGTGAGTTTCCTCAGCCAGGGACCACTCTCGGACATCTCTTAGCCAAATAGGCACCTCCGGAGCCCTCTGCCCCATCCAAGTGATCGCCACCCTGTGCCTGGCGAGCACCAACATTAATTGTAAGAGTTTATATGAGAGCTTCCTTTTTTGGGTCTGGGGACTAACGCAAGCAGACAATGCAAGGGGTCCATCGCTATCCGATGGCCTGTAGCCGTGACTATGCGATCCACCACCCCCACCCAGAAACTCCTGACCAAAGGACAGTCCCAGGCTAAGTGTAGGAAGCCCGCTCTCTCTGCGCTACATCTAGGGCATCTGCCGTCCCTATCCTCAGAGATACGCCTCAGGGAAACTGGGGTCAGGTAGGTGCGGTGTAAGAAATTAAAGTGTATCAGTTTAAGCCATGCATTGCACGAGACCTTGCGTGTGAGGGAACCTATACGCTTCCACTGCCCTTGTTCTAGTGTAGTGCCAAGATCAGCCTCCCAGGCCATCCGGGACGGTGGTACCGGGGGGGGTGGAATCCTGTTTTATGGACTTATACAGAAGAGAGATCAGTTTACACCCCTTGCCGCAGGATAGAAGGATGTCCAAGGTGTGAGTCAGTGGTGGTGCATCCGGGTACTGGGGCCAGGTAACCTTCACTACATCCTGGAGTCTCCGACAGTGCAAGTATTGTCCTCTCCCAAGGCCGAAGGCCTCCTATGCCTGCTCATGAGTTAGGAAGGACTCGTTGGGGTAAAGGGCAGCCAGGACCCCGCAGCCACCCTCCCGCCAGGAGTGAAAAGACATGTATTTCTCCATGTCGATGAAGGGGGCCAGTATCCAGACCGATAGCTCCCTATGGAATGGTGCCCTCCGTAAGACCCTCTCAACAAACCGCTGCCAAATGCCGGCCGCGTGACGCACAACATAAGGAAGAGTCTCTTCCGCCCCCCTGCCCTGCATTATGGCGACCTGTAGCATCTGGATGTCCGCCCTACCCACAAGGAGGCGTGTCTCCCAGTTGTCTGCGTCTGTGAACCACCGGGCAGCAGGCTGCAATGTGCTGCATAGTAATATAATTCAAAGCGTGGCACTTCCAGACCCTCCTGCTCATAACTGCGGACAACAGTGTGGAGTGCTACCCTGCTGTGCCAGCCCGCCAAGAGCAGAGACGTGAGCAGCATATTGAGAGTGCGGAAAACTCGTGGGGGGAGTGGACACAGTGAGTTCTGGAGGACATATTACGTCAGAGGAAGCATTACCATCTTGGCGACAGCCAGCCGTCCCATCAGAGAGAGTGGCAAATAATTCCAAAAGGATACTGACTGCTGTAGGGACCTGAGTATACGATCCACATTCCGGACCAGCAGCTATGAATCCATCGGGCCACCTGTATTCCAAGATAGCGGAACCCCTCTCGTTCCCATCGCAGCCCTGGTAAGTCTCCCAGGGGCACTGAGTCAAGTCCCGAGAGCGGAAAAATCAAAGACTTAGTGCGGTTAAGTCGCAACCCCGACGCCTCACCAAACCGATCGAGGTGGCGCTGCAATATCGGCAGTGCCTCCCTTGGAGCAGTCAAATAGAACAAGGCATCGTCCGCATATAAAGAAATGACGTTGCACGTGTCCCCCACCGTGCCATATCCGTCCAGACTTGAACAGCAAAGTGCTCTATGGCCAGGGCAAACAGGAGCGGCGAGAGGGGACACCCCTGGCGTGTACCCTGTCCCAGTCGCCACTCCTCGGACAGTGCGGCCCCAAGTCTCACCCTGGCATGAGGACCCATATACAGGATGCAAATCTAACAACAAAAGTTGGGGCCCAGCCCCACAGCACGGATGACCTCTAGTAGATACCCCCAGTCGACTGTGTCAAACGCTTTAGCGAGGTCGATGGACACCAACACCATCTGCTCCTCCCGACCACGTACCTCATAAATAATGTGATTCAACTGCCGCAGGTTCATGGCTGTATCGCGCCCCGGAATGAAACCGCACTGGTGTTCGTGGACCAGGTGAGACATATACGGCACCAAGCGCGAGGCCAGTAACTTGGATAAGATCTTTACATCCATGTTGATCATTGTAATCGGACGATACGACGCAAGGTTCATGGGCGTCCCTCCCGGTTTCAGGATCATACATATTTCCCCCAGTGTCATGCTCGTTGGGAGAGTCCCGCTCTCAAACGCCTCGAGGAATACCTGCAATAGGAGTCGGAAAAGTGCACCCTCGAATGTCTGATAAAATTCAGGAGGGAATCCATTGCTTCC
Source organism: Lissotriton helveticus (assembly GCF_964261635.1). NCBI lineage: Eukaryota > Metazoa > Chordata > Amphibia > Caudata > Salamandridae > Lissotriton > Lissotriton helveticus. The sequence continues at coordinate 583,493,620 of NC_136057.1, forward strand.
CGGGGACTTAGCCGGCGGTAGGTGCTGCAGTGCGGAGCGCACCTCCCCCAGCGTCAGGGGTCCTGTGCTGCTTTGGGAAGAGACTGCAGGGTCAACCCTTGAAGGTAAGGGAGATAAGAGGCCTCGGAAATGGTGGGGTCTGCGGCATACACCAGTTGGAGGTGAGACTGGAGAACTCGTAGGAGACCCACTTCTGAGTGGACCACTCCCCCCGTAGGCCCCCGCAGGGCCACTATTCTCTCCGGGGCCTGCTCCTGACAGAGAATTCAGGCCAAAAGGCGACCAGATCTATCGCCCTCCCTGCGCTGTCTATATTGGGTGAGGGTATATCCGTCGAGCCTTTCCAGGATATGGTGAATACGAGACCGAGCGTCCTGTTCCCCCTCTCATGGTAGAGCATCAGGAGTCTCAGAGGACTGCAGGTCTAAGAGGCTACTCTCCGCATCTTGTAGTTCCCGTTGGAGCGGTCTCCGAACCCCGTAGGTGAGGCCCATGCACGCCCCTCTCACCACCGCCATTTCGTGGCCAATGTGAGCCACCCCCCCCAATTAAGATCCACGTAGTTGTTTATAGCGGTTTCTATATGATGTTTCCCCACCTGGTCCTGAAGGATCTCAGTTGGTAACCTCCAGGTCTGGGGGCGATATAACTGAGCCCCCCAATTCACCATACACGCTACAGGAGAGTGATCAGATAGGAAACGTGCCTGATGGGTAACCTCAATTGACATCTTTGACTCTGTGTTTGCAACTAGGACCCCGTCCAAGTGACTACGTGTATTGTGAGTGGAGGAAAAACATGTATACACCTTCTGAGTCGGGTTTCTCAGGCGCCAAACATCAAGAGCTCCTATATTCCCTATGACCTCCCTGAGTTTTGCTGTCATTTGTGGTTTTGTGCCAGCTCGGGGTGGGAACCTGTCAAGAGTGGGGTCCAGGACACAGTTAAAGTCCCCAAACCAAAGCACCGGTGCCTCCAGGTCTGGGATAAAAACCTCTTGGAGGGACTGAAAAAAGACTGGGTCATCCGTATTTGGTGCATACAAATTCAGTATAGTGATATCCCTGCCATCCAGCTTCGCTCTGAGGAGCAGGTATCTCCTGTGGATGTCCGCTTCCACGTATTGGACAGCAAACAGGACTCCAGGTGCCACCCATATTAGGACCCCCCTGGCATATGTAGAAAACGAAGAGTGGTACACCTGACCCCGCCACTTTTTCCCCAATTATAGGGCCCCATCATCAGTGAGGTGAGTTTCCTGGAGGCACGCAATTGATACCATGTGCCTGCGAAGGGAGGACAGGACCCTATACCTCTTGGTGCATGTACCCAGCTACCTCACGTTCCAGCTCAGAAACTTATACCCCATGTCAGGTAACGTGTCCGAAAATGCCATATACCTCTACCCACATAGCCACCCCGATCCCGTGCCCGAAGTGTAATACATACGATGCCTGTAACAAACCCCCCCAATAACCCCTCCCAAAACATCAACCGCCCCCTCCCACGAGCAATTTACTGGCAAAAACAAAACATGCAGAAATGCCCTTCCCATGCTGGTCCCAGGTCGTGCACAGCCACCCCATACGCCCAACCGGGCTGAACCACCCAACAAGTGGAGAAGAGAACTTCCCTCCCCCAAACCTGCTCCCGACACAATCCAGCTGTCTCAACACAGTATGTAGGGGCTTGAACCATGTACATGTGCAACTCTTAGAACCCCCGTACCCCTAGTATCAGCGCACCCCCTAGTCCAATCACCCTCAAAATACTCTAACTATCTTGAATGTCCCCAGACAGGCCAACCAAAGCCCTCGGGGCATTGCAATGTAGGTCACAGCAGGATACGCCCTTCATGGCAGAACTGAGGAGGTAGCAACTGAGCTCCTGACAGTTTCAGGGACCGTATCAGTGGTGGTCTGAAGAGTGGCAGCGGTGGGCTGAAGAGTTTCCGGGACCAGTTCTTCATCCAGAAGAGGTGCCACAGATAGCGCGGGAAGGCTGTCGGCCCCCGACGACTCCAGGCGGAGGGCCCCATCGTCTCCCACCATGATTCGCTGTCTCTCCTCCTGGATAGCATCCGCTGATGAATTTCTGCGCCTGTTACCCCGCCTCCTAGATGGCCGTGTCCCCCATGCACTCCCGGCTCCCCCCGTTCACCCGGCGGAAGGGTATCCCCCCTAATCTCCAGCCACTCCCACACCTCCTTCGGGGCGTCAAAGAAGTGAGCTTTACCTGGGATATGACTTTAAGCTTGGCAGGGTAGAGTAACATGTACTGCAAATGTAACTGCCGAAGTTTCTGCTTAACTGCTAGGAAGGATTTCCGCTGTTCCTGTACCTGGTGGGTATAGTCCGGGTAGATAGAAACTCTGGCATTTTCAAAGGTGAGGTTCGCTGTTTCCCTAGCCGCTCTCAGGATGCAGTCTCTATCCCGATAATTCAGGATCTTAGCAATTAGGGCTCTCGGTGGAGCGCCTGGTCTCGGCGGCAGGGCCAGCGCCCTGTGGGCCCCCTCTATCACAAAGACCTCAGACAGGCCTGCGGGGCAGAGTGTCGTGCGGATCCAGTGCTCAGAGAAGCGTTCCGCATTGCCCATCTCCGAGCGTTCCGGAATGCCAAGGACCCTGATGTTACTGCGGCGTGCCCTCCTTTCCGCATCTTCAGTGCCCCCATCGTGGCGGTAAGTTGTGAAGTTGTCTTCTTCATTGAGGCCACCTCCCCTTGCAGCTGGACGATATCCCCCTCTGCAGTAGAGACCTTATCCGCTACTTTCCGCAGGTCCGCCCGTAACAAGTTCAAGTCAATGGAGGCTGTCTCTATTTGCTTCTCCAGGTCAGAACGGGACCCCTATATCGCCTGCAGGAGCTCTGCCCGGGAGGGCTCGTCAGCTGCATCAGTCTCCCGATCCAGTTCCGTCTGACACGTGATCCGCTGCGAAGGGAGGCGCTGAGTGGTGTATTGCGTTATAGTGTTAGGCTGAGAGGCGCGGGGCAGCCTGTCCTTACCCATCGCAGCAGCGTGAGGGGTCCGCGAACGTCAGAGGTGTTTCAAGGCAGCTTCACCCAATGCGCGTGCCTCGTAGGAAGGCCCGGGGAAATGTCACAGGAGTCCAATCTGAGAAGAGCCCGGGGCCGTCCCTCTGGTCTTGTGCAGCGGTAGCCCCATGTCTCCACGGGCCCGAGCGCTAACATGGGCATGGAAAAGAGGATCCTCCGCTCCGGGCCGCAGGGTCTTTGTTGTCAGGCCCCAGATGCTCTGTTGGGGGCCAGAGGCGATGCAGGGGCTCAACGCCCCTCAGAGAGCCCCCAAGGATAGTGGGTACCCCAACAGGAGAGTAGATAGTCCGGATTCAGCGTCCAGGTGTGAGGCGCCTCCAAGCACACTCTGAATCTCGTTGGCAGACACCCAGGAGCAAGCGGGGGCCGAGATGTCCGCCCCCGTCGGGAAGGAGCCGGTACCGGGCCTCTGGCCTCCCGCAGCTTCCCATCCCCACTGCTGCTCACTTGCAGGTGCCAGGTGTAATATGAAGGCGCAGCCCCTCGTGGAAGGTCCCCGATGACAGTGGGTGCCTCCCCCATCGGCCCTACGCGTCCAACGCAGCTCGCAGTAGGCACCAGCTCCAGGCTTCACTCACGGCAAGGCAGGCCGCATCCCCGGACTCGCATAGGGCTGGCCCACCAGCCGCGGGGGCCCAGCGTTGCTGCAGTCGCCCTCAGGCCTCTTGTCCGGCTCACCACTGCTTAGGGCATTCCCCCCGCCCCTGAGGACCCGGGCTCCCCCGGGGTCCGGTCCGGGCACCACTGTAGGCTGGCCAAGTATCGATGGTGACCCCCGGGGTCCTCGCCGCTTTCCGTATTGACTGCACTGCAGGAGGGCGCTTCACCCCAAGGGGTCCCCCAATGGCAACGGGCGCCCCCCTCGCTGCGACACTCCACCCAGGGCAGGCCGCAGCAGGCACCAGGACCGCGCTCCACTTACGCCGGCACAGGCCGCAGCCCTGACCTCGCATACACCGGCCCACCAGCCGCAGGAGTCCAGCGCTTCAGCAGTCGGCTGCGAGCCTCCGTTCCGGCCCACCGCCGTCTAGGGCATTCCCCCTGCCCCCAGGGCACACCTCCGGGGTCAGGTCCGGACACCACCCCAGCTCAGCTCCGATGGTGACCCCCGGGGACCTCGCTGCTCTCCGTGTTTTCAGCCGCATACCTGCAAGAGGCTGGACACGCCGTAGGAGCGTGGTTCTTCATGGTAGGCCCCCGATGGCAGTGGGGGCCTCCCTCGCCGCAACACTTCACCCAGGGCAGGCGGCGGCAGGCACCAGGACTGCGATCCGCCCCCGCTTACGCCGACACAGGCCTCAGCCTCGTGTCCTGTTCTCCTACTGCCAGACCTTCAACACTGCCCAACACCTGCACTTTTTAGATCCAGACCAGCCACAAAGCAACACTACGCGGCACCCTCACCTGCAGAGCCCCAGGAGACCGGGCCTGTTTTGCCCACACTATCAACATCACACACTACGCCATCTACTGCATGGACTACATACTCATTTCCACCCTGAGCTTCCACCTCATAAACCACAACAACTTCAACTCCAGTCCCCCTTGGCCAAAGCTTGCAAACATTGGACTGACTCAACTCTTCGGCACACTGACCCACAAGGCAGGAAACACCCCAACCCAATCTTCGCATGTGGAAACAGCGTCCTCTTTATCCACATCACTCAACCCCTATGGAGTGACCTCCACTGCATAACTTCCTCATTGAGAAACCCAAACCACCCAAACCCTCCACCCGCCTCACACAAAGAAACTGGAGCTGAGTCACAGAGGAGCTACTCCACTCCACCATCAACGGAAACACCCACACCGCTGCAGCCAACACTGACAGCGCTGCCAGGTATTTCCACACATGGATCTCCAACTAAGCATACAAACTTGCCCGCTATGCAACCCTAACATACAGCGTGCAAGAAAAGCTGCCTCGGTCACCACCGACCTCCAAGATGCCAGATGCATCTGCAGACATCTGGAGAAGAACTGGAGCAACATCAAGATACCTAAAAGACTTTACCACCTACAAGGACACCCAGCTCATACGCTCCCTCACCAAGGCGCCCACACCCACCAGACTGGGTTTCAAGGAAGGATGCAGGGAGTTGCGACATGGATGATCAACAGCTGCTTGGTACTCAATGCGGAGGAGACATAAGTCCTCATCCTTCTAACCACCCCATCAGCATGTGACAACACCTGGTGGGCCACTGCCATCGGCAGCCACCCCATCCACCAACGACCCGAGGTACCTAGACATCATACTCAACTCCTTTCTCTCCATGAACCAACAGGTCTACACCGTGGCCTCCAGCTGCTTCGACACCCTCTGCATCCTCCATGAGACCTTCAAATGGATCCCCCGAGTTAAAAAAGACAGTCACCCACGCAGTCATTACCATCAGACTGGACTATGGAAACACCCTATATGCCCGCATAGACAAGTCTGTGCTCTGCAAGCTCCAGACTATACAGGACACAGCCGCCAGACTCTGCCTTGTGTTCATACTTTCCTCACAGGTCCAGACCCTCCATCGCACCTACTTGGTTCCCACCTCTCCCATCATTTGAAATTGGGTGGCGGAGGAACTGTTCTGTTGTCTACAAGGCTATCCCCAGTGACCACAGTCACTTGGGTTGGTGTGTATGGTAGGTCGACATGTTACTAGGCATGTTGTATGTAGTTTGCTACATGTGCATTCTCATATTTGTGAGTTCCATGATTGTGGACTTGAGGTGTGTGGTGTGTTCAGTTAGTACTTTCCAACAAGCAGTGCATTTCCGTATGTGCCATCCTGAAACCGCTGGTTGATGATGGACTGGTGGAAGATGTTGGAATCCTGCACACTCCCTAGGAACTTGGCTACGACATTGGTGAACAAGCCCATGGTGGTCCACAATTGCCTGCATATTGATGGAATGTGTGTGCTCCCTGCTGCAGTTTATGTGTACAGTGTCCGCAGGGGGCAAAGGTAGGTCATGTGTGCAGTCGATTGCCCCCAACAACTGCGGAAAGCCAGCAATGGCATAAAAGCCTTGCTTGGTCTCAAGCTGTTCCTGTGCAGTGTTGGCGAAGCATAGGTGATGGGCTGTCAGGATGATGATGCCATCCAAGACACTTGGGAGGAACATTGATAGGGCTGACGGTGAGACTCCTCCGAACTCTGGCAGTTGTTGGTTGGAAGGTACCAGAGGCCAACATGTGCAGCACTGCCAGCACCTTTGTCTGCAGCGGGATGTTGGTTCTCCACTCTGTTGGTGCCTGCAGCCTGGGGGCTATCTGTGTCAGGATGCGGTGGATGGATGAGCTTTTGAGCCACCATGGCATCAGTGGGTCTTCAGTTGAGGCTCTGGGCTAGTCTCCCTAATGTACTGTTCTTTATCACCATTTTTAAGACCACCTTTTTTCTGGTCTTATGTCCCAGCCACGAACGGGCTTTAGCAGCTGTTTTCTGAACGTATCGCCAGCACGGGCGATCATTGTAAATATCGCAAAGGGGGGTTAGCGTGCATTTTTGCATGGGATCGCCTACCTTGAATCTCATTAGCGATAGTTATCGGTAACATAAGTGGCAATGGTGAAAACGGACGGTTTCGCCTGTTAGTGACAGTTTGCGAATACAGCGATTAAAATATCGCTGCATTAGCAGCAGAAAAGTGCCGCTAACTTGGCGTTAACTCCTTGTACATATGCCCCCAGACTTTAATGTTCAAGTCATTGAGCAGTTCGCAGCTATTAAAGGCAGATGTGCAGATTTTGTCTACAAAAGGTGTACAATATGTTAATCCTAGCATTTCTTGAATGCTGCTAGTTTGTGACCTGCTCAGTTGTTCCTCATCTACTGTACAAATACTGTATAAGTGAAATCACTGGTGTATGCCTGACTTCAATTTGACCGTTTGCTTTATGGCTGTCTTCTCTCAAAGAGGCGTAGTGCCTTGTAGGGTGCCCTACTTCCTTTAATGTTTATTCCTTGCTGTCTCACTGCTTCCAGTCTGACAAATCACAACAGATTGTATTTCCTTAGTACATTTAATTTCTAAATATCAAATAAAGAGATCTGTGATTTATTCAGCATTATCTCAAAGTCTAAGAAGTTCTATGGTTATGCTGAATAAGCAGCTACCTACGTTATCATATGGCATTTCTTTATTGCTGTCATAACTACACTTTCAGAATTGCTTTATTAACCTTCTTGCTTTCTCAAATTTACCTGAATGCGCAATTTGACCACCCTTTTTTTCAAAATGTTCTCAGGGAGAGAAATCCCCTGTACCCTTCATGTCGAGCAGGCTCACTTGCATGTGACAGTGCACTCAGGTGCAAATTTTACGCTTCATCATCTTCAAATGTCACCGGCTGCCACTGGTGATGCCCATGTAGCTGCCTGGCAGGTATTAGCACAGGAACTCAACATCCCAAGCAGTTTTAGTAGCTTTGGACCGGGTACAATGGGCTCTAAGACCTTCTGGGGGCTGCTTGTTGGCCAATGTGTAGCAGATCTTGATGCAGAGTGTGATTAAGGCTTCTGGTTTTGTTTCTACTGATTTTTTTACAGATAAATACAGACAGCAAACTGTGCATTTTCTGTTTGCATTTATTTTGAAAAGTGGAAAAATAAAGAGAATTGTGCTTGTTGTGGGTGACTCTTCATGCTGTCTTCCATGAATTCCAGGCAAGAGCTGAGCAGATACACAGCATGGAGATTTAAAAAAAATAGGATGAGATTTCCTTAAATACAGGCATTTGTTAAAATATATTTGCAGTATAACGTTAATATGTACCTGTGAGTGTAGTGTTTTGTTATACTTGGCTGCTTAATTTGCTAAAACGTGACCAGCATCCATGTATGAGTGCACGTCCAAGAGTTAAATAAATGTGGAAATATACCATTTTACAAGTCCATGTATTCTAAAAACACTAAATAAATATGGAACAAATACCAATAAAATGGCACAAAAAATAAATATGGAAATGTTAAAAAAAGAAATACCATAAAACCGGGAGCCCTAAGTATGATTTAGCAGGAGATGGTCCTTTACTGCAAGGTCTTTTCTTCTTTTGCCCCGGTGAATCCCACAAAGATCTGATAGTTTAACCAGCACTTAGTACAATTGATGTAAATGCTCAGCACTCCTTTGGGGTCCAAACAATGGTGGCCCACCTCCTTTGAGGGGTGAGGTGGACCACAGACCAACGGAAGGGTGGTGGTTTGACAGATGTGGAACTGTCAAGACTTTTGGTAAGAAAGATAATGGCAGTTTCTTCTGGGAAGAAGGTGGTGTATTGCAGATTAGCACAAAGAGCCTGAAGGTCACCTGCCACGGTGATGGCAATGAGGAACACTGTCTTGGGGGGGGGGGGGAGTTGCAAAGGACAGCTGGGTAAAGGTTCATAGGAAGTGCACATCAAATATGTGTGTGCCAAGTTAAGGTCACAATGAGGCATGACAAAAGGAGATGAAGGAACCAGTGTTAGAGATGTTTCTAAAAGTGCATCACGACCAGTGAATGAAATACTGAGGGAAGGCCCAGAAACTGCAAAAAAAAAAGCCCAAAGAGCTGAAAGGTAGCATGTAATTATGCACAAAGAAAAAACTTGCCAGGCAAAAGACAAAACAAACAGAACTCAAGATAATGTGGCATGAAGTGGGTCAATCTGGGGTGTGCTGCACCAAACGACAAATCAGTCCTTACGACTGGTTTTGAAGCGGGACATCTGACTGTTAAAATGACAATCACTACCTCCAGAAGAAGGTCAAAGTTGTTCAGCTGTCGCCACTGAATCTCCATGCAGGAAGCTAGAGATTGCGAAGGCCTTAGATGCAGAACCCTACCCTTCTGCTGTGACAGGTACTCTGGCAAGGGAAGTCTGATCGGGGGTGAAGGGGCAGATGCTGATGCCCATGAGCTCTGGATACCATACTGATCTGCCAGGCATCAACAGTTGAGCTTGTCTACCCTGACTTTCGAGGATCCTGCTAGGTGGTTCCCACTAGGAAGCTCTTTTGATGGGCCAGCCATTTCCAGATGCATTACCCCAACTGGCACAGGGCCCTGACCAATGTTTCCTCAAATTTGTTTCCTCTATGTGCAGCAGTGTATGGTCTCTGTGCACTGCAACCAAGGCTAAGTGTGCTGGAAACCAGACCATGCGTGTGCACTTCAATCAACATGAATATCCAAGCCCTACCAAGTAGCACGCATTAGTGTGGTCCACAACACCGCACTAAAATGCATAAATCACTCATTTGTAGCACCTTGACAATGCCTGTGTAATAGGGTTCAGTGACCGCAAGTGTTCGAGCTGAATTAACAGCAGTGCGGCAAGTGTTGGCCATATGGTGCTATAGGCGGGACACTAGAGAATTGAACGAGGCGCTTCCTGCTTCCGTCAATGTTTCAAGTAAGCATTTTACATATTGTCCGATTACGCAGTTCTAATGTTGTGAGGCCGAGCGTGGGAAGCGCTGTACTGCGCATGTCTACCTTGGAGAGGGTTCCTGGTAAACACTTTACGCACCCACAGGTTAAAGCGTGTGATTTGCACACGAGCCCCCGGTTGCCCTGTCTGGCATCAGTCACTGACAGGTGTGGTTTGGTGCATGAGCCCCAAAGATCCCAGGTCCAACGTGAGAAGAGGGGAGGGTTCAGCTCGCGCCCACAGGTCGTGCACTGGCAGCGGCTCAGGTGTGAACAGGTAACCTCGGAAAGCAGGCTTCCATCTGTGAGGGGCCAATGTACAGGCTCCTGCACGCACAGGAATGATGAGGGAAATGCAGGGTTGTAAAGAAAGATTCTACTGTAAATACAAAAATATGTGCATGCACAGAAATGCTGAGGGGGATCTGTAGATTTGTAAAGCATTGTACTTTAAGAACAACAATATGTGCATGCACAAGAGACACCAGAGAGCTAAACGTCAGGATTCATATATGCACAGTGACATAATGCCATAGCAGACCATGGAAAGGGATACATGACAGAACTGAAGAAGTGCATGTGCGCAGCTGTTTTTTTTGCTGTGTGTCTTCTTTATGCTGAAGGCCCAGCGCTGCCCTGCTCAGCGATGCTGCATGTGACTTCTCACTATGGCCGAGGCCATTAGCAGTACCACAGCCTCCAGCACCATCAGTCATTGACACCCCCTGCAGCAGGCAAGGATGGTGCCTGAGGGTGGCAAAGCCACCACATTGACAGGAGCTCTTTTTTCTCATTAAAATTGAGGGTTCGTCTTGTAGCTCCGATGCTGCCACCCCACGGATGCCAATGATACAGCATGCCCATAGAGTTCCCCTCCCCTGCCAGAAATCTGTGTTCAGTCCGAGGAGAGTGTTCACAGTAGATCATCAGCTGATCTTGGTATTAGCCCCAGACCATGACAAGTGTTTGTTTTAGAGGTCCTGGAATCGCCCATGTCCGATGCATGTCCCTGTCGTAGAGGGGCAAAGGGATTTGTGTTGGAAAGCCACTGCTACCCACGTGCCTGTTCTGCCGCTGCCTGGTCCTGAGCGGGTCATGTACGAACGTTCCTCCATTTAGGTCGGGGGACCACCCATTACCGTCTGCCTGGTTCTCCACGGAGTTGTGAGCCAAACCTATCACGTGGAGCCAGGTACAGATATCCTCTGGTGTTAAGAAGATGTGGGAAGTCTCACCATCCAGTACTTTGAGCTTTGATGAGAACAAGAGTGCATACTTTAGCTGCAGCAAGCACTATATGATAAAAGGTACCCCCTAAGAAACATTTAATGTCTGAGAACAGGGGACTGATTTCCACTAGACTAGTGGGAATTAGTCTTGCATTCAATTACTTTAGCTGCAGCTCCCGGAGAAGTTACTTAATTTTCAAGTAGGAGTCAAAAGCCACTGTTTCTGAGCTGTGAAGTCTAGATATTCTGCAATCTCCACGTTTTCATAACGCAAGGGGTCTTTTGTTCGAAATCGTTGCAGGAGTATGTCTTAGTCCCAGTAATTGAGGAGACGAGCAATGTTTGGGATGGTAGCGCTCCAAGTGGTGGTGGCCTGCCAGGACCATGGTTATCAGCTAAATTTCGATGAGGGGCTCAGCACTGGGGCCTTGCGAGTGCTCCAGGAAGCCGAGAAAGCAGATATTGTACCACAGTACCCTTCAGCATCTTCTGCTCTGCAGTGCAGTGAGGCTACCTCTTCTTTCATGGCACTCATTTGTGTCTGTATTTCCCATACTGTGGGGTTCATGGAGGTCAAAGCGGATTGTACATCGTCCACGCGGTCTGCCAGCTGGTGGTTGATCCACTCTCAGGAGATTCACTTCCAAGGAGACAGAGTTGATTTTTTGCCTCCAGTGACGTTTTAGTGTCAAAGATAGTATGGAGTACCTTCTCAAATTGAGCGGAGTGTGTGTTGAGGGTGGCTTCTAGAAGTTGCATGGCACCCATGGCCTGGTCTGTGGAGGCAGTAGGCATAGTGGGCTCGCTAGGACATGGGCTCAGGTGCCTGACAGATCAAGGTTTCCCCATCATGATAGCATTGAGCTGAGTAGCGAAATCAAGTTCATGTGGGGTATGAGCGAGTCTTTGGCCCCAGTTCCCCTTCAATGTGGCACAGGTCCACAACAGTTAAGACCCTCCATTTGGAGTATGGGGCGATGATAGAATGCTTACCAGTTAGTCGCCCACAGTCAAATGCACAGTCTGGTGTGGTCCCTTAGGTCGTCTTGCCCTGCTTCACTTAGGCTCGGCAACCCTTTGAGAGGCGGAAGAGTGGGGAAAGGGTGAGGGCTGCCCTAGGATGACCCCATTCTGCGGGTGTGAAGCACAAACGCTGTTGGGGTCTGCCCTGGCTCACCTCATGAGTTCCAGTGTCCCCTCATCAGTGTGGGCTCCACTGGCTTGGTTTCACTGGTGCAGGGCAGGGAGCAAGGCCAAGGAAAGAGCTGTCTGAGTGACCCCATGATGGCAGTGCCAAGTGGGGCTTCTCCCCTGCAAATGCCAGGGCAGGTCGATCCCACTACTGCCATGGCCCTTGGTGAGCCCGCAGGTCCCAGAACACAGCAGCAGGGGTCCGCCCATAGACAGGATAAAGCCAAGACCCCTTGTGCTGTGGAAATCTGAAATAGTTTCCGTTAGCATAAGCTGAAGCCATATTGGTTGTGGCATCCATTTTGTTGGCTTTGTAATTCTCCCATCCTCTGCTGCTCGTCTTTTTCCCTGCCTGTGCTGTCTATTTTAGTTGAATTCCTGACTCAGCTAAAAGCAATGTGCGTGCTAAGAGTTTGTAGCTGACAGAACACCTGGTCTCAGACTCAACTGTCAATCATTTACTGCTGTCATAAGCACTCCTGCTCCCCCTCCCACTTTGCTGACTAAGTGATCTCCCATCTGCCCATGTTTGTCGGTAACTATTCCTTTGTAGGCCTGTACCTTCTATTTATTTCCACATGCTTACAAGTGCAGAAAAAGCTGTATATAAGGCCTGTGTTCTGTGACTTCAATGTACCTCAGGCAGCACTTGAGAGTGCTGTGTGGACGTGGTCCCACTCGTGAGTGATTAATAAACTTGTTATTTGAATTCCAGCTTCAGTGCCAATCTCTATTTTGTTGGTCTAAGGACCCGTGGACATGATAAGGGTGACCCCTGCACCGGTGTGCTCATTAAAAAGCACATTTGCACAATGCGCCCAGTGCTGCAAAATATTGGGTGTCAGGCCCATAGGGAACATCCAGTACCTCCTGGGGTCCTCAGGTCCCTGCAGGTTTCCCGGTCACCAACAGGCTTTATACTTTTTCTACATCATTCAAATGATCGCAGAAGAGTTTGAAGTCTTTTAGGGTGGCATCTGTGTACTGTGGAGGAAGGCGCCATCCAAACAAATCATGGGTATCCTGGCAGGATTCAACTTCTTAGGTGCTATGGCGGAAGCCTGAGCGGATGCAGATTGGGGAGACATCTGTGTCAACGCCTTCAAAGTAAATATTTAGAAGATCCTGGCTCACCCTTAAAGAGAGGACCGAGAATAAGCAATCTGAAACCTTGGCAGCTGTTATACTATTTCAAAGGCCCACACTCAGCCCCGCAGCCGTGCACTATGAAAAAAAGAAATGCAGAGTCTCAAATATGACGTGAGTTTTCAGAATCTTAAAGCGCACGTCGTGTTTGAGACTCTGCATTACTTCTTTTAATAGCGCACGGCTGCAGGGCTGATTGCGGGCCTTTGAGATTGTGTTCATGTTAATTGCAGCGCCCGTGTGCGCTGCAACTAACATGAGTTCTATTCCAAAGGCACACAATCAGCCCCGCAGCAGCGGACTATTAGGAAAAGGAATGCAGAGTATCAAACACGACGTGTGCTTTCAGATTCTGAAAGCACACGTCATGGTTTACATTTGCTGAATTTTTTTTCCTAATAGTGCGGGGCTGATTGTGGGCCTTTGTAAAAGTATTCATGTTAAATTGTAGCGCATGACGGCGCTGCGATTAACACGAATACCTAGACAAAGGTCCACAATCTGCCCCACAGACTCACACTATTAAGAAAATAAATGGAGAATGGAGAAAGTGGCAGAGCAAATTGCTGTTGAATGAGAGCCCTAGCGGGATGTGGTACGTGCTTGCTAATTATGACACGCTTTGTGGTTTCTGGGGAGAAGCACTCTAAACAGAATGAGTCAGATGAAAGGGAGTGTCTGAGAAGGAGTCAGGTATGACGTTAGTACAAACCCAAAGATGACAGGAGGTTTGCTGTAGTCTGAGGTCGTTGATGACTGCCTCAGGCAAATCCCATTCAACAGCGAACTGTTGAGGTAGGGTAAGACTGGGAACTCTCTTCTCAGAAGGTGTGCTGTTACCCCTGCCATCACTTTTGTGAATACCCGAGGGGCAATGGTGACATGAAAGGGGAGCACAACAAACTTTAAATGCTCCTTTCACACCACAAACACCAGGTAGTGCTGTAGGCCGTGTATATGTAAATAGGTGTCCTGCAAGTCTAATGCCACCTATTTAGACTCCAGGGGAGAGGGCTGCCAATACCTGGTTGAGTGTGCGCATCTTGAATGGTTCCTTCTGAAGGAAGGCGTTGAGGGTGCAGGCCTAAAATAGAATGAAGACCAGAAAGTAGTGGGAATAACAACCATGGTGTACTTTTGGCGCCGACACTCTCACAATAGGCCCTATCGGAAAATGGGCTTGCACTTTCTGCCATAAGATGGACAGATGGTCCTCCTTCAGTCGCTCTGGGGCAAAGATTGAAGTGGGTAGGGGAACGATGTTCCCAAGCTTTAAGTTGATCAAAAAAGTGGCATATTTCCTATCTAAAAACAACCATTCCTGGTTGAAAGGGGAGTGAAGGGACTCCTACCATAAAGTGAAAGAAGGGACTGGCAGCTAAAGAAGAAACAAGCCTTTTCTACAAGATGCCGGCTACCTGAAAAATGTAAATATGTGCAGTTGTTTAATCAGAAAATCTAGAGACTACTTGGGAGCCAGTATAGCCTTTAATTGACAGAATCTGTTTTTTTATGGGAACCATTAAAAAGGGTGTGCCCTAGGTATAATTTGGCATATTACTAAAAACATTACATTTGAAATCAATGTAAACATTTATATATTTTTGCACATTTTGCAACATCCTACCTATCTTATGCTGTATATAATACACTTTTTAAACTGACTTATTCATAGTGCTTTCTGTCACATACTTAGAACTATTAGCACTATGTATACTTCACCATTTCCCTAGTACACTGAGCAGTAGTCAACCTACCATCTGAACTGATCAAATTAACCAACCGAGCTCTTCTATTAGAAAAATGCATTTACGTAGTCTTTATATCGCATTTAAGTTGTGTATTATAATTTATAACATAAACATAACGGTACGTAGGACCCAGGGGAATGTTTAAAGACCAGACTCTGGGAACAATCCCCAGAAATATATGACAACAAAAAGAGTTCCAGAGGGTCTAGGACAAGGTGTGAGTCTATAGTGAGCAAAGAACAGTCAAAACATGGTGCCCCAGACTGACTACCAGTGTGGTACACAGTGACAACCTAGTGAATGATCAAATATACCCATCAGTCACCACTCGAAACCGCCCTTCATCATTTGGGATTTTTTGAAACCATCCATGTAAGTTGGTAGTATACAAACGTGAGGAGACTAGATGGTAAATAGTTCTCCCCCGTTGAATAGTAATGGTATGGTTTGCCACTTCCTGAGACTGATAAGTGGTAAGGCGTGGTGCGACTGAGGGTGTGCAGTGCAAAAAACAAGGAATATAACGTGAAAAAATTAGAAAAATGTGTCTAAAATTGGATAAGGGCGCATAGAACAAACTTTATTGAGATGATGCTCGCTTTACCAAGTTTAAAAGTTATTATGTGAAGACAGTTTGAAAAATGCGCTGTCTAGAGGTGGAACCAGGCCAGTTCCACCTCTAGACAGCGCATTTTTCAAACTGGGGGTGACACACTTGACTGAGTCTGATTGAAATACCCTGTGCCTTTGTTGCCAATGCAACTATACATACTGCCAACAGAACATGTGATAAAACACATGTGCAGTATTATCATGCAAGTTGCCAAATGAAGTGATCTGTTAACTCTGGGACTACATTGTTAATTTTGAATTATCTCACACTCTGGTTCAAATACTTACGCACTAATGTTTTCTTAAACTATAATATAATAAATATTCATCAGTAATATTCAGTTCACATTAATACCAAATATTCACTTCCCTAGTCTCCTATCACTACATAAACATAATACATGTGTTATGAGAAAAGTACAAGAAGTCTTTTAAAGAGTTGCTGTTAAGGGAAAAAATGTGCAAAAGAAAATATGAGTTTAGAGTTCTTTTTTTTTTTTGTCCTCATAACCACCATATAGACAAAGTGCCAAAAGGAATCAACGGAGAATAACTGATTCAGTTTAGCTGAAAACTGGGGGGACACATATCTTATGGAGGCCATCCATCCCACAGTCTTCCACCGTAATCCAAAAAAGCACCAAGTCTTTAATTTGCCAACCCGCAGCAAATCTTGGGGTAGTTTTAACAGCCAAGTGGGAGCCGGGCATGAACCGGGTAGCGGCTGTACCAATGGTGCAGGATAACAAAGCACCTAAGGAAATCAATCATTGGACTCGGGGGGGGGGGGAGGGGGGGGAAAACCCGATTACATCACTGAGGCCAGGTTAATAGGTGCCAAAATGCCCTTTTTCTGCGATTGCCAGCTCAGGCCATATCTGTGACAGAGGTCTGCAGTACTGAATTTTGCCAATCTCTAAAGGTGGGTGGGGCAGAGTCTTTCCACTTCCTGCAGATCTCTCTTCTTGCGAGCAAGATGGAATAAAAGACTAAACATCTGGGTAGGTGTTGTACTCCTTCCAAGACTCCAAAGATAATCAGGGGCAAGTCCATTGTGACAGGTCTACCTAGAGACTCAGAAAGGCACTTGCTGATATCCTGCCAAAACACTGTTAGTTGCGGGCAATCCAAGAACATATGAGTATCCGAAGCAGCAACCAAACCACATTTTGCGCAGGACACTGGCTGTCCTCCTACAAATTTAGAAAGTCTTAAGGGGGAGTAATACGCCCTGTAAAAGGTGAAGATGTGATTTCTTCGAAGCCATGATGGCTTGACAATGCTCCACAAAAGCTCGAAAGAAGACTTCCAAAGAATTTGTAAATTCAGATCCACCAGAACAGAACCCCATAATGACTCTGGCAAGACAAAGTCTCCATCTGTCTCCTCCATAATAAAGTTATACCATCTAGATATTTCTTTCTTTTCTGGGCCTCTGTTTAGTAAGTCAGAGATAAATGGGCTATGTCCACCAAGTTTAAACTTATTTTTGTTGGCAGGAGATGCTTTGTAGGCTGCAGCCCAACTATACATCTGGATATATTTGAAGCGTGAAAAATGATGGCCAACCTTGGCTTGTAAATGTTCCCATGATAATAGATAACCCTCATAGAAAAGGTCACCCCAAACCTCCATGCCTGCCTCTCTCAGAGGAATTGCCAAGATATCATAAAGCCAAGCAGGACTTTCAGGCAAGTCCCACAACGGAGTTTTTTCACAAAAGTAATTTACTTTTATTGATTTCATGATTTCAGCCCATGTTCGAGCGAGACCCTGTAGAGTCTTCAGTTTAATTTTTTTTTTAGACTTAGGATTTCCAAACTTAAAAAGAAAACTAGAATGATTAATATTTTCCCCCTCCAACATAGCTGCATACATCATGCCCACCCCCGAGGCGTCAAGATTCTTCAACAACATCCTTGAGTGGGACAATTGGAAGGCCCAAGCATAGATTCTTAAATCTGGAGCCACCAGCCCACCCTTTTCACGTCGCCTTCTTAGTTTTTTCCAAGCGATACGTGGAAGATGGTTATGCCAAATAAAAGATGAAACAATTGATTGAAAACTGGCTAAAATATTTTGATCAAAGTATAAGGGAATGGTATTGAATAAAAAAGATATTTTTGGCAAAATAGACATTTTGATCAGGTTGACCCTACCTATTAATGAAAGAGGGAGATGCGACCAAGATTGGAGAAGCTTCCGGCAGTCTTTAAGTACTGTGGACAAATTAACTTGGACTATTCTATTTATATCTTTTACAATAGTTAAACCTAAGTAACGCATTGAGGTGCCAGGATGGAGTTCCATGGGAGGATTTTCATCATTCCAGATAAGCATTTCCGTTTTAGCTGCGTTTATCTCGTACCCCGACACCTGTCCGAAAGCGTGAGCCAATTTCACTATAGCCAGGAGAGCCGTAGCTGCCTCTGATGTTAATATAAGTACGTCGTCGGCATATAGTGCCACCTTCCGCGACCAGCCTTGATAGTTAAATGGTTTGATGGAGATCTCCTCCCTTAGGTACTGTGCAAAGGGCTCGATGTAAAAATCAAAAAGTAAGGGGGAGAGCGGGCACCCCTGTCGGGTCCCCCTAGTGATAGAAAAGGGGCTTGATAAATCACCATTGACGAGAAGAGATGCAGAAGGATTGCTATACATTAGGCTGATTGCCCTACGAAAACTTTCTCCCACACCAAACTTGGCCAAGGCCTCCGACAGGTACACCCAATTTACCCTGTCGAAAGCCTTGGTTGCGTCCAGTGTTATCGCCGCCAATGGGAGCCTATTAGATGTTGCTATATCTATGGCGCCAATTAGGTCAAAGGTCAGTTCATACAATTGTCTATCCTTTAAGAACCCCTTTTGATCTAAATGAAGGATAGATGGTGCGGTGTTGGCCAATCTTGATGATAAAACTGTGGTAAAGATTTTATAATCCACATTTAAAATGGATATTGGCCTATACGACCCACATTCTTCCTTAGGTTTACCTAGTTTTAAGATGAGGGTAATGGAGGCATTATCCCAAGATGCTGGGGGAGACATTCCTTCTAAAAGTATTCGATTGAACAGCTTTGTAAGGAAAGGAGCTATCTCTGAGTCTAAGATTTTATATAACTCAGCCGGAAGGCCATCGGGTCCCGATGCTTTCCCCTTCTTAGATTTCTTGATAGCAGATATCACCTCAGTCTCTGTTATGGGGCTATCCAAGTATTGGGATTGTTCAAGAGAGAGGGAAGGCAAAGTGATATTGTTCAACCAACTCTTGGCGGACTCAACCGATATCACCTTGTCTTCTTTATAAATTGTCTGAAAAAATTCCCTAAATGCCTTCCTGATATCCACGTCTGAGGAGAGCTTGGTGTTGCCTATTTTAATAGATGCAATGTTATTCCGGACCTGATCTACTTTGGTCTTCCAAGCCAGCAGTTTACCAGCACCTTCGCTATATTCGAAGTGGGCCAACTTGCTGGCTTCCCATCTCTGTTGGACCCTCAAACTCAAGGATGTTGCCAGACTGCCCTTCAGAGTTGCCAATTTATCATGTAGGGGATCTAATATCGACCTCGAAGATGTACTATTTAGATCGATTTCATGTTGAACACAAACCATATCTGATTCTATAGAAGACATCATTTCGTTATATCTCTTTCTCCTAAAGGCGACTTTGGTAACAACCAACCCTCTCAATGTTGCCTTAAATGAGTCCCAGATAATTTTATCAGAGGCTGTTCCATTGTTAGATAAAAAGAAGTTGTATGTCTCTGTCTTTAGGAACAAAATGTCCTCCTCATTAGTGAGTAGGAACGATCAAAAGACCAAACAGCCGAGGTTTCTCTACTACCGAGTCCCATCACCAATTTAACAGCAGAATGGTCTGAGAGATGTGACGGGAGATATTCTATAGTTTTAACTGAATCGACCAATCTTTGAGTTGTTAAAATATAGTCAATCCTTGACTTATGATGATATTTATAATTCCTGTATGAAATCCCCTGTTGGTTTCCTGACCTTTGTCGCCAAACGTCAACGAACCCCTGCTGTCTCATGGCATCTAATAGAAAGGATCTGGTTTTAGACAAAACCCTGGAATAATTATTAGGGGACTTGTCCAAGATGGGGTCCAAGACAATGTTAAAGTCGCCAGCTAAGATTATAGGTCCAGAGATTGATAGTAACTGCAAAAAAATTGTTTCCAATATCGAGGGGTCGTCCTGATTCGGGCCATAATAGCCAACTATTGTAATAGAAGTCCCAGCAATTAGAACTGACGCTATTGCCCATCTGCCGGAAGAGTCTACAACCTGTGAGATTAGCTTAGCTTTGGCTCCTTTTTTAAAAATAATGGCAACCCCTCTTGTGTGGGACGTTTGTGTGGTAGAGACCATAAAATCAATCCATCTATTCTTTTGAATTATTACCGACAATTCTGTATGCATAAGATGGGTTTCCTGCAAGACCATGACCTGCGCATCCGAGTCTTTCAGATATTGTAGAATTCTGTTTGCTCGGGGCTTAGTGCGCAGGCCATTGACGTTCCAGGAAAGGAAACCTATACTACTCATCTCTTGACCGATAGGACAACATGGTTAATGTTATATCAGAAAGAGATAGTTGTAATACTGTTAAATGCTTGTATCCAGCAATTATATGTAAGATATGTGAAATTTGTAAAACCTGAGTTACCATTCCAAAAACTTCTATACTAGTTATTGAGGACATTTTATATTTTTGCCACCCCTGTGCACTCACCCGCTCAAGGTGAGAGCCCCCCCCCCCGTGAAGAACCCTTGCATTATCTAACCGGAACAAAGTCCCAGTAGACAGTGCCCCACTAGTTGATCCCCTGCAGAAAGGTCAAACCGCTAACTATTCAGGTAGGTAGACCCTTTTAAGCAAAAACAAAAAACTTTAATAAAACTATAAGGTTTTTTGACTAAGTGATTATTTAGTGCATATTTAGTGCATATTTAGTGCATTTAGGTATATGTGCCTCTACACATTTATATTCAGAATTAAGAGAAAGAATAAGCATTAGAGCTTACTAAGGCAGTTTAGTAAAGAGAAAGAGGAAGTTTTCTAGGATTAGAGCCTAAGGTTCCTTTCGACCGAACCCATTGATGGCTCATTACTGGTTATTCGGGTCAACATTAAACATTAATCCTAACAGGCTGTTTTACCCAGATCCATTAATAACTCATCTGCTGCTTGCACCGACCTGATGTTATACATCTTATTATTGTGCATTACTTTAAGAGCTGCCGGAAACATCAGCTGAGCTGTTGCGCCCAATCTTCTGAAAGCATCCAGGCGTTTACCAAATTCCCATTGCTTTTCGAGTGTTATTCGGGACAAGTCTGATCTTATCAAGAAAGTAATGCCTTTCCCAGACAAAGACTTCTGTTTCAAGGCCATATTCAAGATACGTTCCTTTAAGACGTAAGTGTGGAAATTTACCAAAATCTTTCGCGGTTTAGAACGCTGTGGATTGAGTTTGAAAGGGTCTCTATGTACCCTCTGAATATCAACTGACAGCTCTGCGGCAGTGTGTTCTAATGACAATGCTTCCTTCAGTAGTGAGACGATGTATTGCTTTATGTCTGACCCTTCGGAGCCTTCTGGGACATTCAAAATGCGGATATTTCCTCTTCTCGCATTATTTTCAAGGGTCTCCATCCTCTCACTAAGAGCCAGATCTTCCTTTGTAAGTTTGTTGATATCCTGCCTTGCCTGATCCAGATAAACTGAGTGAATACCGACTGTTTCTTCTAATACTCCTGTTCTTATAGTGAGACCTTCGATTTTATTGTCAAGGGATTCACAATAGTTTTTGAACTCTTGTTGATTGGCAGAAGATTCAGCGAATCCTTTCCTTATCTCCACAGTAAGAGCTGAGAACATCTCTAATACGGAGGTTGCCATCATCGGGGCTTGAGAGGTTAAAGGAGAGACCAGTGGGGCGTTGATATCGGGTTGAACCAAATTTTGAACCAAATTTTCAGAATCATCCTCAAGTGGACCCCCAGACGCGCCACCCAAGTCCGTAGAATTTGACTCTTCAAACTCTTCAGGATAAACTGTAATGGGGATTTGAAGTTCACTCAAATGCTGCACCAATGACGACTGTGACTGAGGTTGACCTGGCTCTCTTCCTGGATCTAGCAATCTACGCGAACTGGCTTCTACGTCAGAAGTTACATCAGTAGTTACAACTGTTTCCATTGTTTGACCATGGAGCTTCCCAGCTTGATCAAGCTCCTCGGATAGCAATGTTCCCAATGATATGGCTGGTTTACCAGTGGATATAGTATTGTCCACCGATGTCGACGCCATAACTTGACTATTTAAGCCTTCAGAAAGATGTAAAATCTGTGGGATGGCTTTAAAATAGGCGCGGAGTGAGGGTGTTAATTTAGAGCTCGCAGGGAGTGGTGCTTTAACGTCCTTGGTCTTAGTCTTTGCTTTAGTTTTGATCTTCACGCTTGGGGTTTTGAGCTTGAATTCAGTATTTAGATATGAAGAAGGTTTTGTCTTAGATGATATATTGGCCACTTCTCCAGTTTCTATCCCCCCTTCTAAGATTCCAGCCTTACTTCCAACCTTACTTAAATCTGCCTTCTTTTTCTGTCGGCGACCTCGGCCTCGTTTAGACCCACTTTTGGGAGTATTTAGTAAACTGTCGGAGGCGTTAAATGCACCAACAGTAGCTGAAGTGTTCTTTTCGGGGGGCCTGTAGATGTAGATGTCCCTCAACACTGACCACATTAATGTCGAAATTGGACAAAGTGGGAGTATTTTCTAGCTGTGCCTGGTCTATAGAGCTGGCATTAGCCAATTCCTGCCCAAGAGACCCCTCCACCGCAGAAAAAAAATCAGGAACTTGTGGGTATTGCGGTAGTTCGTGAATGTCTCCCTGAAAGGCAGAATCCAACCTTTTTTCAGTATCTGTATCAGAGGGTCTGTCAGACTGTAACTCTGTGCCCTTGTGGGGAGAAAAAAAAAGATTCCTCAGTCTTTTGCCCTTTCTAAGCTCCAGGGCGGCTACACAAATCCTCGGACTAGATGCAGTGCCCGGTGTACTCAACCACGTCACAACAAAAGGAGAAGGAGAAGGAGGGATTATGCTACAAAGACCCGGCTGTTGAGCAGCACAAATATTTTCAGAGTTTCTACTCACAAAGTTCAAGCCAATCTGCCTGCAACAGACCCCGAAAATCAAATTCAAAGCATCAAAAGACAACTTACTTGTATCTGATGCTACCTCACCGTCCCCCCCACGACACCCGCTACCTCTGCAGCCGCGCTCACAGCCGTCCTCGTAACAGCACTCACTCCGACCGGGATCGATAGGAGGAGAGCATGGAGACAGAGAGAGGACTCCCACGCTCGACCAGCCGCTTCGCCAGGCAACCACCATCAGTGCGAGAAATTTGAAGAACTGGATCGTTACGGTAAAAAAGCATAAATTTCGCTCCTAAACCACTGCCGCTCATGTACAGAAAAGCACGTCTCACTTAGGTCCCATAAACATGACGTTCAGCTTAACGGAGACAGTCCCGCTGGGGATCAGCCCGGAGCACCGCGGCGAGCTAGTTTGCCGCCGCCATGTTCTTCCTCCAAGAGTTTAGAGTTCTTAAAGTTTATCTCTGAAACAGTAAGTTGTTTCCACAATATGATTTGATTCCTAAGAATACCTCTCTTTAGTCAGCTTGGATTTCAAGCATGCTTTCAAAACGTTAATAATCTCCAAAGTTTCCCATTAATTCTGGTTACAAGGTCTTCGCTGCTACAACAATGCATTTCGATTGCCTAGCAAAGACGCTCTGGATCATAAGGCACTTCTTCTCAATAATTTAAAAATGGCCACTACCATTTGCAAACATCATGAGAGTTCTGCGGCTTCTTGGAAACTGTAGTTTCATATTTTACACTTCAGCACCTTGCATAGCGTGTAGGAAGACACAAAGCCTCTATCTAAGGTTCACCAATGCACTTTGTGCTGCATCAGTCTTTCCTTCCTCTCAAATTATGAAAAAGCCCCAAAGCAATACTCTCCAGGAGGTGGGATCGTATAGTGCCAATTGCCAGGACTGCGTAGTATGACTTTCCTATTTAAAGTATTCATCACTGCATGCCTCCTGAGCTGTAAGATAGTAATATTTCACAACATTTGTCAAGTTGATGTCGTGGCTGTCAGGTATTCATCAGCCCTAGGGATGGAGCTGGTGATAAAAGCTAAAGCAGCCATGCTTTATGCTTGTGGAGTGGGCATGAACACCAGAGGGGAAGAACAGAGAAATATAAAGGGCCTGATTTATAATGGTGGCAGAAATGGAGCTCCGTAGCAACGGTGAACGAGGTACCTCCCTTCTAATGTTATGGTCCGGACAACCAATTTAGAAACAGGCAGACTATAGATTTGACGACGGCAGAGACTACTCCTTCTCCGCCGTGGTCAAACCTCTGCGATGGCGTAACAGAGCAAGGGCTGTTAGAGGTTTGGCTGTATGTTCTCCCACCTAATTTAGATGGGCTGTCATACAGCCAATTTTCAATGCATGTCACTGTCAGAAAAAACATCATGGTAAGGGGCACTGAAAAGTGTCTAATGCCCTCCTTGACTTGGGAGTAAACTCCTGCCTTTTCTTTTTGAATATAAGAAAAACATTGGAAGTTTGCCATAGCCATGTTGATGGAGCCGTCCATCAAACGTACACTGTATTGAAGGTAACTACTGTGTTTGCAGTTCTTGCCAATGCTAGAAATGTCCACTGAGCCAGCACACATTTCTAAATTTGGCAGGCTGCTCCTCCGTCAGGATTTAAACTGGACCCAGAGTCTTTAATGTACGCAAACAGACCGGGCAACTGTGCATTATCAGTTGTGTGAGAGGACATGGATTCAATAAACCTATAAAAAGAAAAAGCATCTTTAAGGGGACTTAAACAGAGGGTTGATCATGCAGGCACATGGTCAACTATCCTAACACAGGGACAGTGCAATGCCCTGCTGAGCAAGATAAAGCTCAAACACAGAGCATTGGATAGATGGGACTGGAAAGGGTTCACACCTTTCAACTCACACCAAGCAACAAAATTCACCCAGTAGCCCGCTTAAACGTACTTAGTAGTTGGGTTTCTGGCAGCCAAGATGAGGTCTGCTCCTTTCGATGGTAGGAGTCTGTTTGGCATTGTTCAATCTACTCATGTGCAACCACGGGATCAAAGGATTGAGATGGAGGACCTGAGAATTCTGTAGTGAAAGCAAATCCATTCTGTGTTGTAGAAGCAAAGGAGAAGCAAATACTGAGATCCAAGTGTCTAGCATACCAAATCCCCCTTGGCAATCTGGGATAATTAAGATAATGTGTGCTCGAAACTATTGAGGAGGAAGTGTAGGTGCAAAATGTAGGACACGTGCTGTTCTGGGCTGTGGTGAAGAGTTTAATGCATGGACATCCCAATCTGGAGAAGATCTTGTGCATTATTTCTTGATGACCTTCCCACTGCTGGTGCTCTGGTGA
The DNA here is from genome assembly GCF_964261635.1 of Lissotriton helveticus. NCBI lineage: Eukaryota > Metazoa > Chordata > Amphibia > Caudata > Salamandridae > Lissotriton > Lissotriton helveticus. The sequence continues at coordinate 583,518,550 of NC_136057.1, forward strand.
GAGACAAGTCACTGTATCGTCCCACACATTGAGGGATACTGTGTACCTCTCCTCTATGGCACCACTTCAATTGTTCAACAGGTCAAGGACTTCTATCTCCAGTATCGAGGAGTGTGCTTGAGAGCATGGACTGACAGGAGTATGGCCTGGGAGAAAGGTTAAACATAGCTCTTGCAGTAAGAGGGAGCAACAGCATTTCTGCTGTAACTAACCCCTAATTGGTGATAAAGTGGGAGACCCCACTGAAAACTGGTGGTGGTGTGAATAGTCAAAGAAGCTATGAGTCGGAAGCTGCTTAAGATTATGGCATTCTCTTGGGTCGACCCCTGCCCTAAAAGAAGTGGCTTAACAGCGTGGGATCCTGGACTGGCTGTGAAGACTGTTGTTATCATGAGGCCACCCACTAGAGAATCCCTGGAAGTGGCTGTACTGTTTTTAAAAACATTCCAACGTGGACTTGGCCTTCTAATGGAAGAGGAAATCTCCATCGAAGAGCGTGTTCATTAGGGTCTCCTGGTCATGTCCTAAATAACCTATGGAGTGCATCCAGGCATGCTGGTGCAGAGTAACCATTGGTTCCAGGGATTGAGCCACCGCGACTTATTGGCGCAATGGAATCTCAAGCCTATCGAGGGTCACCACAAGTGTGGTAACTGTATCGCCTGCTCTAGCACAATAGAAGGTGACGAGTTTGTACACCATGGGACCAAGTGGAAGCACAAAGAATTTTCTAATTGTAGAACAAAGAACGTTGTGTACTTGATTCTATGTCCGTGCCAACTAATTTATATAGGAAAAACCAGCCAGCAAGTCAACCACAGAATAAGTCAGCACCGATCGCGGATTAAGAAAAAGGTCATGTCTGCTCCAATGGTGGAGCATTTCTGCGAGAAGTCTCACAATGAGCAAGAATTCAAATGGTCTGTCCTATACACTGTAAACTCCAGGTCAAAATGCCATGACGTCGAACGCGTTCTGTTACAAAAAGAAGCGTATCTAATTTTAAAATTCAATAGTGCACAGACTGGTTTAAATAACCTGTCTGAGAAAGCGCATATTTGACCACACCTGTCCTGATTCGCATCGGTTAGACATCCCTGGCTTGCCCGCTGGTCTTGGTCCTCTATTGCATGAGAATAGGTCACTGACCCAGAGAAGCCACCCAAAATTCTAGTACAATCTAGCGTACTCATTTTTTGTTTTAAAATACATGATACAATAAACAATTGGAAGGACGTACCCATTACCTTTAGACCAAGATAAGGTGCTGTGTACAGTACATCTAGCCTTTATTTTCAAGCAAATGTGACTCATGGGACTACATGCCCCACAATGCATCAGTATAACTTTTGCATATAACAAACAGGAAGTAGCGGCGGCCATCTTTCCTGAGAGAAATTCGAATCCCACAGTACAGAGCAGCAGCTCCAGCCACAGGTATTTGTCCCACTTGCACTAATACGCGCTTGCTGAGCGCTGATTCAGTTAAAATATTCTACTAAGGGTGCACTTTGTTTTTCTTTGTAGAATGCTGAAATCAACAATTCCATTTATGCGCAAATGAGAGATTAAATCAAGGTAGGCAATCCCTTCTCAAATTCTCCAAGCGAGTGTTTAACATAACGTGTAGGCCGCTATGCGTCTGAATATTAATCTTTCCCATATCTCAGAACCTAAACTGATGGTCACGCCGCTTTTAATGGACCCTGCCAGCACTCGGCACTACTGAAAGTAAAAGGTGTGCTTCCACTTCCCCAACTTGTTTTAGCTAGTGAATATATTGTACCAATCTCGGAATGATAAAAATTAAAAACATCCCTTAAATTCTTTTAGGCTTCTCTGCTTGGCCACGTTATTTCATTTAAACGGACCCCCAAAAGACCCGATCTGAAATTCAACACTGAGCAGCCTTGGTATGTAGCGCACACCGACATTACAGCTACTGTATGATAAAAAGGAGCCCACACACTAGATTAAGCAAAACATTGCTTTTGTATCCCACAGATACAAGATACATACAGCCCTGATGACAGACCAGTGACTCCAGTCTGGTCTAGAAACGCGTCGGCAGTATTGGTTGGGAGATATAAAGTAAAGTAAAGTCCACATTTGTAAAGCGCACAATCACCCGTAAGGGTCTCTAGGCGCTGGGGGCCGTCGGGAAGATTAAGCGAGCTATGCCCAGAGTCACATGGTGCTGGGCTAACCTGCCGCCGGAGCCGGGGATCGAACCGTGGTCCCCAGATTCCAGCGTCAGTCGCCCTGGCCGCGGCGCCACACCTCTCCTCACCTCTCTAAAGTATTACTGTTGCACTAAAGCTAGGACCGGCTGGTCCAGCACTAAAATATACAAGATATTTAAGCATTTATCTCCCCAACCCCTAGTTTCTCTCATTCAGTGTTTGTTAGCTTTTTGTTGTTCGTAATTGATATGTTTGTATTATTATTTTTTCAATAATGTCTGATGTGAGAATATTTTCTATTGTGTGTTCTAATGATTTCTAAATGTGTAAATAGTCTTTGCCTTTAATGTTTGCTAACATTAGTCCAGCCTTGTAAATATTTGTAAATATTTGCAATCAATGTCTTTTTTCTGTCAGTAATTTTTTCAAATTATAGAAAATACAAAATGATTGACACAAAATAATGGTGTCCAGGGAAGCGATAATAAAGTGTTTCTTACCCTATATCAAAAAATTGTATTGAGTAACTGTGGTTTGGGCATTTTGTGTTGTTTACTAATGTTATTAGGTCTAGCCCTCACCACATTAAGGACCTAACCCCTTTTGTTCCCAACTGCATTGGCGATGGCACCTTTTACCAGGGCCCACTACCACATATGTGAGGCCTCCAAAAAATAGATTCCACACTTTCCTATCTGTTGATATAGTGGTTGGTGGTTGTGTTGTTTGATAGGATCTTCCTTCTGGGCGAGGCAGACTGCCTGCAAGTTCAGCACATTTCTGTGTAGCTGTTGCTTCTATGTGGACCAGAGGTCCAGATGAGTACCCACACCCAATGAGGAGGTGTGCTTAATGGTAGCCTGTGACTGTGGAGTACTGAAGGGATGCCCCACTGTATAGCTGGAGAAGCACATTCACCAAAAGTGATCTTGGAGAGCCGAATGAAATATCTGCACACATGGCTACGTGTCCCCCTGGTTTTCGGTCCTCTGTCATCTTAGGCAATACTGAAAGGCTCTCATATGTCATCTGCCATGCAGTATCAAAAGAATACATGAGGCCATCAGCCCAGCAGGCCTATGACTTTCCGGATCCAGACCAGAGTATGCATCAGAATCGTATCCTGAATATCAGTAATTGTATCCCAAATATCTGTAATACCGCACCAATGAAAGGCCGCTTGTTTGAGGGGACGAGATGAGCTGTCTGGGCATTAATGGTAAATTGAAGTCATGCAGGAAGTTAATGGTGAGCTGAACATGCTGATTGAGTCGCACAGGGGACTCGGCCTTCGTCAGCCAATCATCCGAGTTTGGGAATAAAGGGATTTCCGATCTCCATGGGGAACCTGCCAATTCTTTGGTGGTCACTTGCAAAGCGGTGGTCAGACCAAATGGCAGAATTACATATTGAAAGTGATGGATTCCCACTGTGCATAAGAGGTAACTCCTGTGAGTGGGGAGGGTCAGTTGGTGAAAGGAAGCATATTGGAGGTCCAGGGAGACTAATTCCAGCCTAGATCTGAGCCCCTTTTCCTTCTTGAAGACCTCAACTATAGGGTATAGAATCCTGTGATGTCTCTGCGTAGCAGTTGAAACCAGGGGTTGGTTGGTTGGTTGGGCAGGTGTTGTGGGGGCCATACATAATAAATGTATAGATAAATAGTGAATGAAGGGGTTCTGCGTGACATCATGGACAACTCCTTGCCTATTTGATGTCACTCAGAACCCCGCTGTGGAAAACATCTCCTTAGTTGACTATTACCCATCTATAATTCTATTTGATAAAACAAACGAGAGTATAGCTTATGCTTCACACCAATATAGACATTAAGCCTTTTAAAAACGTGATTTTGTTTTCATAATCCTATCATGATGGCAGCTTTAAAGACTTTTTTGTTGGCAAGATATAGGTCATGTTATGTATGCACAGCATCTATTATTTCCATTGTTTGGGATAATGAGAACCTATGACAAAAGCCCTCTTGAAAAGTCTTTCTGTTAGAAAACGGGTGAATGTGCAAAGAATGTTAATAAAACTGTTATATAAGTGTGTGGGTTTAAACAACGAAAATATGTAATAACAATGCGGGGAGCACAGTTCCCTGCCCCCAAAGCTCTCATTATATCTAACAAGAAGATCACATTTTTCTGCACTGAATAGTTATCTTTCAAATTGACAGGTTTTTACTGAAATTAGACTGGAGATATGGCTTCCTACCAAATAACGTTGTAGGTTGCATAGCACAGCATCATGGTTAAGAGCAAGTTGAGGAGCGCATATTTTCAACACTATACTTTCATCCATATGCCTACTCGAACTTTGGCAGCTGAGGACAGGGGAACCCTACTCACAAGGAACCAGGGTACTAGTTTTATACAGGAAAATAATGGTTCTAGTGGATAATAGGAAAACAATTTGGCAATAGGTATGCCCGATGGCAGTAAGTTTTGTAAAGACCCTAATAATATCAGAGGGCAAAATGGACACTCTACACAGTTTGATCTTTAACGTTTTTATAAATACACAATGAGATAGTATAAAACACTTTCTTAAATTCAAAAAGCGCTACACTTTGTGCGTTGTGTCCCCAAGTGAAACATGGAACCAAAAAGTGTGACTATATACAGTGAACAATTTACAAGGGGTTTCCATAAAAGCAAGAATCGACCATTCGATTTGTACAATTGTCAACAGCCTAGGTATATGGTGACACTGGCTGTGTGATGGTCTGTTCTGTAAGGTTGTCGACTACGTTTCGACCCACTGCGTATAGGGGGTCTCCTCAGGACTGTTTATGTGGGGACATCTGGTTTGTAAGGCGCAGCTTAGTGAAGGTGACGTGACCCATGTGTGGTGAAAGGAATAAGAAAAACTCACATGAGGACCCAGCCGGGTTCTCACCCCTGGTAGCTACCACTAGTATGAATTTGTTTCCTGAGGCTGTGGGAGATTCAAGTGGTCCCACTATATCCACACCTACCCTCTCTAAGGGTACACCAACCACTGGTAGTGCAATTAAGGGGGCCCGGGGGCCTTTGGGTGTCCTCCTGTCTTGTCACTGGATTGGCAGGTGACACAGGAACTCACAAACTCCTTCTCCTTCTGAGACATCTGGAGCTAGAAGTGGGTGACCATTTTTTCCCAAGTTTTGGTCTAGCCCAGATGTCCTGCTATGGGAATGTCATTGGATAGAGTGAGTGAAAAAAAATAACCCTATACAGTTAAGGCACTACCATTCTCCTAGTGGAACGAGGTTTGGGGGTTCAAGCCTGTTAGACCTGGTACCATTGGCGTGAGTCTCCCTTCCACTTTTTGCAGTTGTCTCCTCTGTTTTTGATATGTTTTTGCTAGTTGAATGAAATGAAATGAAATTTAAAAAAAGAATTTGTTTAGCGCACGTTCACCAACGGCTTCTTGGCGCTTTGGACAGCGGAGAAGGAACTGCTAGTTAATAACCTGAGCAGGAAGAAGACTAGTCAAAGGCTTGAGAGAATAACCAAGTTTTCAGCGCCTTTCTAAAGATGAGGTAGGAAGGGATAAGACGGAGGCCTGGGGGCAGAGAGTTCCAAAAGAGGGGAGCTTGGGAGGCAAATCTCAGTCCGCCCAATCTTTTCCGTTTGAACGGACATGAGAGTAGCAGATTGGAGCTCGAGGAACGAAGGGCTCGAGAAGGGATGTATCGATGAAGACGGGAGGAGATGAATGCTGGGCCCTGTTGGGCAAGTGCTTGATGAGTCAGGCAGCCCACCTTGAAGAGGCAGCGCTGGATCACAGGGAGCCAGTGCAAGCTCTTCAGGAGGGGTTTCGCGGAATTTGTCCTGGGCTGGGGAAAGACCAGCCTAGCCGCCTGGTTCTGGACCAGCTGAAGCTGGCGGGATTGATAGAGGGGAATCCCAGCATACAACGCATTTCCGTAATCAATACGGGAAATAACCAGCCCAAGCATGGTCTGAACCAAAGCCTCGTGAGTGAGGAACCTGCTGATCTTCCTAATGCGGCGGAGATGGTAAAAGCAAGCCGAAAGCACTGATTTAATTTGTGGTTTCATAGTCAGGTCCTCGCTGATGGTGACTTCAAGACTCTTGACTGAGCTCACCGGGCCTGGGGCATTGCCCAGTGAGGGCGGCCAGAAACTGGAGCTCCAGAGGTTAGCCGGGGGCCCAGTCAATACAAGCTTGGTCTTTCCAGGGTTCAGCTTAAGTTGGTTTGCGTTCATCCAATTGCTGATGAAATACATTGTAGATTGGAATTTTTCGGTGGACGTGGGGGAGGAATCGATATCAAAGATGAGCTGGAGGTCGTCTGCGTAGTTGAGGACAACCCCTGGTAGCTCCCGAAGCTTAGAAATGAGAGGGGAAATGTAACGGGGAGAGAGAGGAGCCCTGCGGGACCCCACAAGTCAGATTTTTGACTTCAGATGTAAAAGGACCAAGGCGCCCGCCTTGCTCACGATCCTGTAGAAAGGAGGTGAGCCAGCTCAGCTGGGTGCCCCTGATGCCGGCGCTCTCGCCCCGTTGAAGAAGGATGGTGTGGTCAACGGTGTCAAAAGCTGCCGACAAATCCAGGAGCACCAGAGCTTGGGAGATGTTGTTGTCCGCCCCCTTTCTCAGTTCGTCGTGAACTGCCACCATTACGGCTTCTGTGGAGTGTCGTGGTCTAAAACCGGCCTGGTGTTGATCTAGAAACTGGGAGTTTTCTACAAAGGAGCCAAGGCAGCCAGTTACATAGGCTTCAAGAAGTTTACCCAGGAAAGGGAGCAAAGATATTGGACGGAAATTGCTCAAGACCAGAGGGTCTGCCCCGGGTTTCTTGAGAATAGGTGAGACCACAGCAGATTTAAATGCAATGGGAACCGTCCCTAATGCAAGGGAGTTGTTGAGTAGTGAAAGGGGTGCCTCTGGGAGACTAAAAAAAATCTCACGGGCGATGTGGACAGGGCAACAGTCAGCGGGGGAACCAGAACGGACCTTCCTAAGAAGGGATATGAACATTTCCCGTGTGATTGGGGAAAAAGTCGAATAAGAGGCATTGTTTTCGGGAATGCTGCCTGTATGGAAACCTGCATCGGGTATAGTATAGGAATACTTGCCTTGATTAGGGCAATTTTCTCAACAAAGTAGTTGTTAAGGGAGTCGCAGAGAGACTGTGAAAAGGAGGGGGTCATAGTGATCCGATCAGGTTTGGCCAGCTCATCAACAATGGTGAATATCTCCCTGGATTTGTTAGTGGAAGTCAAAATCTTTTCAGAAAAAGATTTGGTTTTGGCCTCAAGAATGGCCAACTTGTATTCTTTGAGTGCTGCAAGGAATGTGAGCTTTTTGAGTGGACAGTAGTCTGCTCTCCACTTACGCTCAGTTTGTCGAAGTGATAACTTCAGACCAAGTAATGATTTGCAAAACCAACGTTGTGCGTCGTACTTGCGCTTGGTCCTGAGTTTCTTCAGAGGGGCAACAGTGTCTCGGGCGTCTGCAACCCAAGTATGGATTCTATCGGCCTGAATATGGACAGACAGGGGGGAACCTGTCTCGTCCAATAAGGAGGGGGTAGTGGAAGCCAGTGAAAGACAGAATGAGGGGATATCTACCTTGCCCCAATCCCGAATGAGCGGGCGATTAGTGGGGCACCGTGTAGTGGAGGGGGCTTTGGGTACCAGAAAGGAGATAAAAAAGTGGTCTGACCATGCGCATGGGGAGATCTGTAAGTTTAGAACTTCCTGGTTTAGAGCCCATAGCTGGTCGAGGATGTGACCTTATCATGGGTTGCACTGTGGACGTGTTGGAGAAAATTCAAACTGGTTAAAAGGTCCGTAAACTCCCTATAGGGAGCACTTTCATGTTGGGACTGGGGCCAATAATTAAAATTGCCTATGATGAGAGTCCTGGCATGGTTAATGGCCAATTCAGCAGCTATATCGCCAAAGGGAAGCAGGAAGCTAGGCAACTGTCCTGGGGGGCGGTAAAAGACAGCAACAGTAAGGGGGAAACTTTCCGAATCAAATGTAAAAATTACGTAATCCACCAATTGTATGGGGCACATGATGAGAGATTTAACTTTGTGAGCATGAGAGATTATAGCAGCGACACCTCCCCCGGTCTTTCCCTGCTGCCGATTCACAGGAAGAATGTAATAACCATCAGGAATGGCAGCCAGGATATCGGGAGTGGTGTCAGCTGTAAGCCATGTTTCAGATAACAACAATATATCTGGCTTGTTTGTTTCAAGGTGATAAAATATCTCAGCTTGATGTTTCACCAATGAGCGGGTATTTAAGTACCAGAAAGATAAGCAATTCAAGTCACAGCTAGGACGATCAAGGGAGACACTTCATTGTAAAACAACAGGGTCTTAGCTAGCAGCAGACATGGTGGACAAGGTGGGCTGAGACAGTCGTGGGGGTTGCAGCAAGTTTGGACAGTCATCAGGAGTTAAAAGATGCATGGCGAGTGGATCCTGGCCACGTAAAGTTAAAAGTTCCTGGGGGGAGTACAGACGACCAGCAGGGGGGATAGCCCCTAGACCCGGACTGGCGCGGACTGGCACGGACGGGCGCAGAAGGGCTTGCCTTTGGCGCGCCCGCAGGGCTTTGTCAACTGTGTCTGGTTTTAAGGGGAGTGGGGTATGAGCGCTAGACCGCTCACCTCCTCCAACCAGAAGTACAGAGATGTTAGGAAGTGTCTCACCGATGGGCTCACTCCACAACAATCGAGCGCAGGCTGCTCGCCGCGGAACGGAGAGTCCAGCGGGGACAACACGGCAAGAAAGGGTGAGTGGAGGTGCTACAGTTAAAAGCACAACAGAGCTAGTAGTCAGCTCAAACACAAAAGAGGCTAAATAAATAAAATATTGGTTAGATGCTTTGGGCATTGTGCCACTGCAATTCAGTGCCACAGCGCAAATGCTCCCAATGTTAAATTGATGTAATGGACTAGTGACTCCATGATTATCTCATTTGATTTACTTGTCAGACCCTAGTACAATGCACCATGTGTGCCCAGGCCCTGTAGATCAATTGCTGCTAATGGGTTTGCAGCACTGATTCTGCCACCCACCGAAGCAGCTTGTAAAGTGTGTCTCAAGCCTGCCATTGAAGAGCCTGTGTGCAGTCTAGTACTGCCATGTCGACTTCCTAAGTGCACCCACTTACCAGTCCCGTAACCTTCCCTTTTCTACATGTTAGCCACCCCTAAGGTAGGCCCTAGGGCATGGTGCATTGTATGTGAAAGGTAGGACATACCCTGATGTGTGTAGCATGTCCTAATAGTAAATTCAGGATATTTACCTGGCCTTTCCTCCCCTCCCTGTTCTCGGAGATGGAATTAATCCCCCTTTGATCAGTGATCTTTCCCTTCTCCCTTACCCTCCTATTGATTGCATTCCATGCATGGACTTGGAATCTGGCTCGCCTAGTGATGCGGCACCCCCGCATTATTTATCAGGCCATTGATTCGGTCGCCCCTGTTTTTCTAGATCTAGTTAGCAGTTCTTTCTCCTCTGGGATTGTACCCTCCCATTGGAAACAGGCTAAGATCAAAGCCCTTCTGAAGAAGCCCTCTTTGGACCCTAGAGTCCTTTTGAACTACCGTCCAATATCATTACTTCCGGGGATTGCCAAAAAGGTGAAAGGCATGTCAATTCTGTGCTTTCGGCATTCTTGGAGAAAAATCACTGCCTTCATTCATCCCAAACAGGCTTTTGGCCCCGGCAGGGTACTGAAACCGCTCTGCTATCAGTTGTTGAGGAGACCAGGAAAAGTCTTGATGTCGGAGGCTCTGCTGCGATCATCTTACTTGATCTGGCATGGTGCATTGTATGTGAAAGGTAGGACATACCCTGATGTGTGTAGCATGTCCTGATAGTATGCATAGTATAGGGTCTACCTACCAGAAGGGTCATCTTTTGGACCCTCTTTTTTCTAACATTATCGACCTCAAAGTGGATAAACCTATTTCTCTACCCTGGTCTGATCATTATCTGGTCCCTTTTGCATGGTCCACACAGGAAGGTGGACAGACAAGGGAAAAAACCTGGAACCGGAACTGGGCTAAACTTTCCATTGACGCTTGGACATCCTTGCTCGACAGAGGGAGGCCTCTGCTGACTAATGACCCTGAATCAGACAACATTAAAATTAATCAATGGCTAGAGACATCGTTAGATAGACACATTCCCAAAAAATGGTCCTTTGGTAGAAAATCAGATCATGGTGCTGCCTGGTACTCCCCGAAACTTAGAGAAATGAAACAGCTTTGTAAGCGCCTTGAAAGAATCTGGAGAAACTAGTTTTTAACTCCTGAGAAGGTCGAATACAAAGATGCCATCAAGGCCTATAAAGCAGAGATCAGATCCGCCCAATCTAATTTTTTTACTAATAAAATTTTGCTAGCGGCTAATTCTTCTCATGAAATTTTTAAAATGACTAAATCTCTTACACGATCTCCTGAGCCCTCCATTCCCCGGAAAACACGGCTGCACATTGTAAAGATCTGGCGCTCTTTTTCCATAAGAAAATTCAGGATATTTACCTGGCCTTTCCTCCCCTCCCTGTTCTCGGAGATGGAATTAATCCCCCTTTGATCAGTGATCTTTCCCTTCTCCCTTACCCTCCTATTGATTGCATTCCATGCATGGACATGAGATCTGGCTCTCCTAGTGATGCGGCACCCCGCATTCTTTAGCAGGCGTTTGATTCGGTCTCCCCTGTTTTTCTAGATCTAGTTAACAGTTCTTTCTCCTCTGGGATTGTCCTTCCGAAGAAGCCCTCCTTGGACCCTAGAGTCCTTTCGAACTACCGTCCAATATCATTACTTCCGGGGATAGCCATAAAGGTGAAAGGCATGTCAATTCTGTGCTTTCGGCATTCTTGGAGGAGAATCACTGCCTTCATTCCTCCCAAACAGGCTTTAGGCCCCAGCAGGGTACTGAAACCGCTCTGCTATCAGTTGTTGAGGAGGCCAGGAAAAGTCTTGATGTCGGAGGCTCTGCTGCGATCATCTTACTTGATCTCTGCGCGGCCTTCGAAAAGGTCAATCATCAACTCATGCTGGTAAGACTTAGAGAGATTGGAGTGACGGGCATTCTATATAAATGGCTTGAGTCTTTCCTTGTGGATCGCTCATTTCTTGTCTTCGAGAACAACGCCTCCTCCGACTGGATGCCATTACAGTGTGGGGTTCCTCACTGAGCCCCACACTTTTTAATGTTTACATGCGCCCCATAGCTGAGATTGTTGAGCCGTTCAAGGTTAAAATTGTCACTTACGCCGTTGATACTCAGCTTATTGTGTCTCTTAAACTGATGAACAATAATAAGTTGACCCTGTCTAGTTTCGGCTTGGATGGACTCTTCTTTTCTTAAACAAAATTCGGCGAAAACTGAGCTGATGTTTTTGGGAAAGACTACCAGCCTTAATAATGACTCCCTCTGGCCGAAATGGATATGCCTGAACCCAAAGACCAAGTAAAAAGCTTGGAAGTTTGGCTTGACCATAATTGGAGCTTCAAGACTCAGGCATCTAAGGTTGCTGGTTCATGCTATGGCATGTTGAAGATGATTAGGAGGATTTTGTCCCTGCTGCCTTTTAACCTCTTGCATGCTGATGACGAGCTCAGCTCGTCATGCAGCACGGTGGCGCTGTGCTGATGATGAGCTGAGCTCGTCATGACCTCCGCGGAACGCCCACGCGGGATAATTACCCCGCTGTGCTGGGCATTCCATTGAGCAGGCGTGGCCATGACGAGCTTAGCTCATCATCAGCCCTGCGCCACTGTGCTGCATGACGAGCCGAGCTCGTCATCAGCGCCACGCGCAGCTCCCTGGGGAATTAGCCCCGCGGCGATGGGGTTAATGCCAGGAAACCTCTGGTTGAAGCCTTGATTTTATCAAGGCTTGATTACGCCAATGTGCTTCATCATTCCTTTCATGAAGCTTTATTTGGTGCATAAAAACATGACCATAAAAGCACAAGCAATACAATACAAAGCAGCCGCAAATACAGGTTTAAAAATACGAGTTAAAACAAGATTAAAATAGACGAATTATTAAAATATCATACTTTTCCTATATTCAATTGATTTATATATAAAAGTGGCAATATAAAAACATTTGTCCGGGGAGTTCATATTATAGATCAACTTCATTGCATCTTCCACATTGTAAATACCATACTTTACAAACAAAGGTTTCAAGTAGGTAACCCGAACATTCAGGAAAAGTGGGCGGATTAACATGAAATGCAGGGTGCTTTGTTTCGAATGCCCGTCACACGGGCAAGGGCCAACAGGGTACTTTTTTGGTTGTGGGAAAGCCACCAAAATGTGGGCCATTCCAAATCTGAGTCTTGTTAGGACAAATCTATGACTTGTTCTAGTTACCATACTCAGGTACAGCTGATAGCCTTCGCTTTCAATATATTTATTGTAAAGCTGGACTGTTGAAAGGCAACTATTCGCTACAGAACGTTTTTGGGATCTATATAGCAAAAAAGTATCTTTCATTTCTTGTTTAGAAATATTTCCAATGGAACATGAATCTAACACTATGTTGATCCCATAGATAGTTAGAAAACTGTCGACAACATATTTGAGCCAGGGTATCTTAATACAGTTTTCCAGGTTGAGACAATCCCTGATAACAAGTTGGTTGAACATTGTCTCATCCTTACGCCAAATCGATTGAAAAAGCATCAAAGGCCTTAACGTGATGAGGTCACTTAAATAGGCTGCTTATGGATTAAATCAGTTGCAGCTGAGGCAGGTAAGCACAAGAGTTTTTTAAGGAAGATATTTTCTTCCTTTTGCAACAAGCCTATATTAGTGTAACCCCACAACCCAGCCCCATATAATGTAATAGAGACACTCCTTGACTTGTAGATCTGCATCATATCTCTAATTCGCCTATCCCCTAGCTTAGAGGCGAATTTAAAAATGCCATAAGAGCTTTTTACCATCTTCGTTCTTACGTTTAATAAATCCTGGGACCAGCTTCCATTACTAGAAAAAATAACACCCAAATAGCAACATTTTTCTACCTGCTGTACTTTCACCCCTTCAATAAAGAAGGCCTGGTTTTTATTAGTTCTGGCCCCACAGATCATTGTATGGGTTTTACTTTTATTGATCAACAACTTCCTCTCCCTGATGAAATCTGAAAACTGATCCATCAGGCGCTGTAGGCCAATAGCGGTCCATGATAGAAGTACGGCATCGTCTGCATAGAGCAGAACTGGCACGCTAGACCCAGCTACCTGAGGGGCATCGGCCTTGACTGTTTTCAAGGCGGAATCTATGCCATTAATAAACAAAGTAAACAACAAGGGGGCGAGGACACACCCCTGTCTTATCCCCCGCTTAACACCACAATTTGGAGTGCACTCACCGCTAGCCCCATATCGCACACAGGCTTGCATCTTGTTATATAGTCTAGCTAAAAAGTAGACGATTTCCTCTGGTGCGCCAAGTTCTAACAGGACTTGCCATAGTAGGGAGTGATCAACCAGATCAAATGCGCTGCTTAAATCGGCAAAGCAGAGATATAAATTACCCGGCTTAGCCTTGGTATACTTGCCGATCAATAGTTCTAAATTCAGGCATTGATCTAGGGTCCCACGACCCTTTCTAAAGCCATATTGGGAGGTAGCAAGAATCCCCTTCTCCTCTGCCCAGTCTTCCAGCCTAGACAGCAGCACCCTACTCATGATTTTCACAGATGAGTCAAGTAAACTAATAGGTCGATAATTACATGCTGCTGTCTTATTGCCCTTCTTATATATTGGGACGATAATCAAATCTCCCCAAGTAGGTGGAATCATGGCTGTAACTGCTGCATTGAGAACCAAAGTAAGTATCGGTCCCCACAGCAAAGGAAGAGCCCTATACACATCTATTGGGACTCCATCGGGGCCCTGAGCCTTTCCCCCCTTACTAGCTTTAATGCTGCATTCGACCTCTCCCAGGGTTATGTCCAAAGGGGCTATAGGCCAATGCCTTTGCACTACTTCATTTGCGCCGTTAGCTTGAAATATGGCTGAAAAGTGGGAGACCCATGCTTCACTGCTGACGTTAGATGAAAGTAGGGGAGTTTTATCATCTTTAAGAAAGGGGGAATAAACAGTGGACCAAAACAGGCAGCAGTCAGAAGTTGCTGCTGCCTGCGTTAGTCTATCCCACGCTTCCTGTTGTAGCTCCCGCTTCCTTTTGGTGAGTGCCATTTTATAATCATGTCTCAAGAGTAAGACTTGATTCCTATCCCTTGGTTTAAGGAATAGGGCCAGCTTCAATTGGGATAAAAGAGGTGTGCACGTGTGATCGAACCAACCCTTACCTTGGCCGGTCGAACCTGGCCTTTTTCCCGTAAAAACGCTGTTAATAATTCTGTTAATATTAACAAAATTATTAACAATGGAAACAGCCCCACTACCTAGTGTCAAGATGTCATTAATATCCGCCAAAGCTCTGGTCATAATAATAGGCAGAACTATTTCGGATTTTTCCCCTTTCCACCTCATCCTGGTCCCGTTTGACCTGTGGGGCTCAACATTATCTTGATACCCGCTGATCCCTGCAGTTCCAGTTTTCTATATTCATGGCTAAACAGTTATGATCACTTAGGTTAGGTACCTCAATAACTGCAGCCAAACAATAAGGTGCTATGCTAGCTGGAACCATAATATGATCAATGTTAGAATTAGTGTTTCTCCCGATAAAGGTAGGGATAGTTTGTCCTCTAGCATCTTTATCCGGTTGTACCAACTCCAAATCATAAGCTGACATAATACCGTTAATTGCCTCCCCATAGACATTGTGTGGGAAGTGGGCTGTATTAGCACCATTATTGTTTAACACCCCACAGACCCTAGAAAGTGACAAAGGACAAATTGAAAGATTAAAATCGCCTAACCAAATATAGGTACAAATACATGTTGCTTCTGCTGCAAGCTTCATGAGGGCACTTTCCATTTCATCTATAACATTGTGCCGTGAATTATTAAAAATATTGTTATAGAAATTAATTAAAAGGACCTCTGTACCTTCTTTCAATTGTACCCATAAAATTTGGGAGTGAGTTCCAACTGTTACATGTTTTACTACTTTCAATGTCAGGTCCACTGATAGGAGGAAGATTAAACCTCCTTTAGCTCTCCCATGCCTCGACTCAGCAGCTTCTAAACTGTAACATGCATACCCTTCAAAACTAGGTTTTGTAACACACCACGTTTCTTGAAGGCATAAAATGTCATAAGACCTGATCATATTCTCCCATCCCAAGTTATTCTTTTTCGAAGCCCAACCAGCTATGTTCCAGCTCACAATAGAGGTTTCCCCTATAGTACACTTATTATGTTCATTTTGATCAGCAATGAGATTAACATCAACCTCGATGGAACCAACATTAGAGACCTCAGCGTATGCTGTTAGTTGACTACTCGTTTCCCTCCCTATGGCCGTGTCAGGTACCATAACACTGTCAAACACTATAAAGGTAGAATCCTTGGATTTCCCTAGATCTAAACCAGGCCCACCTCAGTGTGTTCCTTGGACGTCAAGGGGTGAATTAAGCTGAGATTTAATGAACTTTAGTTGTCAATCGTTCTGGTCCAAAGAGCTCAGAGCTTGGAATCTATTCTGTAATGGTACCTCATATATTGGACCTTGGTTGAGGGTGAAGGCTATACCTCTATTGGTAGCATGGGGCATCTTACTGAGATGATTATAAAAGTAACCCAAAGGGCGTACAAGTACATCATTAGCATTTGGGGTTAGGGAGGCAGCTCTAAGCAGGACAGTTGCAGCATGTTGAGGATATTTGAAATTAACAATAATACATTCCCCTCTACAGGACTTACTTGAGTTCCCAATCCAATTAACTCTTCTTGTTGTTAGTATTTGGTCTGAGTAGTTGGTTGGGAATCCACATTGCCTGTGTAGCCACGAAACCGTTTTATTCTTAAGAGAATCATGTGACTCCTGAATTTGGGGGGTATGTGACTGACTAATATCGAGAGGCGGAACATTAGTTAAAACAACTACATAAGGAGCACAGTCTGGTGGGAGATCGATATAACTACTCTTCTTTGGCGCAGATCCTCCTAGCGTATTTGTTGGTACTGTTGTTGCCTGTGCAATCCTACTACCCCCTGGTAAAACCGGTGAAGCTACTTTATTTAAGCTCGGCCTTTTAGCGGGTGGCTTCGAGGCATTATCACAGACAATCCTACAATCCGCTGGTGGGCCGGCTATAACTACTTTATTTAGGCTAGACCTCACAGGTGGCTTCGGATCAGTGTCATTAGAAATTACTCCCCTCTCTGTAGGCCTAGAGTTGTCATTCTTTCCAATATGCGCATCCAGTAGTCTGCTCAATCTACCCACCTCAACTGTCAGAAGGTCTAATTTGTCCTCGAGTGCTTTGACAATTGTTTCAATCTTCCCCTCTATAATACTAACCAGTAAATCAAATTGCTCTAAATTAGAGTTAACCATGCAGTTCTTATTCATAGTCTCCTTCTCGCTGGGGTTATTAAGTATGGGTTCCGCTTTCTTTTTATTATGGATTCCCCCGCGCCTGGTTTGTACTTTCCTACAGGCCCTCACTGTTCTCAGGGCCGGGGAGCGCGGTAGTGTAATGGCATCAGGTGTTTCGGTTGATTCGGGGGGGTCCTGAGTTTTTGACTGGGTCAGCTGGTATTTCAATTAGAGCAACATCAGGATCACCATTATTGTCCCCAGGCAGATCATTACTAATTACAGGCAATGCAGATGGTAGGTCTGGAGGGTTCTACGGTCATTGTTAATTTTGTTCACAACCTTTACTAAGCAATTGTCCATGGTTGATTTATGTTTGGACATCTTGGAAAACCGATATAGAAGTATGGAGGTATGAGCGGGGGGTAGGCAGTTGGACTCAAGAAGCACAAGAGGTATAAAGGTGCAGTGTGGCACCAGAGGCTTAAGAAATCTATTTTAAAATGATTAAGAGTCAAATATTCACATAGCTTTTAACTTACTGAGTAAAATGGTATTTGTCCCGACAGCCAAGGGGGATAGCCCAGCCCTGCCTCGTTCTGCCCCGGACTGTCACAGACTGTCCGCCTTTGTGCGGGCTTCGTCCGGCGCGTCCCACGTGCGTCCCGCACAGGGAAGAGTGATATTGGTTTATAGGGCGAAAACTCAAGGGTGAGTGGGCGGGCCGCAGCACAGCTGGTGTGGTGCACGGACTCCTGGGCGCTGGAGTCCCGTGCGGCGTCGATGATTTCTCCCCTCTGAAGGCAACACGGCACTTGTAGATACTACCCCCTCCTAGGGCAGCAACAACTCCGGCGTCAAAATGCCCAAGGACGCGATGCGGGACCGGCGCCAGCGGGTTCCGCAAGCCGTAATGAAGAGCTCGAGGGTGAGTGGGCGGGCCGCTGCACAGCTGGTGTGGTGCACGGACTCCTGGGCGCTGGAGTCCCGTGCGGCGTCAGTGATTTCCCCCTTCTAAAGGCAGCAAGGCACTTGTAGATACTACCCCTCCTAGGGCAGCAACAACTCCGGCGTCAAAATGCCCAAGGACGCGATACGGGACCCGCGCCAGCGGGTACCGCAAGCTGTAATGAAGAGCTCGAGGGTGAGTGGGTGGGCGTTGCACAGCTGGTGAGGTGCACAGACTCCTGGGCGCTGGAGTCCCGTGCGGCGTCGGTGATTTCCCCCCTCTGAAGGCAGCACGGCACTTGTAGATACTACCCCTCCTAGGGCAGCAACAACTCCGGCGTCAAAATGCCCAAGGAAGCGATGCGGGACCCGCGCCAGCGGGTTCCGCAAGCCGTAATGAAAAGCTCGAGGGTGAGTGGGCGGGCTGCTGCACAGCTGGTGTGGTGCACGGACTCCTGGGCGCTGGAGTCCCGTGCGGCGTCTATGATTTCCCCCCTGTGAAGGCAACACGGCACTTGTAGATACTACCCCTCCTAGGGCAGCAACAATTCCGGCGTCAAAATGTCCAAGGACGCGATGCGGGACCCATATATCAAAAACAGTGTTCTAACGAAGAAAAGCTGCAGAAATGCCTAACAGCGCATGTGGCCATACAAAATAGCCAAGAGCCAAACAAACCCGTTAACGCTTCACCCAGAAGATCCTACGTAAGTTTGACTGCGCTTTATCTTGGCTCCTCCTGTCTGACCATAACAAAACTCCAAACGGTCCAAAACTGGTCAGCACGACTGCTGATGCATGCCCATAACAGAGAATCTGCCAAGCCACATATTAGGGCACTGCACTGGCTGCCAGTGGATAAAAGAGTCCAATATAAGGCCCTATGCATCGTCCATAAATCATTAGCGGCTAATCTACCTCAGATTCTCCAATCTATTGTTTCTTTGTATGTCCCCAGAAGGACCCTTCGCTCCGAGTCGAAGCATCTTGCCATTTTCTGAGATTTCATCAACCCCGGAGTAGGGGTCGTCTCTTTTCTGTCATTTCTATTCTATTCTATACGATTCTATTCGTCTCGAGCCCAAACATTTTTGCTTCCGAAAACATCTTAAAACCTTTCTGTTCTGTTGATTGTGTCACTACTTCTAGTTTGGGTGTATCTTGCAGCGCTGGGAGGCCTTTGGTAGCCATGCACTTTACAAATGCCCCTCATTCATTCATTCATTCATAGTAAATTACAGCCAATTTTGTTTTTCACTATTGCAAGGTTATCTGTTCCCCATAGGCAAGAATGGGCAGTTTGATTATAACATCTTATAATCCTAACTGACCCAGGGAACATGGTAGGAAAACACATTTAGTATGCCTGATAAAATAAATCTTTTAGTGAAGTTGGTTTTAACTTTCTGTGTTTGAAAATACCTCTTTTAGAAAGTAGGTATTTTCTTGCCTAACCATCCAAGCCGGCCTCTGCTAGGTTGTGTATTCCATGTCTGGGTTGTAAGTGACAGGGACTGAGAGGCTCCAGGAGACAGGGTGAGTCAGCACATGGCTGAATAGATCTATTTGCATTGGGAGTGGTGGCAGGAGTAGCACCTGGGCCTGAATAGGGCTGTGCCTGCCTTCCACAATGCTGGCTCCACCTCCTGTGGTGTGTCTGATGACCCTGGCCCACACTGTCAAAGGAAGAAGTTGTGCACTGGCAGACTGCACCCAGAGCTGGTTTGGACTAGGTACAGACACTCTCTGCCTTCAGAGACAAAGAATTTGTGTGTTTAAAAAGGGGGACCCAGACCCCAGAACTTTAGATCACTTCTGGGAATCAAGACAGACCTTTTGCCAAGGAGAAGAACCAGAGAATCTGCAGGAGTTTTTGACAGCCCCTATGCCAGTGTGTTGTTTGCTGGGGTTGGCATGCAGTGGTTTCTTTATTGCTAAGGAAAGGAGAAAAGACTTTTATTGAAACTTTCATCATCTTACAGAAAATCTCCAAGGGCTTTTATTTGAGCTTGCCTCCTGTCTGAAGCCTCAGGGATACAACGACTTCACCCCTTCTGCTTGCCTGCATCTGTAACTTGCTATTCTGGCTGCTACAGAAGGAAATTGCAACACCGAAGCCGGCGAGCAACGCCATAATCTGCATTGAAGCCGTGAGCGCTGTTCCGACTTACAACGTAGACCCGACGCCGGCTGCAGTACCACATCAACGCTAGCCAACGACATCCTAACCTGCCTTAAGCTGTGAGGGCTGCTCCGACTTTACAATGTCAGCACGATGCCTGCTGCTGTGCCGCATCGACTCTGAAGCCAATATCATCGTGGAACCGAAGCTCGACATGGGTGGTCAAGAATCCATCGACATCGTGACATCATAGGGAACCGTGGTTTCGGGCCCATCCTGACGTCACCTCCTCTCCGGTAAAGAACAAACGCCTCCCCTGCCTTGGGCAAGCATCGAAGTCCCGAACGACGCCACCTCCAAGGCAAGGAACCGACGCCGCACAGGGCCAACGACGTTGCTTCTCCACGCCGCCGTGAGCTGTTTTCGCTTTTCCAAGGTACTGTTCTTTATGGGTCTGCTTTGACTCTGGGCCCGACGCAGCGCACCTCGCGGTCGGTGCCATACTTTGGGATTTATTTGACCTCAACGTCAGGATAGCTCCAGTTGAGGTTAGCTGTTGCTAAAACTACGTTTAAGTGAATAACCTGTTTTTATGCTACTTCTACCATCTTGAAGTATTATTTCTGATTACAGTATTGTAGATTTTTGTCATTTTTGTCATTTGAGGCCTTTATGTTAAGTCTATATAAAGAATACTTATTTTTCATAAAACCCGTGTGGTGTCCATCTGTAGTGTTTTCACTGTATTACTGTATGTGTTCACAAATGCTTTACACACTGCCTCTGAGATAAGCCTGCCTGCTCATGCCAAGCAACCAAGGGGGTGAGCAGGGGTTATTCAGGAGTGTAGCCCCCTTACCCGAACTAGAAGCAAGGGTCCCTACTTGGTCAACGGTACCTACCTCTGCCAACTAGAAACCCCCAGTTCTAACATGGCCCCAGTGTACAGGAGTCCCTTCTCCCAAAACAGTGATCTTTCCCTTCTCCCTTACCCTCCTATTGATTGCATTCCATGCATGGACATGGAATCTGGCTCTCCTAGTGATGCGGCACCCCCGCTTTCTTTAGCAGGCATTTGATTCGGTCACCCCTGTTTTTCTAGATCTAGTTAACAGTTCTTTCTCCTCTGGGATTGTCCCCTCCCATTGGAAACTCCCCCCGCAGCCTTATATCACCATGGTTAGTGGTGACACTGTCACCATTAGTAACTGAACATGTTTTTACAGTTTGGTATTGCTCTGGGTAAACAAGTGCATCTCTCACCATAGTGATACTGGCCCCTGTATCTCTCTCGGCTTATATCTTAGTCCCATTCACTAAGGGGTACTGCAGGAATTTCTTTAAATCAGGGGGGCAGACAGTCAAAGTGGCTAACCCTAGCTCCCCTTCAGAGACCAAATAGCTTCAGGGTGGACACTTATTTGCTCTGGGCACACTATTGATCTCATATGGAGTTTTGCCACACCAGTGGAAACTGAAGAGAGACTAGGGGCTGGTTTGTTGGGACAGGCAGGATCTCACAGTTCGGTGTCCCTTCTTGTTACAGTGGAAACACCAGGCCTTTGCAGTATCAAAACCTTTCTCCTTGTACCTACTGGTGGGTTGGGAAGTGTTCCTGGGCCTACCCCCTGACCAGTATTTTGGGGGCCTTTAAAAGACTCTTGTATTTTATCTTTGGGTTTCTCACCCTTTTTCCCCTGGGGATGCTTTGTGACCCCTTTCGTTTGGTCACCCCCAGTTGTTGTCTTGGTTACCCTCGTCTTGACCCAGTGGTCTCCCTTCTTTCACAATTCTTGGGGAGAAATTGTACCTTGGTCTACCAGGCACTGATGCAACATTTCATTGATGCAGTTACTTAAAATATGTTCCTTCATAAACAAATGATAAAGTTCCTCAAAACTCTGCACTTTACTTCCAGCCAACCAGTCTTTATTGAGTAGTCTACAAACTTCACCCAGGACTGACTCCGATTTCTGAGCCCCTCTGAGTTTAATTCTGTACTCCTCAGTAGTGAGTCCAAATCCCTCGATCAGGGTGCCCTTCATGAGTTCATAGGACTCAGACTTCTGGCCCTTACTGGGGCAGAAGCAGTCCCTGCACTTACCAGAGAATAATACCCAAAGACGTGCCCCAAAGGGAGTCTTCCTCACTTTTCCGTATTCACAAGCCCTTTCCAAGGCTGTGAGACACATGGTGATATCATCAACATCCTCAAATTTAGGGTCAATCCCTCTGGGGATTTTAGGAACATAAGATCCTTCCTTCTCTTGACTTTTTATATTGTTGCTACCATTGATGGGTCCTAGGGCCATCTCTGCTCTCTCTTTCTCTAGAGCTAGGAGCCTACTCGCCAGGCCTAGTCTTTTGGTCATCCTTCCTAAAAGGAGATCCTCCTCAGTAAAGTTGTCCTCACAGTCTGGTATGGAGTTAGCCCTACCTCTGTAGGAGCCAGACCCTGTATCACTTGGGTGTGGAGGGTAGGGCACAAATTTCCCTTCCTCCCTAAGTAGTTGAGGTGGTTAGTCTACAACCTCATCATCCTCAATACAGCCCCATTCTCCTGAAGGCCTTTACCTTCTCCTGTGGGGTGGTCCCTCACGTACCCTGCCAGGAACTCCTGGAGTTGTATTCTGGTAGGGTTCAATTAATCAATCAGGGGTTTATGACGCGGGCTATTCACCCGTGAGGGGCTCAAGGTGCTCGGGGGGGGGGGGGGGGTGAAGCTCCCGATCAGTCGAAAAGCCTGGTCTTGAGGCTTTTCCTGAAAGTGTGCAGAGTAGGGGAGTGTCTGATGTCGACTGGGAGCTCGTTCCAGGTCTTTGCTGCAACGTTGAAGGCTATTCCGCCTGCTCTGGTTCTGCGGACACCTCATGTTTGGAATGGAGTCCCTTGTATAAATTTAAGGAAGATTGGATTGATTTTTTTCAAGGCACACCAATACAAATCTATGCTGGGGTGATAAGTTTTTTTCCCCCCCTGGTGCTTCTTCTTTGTTTGGGACTACCATTTTGTTGTATACTCCAGCCCAAAGTGAGAGGAGATACATATGTAAATTGGTGTATATAATTCTTGTTTTTTCTAGGGTACTTAGAAGGATGTCTGGTATTGTATAATGTCCTGTGTATTTGTACATATTGTAGATGTGATGTGTTGTATATAGATTGTATCATTTTGTGATATTGTGCCTCTCTGGCTGTTTGCACATATATGTGTTTATGAATTTACATATAACTATACTGCGTATAAATCGCATATCACAAGATAATTCATTATTTCTTGTTTGAGAATTAAAGTAGATTTATCCCTTTAGTACCTTTTGTTGCTACTTTTTCATCCTTGGATGTCTCCTGCTCAGGTACGGGAGGGTTATGTGGGCAGAACCCCTAATCATTTTTTCTAATTGGTTCTGCGGATGCACAGGGACTCTGCCAGGATGTGGTCGGCGGAGCGGAGGTTCCTTCTGGGTACGTGGAAGGAGACTCTTTCGTTGAGGTATTTGGGTCCGATGTTGTGGAGGGATTTGTAGGCGTGGGTGAGTAGCTTGAAGG
This sequence comes from Lissotriton helveticus, assembly GCF_964261635.1. Lineage (NCBI taxonomy): Eukaryota > Metazoa > Chordata > Amphibia > Caudata > Salamandridae > Lissotriton > Lissotriton helveticus. The sequence goes on from NC_136057.1 coordinate 583,541,813, forward strand.
TTACGCTCTTCTCGATGGGGAGCCAGTGGAGGTCTCATAGGTGCTGGGTCATGTGCACGTGTCGAGGGGTTCCGAGGACAAGTCTGGCTGCGGTGTGCCGGATGGTTTGGAGCTTGTGTAGTATGGTTTTGTTGTTACCAGCTTAGAGGGTGTTACTGTAAGCCAGTCTGCTAGTTATGAGTGCGTGGGTAACGGTCGTTCTGCATTCGGGGGGATCCACTTGAAGGTCTTGTGGAGGGAGTTGATGCAGATGGAGGTGATGGCCTTGATCTGGCAAGTCAGGTGAGGGCAGAGTCTAGAATGATGCTGAGGTTTCGGTTGTGGTCTGATGGAGTGGGTGGGTTTCCGAGGGTAGAAGGCCACCAGGTGTTCTCCCAGGCAGTGGAGGAGGATCCAAGGATGAGGACCTCCATCTTCTCCGAGTTTAGCTTAAGGCAGCTGTTGTTCATACAGGCTGCAACTTCTTTCATTCCTTCCTGGAAGCTGAGTCTGGTGTCTTCGGGGTTCTTCCTGAGGGAGAGGATAAGCTGGGTGTCATCGGCGTAGGAAACTATACTGAGCCCATGCTGTCTAACGATGGCAGCGAGGGGGGCCATGTAGATGTTGAAGAGCGTGGGGCTGAGCGAGGATCCAAATGATCTCTGTGTGTTCGGAGTGGAAGGGTGGGAGCCTGATCCTTTGGGTTCTGCTGGTGAAGAAGGAGCGGATCCAGTCGAGGGCGGTGTCCCATATGCCGGCATCATGGATTCTGGGGGTGAGAGTGTGGTGGGAGAAGGCCTGGAGAGGTCTGCACTGGATGAGGGTCGCAGTATGGCCCTGGTCAAGTAGCATGTGGATGTCGTCGGTGGCGGCGAGGAGGGCGGTCTCGCACTGTGGTTGCTGCGGAATCCAGGGAGGAGTTTTGATGGCGTTCTCTTCGATGAAGGTGGTCAGCTGGGCGTTGATGAATCTCACTGGGCATTTGGCTGCAAAGGGAAGGAGAGAGATGGGCCGGTAGTTTTTCAGGTGCGTCGGGTCAGCCGAGGGTTTCTTGAAGAGGGGCTTGACCTCTGCCTGCTTCCAGTCGTTGGGTAAGATGCTGGATTCGAAGGAGGCGTTAATGGTCCTGCATAGTTTGGGTGCTATGTCAGCGGCGGCTCTGTGGTAGATGTGCAGCGGGGCAGTGGTCCGAGGGGGCTCCTGAGTGGGTGCTCTTCATAGTAGTGGCGGTGTCTTCAGTGGTAGCCTGTTTCCAGGTGGTGATGGTGGTCTGCTTGTCGATGGTGGAGAGGAGATTGGTGTCTGGAGTCTGTTCGCTGAAGTGCTCGTAGTGGGCCTTGATTTTCAGGTGGAAGTAGGAGCTGAGCTTGTTGAAGAGGTCATGGCATGGTGTGACGCCTGTGGCTTTGCCGGGGGTTTTGGTGAACTTCTGTGTTCTTTTGCGTTATTGGCGTTGGTGTGGATTTTGTTCTTGATAAAGGTCCTCTTGGTGTCTCTTATGGGCTGGTGGTATTCAGTCATGGCGTTCCTGTAGGAGTTATGGTCTATGGTGGTTTTCCTGTTCCTCCAGAGTTTCTCGAGCAGTCTGCAGGAGCACCTGGCGTCATGGAGGTCGGTGGTGAACCAGGCAGCCTTCAGGGGGCACTGTTTGATGGGGTGGTGGAGGGGTGCGAGCTTGTCTGTGCAGCTTGTGATCCAGCAGTGTAGTTCTTTGGCTGCAGAGTTGGCGTTGGTTGTGGCGGAAGGGGGGTCGTGGAGGAGGATGGTGTTGAGTTGCTCCTCTGTGACCTTGCTCCTGTTCGTTTGTAGTGGGCGTGTGGCAGACTTGGGTGCAGTGGCGGTGTTGAAGGTGAAGTGTACACAGTGGTGGTCAGTCCAGAGGGGCTGAGTGATGTGGCTGAAGTGGATGTTTGTCCCTCCTGCGAAGATGGGGTTGAGGATGTGTCCAGCTCTGTGGGTGGGGGTGGTGACGAGCTGCTTTAGTCCGAGATTGGCAAGGTTGTCCAGGAGGGTGGTGAAGTCGGGGTCGCTGAGGTTGTCTAGGTGGAAGTTCAGGTCTCTGATGAGAATGTAGTTTGTGGAGGCAATGGAGTGGGGTGCAATGAGGTCAGCAACGGTGGTGGCGAGAGAGGCGCGAGGCCCAAGGGATGTGTTGGTGAGGGTCCCGCACAGAGTGGTTCTAGGGCTGGTCTGGATCTGGAAGTGGCGGTGCTCAGTGTTGGAGAGGGTGGAGGTGGAGAGTCGGAGGCAGCTCTTGTGCACGATAGCGAGTCCTCCTCCTGGTTGTTGAAGGCGGTCCTATCTCTGGATCTTGTATCCGTCGGGGATGGCGGTGGCGATGTCGGGGCGGTTTCCATGAAGAAGGCGATGTCAGGCGAGAGGGTGTCATGCAGGTCCCGGATCTCTATGGCATGTCTGTGTAAGGAGCGCACGTTGAGGAGGATGCACGTCTGGGCTTTGGCGGTACAGGCCTCTGGCGTGGGTTTTGCAGTTGTGGGGGGGCTGTCGATGCTGAAGGATCGTCGGCAGTGTAAGCAGGAGTACTGGCCGTGGGTAGTGTTCGGCATCGATCTCTGGCAGTTGTTGTTCCTTCCAGGGTTGAGTTCGAGGAAGGCGACAGAGTTGTAGCAGTGTGAGGTCATAGATCCAGGGTTGCTGGTGCTGGCCGCGGGCAGGCTTGCCTTAGGCATGCAACCAAGCAGCAGCCACAATTAAATAGGGAAGGGGGGCGGGAGCGGGAACCGGCAAGGGGGAAAGGGCCACAGGGGCAACAGTAGCGGGGAGAAAACAGGGAAAACAAATAGAGAGAAAAACAGGCACAGTAAGCGAAGCAGGCAACAGTCAGTATTACAGCACAATGAATTACAGAGACAGGCACAATAGTTAAATGACGCAGGCAACAGTTAAAAAGAGAACAACACCGTAGAAGGCAGAGCAGAACCACAAAACAGCAGGAAGTGAGCAATCACAGACCTGGACAGCCTCAAACTCCTACTGGGAGGAGGTGGAGCGGGGTCAGCGGTGAAGGCACAGATGGCGGAGTTGCTGGGGAGAGAGCAGTTCTCAGACTGGGAGGTTGTACCTAGTTCTTATTTGCTTAGTCTTACAGAGAAGTTTTAACTCTCTAACCTCTAGGTTGGAATAAGGGTTGAAGTTGAGCTCCTCAGCCATATTACCTATGTTGCTCATTATTTTCCTAAAGTGGGGTTCTTTTTAGAAGACCTACACAAAACATTAAAAGTACTTTCCCTCTATCTTCAGTGACTTTTACTTTCTATAAAAAATGCCACAGTGACTTAATACAAGTTCCTAACAAACAAGTTACTTACCTTTGGTTACGCATTATCTGATATAGACTCTATCTAGTTGCAGATTTCTTACGTTTGAATTTCACAGGCATCGGACTGATCTGGAAACTTTTGCTCGAGCAATACCCCTTGGGCATGCCGTCTGCTAGCTCCATACGGTTCCGCGTGACGTAGTCAGCAGCATCCATTAAGGCGCCGCAGTCACCTATGTAGGGGCCATGCAGATGTGCAGACGTCAGTACTTTTTTCCACACCAGAAGTGCAGAGCTGCAAAGTAACTGGCATCGTTGTGTGCAAATCTAGGGCCCTGAATAGGGGAGTAATCCTAGCCCTAACAAAATCAGTCTGCATAGTAGGGAATCATGGGTGAGCTATAAGCAATCTGCAGTTAGATACAGTGTCTACCAGATAATGTGTTACCGAAGATAAGTAACTTGTTCATCTGATAGACTTCTAGCTGCAGATTCTTTACCTTTGAATTAGATAACCAAGCCGTACCATCCCAGCAGTGGGTTGCGGACCAATACCCTACACTAGGAAGTCCTGCAGGACCGAACAGGCAAAATTCCAATCCAAGTGGACACGACTGTCCATGCAGTAGTGCTCGGCAAAAGTGTGCAAAGATGCCCACGTTGCAGCCTGCCAGATGCCCATGACTGGGACACCCGAGCCAGACCTTTCCCCTGGTGGAATGGGCCCTTAATCACTCAGGGCGCTGCTTCTTAGCAAGGGCATAGCAGATCTTAATGCAGAGAAATATCCAGTGAGAAATGGTCCTTTTCTGTACTGCTCGACCCTTCTTAGCTCCCACGTACCCCACAAAGAGTTGGTTGTGCACCCGGAACGCTTTAGTGCAGTAAAGGTGGAACAACAACACTCTTTTTGGGTCCAGTTGGTGGAGACGCTCCTCTTCCTTAGAGGGACACATGGGAGCAAAGAAGGTGGGCAGCATGATGGAATGACCCAGATGGAATGGGGTCACAACCTTTGGAAAAATGAAGCACAGATGCAAAGCACTACTTTGTCTGGGAAAGTCATCATGTAGGGAGGAGTGCAAGATAACGCCTGCAACTCAGTACCCCCCAGGCAGATGTTATCGCCACAAGAAAGGCTGTCTTTATTTTAGGCAACCGTAAAGGACAACTGTGCAGAGGCTCGAAAGAAGCACACATAAGAAAAGTGAGGATCAAATTAAGGTCCTACTGTGGCATGACAAAGGGCTTGGGTGGAAACAAGTGAGACAGCCGTTTTGTAAACCTATTTTCAATTGAAGACCTAAAGATAGAGGGTTGATCAGGCATCCGCAAAAAAGCGGACAGAGCAGAAAGATGACCCTTGAGAGTACCCAACACTGAGCCCTGCTGCGCAAGGGATAGAATGATAAAAGAACAGTGGAAAGAGAAGCAGAAAGAGGGTCAATATTCATTTCTGTATATTATTATTATTATATTACAAATTTCAACCACCGGCAAGCGTACACCATCTTAGCGGAGGGCTGCCTGGCCAGGAAGATAAAGCTGCATACCTCGGGAGAAAAATCAAAAGCCATCAACTACTGCTGCTCAATCTCCACGCATGGAGACGCAGAGTTAACAGGTTCGGCGGAGAACCCTCCCCTGCTGCTATGACAGAAGATCCTCCTGATCAGGGGTAGCCTGATCGGAGGATTGATGCTCATTCTAAGAAGCTCTGGATACCAAACTCTCCTTGCCCAGTCTTGAGCCACAAGAATGACTTGGGCCCAGCTGTTCCTGATCTTCTTTTGAACCCTGGGCAGGAGTGGTATGGGCGGAAAGGTGTACAGCAGGCCTGAGCTCCACTTGCCACGAAAGGCGTCGCCGAGCGATAGCCGCCTTGAAACTCCAACGCGCAGTATTGCTCACACTGCGAATTCTCTTCAGAGGCGGATAGATCTAACGCAGGATCTCCCCAATGTTGAAAGAGACTGTAGGAGGCTGGCCTAGTATATGGTTCTCGCTTATGTAATTGTAGCACACTGCACTAATCCAGAGACCTCTTATGGTCATTTTAGTGGTCTTAGACAACCTTAGAAAGCTCAGAGTCATAACCTGAATATCCTGGACTTGCTGCTTGGGAGGATAAGCCCGAAACTGCACTATGTCCAGAACAGCTCAGATAAAAAGGAGCCTCTGAGATTTAGTCAGGTGCGACTTCTGCACTTTTATAGGGAACCCTAGAGAATACAGCAGGTCTGCCGTAGTCTGAAGGTGGCAGGGCACCTTCAACTGCCAGTCGTCGAGGTAGTGGAAGACTGAAACTCCTAACCTGCGCAGATGAGCTGCGACCAGCGCCATCACATTGGTGAACACCCAAGGGGCAATGGTAAGGCCGAAGGGGAGCACGATAAACAGCACGGTAAACTAAAAGTGCTTGCGGCCTATCTTGAACCACAGGTAACACCTGTGGCCCGGTAGGACGGGGATGGGGATGGGGATGTGAAAATACACATCCCGCAGTTCCAACGCTACCATCTAGTCTTCTTTATTTAGGGCAGACAAGACCTGAGCTAGAGTGAGCATCTTTAACTTCTTCTTTTTGAGGACGAGATTGACGGTCAAGTGATCTAAAATGGGCCGCAACCTTTTGCTCTTCTTCAGAATCAGAAAGTAGTGGGAATAACAGCCACTGCCTACTTCTGAATCTGGGATCCTCTCTATAGCTCCCTTGGCCAAGAGAGCTGTAACTTCCTCCTGGAGCAATTTCAAATGATCCTCCATCAGCTGTTCTTTTTTTTTTTTTTTTTTTTTTTTTTTAAAACCTTTATTGAGAAACAGGTATAAGTACAAGCGCAGGCCTACAACCACAAGGGCCGGCCGCAAAATCAGGAGAGTCAAAAGAGAACAACATCAATGTGTACGGTAGGATGAATACAGGATAGACGAGTAATGAAATCGTTACACAGTAAGCGCCAGGATAAGAAAGGTTTCATTTTATGATGTATAGAGGAGGCAGAAGCCATATCTACCCGTGTGTCATGCAACATACTCAGAAAAAGAGGGGGGGGACGAGAGGGATGCAGCCCCCTACGCAATCAAATAACCACAGTAGAGCTAAGCCCAGATACATCCAATGCCCATCAAAGGTTCAAAAATAAAGGACAAATCGTAGCAAACAAGTAAATGGGTCACCGCATAGACCGCCCTCCCGCCCCGAAAAAGGAGAAAGTGCAGACACTTACGAAACGAAGGAGAAAGAACAAAGGGACATAGCCCACCCCCTGGAAAGACAGCAAAAAAGGGACCATAGAAGAAAACAAACTAAAATAACAAACACCCCCCCCACCCTACATCACTGTAATGGCTATGGCCTATCCCACTAAACAGCGTGCCTGTCGCCCAGAGTCACCCGAAATATAGAAAAAAGAGAAAGGGAATAATAACGAAGGGAAAAAAAGAGAAAGGGATAAAAGGAGAGGAAAAAGAGGAAAGAGGAGGAGAGGAGAGAAGAGAGGAGGAGAGGAGAGAAGAGAGGAGGGGAGCCAGCGATCGAAATACAGAACACCACCCCACCCGCAAGAACGGATCACTAGTCGAGGTCAAAAAAGGGGATACTGAGAAAAGCCTACATAAAGGATGAAGACAGGAACTGTCCAAATGATGAGGCACGGAGATGGCAATTAACAAAACAAAAGTCCCGCAGGCACCCAGGCACGATCACCCCTGGCCACTTCTATGAAAAGCAGAGCTGCCAGACCCCGCCACGGCCAGGAAACAGCATGATACAGTGGGTCCATACCAGTCAGGGAAAGCAAGTGGGATCTTCACAGAACACCGTCTCGGCTAACAAAAAGCAGCCAGGAAAACTCGGCAGCAGTCAGAATGCAAAAGTAACCCAAAGATCCACGTGGCCAAGCACAAAGTCCGGGCTGTCCAGCACAAAGCAAAGAAATCAGGATGTAGGAAATACTGCTGCATCGGCACCGGGTCCACTTGATCCCATGGAATCGAACACCCAGCCGGATAACCCAGCACAGCAGCTGGAGAAGTCTCAACAAGACCAACTCGGGGAGACGACACCGCGTCACAAAATGGCTGAACAACCATGGCGGCGATCCGCAACTCCAAGTCCCGGCAGTGCAAGGACAGGTCGATCCGCAGAGCACCCAGGGCGAACAAGACAGCATTCCGTGTAGGGGCCGCCCGAATCAAACGAGGTCTGGGGAGAGCAAATGCAGCAACGTCCCTGTCTCCAGGAGGAAGACACTCCGAGGGGCCATCCGCCATCTTGTGCATATCGCCCGCCGCCATGGTCGCATCCGCCGCCAAGCCCACCAGGAGTGCCGGAGGCCCCAGGACACACAGCCGATCCGCGGCGGATGGCGCTCGGCGGAGAAAGGAGAGTCACCAGAAGAACGGGCGTGCTCCCCACAACACTCGGGGGAGCCCTGCACCGGATCCCAGGCGGGACAATCAACAGGAGTGGGCTTCTCACCCGAGGGGTGCCGGACAACGCGGCTTCTCTTCTTCGGGCCGGCAGACAATCAGGCATGCGGGGTGGCCCACCATCGGGGGTGGGTCCGCTCCGGCGCTTCCGACTCGCGGCTCTCAGGCTCCCACCATCAGGTCTCTTCAGCGGTTCCGGGCCGCCGGCACTCCGAACACCTCCGGGCAGACACAGCACTCGAGGCCCCGGCGTCAGGGCCGGGAAGGCCAGCAAGGTTACAAGGGCAGAACGAGGAAACCACTGCACGCCAGAGCCCCGGAAAAGGACGGTAAGTGAAGGCTCTTCCCAGGTAACCAAATTCGGAACACCCCGATCAGGATTAAAGACAGGATAGGCGGCGGGGAGGAAGGGATCTCGGAGCGAGGCGTTTATGCGACTGTTCCGATCGCCATCTTGGCTCCTCCCCCCATCAGCTGTTCTTGATTTGGCAGAATGGGAATTTTGCTGGTGTCACTATGTTTTACTGACTAGTCTGCCTGGGATCCTGCTAATCAGGACCCCCGTCTCTGTGCTTCTTCCCTAAATTGGACATGGTGAGTACTTAGGTACACTACTGATTGGCTACTAGTGTACCCTTAGAAGTCACTAGTATATGGTACTAAGGTACCCAGGGCATAGGTAAACCAGGGGTCTACCATGGGCTGCAGCATGTATTATGCCACCCATGAGAGACCACTCAAATGGTGACTACAGGTCTGCCATTGCAGCCTGTGTAAGCTGGTGCTAGCACCACTTACAACAGATAAAAGCTTCCTTATATCAGAGGTCACGGTACTAAACTATTGATATTGTAGTCTTTCAACAGACCAAAAAAGACGAGTCTGCGAGAACAAATAATGGTTATTGAAAGTACATCACCCACAAAATCCATAATTGCTTTCCAATAGTCTTGAATAAGTGGGCATTCCAAAAAGATATGGATATCATCAGCTGCGTTATAATTACAACGGGGACAGTAATAGTTGTTTCGTGTGATCTTATGCAGCTTGGCCGGTGTCCAATAAACTCTATAGGCCGTAAACAAGTGGTTGCGTCTTAAATTGGCTGGTTTAATTAACCTCTGAGAAAGAAAAAAGGAATCTAGCCATCCTTTGCTGACCACTTCAGGGGGCTCAGATATACAGTTTCCCCATAACTTTATTATCTCCGAATGCATTTTACTCTCCTCTTCCTTAATCATCAAATTGTACCAGAATGAAAGCTCTTTTACCCATTTCCCCTCTCTGCCAATTGCATCAAGAATATCTATATCTTTCTCCCTTTGCATATTTTGACTGGACCACCAGGCAGATAATTGGTAGTATTTAAACCTTGTCACCTGTCCATCTGTGAGTTGTGCTAAGGTATTCCAACTTACAAGGCCCGAATAGTTTGGATACTCAGTTTATTTTTTACATAATAGCTATTGCAAGGAGACAAATTTGTATGGAGTGGAAGTCAGCGTCTCCTCCGAGATTTGCAGCATGCCTGAAATATATAATGGAAGTATGCAAAATGGATCTGGCTGGCCGTAGTGCCAACACTGAGAATGTCTGGTCTAAATTGATGGTCTGGATAAATAGGTGAGCGGTCCCGTGATTATGCCAGAGGTTGTGTCGGTCCTGTCCTCTTCCAGGCCTAGGGTGCCTAAAATGGGCCTGGAGGAGTAGGATAAGGAAAGCAGCCTACCTCTGGGGATCCCTGTCTGCTATGATACTGTTTCCAGGGCGGACTCGAAAAACAACAGTATAAGAGGCAACAGTGGGGCCCACCTAGAGCACATATATTCTGGTGGCATATATGAGGACAAAAAAAAAAAAAAAAAGAGGTCACGGTACTTAAAACCTATAAGTCACCCCTAAGGCAGGCCTTTCAATCCTGAAATTAGGGTGCTCAGTTCTAAGTGTGTGGGTGCCCCTGAACGAACAGGACACCGCTACAACCCACGAAGTCCATTCTCCCGATTGTAAGGGCATCATCCATTAAGAGATATAGAGTGGCCATGCGTCATTATGCGATGACCATCTCTAAACAGGCTATAATAAACCTAATTGTGTTTACTATCAAACATGTTGGAATCATACACCCCCACTGTAGACTGTGTGGGGGTATGATTCCATGCACTGTAAAGCTCCTCTGGGAGGCCTTCCTTGCTCCTGATACCAGTCTTCTAGACCTGGGCAGCAAACTAAGATTATGGCTGCGGCCTACCGGAGACACGATTCTGCCCTCGTGCTGCTGAGCCAAGCTTGAGCAGGGGTAGGTAGGACAATAGGTTTCCTGTCACAGGGAGGTGTGACCATCTCTCAGACAGAACTTTGTGTACTGGGACAGGGTGGGGGTGCTGGCCAGCACCACTTAGATTGCTTGAAGGGCACATTTGGTGCCCTGCTTGCATAGTCCAGTACAGGGAGCCATTGGTTCCCGCTCTTGAGCGAATCTAGATAAAGGACATGGGAGTATACTCCCCACTGTCCAGCCCCTCCTCTAGGAGGGACCGCTGAATCGTTCCAACCCTTTCCTTAGGGTACTTAAGGGCTTACCTGTCAGTGGGTCCCTAGATTTGTCGTGGGATAAGATTCAGATTAGAAACCACTTCATCTTCGACCATCTGGGCACTCAGGACTTTGCTCTTGAATTTGAGACTGCAGCTGGCAAGACTCCTGCTTCTCCTGGTCTTGTTGTCCTGCGAGTCATTCTGCAATGTCTGTGACTGTGCTCCATACAGACTCCTCATAAGGCCTGTGGACATCCAAGACACCTAAAGAAATCTCCCTTAAAGTGAAGGAGTCACTTCCCTGCATCTGCAGGCACCGCAACCCCGCTGACCGGTCTGCTGTTTCCCAGCTTCTATGCACTCCGAAAGGTTCAGCAACACAGGTGGTGACTCTACAACTCCCTCAAGGCCTGCACTGTCTTACTAGCAAGTTGGAGGCCTGTATCGCTTGTCGGAACTACTGGAGAAGCACCCCTGTGCACCGTGCTGACTTGCCGTTGCTAAGGCGTGTTGACTTTCTTCACCAGAGATCTTCGGGCTCCAAGAAGCTCAAGCCTCAAACATCTCCTGCAACCAAGATCTTTGCCTGCACCACATCCTTTGCACCATGGGCATTCATCCTTTGGTGTGCTGCTCGAGGTCCTCTTGTGACTACCATGCCTCAGGCCTGTGGGTTCTCTTGAGGGTCTTCTTCGACTCCAGTGGGCTCCCCTGATTGCTCAGGGCCTGCTCTGACTTACCTGCTTGTGGTGAGTCACTTGGACCTTGCTGGTCCCAAAACTGCACCTTTTTCTCCAACTACATCACTTGCCGCTGCCAAGGCTAGTGGGTGCCCCTGCCGGACACTGACCCCTTGGATCTTGACATCTGACGAGGGACAGCTCATGCAAGGCTCCTAGTCTTCGTCAGCGTTGCCTGGTCCGTACAGCTGCAACTTAAAGGGCACCATCAACTCTCCTGCATTCCTGACATCAGTGGGCATTCGTCTTCCATGCCTCCTGGTCACTCCTGAGTGACATAGACTCTGTTCCCTCTGCTTGTAGGTACTTCTCCTCTCAAATCCACCTTTGGCTTCCACCGGACACTTTCACCTTCTTCGCCAGTGGCATCTTCCTGAAGTCCTCCAGTGTGGTCTACGGCAGTGTCCGATGCCACTTCGCACATATGCATCCGGCTTCCCTGGTGTAGGTATACTGGTTCTTGGGGTATCCACGGGAGGGGTGGCTCTCCAACCATCCGTCTTCCACGTAGTTTCTTCAGGATCCGCTGGGAAGGGTCGTACCATAGACTTCCATTGAGTATGCGGTCATGTTCCCACTCTGCATACGGCTGTGTGGGGTTCCTACTTGCTCATGTTGGGTGATTCCTTGGGTCCCCGACTCTTCTACATCTTCTGGGTCCACTCTTGACTTGTCGTGGTTCGCATTACAGTATTTTAGTATATGGTTTGGTCTCCTCCTGGAGACCACTGTGTATTCTGTGCTATTTACGTAGTCTATTGACAAAGTATTGTGTGTATTGTGCATATATCTCCGGGTAGGAAATATTGTATTTTGTTAGTGAGTGTTAATAATAGATACATACCTGAGGCTGGGGCCGAGAGCCGTGAACACGAGGAGGAGGGGGAGAGATTGGACCAGTAGAGCTGGGGGCCTGGGTTTGGGTACACGTGTGGAGTGCATTGAATTTTACGATGTGCCGGCTGCGGTAACTTCCTGATCGTAGTTGATTTAAATATTGTCATAAATGTAGGGCGGAAGATGATACCACGGGGGCGGGAGCGGGGCATCGCTACCTCCTCTTTAATACCTTTAGTTACTAGTTGGGGGATATCGGCGACAGGCCCACTGCGAGTTGGGGATGGGCATTGGCCATATGCAGGGGTGCAGGGAGGGGGGACGAAAGTTTGGGCGGGTGGAGTGGTTAGGTTTTGCGTTGTTTTTAGTGATGATATTCGTTGTAGTAATTTTCGCACTGTTTGGTTTATTTTTGGTTGTCTATTTTTGTATGTTTGATAAGTCAGTGGAGGGGGGAAGTATTTTTCACATCCACTTCAGGGGACAGGAGGGGTTGTTTTGTATTTGTTCTTTTTTTGCATCAGGTGACAGTACTGCGACTAGATGCTAGTGGTGTGGGATAGATGTCACGCACTAGTCAGGGATCGGGGATAAGGTGGCTGAGCTGGAATGTCAATGGTCTGGGGGACAAGATAAAGAGAGGGATAGTGAATCAGCTATTCAGAAGACATGCCCTGGATGTTGCATTGTTGCAGGAGACACATCTGGTCGGGAATCGGTGCATGGCCCTCCATAAAGGGAGATATAAACTGGTGTCACACGCTGGGTTTACATCGGGGTCGTGATCCTAAAAAAGAATTCCTTACCGTTGACAATTCAGGCTACTTGGTCGGACCAGAGAGGCAGATATTTAGGTGTCTCAGGGCAACTGGGAGGAAAGACAGTCACCTTCCTGTCAATATATGTACCACCAGGCCTTCAGTCAGATACTTTCAAAGATATGAGTGCCGTTTTTCTGACCCCGCCCCTGGGTCTCCTGGTGTTGGGGGGAGATTTCAGTGCAGTACTCGATGGGGGAAAAGATAGATACCCGGCAAGAGTGCATACACCATCGCAGAGGTGGCTCCCTGATTTCCTTGAAGCACTGGGGTGGGTTGATAGTTGGAGGGTACGTAATCTGACTCAGAGGCACTTTACTCATGTGTCCGCCGCGCACAACAGCATGTCCAGATTGGACTCGATATTGTTACCGACGGCTATGGCAGACACAATTAGAGACGCAAGATACCTCGGCAGGGGCATCTCAGATCACTCCCCGATGTGGTTACAGGTTGAGTTCGGGCAACCAGCAATCGGCAGAGTAGCACCGATTAATGCATGGCATCTGAAAGATCCGGCCACTAAAAAAGAGATACTCCGGGTCTCGGAACACTATTTTCAGGAGAATGTGGGCACTGTCAACTCAGCGCAGTCCCTATGGGAGGCATATAAAGTGGTGCTGAGGGGTGAGGTCCTCTCTTTAGTTGCGGGCAAGTAGAAGAAACATCAGGCGGAGATCACTAGGGTTGAGGCCGAAATGGTAGGGTTGGAGGAGCGGGTTGCTGAGTCTGCCGCTCAGGGAGAACTTCACCTACTGAGGTTAAAACAAGATGAATACAAGGGCCTCTCCAGGGAAAGGGCAATTTTTCATAACCAAGAAATACAAAGTCGAATATACGAACATGGGGACAAGGCAGGTAAGCTGATTGCTTGGTTGGAGCATGGGGAGTGGGCCTCTAGATTGGTGTCGGAGCTAGAGGGGTCTGGATCCGACAGAATCACAGATCCGCAGGCAGTGGAGTATTTCAAAGAAGTATATGCCACGGTTGGTGGCTTTACAGAGGACGAGCATGGCAAAATGATTAGAGATATCTGCATGCCGTGCTTGTCTGAGGAAAATAGGAAGTATCTTGACTCCTCTTTTACAGATGATGAAGTTGCGCAGGCGATTAGAGGTATAAAATCTGAGAAGGCAACGGGTCCAATGGGATACTAAGAGAATTATATAAATGAAATGCCCATAAAATCGCTCCGCATATTCGGGCCATGCTCCTAGAAAGTAAGGAGTCGCGTCAACTTCCATATGACCAGCGAGTAGCAAATATTGTGGTCATTCACAAGACAGGCAAGACTAGGACGTCTCCTTCCTTGTATAGGCCCATCTCACTTCTTAATGCTGAGCCCAAGATTTTGGCGAAATTGCTCGCCACCAGATTGGTCAAGGTCATTACAACCCTGGTACACCCCAATCAATACGGCTTCATGCCGCGTCGCAACACGGCCCTGAATCTGCAGACACTACACGGGATACTGTGTGGTTCCCAAAAGATAATGGAGCCGGCTGTATTGGTGTCCTTGGATGCCACTATGGCATTTGATAGGGTCGAATGGACTTATTTATTTGCGGTTTTGGCTAAGTTGGGTTTCGGCCCAGAGTTTATTGGGTGGGTTCGACTGCTGTATGCCACTCCCTTGGCCAGAGTGGTTGTAAATAATTGTAAATCAGCTGATTTTTCCCTCGGGAGAGTTACGAGACAGGGATGCTCGCTGTCCCCACTTCTCTTCGCTCTGGAGCTGGAGCCTCTGGCGGCATGGGTCAGGTGGGACCGGTCGATACGCGGCTTGCGGTGGATGTCAGAGTGGGAGGATAAGATTTCGCTCTATGCGGGTGATATCGTGCTATAGCTCACTAACCCCAGGGCGTCCTTAAGTAATTTTTTAGATGTCCTGGCCATATTTAGCAGATACTCCGGATTCGCTATAAACTGATCAAAGTCGGTATTGTTTGTTTCATCAGGAGCTCCACCTGTGGTTCCACAGTCATGCCCTATAAAGATTGAACTGGTGGGATTTAAATATCTAGGCATGTATATACCTTGGACCTGAAGAAGAGATATACTAATAACCTAGGCCCCCCCTTGAATCGGCTTAGAAAGGACGTGGAACGCTGGAAAGCTCTCCCGCTATCATTGTTGGGGAGAGCGGTGTTATTCAAGATGATGGCCTTGCCTAGGTTCCTGTACGTACTCCAGAACACAATGGATCCGGTTCCGATATCCTATTTTAAGGAGATTGAGACACTTCCGAGGCAGCTCCTCTGGGATGGCAGACCTCATATAGCCTTTGTCAAATTAACCCTCCCGTGGTACGATGGGGGCATTGGTCTCCCAGATTTGAGGAAGAATTACTGGGCCTCACACCTTGTGGTGGTGAACCACATGGTTTATGGGCACCCCGGGGACCCAGGTTATGCTATGGATCGTGGGCAGGCACCGGGTGGAGATATCATCAGAGCCTTGTATGCCAGACCCGGGAGGTTCACGCTGGTGGGCCAGACAGCACACGCTGTACATGTTTGGCACGCTGCTACCAGAAGTTTGGGATGGGAGGGAAGATTGACGTTGGCCACCCCCCTGTTCAGCTCGGAGAAGCTTGGGAGCTTGTGGAAGTCTAAAGGGTTTAAGAAATGTGACCTCATCGGAATTAGCCAGATCAGGGATGTGTGGGGGGGCAGTGTGCAGACATTTGAATCTCTACAACAGCAATACAGTTTGAATGATAATGAACACTTTCGGTACCGTCAGATTAGACACGCCCTTCGTGCCCACATTCCTGGAGAGATGGTGCTTCCAGAGGCTTCTCCTCTCGAGGATCGAGTGCTAGATGGTCACATCCCGGAAAAGACTATCTCCTTAATATATAAGAAGCTGATAAATAATATGGATGACCCGTTAGAACGTGTTAGAGCATCATGGGGGGCAGATGGATTGGAATTAGACGATGAGGACTGGTAGAGGCAGTCTCCTCCCCTAAAGTGGTTGCAGTTCAGATGAGGCTCAGATTGGTGCAACTTAAGATCTTACATAGGTCATATATCACAGGGCCTAGACTAGTACACATGGGGCGTGCGGTGAGCGGAGAATGTAGAAGAGGTTGTGGAGAACTTGGCACTTTTATGCATATAATTTCGCACCGTGAGGGGGTACAGAACTTCTGGGCAAAAATACA
The DNA here is from genome assembly GCF_964261635.1 of Lissotriton helveticus. NCBI lineage: Eukaryota > Metazoa > Chordata > Amphibia > Caudata > Salamandridae > Lissotriton > Lissotriton helveticus. The sequence goes on from NC_136057.1 coordinate 583,557,604, forward strand.
CGATGAGATGAAAGAAGTACTGGGGGAAGAGATACAACCGGAGGCCCGAAGATGAATACTAAATATATGGGAACCCACAGATTTTGAACGGATATCTGAAACAGTGGGTAACGTTGGCATGTATGGTAGCGAAGCGGAATATAGCTCAGTTGGGGGGAGCCAGCCAGCCACCCGGATTACTAAATGGGTTGAGGATTTAGATTGGTGTATGTTCAGAGAGAGAGCAGTGTACATGGCCCGGGGTTGCCCGGAGAAGTGGGGAAAGATATGGGGGGCTTGGAATAGTCATCGTGGTGAACTGTGCACACCCCGATGCGGCAAATAGAAGCAGAAGCACAGGAATCCCCGCAATCCCAAATGTTATGCATATTGTAATATATGATTCTGTACAAATGACAAATCGAACCTCATAATGATGACAATTCTTGTTCACCTGATGCTATTGTTTGTGTTGCTTCTTTTGTTTTTTTCAATAAAAATAATAATAAAAATAAATAATAGATACATATTTTTTTAACTACACTCGGAGGTTCTTTTTCACTTAACCCATACCATAAGATTAAGTGCTGGTAAAATAAGCTGCTTTAAACGAAACCTGAAGGCTGATCGCCACAACTACCACTTAAAACAACTAAAATCACCATAAGGGTTGTCTGGATTAGGCAGGGTGCTACACTTACATAAGTGAGCACCATATACTAAGCCAGCCTCCTACACCAAGTGAATACAACCATTGAATTCCATATCCAGAGGGGTGGAAGGGAATGCGCCCTGGGATGTAGAAGCCTGCACATCCAAGCTTTCAGAGGTGGGGTGTTGGCTGAAGAATTTTGGGTTGCCCAGAGCTGGGCGGTGAGGAATTGTCTTATTCACAGGAGCCCTTATGCTAGGCTTGGACCACATGCCTAGAAGGACATCAACTAGTGCCTCGGCAAAAATGGGTTCTTAGGTGGAAGCACCAGGCTGAAGCACTTCGGTCAGGAGATTAGTCCTGACCTGCACTGAGGGCAGCTCTAGTCCGAGGACCTCGGCTGCAATTTTAATCACCATGGCATAAGATGCCTCCTACTCCGTACTGTAGAACAAAAAAGGTTTTGGATCCTACATCTACCCAGCCCGGATCTCCACAACAAAGTAAACAGAACAGAATGGCTGGATAGGAAAAGTTAGTATCGTGAGTATCAGTCACGCAGTCAATATGTACTACGTAACCCAGGTCTTCTGTACCAAAACAAATTTATTTAATTTTTTATCTGTTTTTTCAGATTTTTCAAAACGCATGGGCAAACCAAAGACTGTCACGACAGTGAATACATGAATACAGTATTTACATTTATACACACATACCAATGTACATTATTTACAAGGTGAAAGAAACACAATTAAATAAAGACAGTTGTAAATGACACACCAAAAAAGCAATAACGTTATTCAATATTCAAACATTAATTGCATTTATATACAATGAGAAAATTCATGCAAAGAGCAAGGGTACAACCAGTCCATGGGGATGTGAAACCAAGGGACAGGCGGGGACAGATGGAGTAGTACGCCTGCCTGCCTGACAACACTGTGGTTCAATATTTGTATTGGGTTGCACCACTAGGGTCCCAGATGGTATATACTTTCTCTTCCTAGGTGCACCCTTTTGAATGACCACAGGGTGAGAATGCAACCCAATACAAATATTGAACCACAGTGTTGTCATTATTAGGGGAACTAAAGGAGGTTAGACATCTTCCTGCACATTTATCGGATCACTCCGAAGTATTATTGGAGATTGAAACTCATAACCATCATATTCAGTCAAGGTGGACTCTCGATAAGACATTACTGCTAGACGATAGAATAATAGAGGACCTTAGAGAGGAAACAACATCTTACTTCCACTTAAATTTATTTCAGACCTCCAGTCAGATCAGATGGGAGGCCTTTAAGGTGGTGCTTAGGGAAAAGCTGATCAGCTTTGCGGCCTATAGATACGAACTAAATAAGGAGGAAATAGAGAGTTTAGAGGGGGAAATCCACAGATTGGAAAAGCGGACGCACTTAGGAGTGATCTATATCGGGCAAAAAATACCCTAGTAAATGTATTAGATTCCCGAGTTAAGAAGAAATGGGAGGCCAGTAAACTTGCCCACTATCAATATGGTGAGGGGTGTGGCAAGCTCTTAGCTTGGAAAACAAAATCTGACTTAAATAGGAATAAGATCTCATGCATCCAAGAGGTGAATAATAGTCAACCTCTAACAGAAGAAATAGATATTAAAAAGGCCTTTTACAATTTATTCTTAGTTCTATATAAAGAGGATTCGAATAACAGCGAGGCCCTGGCCCAAGATTATCTTAATCAATGGGTTAAGCAAACTCTGTTAGAAGAGCAAAGGAAAGAATTAAATGCAGAATTTATCAAACTTGAAGTTAATGAGGTAGTTAAAGCTTTAAAAAGTGCCAAGGCTGCCGGGCCTGATGCCTTGCCTAACGAGATCTATAAGGTCCTGAGAGGAGAACTTGTACCAGAACTCACCAATATGTTTAACGATATATTTATAAGAGGACAAGCGCCCCCTAAACCATGGAGTGAGGCTACTATCTGTATTATATTAAAACTAGGGAAATTGTGGAAAAGTCAGCCCATAACGCGCCTGATGCCCAGGCTGCTGGCGCAGGACGCCTCTTAGTTCCCATCTTGAACAATTACCAAATAAAGAGACGGGCGCTGGAAGCAGGAAAACAAGAACAGGGTTTTATTTCTCATGAGGAGAGCCTGTCATTTCGGACACTCGCATAGTGTCTTCAGGAGGTGCTCTCTCTTGGTGCCCTTCACCACCCCACACACCTCATCATCATCACCATCCCAGTTTCTCTGAGGCTTCGTCTTTTATACACATGTTTATGATGCACAAACATTCCTTATTACAATAAAGACGCTTTGAAGTAGGAAAAGGCATGCTTGGAATCCCAGCTTCAGGCCTATTCCCATACCAGTCGTTCAGATGTCATCCTCCCCTCCTGAATGTAACAAGAGATTGTGATCTCTCAGCCGGACATTCCTACAGGACACGAGGGCAGGAGGGGATGATCAGATCAAAGGTTGGGCAGGCGATAAGATCGGGGACTTCGGCTGGTGTATCATGGTTTTGTTATGCTGGGCAGGAAAAAGGGGGGGGGTGTACATCCACGAGGCTAGGTCTTAGGACTTGGGACCGGGTCGAAAGGCCAAGTGCAGTTGGGGGGGGGGGGCTTGTCAGCTGAGGGGAAGGGTGTTCTTGGGAGGAAATGGGGGTGTGGGTCAAGCAGGAGGGTTACTTCTAGGGCAGGGTCCCACAGAGGGAGAGGGTTTTATGGCCGATGCATGAGCAGTGCGCGCGGGGAGGGGTGCCGGGAACAAACGGGCAGAGAGGCCATGGTGCCTAAAATGGCTGTCGTGTACGTGTGTGCATGGGTCTATGCTGGCGGGATAACACAGTCAGTGTTTAGCGATATCCGTTCTGCTTACAACAAGGGGTACAGTGAACACAAATGAACGCCGCTTATGTGCATATACATTGTCATTTTCAACAACACCCTAAATACTGTGAATCCTACAGGCCTATCTCTATGTTAAACTGTGATTACAAGATCTTCACGCAGTTATTGGCAAAGAGATTGGGAAAGTGGGCAGGACAACTAATTCACATAGACCAGAAAGGTTTCATAAAGGGTAGACCGATTCAGGACCACTCTTAAAAAGATTGCTACTAGCATTAAATCGTGCTCACCTGGGGATCCGGCTACCCCTAGGGTGCTTAGAGGAAGTATTGACACACTCGAGCCTTTTATGAGATATCTTTTAGAGCTGTCTTTTACCTCAGGAGTGGTCCCGGAAACATGGAAGGAGGCAGTGGTGCTTCCTTTACAAAAGAAACCTCACATCAGCGCTGACCAGCTTGACAACTTGCGCCCTGTTTCCCTGCTTCCATATTTTGCTAAGGTTGCGGAGAAGATGGTGAATATTCAACTTACAACACATATCTGTAACAACAACCTTCTCCATTCCTCCCAGTCCGGCTTCCGGGCTTCTCAGTCCACTGAATCTGCCCTGTTGTACTCTACCAAGACGATCCGGAAGTATGTGGACGAAGGACAGACAGCGGCCTTAATTCTTTTAGACTTAAGTGCCGCTTTCGACACTGTTGCCCACCATACCCTGCTCCAGGACTTAGAGAGAGGGGGTGTAGCAGGTGGAGCACTAAAGTGGATGGAATCCTTTTTATTGAGCGTAGCTTTCAAGTCATGCAGGGTACCTATTACTCTAGGAACATAAAGCTGACTCAGGGGGTGCCTCAGGGCTCTATCTTGAGCCCGACATTGTTCAATCTTTATGTCGCCCCCCTGGCTAACATCTCGGATACATTTGGGATCAATGCCTTGTCCTATTCTGATGACACCCAGCTGGTGGTCTCTCTGACCCAAGCACGGGCTGGAGCTGCCCCCAACTTTGTGTCCTGCCTTCAAGAACTGGCTGTGTGGATGGCAAATAACTGCCTAAAGTTGAATGGCAGCAAGACCGAGGTGTTGGCGATAGGGAAGGCTCCATCGGTATGGTTATCGGCATGGTGGCTGCAGTCCTTGGGCCCTACTCCTACACCTCGCGAGCAAGCAAAGAACCTTGGGGTTTGGGTGGACAACAAGTTGTCTTTTGATTACCATACCAGGCGGCTGGCAGGTGCCTGTTTTGGCATCTTGAGGGGATTACGGAAAACCCTTGATGCCCTACCCACCGCATCTAGAAAAATCTTGGAACACACTTTGGTGACCTCTCGCCTGGATTATGGCAATCTCCTGTATCTGGGTGCAACTGCCAAATGCTTGCAGCATTTGCAGTGCATCCAGAATGCAGCAGCAAGACTGGTTCTCATGCTCCCGAAGAGAGCCTCAGCCACAAGTGCGTTGGCCTCTCTACATTGGCTTCCCATTAGGGAGAGAGTAAAATATAAGGCCATGTGTGTGAGTCACTGGATTTTACAAAGAAAGTGGCCCTTGTATCTGCATGATTTTCTAACTCCCTACGTAACGACTAGGCATATAGCCAGGTTCTGAGCTGGGATGGTGCAGTGAGCTAAAAAACGGTGATGGATTAAAACCATGATCTATTGACTTGGTAAGAGTATTCTGCATCATTCAGAAACTCTGTCCATCACCACCCCCCTTTTCCAAAATCAGATTCCCTATTATTGTCATCATGCCCCCATTTGGGATTGGCCTGGTACGCCTGAATGTTTAAAGGAAGCGCCATCAGCCCAGCTGAGAGCTAGTGGAGTAGTGGAATGGGGACAAATTTTAACTGGACCTAATATTGTTGACTGGGATCGACTGGTAGAACTAACAAATGGGGGTTTGTCTAAGTTCAAGCATTATCAGCTAATAAGCTGGGCCAAATCCCTAGGAAAAGATGGGGCGGGAAAAGTAGAATTAGAGGCGAAGTTCCTAGGAAAATTTGAGAAAAAAGAGGTAGCCTATTGGTACTGGGTGCTTATCGATGAAGGACGAGAGGAATTTACATTGCCTGTTGAGATCTGGGGGAAGACGCTGCCGTCGCTGCATGTATCAATATTATGGCAAGTGTCTGCGGCTGCATGTGGGGATGTTATCAAATCCGCAACTTTGTAAAAGAACTTTCTATTTACTCTACATAGAGCTTATTGGACACCCAAAAGGCTGTAAAAAATAAATTAAAGGCAGAGTAAGAAGTTGCCCTAAATGCGGAGAAGAACAAGCTGATAACATCCACATGTTTTGGCAGTGCCCGCCCCTCCAGACCTACTGGGACAATGTAGGTAAGATCCTTTCAGATGTCCTTCATCAAGAAATACAGGTAAGCGCCCAATTGGTATTGTTTGGGGTAAAATTAGATGATGGGGGTAGACCTAGTCTTATAAAAATACAAAGGAATTTATTATTTTTGTTGGTACTAGCTGCTAGACGTGAGATTTGCATGAAATGGGTTGTCTCTTCCCCCTACGGTAGAAGAATGGCTGAACTCTGTCCTTAGAATAAATGTATTGGAAAGAGCAGGACCACATAGAAAAAGATTAGAATTTTGGAATGACTGGGAAAAGTACTAGGCAGAGAAATTGTAACAACCCATAATTCGGCGACCTGTTGATGTCCAATTATTAAGCGCAGTAAGAGTTTTGGGTGTTGGTTAAAGAGATTTCACTTATGAAAAGAGTGAGCAAGCTGCGTAAGAGATGCTTAAGAGGTCAATAGGATACCCCCATGTAGGATATGGAATGATCCAAGTGCCGGGAACAGGCCTTGGAAGGTACAGTTAAACAAGAAAAGCTCTCTTCAAGCGGCTATTTTGCTACAAACACTCTATTTCTCGAAACTCTGCGTGATGAGGACAATAAAATAAATAAAAAAAGAGGTGCACAAACAGGCAAAAGAGATGGAGAAAGGTGTAAGAGGGGTGCAGAAAGAAGCAAGAGAGGTGCATAAAGAGACAAGAGAAGTGCAGAAAGAAGCAACAGAGGTGCAGAAAGAGTCAAGATAAGTAAAGAAAGAGGCAAGAGAGTTGAAGAAACAGGCAAATGAGTTGCAGAAAGAAGGAATAGGAGTGTAGAAAGAAGCAAGAAAGGTGCAGAAATAGGCAAGAGAGGTGCACAAACAGGCGAAGGAGGTGCAGAAAGAGGCAAGAGAGGTGCAGATAGAGGAAAGAGATGCACAAAGAGGGAAGAAGGTTGCAGAAAGACGCAAGAGGGGGGCAGAAAGAAGCAACAGAGGTGCAGAAAGAGGCAAGAGAAGTGCATGAAGAGGCAAGACAGTTGCAGAAACAGGCAAAAGAGGTGTAGAAAGAAGCAAGAGCAGTGCTGAAAGAACCAACAGAGGTGCACAAAGAGGGAAGAGGGGTGCAGGAAGAAGCAAGAGGTGAAGAAAGAAACAAGCAAAGTGCATAAACAAGTAGCAGAGGTGCAGTAAGAGGCAAGAGTGGTGCAGAAAGAGGCTAAAATAATGCAGAAAGAAGCAGCAGATGAGCAGAAAGAGGCGAGAGAAGTACATAAATAGGGAAGAGAGTTGCACAAACAGGCGAAGGAGGTGCAGAAAGAGGCAAGAGAGGTGCAGATAGAGGAAAGAGAGATGCACAAAGAGGGAAGAAGGTTGCAGAAAGACGCAAGAGGGGGGCAGAAAGAAGCAACAGAGGTGCAGAAAGAGGCAAGAGAAGTGCATGAAGAGGCAAGACAGTTGCAGAAACAGGCAAAAGAGGTGTAGAAAGAAGCAAGAGCAGTGCTGAAAGAACCAACAGAGGTGCACAAAGAGGGAAGAGGGGTGCAGGAAGAAGCAAGAGAGGTGAAGAAAGAAACAAGCAAAGTGCAGAAACAAGTAGCAGAGGTGCAGTAAGAGGCAAGAGTGGTGCAGAAAGAGGCTAAAATAATACAGAAAGAAGCAGCAGATGAGCAGAAAGAGGCGAGAGAAGTACATAAATAGGGAAGGGAGTTGCAGAAACAGGCACAAGAGGTGCAGAAAGAGGGCACAGGAGTGCAGACAGAGGCAAGAGGCGTGCAGAAAGAGGCAAGAGACGTGCAGAAATAAGCAAGAGAGGTGCACAAACAGTAAAAGAGGTACAGGAAGATGCAAGAGGGGTGCAGAAAGAAGCAAGAGTGGTGCAGAAAGAAACCAGAGAAGTGCAGAAACAAGCAACAGAGGTGCAAAAATAGGCATGAGGGGTGCATAAAGAGGCAAGAGAAATGCAGAACGAGGCAACAGAGGTATAGAAAGTGGCAAGAGAAGTGTAGAAAGAGGCAATAGAGTTGCAGAAACAGGCAAAAGAGGTGCAGAAAGAGAGAACAGGGGTGCAGAAAAAAGCAAGAGAGGTGCATAAAAAAGCAAGAGAGGTGCAGAAAAGAAAGAGAAGTGCAGAAAGAAGCAAGCCAGGTGCAGAAAATGGCAAGAGAAGTGCAGAAAGAGGCAAGAGAGGTGCAGAAAGAGGCAAAAGGTGCAGAAAGAGGGAAGGGGTACAAAAAGAGGCAAGAGAAGTACAGAAAGACGCAAGAGAAGTACAGAAAGAAGCAAGAGGGGTGCAGAAAGAAGCAAGAGAGGTGCAGAAAGTGGCAAGAGGAGTGAAGAAAGAATGGAGGTGCAGAAAGCAGAAGAGATGTGCAGAAAGAGGCAAGAGAAGTGCAGAAAAAGGAAAAAAGGTGCACAAAGAAGAGAAATGCAAAAAGAGGAAAGAGAAGCACAGAAAAAAGAAAGAATGGTTTGTGCACCATTAGTACAAATTTAACACCCACATTTAGCAATAAGTAACAGGCGGCCGTTCCAGGTTTGCAAAGGTCCTTCCACCACGCTGCAACACTGGTCGCTGTATTTTTGGTAACATTTGAGCCGTTTGAGCTAGAAACAAGGGTTTTTTATGTTCAATCTGCAGATTATGCAGCAGATGATGGATTATGTGGAAAATGACTAATTATGCGAAAATCAGTGCAGCCAAACAGTCGCCTAATTCCAGTGGCCCTGCTTATACCTCCGACTAGGTCCAGAAGTGATCCTCAGTGGTTCCTTCTTTTTTTGTCTCATTGAGTTTATAGTTTAGCTTCTATGGAAATGAGGAAGACTAAACCTGAGGTCACCACTCCACAACACAGACTACCATACCACATAATTACTCTCCATAACACATAATCCCACTCTACATAATTCTTAAACATCAAATACCACATATTATCTATCCACATAATTTCACTACACACAACATACATCTACTCCACAAAAAAAAATGAGTAAACAACTTTTACATTTACAACGCCAATAACCCTACCTTTCACAAATGCAAGACCTATTACATTGCAAATGTTCTTTAACTAGTAGTCGCGTTTACAGAGTGGTTCAGGAATTCCGCTGTATTGGATTTACAGAAGGTACCAGGAGGGCTTCTTCGCCCCAAAGTCCCTCAGCAGTAAAGTGGGATTCATCTCCCAAAAGTAGTATGCCAGGAAGCACATTTGCAGAGTGCTGTTGAAAGGGGGGTGTGGCCTCTGAAGAACTCTTAGCAACACCACTGTTTGGGACTTACTGGAGGTAACAGGAGGGGTAGTTAGCCCCCAAGGTCAACTACCCCTCCTGTTACCTCCAATAAGTCCCACACAGCAGGATTGCTAAGTTCTCATAGCAGGCTATGCGCCCTTTGCCCACCACTCTGCAAACACGCTCCCTGGCACGCTCATGAAAGGGGATTGAAGTCCCCTTCATTGCTGGGGGTCCTTAGGTGCCAACTAGCCTACCTCTTACCTCCAGTAAGCCTCACAAATTTAGTGTAATTCCATTCATCAATTCGAGCTGTAGCTTTGTCTAAAGTTTGTCTAAAGTTTCCTATGGAAATTAACATGGAGAAAACACGATTGGGACCCCCCTTTTTTCTCAGCCCCCGCTTGAAGAATCACCCCAAAACTTTCAAGATAGGAGCTGACTTGAGCAGGGTATTAGTTTTGAAAATTTTGCGAAGATTCATCAAACGGCGCCAAAGACATCAGCAAACCAAATAACACTTTTGCTATGGAAACTAGGTCCTAACTATAAGGTAATATATATATATCTATAAATACACTAAAAAAACATAGGTTTCATGAGTGTTATAGTTAGCTGGCCATTTCACTCGTACAAAACCATAGAAATTCCTCCGTTATAGTTAGTTGTGCTAACTATAACTCGCGCGCCTGCAATGATCTGCTGATGATGTCACATATTACATCACAGCTTTCCAAACTTTTCATGTTGGTGACACACCTTTTTGGCAATCTTTTTTTAGGGACACGGTAACGCAAGCGAGCGAGCCCGAAACAGCTAAGGAGGGTTCGGGGGGACATTTTCGAAAAAGTAGTGGGCAAATGGTGCATTTCGAAGCAAATTTGAGAAAGCAGGAAGGTTAATAAGGCAGTCGCAGATCTGGGTTGAATACATCATCATTCTTTAGTTCACTTCGCCACCACAGTGAAGACCCAGCTATATGGCAATGAATTTACACTGGAAGAGTAAGCAGTAAGCACAGAGCTGGAGTCTCAACCAATTTTGAAAGTAAGAAATATAAACAAAGCATTTACTTAACAGCAAAAAACAAACAAAAAAAAGGTTGTGTGAAACGTGACTTTCAGAATGTACAAACAACCAGAGTGCAACACTATCTTGACGAAAAACTCTAGTTTTACATTTATATTCACAGACATCTCAATCCAGCATATAGTAAGGCTCACTTTAGTGCACAAGTAACTGAGCAGTCATAGGACGGTAAGCATGACACACAGGTTATTTGAACATGGTGTTTCAAGTGCGCAGCTTTAAAAATGAATGTCTAGATTAGAATTAGAGAAGCCGTACTGAGGAAGCTTGCTTCTGTGACTACACTCCCAGACCACAAACAATTCCTGCATTCCGCGAAAGTAAATTTGACCCCGGCTGTTAGTCGAGCCCTCAGTAATTACAAGGCGTGTATCTCATGTATGGAGAATGTTTATGAGCTCGTATGGGGGTCGGACACGCTTGAATTGTGAGGAATATGGATAGGCGTACCCATAAAAATTAGCTCCATCTATGACAAATAGCAAAGATTGTCTGGCTGCACAAGCAGCTTGAAATGAAGAACCATACATCAGTTCTGTAACTTCAAATTACTCTCATGTCTTCTCTGGCCAAAGAAAAAAGGTGGCTGTGTGTTTAAGGCACATGGTCTAGAAAACAGAGCTAAAGTCGTGTATATTTAACAGAAAAGAAGCGTGCTCTTCTTAAAAGGTGTAAGGTTCGGCGAGCAGCATAGACCCAGTGGAAGAGTGCAGGGTTGGTAACCCAACCCCTCTGTGCTGGAAGTATTTTGACTAACAACATGACAATATAACTGAGAAGAAACGGGTCCTCAGAAAGGAAATAAATCATGATGAATGGCAGCAGATTGAACGCAAGTATAAGAGTAAGACCCTGCACCACACCCTTGCCAGGCGCAGCAGAATAACATTATCCAGTGATGACTAGAATCGAAATGAAGCATGTCATTAGTGAGAGTAGCACAAGTGCTGACATTGCACATGCCATCCTCGAAGATACGCCCCTTCCAGACTCACCCCAAGCAATGTAGTGAGTAGTGGCATGTCTCTTTATCCATTTAAAGCACTGTGTAAGGTTCATGGCTCACAGCTGCAATGGTAACTAATGTGACCATACAAAGGAGGATAATGGCATAGAAAGGAGGCTGGCGAGAGAGTGGAGGTGAAGAACAGGGCATTCTTCAACACAACCGAAGAGAAAAGAGGAGAAAATGCTTTGATGAGGCGCGCCATCATTGGAAGGGAGCCAGAGAATGTCACCAGTCCTGTTCGACAACCAGTGGCGGCTCCACAATGGGGGCATCGCTCCACTGCTTTCTCGCAGTGCGAGAAGGCAGAAACATAAAATGTTATAACTACCATTTTATGTTTCTGCTTCTCGCATTGCGAGAAAGCAGAAGTGCCTGGTTGTGGTAGGGAGGGTGGGTGGTCCTGTGCGAGAGCAAAGGGGAGTGGCTTACCCACTGTTGGGGCGCTAGCCGCTGCGCCTCACCAATCACACCGCTGCCATTGCAGCATTGTGATAGCCTTAGGGGAGCAGGAGGAGGGAGGCTGCCTACAATTCTCCCATTGAGGCTGCAGTGACGCTGGAACAATTAAAATGCACCTGTTGCCCAAACCTGTTTTTTTTCTTTTATTCTCTGGGGATGAACTCCCTTCCACAAACCCCTTTTATGTCAATTAGGCTTGCTCTCGACAAAACTTCCACCTTTAAAACTTTTACGCCCTACCACTTTTCAATATCAGCAGCCACCACTGTTGACAACATATAAACTGTCATTAAATGGAGGGAGTGAGCAACAAGGTGACACAAGTCCACACCCAGTACATCTGATCACACCAGTCAAGCCACAATGAATCTGTTCAGTGGCCGACATGCCACACCCACCGCACAGACCTTTTAAAATCATAATCTCATCTGTGTAAAAAAGAAAATATGCTTTAAGCCTGTCTGTGACCTAAAGGAGTGCCTCCCACTCGCAGCTTTCCAATACAGCCATGCTTACTGCTCATGTAGCCAGCGGCAATCGAGGGAGTCTGCAAGGCACTCAGCTGATTATAATTATACACGTCTTCCAGACCGCTTTATCTATTTGCTGCTATTTTGGCTAGTCAGATAAATGAGAGCTGTCTAACAATTATTCTTACGCTTTGCAGCAGTTAACTTAGAGTTTGTCCTTGTTTAAAGGGGTGTAATTTCCGATGTTTGTGTTACCCTCGTATTCATTGCTTGATTTTTGCTCACTAGAAAGTGTCACGCATAGTCATTGAAATGGCACTCAAATTTACACTGAAATTATGAGAATGTCACACATGGCAATCTAAAACCTTGGCAGCTATGCACTTTTCTCTCTTCACAAGCTCTAGGGCCCCTCCGGCACTGTGCACTGGCGGCGGGCCCCTGGCCTTGGAACTCCAGACTGGCTTGGTGGGTGGAGGAGTCAAGGAGGCCTCTCCATTTAATTTGCAGATTCCGGGATAACGGTGATGCACTATTTCTTCCCCAGCTAAAGTAATCCAGTCGTCCAGTTCACTGGCTCCCTGGTGAGGCAGAGTTGCTTTGAAAGCAGCACAGCAGTTTTGCCCCCTTGGACTCGCTGTTCCTTTCCACACCTGGTGACCTCGAGAAACACAATAAACTGTGCATGGTCCAGGCTGGGGCACGCAGCGTACTGACCAGACTAACTCCAGTGCAGCTCCGCTCCACGGCCTTCGTGTCTTAATCTGTGTTTGTCCGACGGGGCTGGGACAGTCAGGTGCACAGTTGGGTGATGAGCCATACAAATAGGAGCATACCGTTGTGCCAGTCGAGCTATCAGGCCAGGCCTAAGTGTTGGGAGTGGGGCTGTCCCGGTGCCAGCCGCGTGGCTAAAATAAAGCTGGACTCAGTCTCCAGCTTCAGACTGGACTATCGGCATGTATAACAGTGACTGTGACCACCGCACAGTTTGAGGTGGCACAGATCTTTAAAAATAGTAATCTTACTTTTACGGCAATCTAAAACCTTGGCAGCTATAAAGGAGTGCGGGAAAATAAACAACACGGTGCGATCGAGAATTTGGAACCTTTTCTCTCACACCGCATACACAAGAGATTTGTTTCCAGGGCAGAAAACAACAAACTGTTTGTGGCAATTACAATGCGCCCAACGGAAAACCAAGTTACAAGCTGACAACCTTACCGTATGCCTGGGATGGGGCTCTGTGGTCACTGCTTCTCAAAGGGAACACGGCCGCGTTCTCAGGTGTCGCTAGCCTAATGCTTTTCCTTCCACCGCGTACTTCACGCTGAACGCAAACGCAACGTCCAAGAGAGCATTCCCCTAATCTGCCACGCAGACGGAATAGTCGCGCAACACACCAACACATGGGACGCGACACAGTACTGTGTCGCGACGCACAGTTTGGAAAGCTTTGTATTACATCATTCATGACATGGTCAGTGACATCACTGATGACATCACTGATGACATCTCAAATGACATCACTGATGACATCATCCACGTGACAATCTGATACACCTCATCACACACTAGTATAACCTCTGCTCACTCACTGTAAAATACAGATTACCATATTTGAAAGCATTGACACACACATACCACTTACCACATACGCACTCACTGATTCCTAAGTCTACACACACAACTGTCCATTCACCCACAGAATTACGCATACATGCAGTCACTGATCAATGGTAATACTATCAAATGTACTCATACACCTATATAGACATTGACACATCAGCAGTCATCTTTGTCGGTTATGCAGTGATGCTACTCACTCATGAAAAGAATCAATCACACTTACATTTACTCACCTACACAGTTATACACACAACACCTGATTTATACATACACATAGTAAATCATAGTTACTATGTTAAAAAATCACTATTACAATTGTACACTCATTCATACAGTTACTCTCACAATCACTGACTCTTAGGTATACATATTTATATACACCAACTCTCATATACAATGCCTTTTATTTTTCTACTTTATTGGAGATGTATCACTGACACATATATTCACTTACCAACACACAAATAAACACACTCAGACACCCAAACAACTGTTTCCATAAACACTCCTAAACCCATACGCCTAGACAATCAACCACTCACACATCTATGCATAGAGTTACAACTCCCCCACCCAACCACAGATACACTCAGTCTCCCTTACAAATACTCAGCCAACTAATGTGTGTGTGGTTCGGTGGGGGATCTGTGACTGCCGAAAGATTTGTGAATAGTTAATTCAGTAGGTATATGACGTTAAGACTACATGTTATAATAGTTGTTTGGGTGAGTGAATATCTTTATGGGTGTGGTGATGAGCAAATATATTTCTAAATGGTACATGTCCAACAAAGTAGAAAAATAAAAGTCAGTGTAGGTGACAGTTGTTGTATATAAATAAGTATACATAAGACTCATGACCATGTCATGAATGATGTAATATGTGATATCATCACCAGTGTATTGCGGGTGCGAGAGTTACAGTTAGTACAACTAACTATAACATAGGAATTTCAATGGTTTTGTATGAGTGAAATGTCCAGCTAACTTTAACACCCCTGAAACCTATGGTTTTTTCAGTGAATTTCGAAGGTTTTTCAAATGATAATTCCTAACTATTACCTGCCTGAAACCTATGTTTTTTTCACTGAATTTCAAAGGTTTTTTAAATGATAATTCCTAATTGTAATGTTCATTAAGAATATCTGTTTTTTTCTATCTTTTTTAATTATCATTCCGTTCTCAACCTAGTAAAAACTGCAAATATTACCACTCATCAATTGATTCCTTCTTCCAAGAAAATCGCTACAAACCAGTACTACAACTAACGTTAATAATATACAAACTAGGCGTTCCCATGGAAAAAAAACACCACTTCCCCATATTTTCAACAACAAACCAAATCTACAATGCTACTTAAAAAAGAGGCGAGAGTTCAATTTACCTCTAACAAATTAATATCAACATTTAACTACTGTAAGGACGTCAACTATGTACTGCATGGATTACATCCAGCTCACACCCATATTTAAAGATGAATATGTGATAGAAGTACTAATTATGCACTTCCAACACACAACAAAATCACAACACCTAGTGCCACCACCACTACAACCACCCCTCCTGAACCCTCCCCATCTCAGAGGAAGCGCAAAACAGGAAAACGGACCTTCCCAAAATAATATATCCCCTCAACAGCACACTAGCTCAATGTTCAGAGATGTGACAACTAACTATGTATAAGGGAGGAAACACGCACATCAACAATAATTTACACAATGCCGAGACTACTGGTGAAATGCTATACACAACTCACTATACACACCAAAAACCTTTCTGTGTGTAGATATACTATTGATACGTGTAGTGTACTGCAGAGTGGACACAACCATATTATCTCAGACTCTGGGGAATATCTCGGCCATGTAGCTGTGTTGTCTCCTCACCCCCCCCCCTTTGAAGCACAAGGGGAGTGGACTGGTCCAACGTACGCAACTCCAGCGTGAGAGTATAAATAATTAGGCTACGCCTTGGGTGTGATTCACTTCTGCAAAGAGAAAAGGCTCTGCCCAGCGAAGGTCCTCACTCGCCACGTGGCTGCCGCCATGACCACGTGTCTCCTCGATACAGGCCCATTGCGAACTCAGCGCCACAGCACCGCAGACTTATGTATGTATCGACTACTGCCTTCGATCTACACTGCGGACAGCAGGGTTAACAACTTGAATTCAGCTTTGGATCTACACTACGGACAGCATTGAGTTAGCCTTGGTTTATGTAAGGCAGAGACAATTGTACTCTATGGCCTCCGATTTTGTTAAAATAAGCGACAAGAATTCTTCAACGATATCTGTGCTGACTACTACCTTCGATCTACAGTGCGGACAGCAGGGTTCATAACTCGAATTCAGCTTTGGATCTACACTACGGACAGCATGAAATTCAGCCTTGATTCACTTAAGGCAGAGACAATTGTACTCTATGTCCTCAGATTTTGTTAAAGGATGCGACAAAAAACATTCCTCAATGTCTGTACTGACTACTGCCTTCGATCTACACTGCGGACAGCAGAGTTTACAACATGATACCAGTTTTGCATCTACATTACAGACAGCATTGAATTCAGTCTTGATTTATTTAAGGCAGAGACAATTGTACTCTACGTCCTCAGATATTGTTAAAGGATGTGACAAAAAGCATTCCTTGATGTTTGTGTCGACTACTGCCTAAGATCTACACTGTGGGCAGCAGGGTTCACAACTTGAATTCAGCTTTGGATCTACACTACCGACAGCATGAAATTCAGCCTTGATTTATTTAAGGCAGAGACAATTGTACTCTAAGTCCTCAGATTTTGTTAAACGATGCGACCAAAAACATTCCTCGATGCTTGTGTCGACTATTGCCTAGGAAGATCTTCTTCTATACTGTGCTGACTACTGCCTTCGATGTACAATGCGAACAGCAGGGTTTACAACTTGAAATCAGTTTTGCATCTCCACTACAGACAGCATTGAATTCAGTCTCGATTTATTTGAGGCAGAGACACAAAATACTCCTGTGGCACTGCTAGTATGTGCAGGCACCTTCAATCCCTGCATCCTGTGAACTATGCTCACAAAGAATGTAGAAGACTGCGCCACAATGTACCTCCACCACCGGCAATACCAAGTACCTCTGGTGCGTCACCTTCAACATCGCTACCAGACATACATCCACAATTTGGGAAAGTTAGAATGCACTGCGTGAAGTGCAATTGTTTAATTTGTTATGAGGAGCAATCAGGAGATCTAGTTTGCAGAGCAATCGATAACCATCAATGCTAGTTTTTTTCCCCCTCAAAGTTCATGCCGTCCAGTATGCAACAGTCAATGCTTTGAGTGCAGCCCGTTCAGACCACGCATCATCGCAGGGTGAGCACACGCTAAACACCAGACGTACCACTAACTCAGTACACCATTAACAATCACCACTTGGCACATACATCCACAATTTGGGAAAGTTAGAAT
Source organism: Lissotriton helveticus (assembly GCF_964261635.1). NCBI lineage: Eukaryota > Metazoa > Chordata > Amphibia > Caudata > Salamandridae > Lissotriton > Lissotriton helveticus. The sequence continues at coordinate 583,574,711 of NC_136057.1, forward strand.
GCACTGCGTGAAGTGCAATTGTTTAATTTGTTATGAGGAGCAATCAGGAGATCTAGTTTGCAGAGCAATCGATAACCATCAATGCTAGTTTTTTTCCCCCTCAAAGTTCATGCCGTCCAGTATGCAACAGTCAATGCTTTGAGTGCAGCCCGTTCAGACCACGCATCATCGCAGGGTGAGCACACGCTAAACACCAGACGTACCACTAACTCAGTACACCATTAACAATCACCACTTGGCCTTATTAAGGCAAAATTCAGTAGTCAAAATACATTCTTACCAGTGCAGTCTGCCTGAATCACGCATCATCGCAGGCTCTACACAAACCGCCCCTACCTCAGTGCACCACAACTCATGAACCCTTTACGATAGAATCTTCTGTGTATTATTTCACATATAGTGCTCCTATCTTTGTACAGCAGAAGTCATAAACCGTTTACGATTGAATATCTGTGTATGATATCATGGTTACTATTCTACTTGTTACCAACAGCAACGTAATAAAATGGAGTCGAGCACACGTGCCCATACCAACTTCAACTATCTGTGTCTGTGTATTTATTATGTTTGTAAAATGCTGCTCCTGCGCCCTACCTCATTATATTGTGCTGTATGCAGCGTATGCAACCATCTTACCTCTGCCAGTAACAAAAACTTTGATTATATGAATTTCTCTCGCTCATTCTTCAAATAAAAACGTACAAAGTGGATCATTACAATACTGCAAACAAAGTGTAAAGTAAATTTATAAGCGTGTACTATTGCTCGAATTTTTTTTTCCTTAGCATATTTACATAGCGCGAAGTCGACCGAAAACTATATCAGCAATCTACATGAGCACCATATTTACAGGCACGCGTAGAGTACGTCATTTCTTTACAATAACAGGATTTGGACTCGACTCCGAGCCTCGAACACTGATTTCCAGCACCAAGTTCGACAGTATACCGAATGACCACAAACGTATATATATTAGCTGCCCTTCATGTGCCAAAAACTGCAACCTAAAGCTTTTCATAGCCCTGTATTACTACAGCTACAACACTCCACTGAATGTACAACAAACATTCATATTTGCAGAAATGCGTCATGTCCACCATCTTTTATGTGTGCAACTATGGATGAATATAGGGTCAGTGATACCCCGTACCTTCCATGTTGGCCATGTTGTGGGACTTTACAGACATAATGACACATTTGCGTTTAAGACCCGGGTGACAGCAGCACTACAACACGGACACCCAAATCAGTTGATTTCTCATTTAGCTCTCGACGGCACCACGCCCATAGCTCCGGAGTCATTGGTCACATCCTCGCACAGCACTGGCAAACGTCAGTCCAGCCCACTCCTCTTACGCTTCCAATAAAACACAACAACGCTACATGGCCCATATTTCCATTGTGGTGATTTCTTCGTTCCAGGTCTAGTTGTCAGAATGGCACACACACGCTCTCTCATGTCTGGTATACACCCATGTAACAACAAAATATATGTCTATGGGTCTGTAGGGACATCCTTTTAAGACCTGATAAAAGTGTGACCGTTTAGCCAAGAGAGAGGGAAAAATCATACCTGTGTATACTGTAAGCACAACATGGTATCACCAGGGTGTGAAAAGTACCCATCAGTGCCCGTCCTGTACCGCCCTTTTCATCATTTAGGTTCTCCCAACACCGGGGAGAGTATGTTGGCAACCACTAGGAGTTATAAGTGATCAATGCCAATCTTTTTATATTGATCAGGTCTGGTAAGGAAGGTACAAAGAGCCAAATTGTGGTAAATAAATAATTAATTACCGATACTATTTTTCTATACATTAACTATAACAGATAGCTCAATAAATAAGAGGCAGGATCCGTGATATCTGAGTCAGAATGGCTTTAATCGGATGGCTCGAGCCTAAAGACCATGATGTGGCATGCAATGGAATGGAATGGCAGCTGCCCCGTCTCATTAACATTACGTAGTATATATAGTAAAACAGTACAATTGCATTGAATACAGTAGGCGTAATAAGTGACAAACGAAAGATAAGAACATATGGGCGTACAAAGAAGGCGTGCACAGAGTGTGCACGAAGACATGTGATGTAAACGTCACAGAAGTGTCATAAATGGGTGGATACATGGAGGGGGCTACCTGGGCAGCTGGAACCTTTAACCTACTGGTGCGCGCAAACGGGCTATGACGTGTAACTGGGGAGAGCTGGGGCCTCTGACTTCTGGCACTAGAAGAGAAGACTAAAGTCTGGGATGTCAGGACGACATGTACCTATAGCATATCTGATATCTTGTGTTTGGAGTACATGTTGATAGAATCTAAAAGTCATCAGGGTAAAGGCTACTTGACACTAAAGCTGGTGCATGCATATATTCTACATGTATTGCGTGTGCTATGAATCTTCTATGGATATTAATTCAGTAATTCTCTTGCATGGAGACAGGAAGACTAGATTATAGCTGAAGATGTTTATGCGGTTCGTTAGCTTAGGAATGTGAAGCCGGGGAGCTGAACTGATAACTAGAGGCAAAACATATTCTTGGCAGACAGGCAGGCAGGCCAGGCCGGGCACCGCGCTGCTTGGCAGAAAGTAAGTGAAGGGTCAGGGATGCGGGAGGGGCTGCATCGCTCCTCGGAGTGGTTTCAGGAGACTTGAGACTCGAATCTGGTGTCCGGGCCCTTTGAGGCCTAGAAACGGGGACAACTCGATAAATTAACGTGCACAATGTAAAGACGTTGGCAACATAGGCCTAATACTCGTTGCTTTCACGAGGACTGGATAACTGGCATACTAACGTTGGACACAACTATAATTGCGTCTTTAATGAGGAGAGGGGGAACATATGCATGTCGATCATGCACAAATAACATATAATGGGGAACACGTAGGGACACATTACAGGGCAAAATTCAATTTTCCTCATTCCCTCCTTGTTCCCTACGTTTCCTTCAGGAAACATCAATATTCATGATACCATCTATCTGTTCATACAGCATCATTTGCTCGTCTCGAATCTTTTTGGAACGGGATTTAGGACTAGGAATACAAGAGGTAGCACACAAGCCGCAAATCGCAGGGCCACATTGTAAACATAGACAGCAACTGAATATGATCATTACTACTATTCCTAGGAATGATAGTACTTTCCATCCCCAGGCAGATATTATACTCCAGAGCCAACCGGACCATGTCCAGGTGCCTGGATTCTGGTGTAACTGATGGGCTATTTTATGAAGTCTTGTTATTGCTGAATAAACAGACGGTGCGTTATTAGGAATGAAAATGCAACAACTAGATCCGATGACTCTACAAGCTCCGCCCCTATCGGCCAGTATGACGTCAAGAACAAGGCGGTTCTGAAGAACAACAAATCTCATAGCAGATTGCTCTTCGGTTAAGTTACCTAGAGCGGAAGTAGTCTCATTCACTACTGCTTCAAGGGTTCTGGTTAACCTACGTATTAGCTTACTATTCTGGATAGGTCCTATGAAGAAAAAGAAACCTTTATTGAAGTCTGTATACTGTTCTAAGGCAGTTTCAGTTTGATCGACAATTGGGGACTCGATCTCCCTTCTATGTCTAACGTGTACTAGATGTGTATTTCTGTGATAATCGGATGGGGCTAGAAAAACTGGTGGCAGTAGGAAGGCAATGTAACATGTTCCATCCCAATCTAGGGGCAGACGTACATATGCAGTCTGACCACATACAAAATACGAATGACGTGAGGCTTTGAAATTAGATTTCCCACTGTCACTATACTCGACCACAGTAGTACAATCAGTGTCCTAGATGTACTGAACCATTCTGTCGGACACATAATTCGCCTTTCACTGGTAGGACTGTAATAGCTGGCAAATCTGGAGTAGTCTCGGATTGAACATTCAAAACCATGAAATTCGAGGAGAAATTACCTAGATCATATACTTCATTTTCTAGATCTAACCCTGTCCTATGGGAAAGACCTTCCTTGTCTGGGAAACATGTTCTATTCAAAAGGGACTTATCGTCTGAGGATGATGTTATCGTAAACCATGCTCCACACGAACCATTGTGTGAAAACGGATAGGGAAAAAGTGGCAGAACTCCCTTCGGTGTCTGAAAAGGGGGGAGTCGACCACACACCCAACAATTAGTGGCATTGCTAGTCTGGTGTGAATAGTGTAACATTCGTATAAAAGTATTGTTGCGCATGGCAAGTCTGTAGGATAACTCGTGAGGAGGTAGTTCACTAAAAGTGTGCTCTACTGTATCATTAGAAGAAAAATGTACATGTGAATCAGGAGGAGGAAAATATACATGTAAAACATAACTTATGCATGTAACCATAAGACTCAGAAATAACATAAACAATAAAGTGATTACGCATCTGCTGCGCAAATTCTTACAATAACGTATTTTCTTGGAGTTTCGTCTAACTCTCTCACTATGGGGGTCTATCTCATACATGTCAGGAACCTGTCTAACCGCTTCACCCGAGAGGGACTTAAACAATTAAACTGTCTGACTTGCTAGACCTCAATTTCATTTTATACTCCTGCTGCTGAGTTTTCTCTAACAGGGGGAGTTTAGAGTCAGTATCTGGGCAGTCCTTGAAAAAAGTCTTTGGACGGAATCCATGAAAACGTTTAACGTGACTGGAGTGGAGCCATCCCTTGCGGCCCTCCACTTTGACAGCGGTCCTTGTGGTCATCAGAACTAGCTTCGGCTCTTTCCAGCGGGGCTCCAGCGAACTTGAACGATCAAAGTTCCGGATCAAAACCAGATCACCTGGAACGACCTCGTGCGGTTTCACTTGAGTGTTGTCTGGAAAGGCAGCCGCAACCTGTGAACGACAAGAGAGTAGTGCAGACATCAAGGAAGCCAGGTAATCTGTCAGCATATTACTGTCAACATCTGTTATTTTACGTGGCATAGGTGTACCCCACATGTTCGGGGGACGACCGAATACTACTTCATACGGTGACAGACCTGAACGGGAGTGAGCGACCATTCTCATATAGAAAAGGGCGACTGGCAGGGCTACCATCCAATCTACGCCTTTCTCGGCACAGACCTTCGCAATGCGTATTTTCAAAGTTTGATTATGTCTCTCGACGAGGCCAGCTGCCTCGGGGTGTCGTACACAATGGAACTTCCACTGGTACCCTAACAGAAGAGATACTTGTTTCATGAGTTCGGATGAGAATGGCTGGCCGTTGTCTGAATACACGACCCTGGGCAAACCATAGCGTGGGAAAAACTCACGAACCAACTGCCTGGCAGTGGTCGCGGCAGTGTAATCTGGGACTGGATATGCTTCTGTCCATCTGGACAAAGCGCATACAACTACGAGGACATACTTGAAACCTCGACATCGATCCATCTGGATATAATCCATCTGGAGGACTTCAAAAGGGTGGTCAGGAGGATGGAATCCACCTTGTTCCACCGGAATACCTTTACCTGGATTGAACTGACAACAGATCATGCAGGTACGCACTTTCTGCTTGGCTGCTGCTCGTAAATGCTTGTTAAACCAAAGGTTCTGGATACTGTCTACCATGGCTTTTTCTCCTAAATGTGCTGGACTATGTGCTGTATTAATAATGACTTGAACCATAGAGTCGGGGAGAAACCATGTGGCTTTTCCCTTCGTCAACCATCCCTGATCTGTCTGGACCCCTCCTTGTTCAGACCATTTCTTGATTTCGTCTGGGGTAGCATGTGTCTGTATGTCTAGTACGTCTTGTGTAGGGTCCTTAACTGTCATACAAGTCGTCTGATCTGGAACGTCTGTCTTTGTCATGTTAACTGGAATGTCTGGAGTCTGAGCTGTAAGCTTGGCTGTTCGATCTGCTAGATCATTACCTTGGGAAATGGTGTCAGTGGCTTTCGTATGTGCTTTGCACTTCATAATGGCAATGGCTTTCGGTAAATGTATTGCTTCTAACAGAGCTTGAATGAGGGGACCATGCTGAATCTTGGCTCCATGAGAGGTCATGAAACCTCTTTCTTGCCAAAGGACTCCAAAGTCGTGAACGACTCCGAATGCATAACGTGAATCTGTATATATGTTTACTGTCAGGTTCTTGGCTCGTATGCAGGCTTGGGTCAGAGCGATAAGCTCTGCTGCTTGAGCAGACAGGGTGTCAATACGATGTGTTTCTATAACTTCAGTTTCAGTAGTCACTGCATATGCGGCTACTAGTTCTCCTGTACTTGTTCTCATACATGAACCATCCACATAAAGTGTCAGGTCTGGATCAGGCAATGCAATGTCTGTCAAGTCTTGTCTTGGCTTTGTCATGGTGTTGATAACTCCCACACAGTCATGTGTGGCAGGATTCGATGTACTCGAGGGTAACAGTGTAGCAGGATTTAAAACGTTGCAGCGTCTGATTTCTATGTGTGGCTGAAACAGTGTCAATTCATAACCTGTTAAACGTGCAATTGTCAAGTGCTGAGTCTGTGTTCGGTTTAAAAGAACTTCCACGGAGTGTGGAACTTGTACTGTCAGGGAGTGTCCTAACACTATGGAATCACTTTGTCTGATAGCTAGAGCTGTAGCTGCAACTGACTTGAGGCACGCAGGCAGAGCCTGGGCTACTGGATCTAATGTGCTAGAAAAATAAGCACAAGGCTTGTGTTGTCCTGCTTGATCTTGCGTGAGAACAGATAATGCTGTACCATCACGTTCAGTAACAAAAAGCGTAAAAGGCTTACTGTAGTTTGGTGTCGCTAACACAGGCGCATTACATAAAGCTTTCTTTAACTCATTGAAAACAAGTGTATGTTCCTGGGTCCAGGGGAGGACAGTCGATATGGCTGCCTCCTGTGTCGTTAACTGTATCAGTGGTTTGGCTAGATATGCGTACTGAGGAATCCATTGTCTGCAGTAAGAAGTGAGGCCGATAAAAGCTCGTACCTCCTTCTGTGTCTTGGGCTGTGGAAGATGTGCTATTAACTGGATACGGTCAGGTGTCAACTGTCTACCCCTCTTGGACAGTAAGTGTCCAAGGTATACCACTTGCTGGACACAGAATTGCAGTTTGGAAGGGGACACCTTGTGCCCCATGTCTGCCAGGAAATACAAGACTGTCAGTGACGCACGTTCGCAGTCACGTTCTGTTCGGGCTGTGATCAATAGGTCATCGACATACTGGAGCAGGGCAGTGTCAGTTGGCATGTGAATACTGTCTAGTTGTCTTTTAAGTGCTTGACTGTAAATACTAGGACTTTCTGTGAAACCTTGAGGTGCTCGTGTGAATTTATAGCTTCTTCCATTTAAACAGAATCCGAAAAGAAACTGGCTGTCTGGATGAATGGGGACACTAAAGAATGCGTTCTTGAGATCAATAACAGTAAAGAACGTAGCTTCAGAATCAATGGCAGTCAATAGGGAAGAGATATCTGGAACCACTGGGTACTGGGGTATGATACATTTATTAAGTTCTCGAAGGTCAATCACTAATCGATAAACTGGAGGGGCATTTGGATCAGTACGTTTAAGAATCGGAATGATAGGAGAATTACATACATTGGAGTCAGTTTCTACAACTACTCCTTGAGCGATGAGTTCGTTAATTATTTTCGATAAGGCTGTTACAGCCTCAGGGGGTAATTTGTATTGTCGGATTCGTGGCAATACAACACCTTGTTTCAGAGTGACACGATATGGTGTAATGTGCATACAACCTACATCAGTTGGACCTTGCGCCCATAAATGCTGTGGTACATTCAGTAATCTTGGATCAAAATCACGTAACACATAATGACCTGTAAAATCTCGTAAAAACAATCTCACACCTTCTGGGGAACAACATATTACCGCTCCTAATTCTTTCAATGTTTTAATACCAAGTAGATTTTCGGGACAGGATTTCGTGAGTAATAAGTCTGTAGTTCGGGACAATGGACCAACTTCTAGGGAAACTGGTTTCGATATTTCATTAACAATAGGCTTTCCTGAAAATCCCAGGGAAACATTTCTTGAGCCTGAGAGTGGCGCCCCTGGAACCTCGTCATGACTAATGGTAGTCCTACTTGCCCCTGTATCAATCAGAAACTTTCTGTCTTTCCCTAATACTTGACTGTGTACATAGGGACCCTCTTGATCTACAGGAACCTCGATGAGAGGCAAGCCAACTTCCCTCTATAGGCTATTTCATGAATACTGCTGATATTCTGGATAATCTGACTGTGCGTACTGGTACATCTGTTGTGTAACGCGTTGTGTGGCAGCTATAGGCTGCGGTACTGTAACTGTCTGTTGTGCGTTCTGCGGTGGTTGCGTATTTTGCGGAACATGTTCTTGTCTAGGAGGACGCGGTCTCTCTTTCGTCTTACCTGTAGCTATGTTATGTTTCAGAACTGCACATTCGTTTATGTAATGACCTGGCTGTTTACAGTAATTGCATGTCCCTTTAACGGGAGCTGCAGAATGAGTAGTTTGATTCGTACCCCTCTTCTGACTATCTGATGGAACGGACTGTGCAACTAGTACTTTCATTTTCGTGTCTTTCATACGTCTCCTTTCGTGTTCTTGCTCTTCCCTGATTCTATTCTGGTGATACTGTAGCATCTGGAGCATTTGGGACGGGGTATTAGCTTGCCATGTACTCTCGACTTTCAATACTCTATTTTTAACTTGTGGTAAAGAATTCTCGACTAGTTTGGTAACAAAAAGATGTGGATACGACTCACTACTTGTTTTCAGACCGCTATTAATAATGAAACATTTCTCAAATCTGGAATAAAAATCACTAGTGTCTTCGTCCTGTTTCTGTTTACAGGCTGAGATGGCGTCCCAGTCTTCCTTTTTCGTGGCTAGTAATCTTGGCAAGACTTGTATTAACAGTTCGGGCAATTCTTTGGCTTTATCCCCAAGACCAGTACCTGGGACTCGTGTGTTATCTTCGTTCTCTAATGCGGTCCAGTCTATCTTTTTCTCTCCCACCTCCCATTCTTTTTCTTTAAGTTTTTCATATATGCCCGCAGGCAGCAGGACCTTTAACATTTTGATGATATCAGGATACGTGTATTCTCCCATACGGAGCATGTCCTTTAACTCTCGATGGAACCCTGCTGGATCTTTATCGTGACAGGGCACTAACTTTTTCATTTCTAGTAGCTCTATTTTCGTTATAGGGGTGTAAACAAATACTCGTTCGAGCTCACCCCCCGTTCCCTTAACAGGATGCACTTCTCGCAAAGGATTCTGTCTATCTATGTAGAATGGGGGTGAAACAGAAACAAAATGCGGAGTCAGGAACGTTCTGTATTTGTGGCGCTGTTCTAGAATGACGTTAATTAAATCGGTACCTAGACCTTTCCATCTGTTTAGGAGTAACTCGTTCAGTACATTATATAAGGGACCTGGATCAGAATGCTGACTCTCGTACAGTATAATGAGGTGCTGGATCATATACATACCCACCAGTCGCTGCTCGGCTGGCGGTAGTTTCAGAAACATTTGAGCCACTACTTCGTCTGAAAACGTGGTAGAATCACTAGTCCATCGGACTGCTGTTCGGGCGAGTTCTTGTTCATGCATGGTACTAAGTTTACTGTAACCAATCCGTAATTTCAGAACTTTATCGGTAGCCTGGAATAATTGTTCAAGAGAACACTGTTCCGGCACGGGAGGAGGAAAAGCTTTCTGGTAGTCTAGGCGTGTGTGTCTATCAGAAGGTCTCGTCCTACCTACATACGCTATTCTAGTGGGATTCTCGTTGTCTACCTCTTCGTCTGAAGAGTCATTCTCTTTCTCGGCTACTCTCATTGCTTCCTCCTTTTGGTGTATACTTATAATTTCTTTACGGATCTTTCTGTACATAGTTTCTATACTATTTTGCGTCTTGTGCTTTCCTTCTGCTATATTGTCACTCCATCTGGTCAGGACTCTCATCTCTTCTGGATTTTTATCAGGATGATCCTGTTCTCTTATTAAACAATTTATTAAAAATTGCAAGATCATGCCTTGAATCTCGACTTTTCTGTGTACCATAGCTTCGTGAATACTTTCTAGTTTTTCCCCTGTTCGGATAAAGTGATATATTCTGTCTAGATGTTCTTTCATATTTGATATGGTAACCACGAAGCTTGCAACTCGTCGTAAGCGTATGGAATATATTATCATACTATCTTCACCTGGTACTGGATCATATCTACAATCAGATCCACACTCATTAAAATACTTTTTGAGGGCTTCGTACGTAGTCACTTTTGGCGTACGTTGTAACGCTGCATCTCTCAGCGTCAGTCGCTTTGTTTGAGGCGGGGTGATAGGAATACCTCCCCCTGCTCCTCCCGAACTGGAATCGTCAATTAATACTGAGTGTGCGGCTGCTGGTAACGTGACTGGCAAAGTAGGGGTACGTAATGCGGGTTGGTCCTGGGGTGCCGGCACATTAACAGGACCAACGACTGGAGGCACAGTAATTACATTAACAGGAGGCGGAGGTGGAAGTTGAACTGGTGTAGGATTCGTATTAGCATATTCTGGGACAGTGTCATCTAAATAGGAAGAAAGGAAAATTTCAGCCGCGGTCGGTTTATGACGTAGCTTAGTCGGGACCAAGGGTGGCGGTAAATTACAGGGTGTTTCCCGGGTCGCTTTAGACAAACCCTCGGTGAGAAGAGGATACATACCTTTAATAAGGGCATTTCTCTGTCTGTCTGATTGTTCTGTTCTAACTCGTTCACCTTCTTCTAGTAATTCCCTTTCTTGGGCTTTTTCGGAGGATTCCCTACTTAATTCTGCTTTTCTGAATTCTTTCTCTGTTCTTTTATGCGATTCTTTACGCCATAATTCTATGGCGTCTTTCTGGGATTGTCTGGCTTTCTTTTTCCATAATGCTTCTTCTACTCTCATGATGCACTCGGCATCCCATGTTCCTGATACAGGCCATCTATATTTCTCTTCAAGATGTTTGGTGTAGTCCACCCATAAATCTAGATACAGTATGGCATCTAAGCCATGCTTATGATACATGAAATGTCCAGGACTGTCCCTGGGAGGGACAGGAACCGATTCTTCGAGTAACCCTTTTCTGGTTTTTATCTGACGTAACTTCGAAAACAGCGGCATGTTTGAACCGTACTTGAACTTGAACACAATACACAATGAACACAGTAATGAAATAGCAAAACAATCACTCATACCACGACATCAAAAAAACACATTAATAACAGTTCCAACAGATACTACCTAATACATTGAAAACATAATACTTGGATTTTCTCAAGAAACGGACTTACTAGAATTTCTGGATGCACTGCTAAAACAGTACAGAACATACCGGTCTCCTAAAGAGACACGTCATACCGTATCCACCTAGGTGAACACGTCGGACCGGATCTGTGTACCCAAACCCGTCGGACCGGACACAAATTAATGAACCCGTCTAGATACCCCCAGCAACGGTACTCACCGGGAAGCAAAATGAAGGCCTCGGACTGGACTGGACTGCTACGACGTCTGGTTACTGCTACGCACGCGCCTCGGGCTTCGGAAACAGGTGGGCCTCCGGATACCTCGGACCTTGCTCTCTCGGCTTGGGCTCTGGTCGGGACGACCCGCCTTCCTCACCGCCTCGTCTGGATGCCGGACCGCAGTCTCCGTCTCCTCCGTGGGCCTGAGGGAGACTTGAAGCAGAAATATCTGCACGTGCACGGTAGAGGTTCCGTCACGGCTGTAGAAGGGTCAGGGGGCCTGCGTTACATCGCCGGCGCGTGGGGAAGGGGCTCGTCCCTATTCGGGCGCCATTATGTGGTAAATAAATAATTAATTACCGATACTATTTTTCTATACATTAACTATAACAGATAGCTCAATAAATAAGAGGCAGGATCCGTGATATCTGAGTCAGAATGGCTTTAATCGGATGGCTCGAGCCTAAAGACCATGATGTGGCATGCAATGGAATGGAATGGCAGCTGCCCCGTCTCATTAACATTACATAGTATATATAGTAAAACAGTACAATTGCATTGAATACAGTAGGCGTAATAAGTGACAAACGAAAGATAAGAACATATGGGCGTACAAAGAAGGCGTGCACAGAGTGTGCACGAAGACATGTGATGTAAACGTCACAGAAGTGTCATAAATGGGTGGATACATGGAGGGGGCTACCTGGGCAGCTGGAACCTTTAACCTACTGGTGCGCGCAAACGGGCAATGACGTGTAACTGGGGAGAGCTGGGGCCTCTGACTTCTGGCACTAGAAGAGAAGACTAAAGTCTGGGATGTCAGGGCGACATGTACCTATAGCATATCTGATATCTTGTGTTTGGAGTACATGTTGATAGAATCTAAAAGTCATCAGGGTAAAGGCTACTTGACACTAAAGCTGGTGCATGCATATATTCTACATGTATTGCGTGTGCTATGAATCTTCTATGGATATTAATTCAGTAATTCTCTTGCATGGAGACAGGAAGACTAGACTATAGCTGAAGATGTTTATGTGGTTCGTTAGCTTAGGAATGTGAAGCCGGGGAGCTGAACTGATAACTAGAGGCATAACATATTCTTGGCAGACAGGCAGGCAGGCCAGGCCGGGCACCGCGCTGCTTGGCAGAAAGTAAGTGAAGGGTCAGGGATGCGGGAGGGGCTGCATCGCTCCTCGGAGTGGTTTCAGGAGACTTGAGACTCGAATCTAGTGTCCGGGCCCTTTGAGGCCTAGAAACGGGGACAACTCGATAAATTAACGTGCACAATGTAAAGACGTTGGCAACATAGGCCTAATACTCGTTGCTTTCACGAGGACTGGATAACTGGCATACTAACGTTGGACACAACTATAATTGCGTCTTTAATCTGGAGAGGGGGAACATATGCATGTCGATCATGCACAAATAACATATAATGGGGAACACGTAGGGACACATGACAGGGCAAAATTCAATTTTCCTCAACAGGATAACTAGTGTGCAGTGCGTAAGTAGGGTGAAGTGTATGTGTAAAATTGGAGAGTGGAGAGAAAATATTTTATTGAGGGTCTCTCAGGCTTCCAAAGTTAAAAACAGTGCAAAAAGAGAGAAGCAGGTTTAACAAATAGCTGCTTATTTTAGATGTTGGTCGACATGTTTCAGCTTGTGTGGAATTTTCCACTGCTTTCGTCAGGACCGTCTGCTACTGCAAATAGTGTAAAGATAACAAACAAAAACTAATAACCATATCACCGGATTTAGGTCATGGAAACTCCTCCTCTTGAAAACTATTAGGTAGGAGGACAGGCATCACCTCACCTGGCTGCAGCTCAGGTAGTTGAACCACCGCTCTGTCCGTCGGTAATCCCGGCTTCCCTCAGAGCTGACTCCCTCTCTCTTGACTAGACGGTCACACTTTTATCAGGTCTTAAATGGATGTCCCTACAGACCCATAGATATTTATTTTGTTGTTACGTGTTAGATCAATCGGGGGTTATGTCTATGTAGTGGTCTCTAAATATGCCCTGAGACCCTCTCTTTAAACTGTTGGTTCATATGGTATACACCCACACCACACCCATCCAGCACATGTGTCACAACACACGTGACACTACCAATAAAAAAGACGGGGCGCACGTGCTCTACACCATTTTACAGTTGCTCGCATCGCAAGCGCTGTGATGGTCCGTCCTGGTGGTTCGGACGCCTCATGTAGGCCCGTACTACCGAACAGGGGGCCCACCACCACGTGCGTGGCCTCCTTGGTCACTGAGTTAGTGGTACCGCAAGGACTAAGCAGGTGAGAACCCTGCGATGATGATGGGTGCACGAGTAGGTCCTTTCCCATAGCGATATCAAGACTCAGCACCAAATGTGAGACTTCTTGGTGGGTGGAACTGCATGATGTAGAACGTACCCGGTTAGCGAAAAGGTGAGCAGTGAGGTCCGGGTGTGCAGTGGAGGGAGTAGATGGAGTGCAGCAGACTGGATACAAAAAGGCGATGCAGCGATTTAGGCGTACGCAGTCCTATATACTGTATCTTATTGCATTTTTTTTCCTATAGCAGGAAAGTTTTTATAGTCGGTTCAAAGTTAGTCGCTCATGATGATTGAAACCAAGTACATTACTGCGCACCACTTGTTTTCTAAAACCGGATGGAAAACATTACTACTCTACTAATTCTTCATAAATAGAAGTCCATTAAACAAGTTGGAACTGTACAAATAGTAGTAATTTTAATGGGACGGAAGGTGTGTGAAAGGGCGATGTTATTCTACTCCACATTAAGATAGTGGAAATTACCAATCATAACATCTTTCTTTTACTATCTTTTAGATGTAGAGCTTCAGGGTGCACTATGTCCCGGCACGTGGTGGAAGACACACGGTGACAGAAAGGTGAGCTGCGAATATTCTTTTCAGTCACTCTCTCACTTCCTCTCTCCTTTGATAAACAATGAAGCACAATCTTATCTTCTTTTTTATCTAACCGGTTGTGTTTCACAAATTGGTGCCTCCCACCCCCAACATCTCCTAAGCTGGGCATTTGAGGATTCTGTGATGATGCGTGGCCATCGTAACAACGCATAAGAAGGCTGCTTCGACACGTGGTGGACCTTCTTTGAATCATGCCAATGGCACAAGGTGAGCAAAGAAGCATGTTTCCGAAGCAACGAGAAGTCACCTGTGGGGAGAGAGAGTGGATAGTGTGCAGCAACTTGACTGCGTACAAATGTACAATTACCTCCGGGCAGTGGGAGTGGATAAGTTGCAACAGTCTGGGTTTGCAAGAAAGGGCACTCACCTCCGGACACTGGGAGTTAATGGGGAGCAACAGTCTGGGTACGCAGTAATGAGAACTCACCGCTATGCAGTGGGAGTGCATGGGTATAGTACTCTGGGAGAAAAAGAGCACACAGACACCTCCTTGCAGTGCAAGTTGATGTAATCCAGTATCTTGAGTGTCCAAAGGCATAACGTAGAAATATACATGTGCAGTTGTATGTACTCTGCTATTACTAACTCTATACCTTCTTTCAGATCATTAAACTTGAGGGTGCACTATTGACTGGCATGTGCTTGGACACACACCAGAGGCAAAAAGGTGAGCTACGAAGATTTTCTCTAGTATCAACACTACCTCCCCCTGCTCCATCTATTACTTTCTCTCTCTCACACTTTCATTGTCGTTTTTTCTCTCTTTCTCTCTCTCCCTCTCTCTCACATTGTTTCTCTTTCTCTTTTCAAGTTATGAACGCTGCTGTCTACTCTGCAGATACATAACTCAAGGCTGAATTTAATACAGTCCACAGTATAGAACCAAAGTAGAATTCAAGTTGTGAGCTCTGCTGAAAACAGTGTTTGCAAAAGGTATGCAGAGCGGCCTAGATACACAGTGCCTTAAATTAAACGCGCTGCAAATAAACAATATTGTCCTGCATAAGGATGTGATCTCTCACCTAATTCTGTCTCATCTCTGAATCATTTTAAAGACGTGCTGGACCATACTGTAGTTCTGAGCCAGCAGGCACTCACCTACAGACACCTCTTCAGTGCGGGCCTCTGAGAGGGGTAGGATGTATCAGGCACACTGCACACGTGCGAATAAGCAATATTAACAAGTGTTATGTTAATTTGTGATCTTTGACCTCATTCAGTCACATCGATCTAATTTTAAAGACTTATTTTAATATTTGTTTTGCAGGTTACCTACGCTCCTACCATTGGAGTCCATCTCACATTTTGTTCATTATACTGTTATGTTAAAGTTACGTTTCTATTTATTTATTTGGGTTTTAATAAAAGTTTTTTTTTTTTTTAAACTGAGTGTATACGTATTCTGACAACATTTCACTATTATTTAGTGTGATAATCATATGCTTAGAGAAGATTTAAAATTCAAAACTAGAAATTATGTTTATAACTAGAAGTATAATACAGAGGCTAACTATTTACCAGCTCTTTACCAGAGTCTGTAGCTGCGATTAACGGTTCCTATGGAAATTTTTAAAAAGTCCAGCACACTTGCTGTTTGGATTAGCAACATTGTGTGGTGAACTTGTGACCTGTGTGCTCAGTTAAGTGTCCCATGAACCTTTACTATGGTAACAGGCAGTAAGCAGTTTGGGGGTAGGGTTGAAAGGTACTGGCTGTAGAGAAACCGTTATATTTACCCGGGATCCTCTACACGACAGAGGAGAAAGCAAACTGAGACGACAGAACACTATGTACATTACGAGCAAAAGTAGTACACAACTCTTCGAATTAACCTCAAGAGAGGGCTCGTGGAATAGCCACTAACGTTACAAAACCCCATGTACAATTTGCCTACTCTGTACTAAACAATGGGCAATTCTTTATCGATCACAATCAGACACTGTGGCGCCACGATTCACAGTGTGCACTTCACTAAATACTTTGTGCCTATTTAAATGGGAGACGGGATTGTCGACATTCCAAAACGTAGGGGCATATTTACAAGGACGGCGTTAAAATTATCGCCGCTTCAGAGGCAGCAAACTACAGCTAAAACAGCGATAATGGACATCAAAATCCTTTGTTGTCTTACCGGAAGATTTTCTCAACACTGCTGTTTGCTATGGCAAGGTGAGAGCCAAAGCTCCTGCCCTGCCATAGCAAACTTGGTTTGCATTTTGAAAGAGAACACGAAAACCTAATCTCTTTTTTAAAATGCAAAGCAGAATGCTTTTCCCCACGGGGAGCTGCATATTAGCCCCCTCCCAAAATATAAAAAGAACCGGAAGGTGGTAATCCCCCGGGCTTAGACGGACCTTTGAGCTCCCGCACCCATTTATTTTGTAGCACCGAGGAATGCGGTCCCCAGGCTACAGGGCCCCTCTGAACCCCCATCAAATGTAATAGTTTAGACCCCGGGGTTTGGCCCTCCCAGGTAGCTTATTTTTAAACAAGCACAGGAGCCCGCGCTTCGGTTTTTATTTTATTTATGGCAGATCCATGCACCCAAAGCACCTTTCTCAGTTTAAAAAAAAATAAATATTTTTTGGGGCCCATAGGGGTCCTTGTGGGACCCCATAAGCAGGTCTAGAGGGTCAAAATATTTCTAACCTGCCCCCTTTATACGTTTTGAAAACTTGTTCCACTAATTTCTAGATCCTCGCTTCTACCGAGGCACAAAATGGCTGCCAACACTTCCTTGTTTCGAATGTTGACAACCACTTGACAGCCAATTAGCATTCAGCGCGCGATCGAAACAGTGCGTTTAGGGTGCGCTCAGGATGCCCGGATCTACCGCGGCCATAGATATATATGTACTTTTAAATGTGATTTTCTCAGGAACTGAACGGATTTACACCAATTAAGCAAAAGGCATGAGTCCGCACCAAGGACTACCTCTTTGCCAAATTTGGTGTAATTCCGTTCAGCAGTTTGGGCTGTAGCCGCGATGAACGGTTCCTATGGAAAATTGCATGGGGAAAACACGTTTTGGGCCCCCCTTTTTTCTCTGCACCCGCTTCACGAATCACCCTGAGACTTTCAGGATAGAAGTGGACCAGAGGGCCCCACCAGTTTTGAAAATTCCGCGAAGATTAGTCAATCTGCGCTAAAGTTATTCCAAATAGAATGTTGCGGATTTCCTATGGAAAATAGGTCCTAACTATAACTACCTACTGGTGACCGCCAGAAGGTAATATAGATTATATATATATATATATATATATGAAGAAGAAATCCCAACCCGTCAATGGACGACAGGCTACGGCAGGGTGCAAACCTCAGAACGCCACATCAAACGGCCAAAAAAAGCTCACAAACGATCCAACTCAAGTGAGTATGCAGGAAAAACGTTTATTACACAATGACGCGTTTCGCTCCACAGGGGAGCTTGTTCACATATATATATATATGAGTTTTAATGTGTCGATGTGAAGACGCCTCCCGGACAGCCAAGGTGGTGCTCTCTGGGACTTGTAGTTCACCGATGTGGGCTGCCATGACGTATCACCGAATTGGACACAGCTGGGCTTCCACCAATCGGGAGTATGAATGTAAGGTTTAAAGACGGACTAATGTAGTATAACGGTGACTAAAGGCATATGATTAAGGCACTTCGCCGAATCGCGTCATGCCGACTCTTTATTCAATAAACCTCAGATCCCTGGTATCCCTGCTGGGTCCCTTTGATTTCTAGAAGGTATGGGAATCGTTTGGTGAATAATTTGCCTGCTGGCCCCGTGCACGCTTAAGGGACCCGCCTGCCAAGTGGCCGAAGCGACAAGGGCAGGATCTTCCAGCTCATTTCTTTCGTGTTTCCAAGGGATTGGATTCGCTTTGGCCCCTGCAACGGATGTCAGCGAGTACTGCTGCAAGGATACGCGGTTCGTGACTTCACGGAGGGTTCTGCTTACTTATGCATATTCCCCAGTACCGCAGGACATGCATGGTGCGGTATGGCTTATGGCAGGCCAGGGATTCAGGTTTGTTGAGACTGGGTGTGCACCGTAGTGATGCATACTGCACGCATTTACGACTTTGACAGCACTCACTATGAGTTTTAATGTGTCGATGTGAAGACGCCTCCCGGACAGCCAAGATGGTGCTCTCTGGGACTTGTAGTTCACCGATGTGGGCTGCCATGACGTATCACCGAATTGGACACAGCTGGGCTTCCGCCAATCGGGAGTATGAATGTAAGGTTTAAAGACGGACTAATGCAGTATAATGGTGACTAAAGGCATATGATTAAGGCACTTCTCCGAAACGCATCATGCCGACTCTTTATTCAATAAACCTCAGATCCCTGGTATACCTGCTGGGTCCCTTTGATTTCTAGAAGGTATGGGAATCGTTTGGTGAATATATATGTACATATATATATATATATTGAAGCTCAAAAAGCACCAGAGCGTCGCACTCACAGGCGGGTGCTCCCGTTGCGAGGGTGCACTCGCAAAACCAGTACCGCTCAGCCTCCCAACGCGGCAATCACCCGCAGGACGAAGGAAGCACTCGCAGGGGTCTCAATTCAAAAGTTTATTAGCTCACAGCACACTGTATATATTACCAGAATTCGTCCTCCAACCACGTTCCAGGGATGGACAATCAGACGAGGCAAACCCGGATGGATGGTGCAATTATTTTTTTATTTCGTTAAGCGCAATAACACCATCGCCACAATGCGTTTCAGCCCTCTCAGGGCCTTGGTCACATGACATGTGCGAGGAGTCACCTCACTTTTAAAGTGCTAGTGCAAATAAGTACTTCCCCTTTCCTCGCCTGAGACATTGATATAGAAACAGTACTTAGTTTTTATAGCTGCATAAATGCATGAGCTTTCCGTTATTTACAAATCTGTGCAAAATACATGCTAAAAATTCCTGTCCGTGACTTTAAAGCTTGCTTATGAAAATGTTGGCTTTACATTATGTCTCTCAAACGTACATTCGATACATTTTGAGATTAATGCATAAAGATTCTACCACATCCGACTATAAATATATATACACACATATATAAATAAATAAATACATGTCTAGATATAAAAGATAAATACTTAAATTCATCTTCATCATAAATATATATATATATATATATATATATACCAACTGTACATTAATAAATATAATTGATCTATACACAACCATACAATTTTCATGTAAAAATATATATATAAATAATTGTGCTATCTCGATTTATATTAGCAGCCATTGATTTACTTTGCACAGATAAAAACCTAAAAGCTCTACATTTCTATGGTTTTCAACAGAACAAGTTTTTTTGTTTTGTATCTACGTTGGTTGTGTATTATTATATCATATATTTAGCCTACCTCCTGAAAAATATTCTCTTACTGTTCTTTTAGCAAATTTCATTGCTACAAACCATAGTGTATCAGACTACTGGGACTACTTAAAAGGATAAATGTGTGGATATGTGCTCACCCTGTGCAACTTATAATAGGAAAACTATAGATTAAACAGATTAAAATCATGAGATCTTTCTACTAAATAGATTGAGAGGCAACTAAATTAGATGTTCTTTACTTTCTTTAAACCACCCTTAGTGAAGATAGGTATAAAATCCTCACTGGTGTTCAATCCATTAGGCATTTTGGAGTCTGATAAAACTATATGCCTGGTTTCGAGTTTCCTCAGTTCAGCCTCCCGGTTACCGCCTCTTCTCTGCGGTGGAACCGTATCTATGACAAAGTATCTCAAGCCTGAGACATTGCCATTGTGTACATCTCCAAAGTGCCTGGCCACCGGGTACGCCGTGTCACCGTTGTTTATGGCCCTTATGTGCTGGAGCACTCACTTATGCACCTGCAGCTTAGTGCTTCCCACATAGCGCAGGCCACAAGGGCACTCCAGCACATACACGGCTTACTCAGTTTTGCAGGTTAGCTTGCTTTTTATAATTATTGGATTAGTACTCAGTGGAATTGTATATTGAGTTCTACTTTCTCCAAATTTACAGGCCTTGCAAACTGAACATTTTATAAAACCTTTACTGCCACTCAACCAGTTCTTATTCACTCTTACTTCAGGACTACTAGTCACCAAGTGATCAACAAGAGATTTTGCTTTCCTGTAGGCAATACTGGGCAAATATGTCATTGTCCGACCCAGTACTGGATCACTGGTGATAAGACTCCAATGCTTGGTGATTATCTTGCAAATGTTTTTATGTTGCCTGGTCTATTTCATAATCAGACGGGTCAGGTTAATGTCTGCTTTCACTTGAGTAGGCAGATTTTTTTCTGATTAGAAGTCTATTGGGATCATTAGCTTTCTTTATGGCCTCTTCAACCATTCTTGGTTGATAGCCCCTCCTCAATAGTCTCTCCCTACACTCATCTTGAGCTTGTGCACAGTCCATGTCATTACTGCAAATGCGTTTGATACGGAGCATTTCCCCGTAAGGAATGCTCCGGATCAAATGTGCAGGATGATGGCTTGTGGCATGCAGTATCGCATTGCCCACACTGGGCTACAGTCTGGTTCGCAGCTCATTGTCCTGTACGTAGACCTCTACGTCCAAAAAACATATCGAGTTACTACTGATCTCACTGGTAAGTTTTATGTTGAGGTCATTTTTGTACAGGTTTGCAACAAATCCTACTGTGTTATTCATTGAACCCTTCCAAATAATAAAAAGGTCATCTATGAACCTATACCATCTGATGATGTTATTCTGCATGACATCTGGGAATGTCGGTATGAGGACCTGTTCCTGCCAGTAGCCCATATGCAAACAGGCATAGCTGGGGGGGAAACAGGCCCCATAGCGACTCCCCTCACTTGCTGAAACACTTGACATGAAAATATGAAGAAATTATTCTCTAAGCATAATTTGATCATACTTAGTAGCATTCTGTTATGTTTGTAAAATTTCATTGGCCTCCTATTTAGGAAATACTCCACTGCACGCAGACCATCTGTGTGATTAATGCTAGTATACAATGTAGAGACATCCATGGAAATCAATAAATAGTCAGCTTGCCAATGTATACCTTTCAGTTTTTCCAACAGATCACCAGTGTCTAAAATCAATGATGACAGGCCTCGGACATGTTCTTGCAAAAAAAGTCTACATATTTGCTTGTGTTTTCCATTATCGAATTGCATGCCGAGATAATGGGTCTTCCTGGAGGTTTCACATTGTCTTTGTGAATCTTGGGGATGAAATATATATTTGGGGCATCACTCGGTGTTCATTTTTTAGAAAAGCAAATTCCTCCATAGTGATTAGGCCCTTACTCATTCCAACCCATCAAATTTGCATATATACTGTTCCAGGCACCCTTTGCTTCTCCACTGTTAGATTTTTTATAACAGTTTCTGTCATTCAACTGTCCCAAAGCTTCATTCATATACATTTCTCTGGGCCATAGAACGACATTTCCGCCTTAGTCAGATTGTCGAACTGATTTGCATATGGCCATGTCTGAACTGGGGTGGCTTGGTGAGCAAAATAACGATGGATTAAACCCAGATCTGTGACTGGGGGTGAATGTTTAGCCATTGTGCAACATTCCGTCCATCATCTTGTGTGTTTTGCTGTTCACCCTATGTGGGAAGGGTATGTCCAGACGTGGGTCCTTTGCTCACTAAGCCACTGGAGTCAAGCTATCCTGGCTGAAGACGGCTGATAGCCAGAAGCCGGTCCTAGGATGCTTGATTACGGTCCAGGAAAGACATGGCTTGGCAGTTCGAGGTGGTCTGTTCCCATGAGGCACAGGGTCAAGACTGATTTGCATATGGCCATGTTGAACTGGGGTGGCTTGGTGAGCAAAATAACGATGGATTAAACCCAGATCTGTGACTGGGGGTGAATGTTTAGCCATTGTGCAACATTCCGTCCATCATCTTGTGTGTTTTGCTGTTCACCCTATGTGGGAAGGGTATGCCCAGACGTGGGTCCCTGCCCAGACATGGGTCCCTTGCTCGCTAAGCCACTGGAGTCAAGCTATCCAAGCTATCCTGGCTGATAGCCAGAAACCGGTCCTAGGATGCTTGATTCCGGTCCAGGAAAGACATGGCTTGGCAGTTCGGGCTGGACTATTCCCATGAGGCACAGGTTCAAGACTGATTTGCATATGGCCATGTCTGAACTGGGGTGGCTTGGTGAGCAAAATAACTATGGATTAAACCCAGATCTGTGACTGGGGGTGAATGTTTAGCCATTGTGCAACATTCCGTCCATCATCTTGTGTGTTTAGATTGTCGAACTATCACATTGCTGTTGCTGCGAATTTTACCGATAAGCTGATGGTATGGTTTTTTATGAACATTAACTTCTTTCATATGTAATTGTTTCAGATCCGATGCCACCTTTTCATGAAATGCATCGAGGTTGTCTTTAATCATCAGAGGACAAAAAGTGGATTTGGGTTTAAAATTTGTAGGAGCTGTAGCCATCACATTCTCAAGTAGTAAATTTTCAGTTGTTTCTGTATTTTCAGCCTGCATTTGCCATAGGTCAGTATACAATTCCACATCTCCTGCTAGCAAAAGTGGAGAGCTGGGTGGTGCCTTAGTCCCTAAAGCTTCTGTTTTATTAGTTGCATGGAATTTGAGAAGTTTTACCTTGCGGACATATTGATACAAATCCACCCTGGTTCCTGCATAGTCAAAGTTACTTTTAGCACTGTATGAAAGACCCAAGGCTAATACATTCGTTTCATTAGTTGTAAGTTTCAAGTTAGTTAGATTAATGACAGTCTTTGAATCTACCGATGAAATGCCACTTAGTTCCGTTTCCATTGTTTGCGCGGATTCTTCTGCACCACTTTTTGTTGTTCCCCATTTCTGTTTGTGGCACTTGTGCCTTGCGCTGCGTTTGAAGTTTGCGTTTTTTTTAATTGGCATTCCTGCCACTTGAGCGCAGGGTCTGCTTGCGGTCCTGGCACACACAATCCAACTCTTGCGCCAGGGTGAACTTGCGAAACCCCACTCTGGGCCCTTTGTTGATCTCCATCAGATACACTGTCCAAATTTGAGCTTACATCAGAGACTGAGGAAACTGACAATACCTCAGCTGCTGCACCAGCCACTCGTTGTTCGGTATTAAGTACTGGCGCATTGATTTTTGTTTTAGCCTTCACGTTATCATATTTTCTTGAGAACGTGAAAACTTGTCCATGCTCATAATCTAATCTATCCCTTTGAAATTTAAAAGTTTTCCTTTTCTTTCTAATCTCTTCTTCTTTATGAAGCCTTGCTCTCATTTCATCCCGATATTTGCGCATTAGGGGATCTTCTGATAGTTTTTCTATTACCCATTCAATTCTTCGATTTGGCTGAGCAGTTTAACCCTATCCCTCTCGGCGTATTTAACAAAAATTTCAACCAAACGCCGCAAGGACTCTAGGTTACTCTCAGCCCACTCGGAGAGCATTTCAGGGTCCGGTTCTTCGTATGACGGTGCTAACGCACAAGTTACTTACCTTCGGTAACAATATATCTGTAAGAAACAGTAGTTAGTATTAGATTCCTTACCTTAGAATATCCCCAGGCGTCAGAGTGGATCCGGAAATTTTTGCATAGCAGTACCCTTGCGCGTCGTTAGGCGTCGTCTGCGGCTCCGCGTCCGTCGTCGGCGTCGTGGGCGCCGGAATGACGTCGCCGGAGTACTTAGGCGCCGCCCTCGCGCGCTGACGTCAGTTCTTATTCACAGCTTTTCCGTGCCAGAAACGCAGAGCCATGATAAAAACCAACACTGGTGCCATGAAACTAGGGCCCTGAAAGGGGATGACCTTAACCCTAGATATCGGTTCGCAGAACGGGGAGAATGGGTGGGTCGGTAAGGAATCTAATACTAACTACTGTTTCTTACAGATTTATCGTTACCGAAGGTAAGTAACTTGTGCATCTGAAAGAAACAGGTTAGTATTAGATTCTTTACCTTAGAATAGATACCCCAGCAATACCAACCCCGGTGGAGGGTCTGCGAACCAATAATCACACCAGAAAGTCCTGGAGGACAAAGAAGCCATCCCTCCGGACTTGGCTGTCCAGGCAGTAGTGTCTTGCAAACGTGTGCAGCGAGGCCCACGTAGCTGCCTGACATATATCCTGCAAGGGGACTCCCCGGCCCAGGGCAGTAGTAGCCGCTGTGGCCCGAGTGGAATGGGCCCTCAGCCCAACAGGAGGCTCCTTTTTAGCCAAGGAGTAGCATGCTTTGATGCACAAGACGACCCACCGAGAGATGGTCCGCTTGTGCACCGCCCGACCTTTCTTAGCGCCCACGTAACCAACAATGAGTTGGTCATCCACCAGGAACTGGCGAGTGCGATCCAGATAGAAAGAGAGCGCACGTTTTGGGTCCAGACGGTGTAGCCTCTCTTCCTCTTTCGAGGGATGCGGAGGCGGAAAGAAGGTGGGCAAAGTGATAGACTGCCCAATGTGGAAGGCTGTGACTACCTTGGGCAGGAAAGAGGGTCTAGTCCGCAACACAACTTTGTCCGGATGGACAGAAAAGAAAGGAGGTTTAGAGTAAAGAGCCTGGAGCTCATTCACCCTCCTGGCAGAGGTGATGGCAACCAGGAAAGCAGTCTTCAGAGTAAGAAGGCGGAGAGGACAGTTATGAAGCGGCTCAAAAGGAGCGCACAACCAAAAAGTAAGTACAAGGTTCAAGTCCCACTGAGGCATCACGAATGGAACAGGAGGGAACATGTGTGTGATGCCCTTCAAAAACCTATTTACAATGGGGGACTTGAACAATGGCTGATCAGGTAGCCTTAAGAAGGCTGAAAGGGCAGAAAGGTAGCCCTTGATAGTGCCCAGAGCAGAGCCCTGCTGGGCAAGAGAAAGAAGCAAGAGGAGAACCTCAGAAAGGGGTGCAGAGAGAGGATCCACAGCCTTTGCTGTGCACCATGCCACAAATTTGTTCCACCTGCAGGCGTATACCGACTTTGTGGAGGGATGCCTGGCTGCCAGAATCAAACTTAAGGAGGCAAGTCAAATGGCCTCAACTGTCGCCGCTCAATCTCCAAGCATGGAGGTAGAGACTGGACAGGTTTGGGTGGAGGACCGTCTCCTGCTGCTGCGACAGAAGGTCCTCCCGAAGAGGCAGACGAATCGGGGGATCGACAGACATGCTGAGTAGCTCCGGCTACCAGTATGTTCGTGCCCAGTCCGGAGCCACAAGGATAACTTGTGCACGGTCGCGCCTGATCTTCTTCAGCACTCTGGGCTAGTGCTATAGGCGGAAAGGCGTACAACAGACCGCAGCTCCACTCGTGAAGAAAAGCGTCTCCGAGTGAGTGCCGCCTTGGAAATTCCAACGCGCAGAACTGATGACATTGCGCGTTCTCTTCGGTGGCGAATAGATCTAACCAAGGCTCTCCCCACTGCTGAAAGAGGCCTTGCGTCACGTCCGAGTTCAGACGCCATTCGTGATCCATCATGCACCGACGGCTGAGTTAGTCCGCCCTGGAGTTCAGAGAACCTGCCAGGTGTTGAACCACCAGGGTCACTCCCTGATGTTCCAGCCACTGCCAGAGGCGCAGAGCATCCTGGCATAGGGTCCACGACCCCACCCCGCCCTGTTTGTTGCAGTACCACATGGCGGTGGTGTTGTCTGGGATCACCTGCACTACACTCCCCCGGACAGAGGGGAGGAATGCCTTCAGTGCAAGCCGGATTGCCCGCAGCTCCAGAAGGTTGATGTGGAGCTGGGACTCCGCCGGAGACCAGAGGCCTCTGATCTCCGCCTCTCCCATGTGGCCCCTCCAGCCCTGGAGGGACACGTCCATCACAACTACGTGCTCCGGCTGGTGTAGGGAGAGGGATCTTCCACTGACCCAATCGCGGTCCGTGAGCCACCACTGCAACTGTTTTGCAGTGCCCTCCGAGATCAAGACATGGTCGGACAAGTTGCCCTGATGCTGGGCCCACTGAAACTTCAGATCCCACTGCAGAGGCCGCATCCGCCACCTGGCGTGATGCACCAGAAGGATGCAGGAGGCCATCAGCCCCAGAAGCCGCAGCGTCAACCTGACCGAGACTCGGGATAACGGCTGAAAGATCGGAATCATAGCCTGAATATACCGAACCCGCTGTTCGGGAGGATAACCCCGAAACTGCGCTGAGTCTAGAACCACTCCGATGAAGAGGAGCTTCTGAGAGGGACACAGGTGTGACTTCGGCCCATTGATGGAAAACCCCAGAAGGTGCAGGAGGTCGGCCGTAGTCTGGAGGTGGCTGACGACTGTCTGGGGCGAGCCCGCCTTCAACAACCAGTCGTCGAGGTAAGGGAAGACTGAAACCCCTAACCTGCGCAGATGAGCTGCGACCACCGCCATCACTTTCGTGAACACCTGTGGGGCGCTGGTAAGGCCGAAGGGGAGCACGGTAAACTGGAAGTGCTCGTGGCCTACCGTGAATCGCAGGTAACGCCGGTGGGCCGGCAGGAAGGGGATATGAAAATAAGCGTCCTGCAAGTCCAACGCTACCATCCAGTCTCCCGGGTCCATGGCAGCTAGGACCTGAGCTAGTGTCAGCATTTTTAACTTCTCCTGCCGAAGGAAGCTGTTGACGTTCCGCAGGTCCAAGATAGGGCGTAGGCCCCCTTTGCCCTTCTTGGGTACCAGAAAGTAGTAGGAGTAACAACCACACCCTACTTCTGGCCCAGGAAAGCGCTTGATGGCTCCCTTGGCCAAGAGGGCCATAACTTCCTCTCTGAGAAGTGTCAAGTGATCCCCCGACACGCGGTGGTACTGCAGTGGCATGGCTGGAGGAGTCACCTCGAAGGGGAGGGAGTTGCCCCTTCGGACGATTTGCAGTACCCACCTGTCCGATGTAACGGTGCGCCAGTGGAGGTGGTGATGGCGCACCCTGCCTCCCACTGGCATCACATGGGCCAGAAAACTCTGACTAGGAAGGTTTCGAGGCGGATGCTGCAGGGGCAGGTGTGGACTGGCCGCACCGTTGTCCCCGACCGCCGCCACGGCGGATTACACGGCCGCCACCGCGTTGGATGTTAGACTGCGGTGCGTGGCTGGCAGCACGTGTGGGGGCGCCCCTTCCTTGGCCACGAAAGGAGCGAAAGGCACCCGTTTGCTGGCGCGGGGCCGAGAGGCCCAAGGACTTGGCCGTAGCCCTGGAGTCCTTAAAGCGCTCAAGCGCATGGTCTGCCTTGTCGCCAAAGAGGCGACGACCATCAGACGGCATGTCCATAAGAGTGTTCTGGACATCAGTCAAGAAGTTGGCGGACCTCAACCAGGCATGGCGACGAATCGCCACCATCGTTGCCATCGCTCTGCCCAGTGAGTCCGTGGTATCCAGCCCACACCGGATGGAGTACCGTGCCGCATCTCGACCCACCGCAAGGGCTTGGGTGAGTTTAGTTTGGACCTTCTCCGGACATTGTGGCAGCACATCCGCATCCGTGTCCCACAGAGAGTGGGTGTAGCGGCCCAAGAGGCATGCGGTGTTGACTGACCGCAATCCCAAACTTAAGGATGAGAATACCTTCTTTACGTATTGCTCATACCTCTTGGATTCCCGATCGGGGGGAGCCGTCGGGAACGCGGTCTGAGAGTTAGAGGCCTGGATGACCAGGCTATCGGCGGTGGGGTGGGTGGACAGGAGAGCAGGGTCGCCCGGAGCCGGGCGATGACATCTGGCCACGTTCCTATCTACAGGCTGACCTGTAGCGGGCCTGGACCAGGTGCCCAAAAGAACGTCAGACAAGGCCTCATTAAACGGCAGCAGAGGCTCGGCCGAGCTTGCCTGAGGTTTAAGGACCTCAGTGAGGAGGTTAGTCCTCACGGCGGCGACGGGGAGCTCAAGATGTAAGGCCTTGGCCGGCCGTGTCAACACCACACTATAAGCAGCCCCCTCCTCCGTAGCCACGGTGGGAGGGGAGACAAAACCAGTGTCTGGCGAGGTATCCAGACCACTGGCGTCCCCTAGCTCTCCTGGCCAGTCCTGATAAGGTCTTCAGACCCCTCCCAATCCTCCTCACCACCCATCTCCTGATACTCAGGACCAAAGGATGGGGCCGGGTCATAGAAGTAGAAATCTCCCATCAGCGTCGGATACGGCGTGGGACCCGAATCGAGGGTGGGATCGGGGACGGTGCTGCCCGAAGGCGTCGCCAGGGGTGACACCCTAGGGGCCGGCGCCGGCGAGGTCGTGAGGTCCACCGGCGGCGACCCGGATCCAGAACCGGATCCTGCGGGAGCCTGCGGCGCCGGGACCGAAGTCACTGGCGGCGTCTGGACCGAAGCACCCGACGGCGTCGGGGCCGAAGCACCCAACCCGCTGGAACTCCCAGTCGGGGCCGCAGAGCCCGAAGGCGCCGCGGAGCCCAACGGAGTAGTGAGCGACCTCATGGCCGAGAGGAAGGCCTCGATCTCCTCCGGCGTCGCGTGCTGCCCAGGGACCGTCGGGTACGGAGCAGGCCGCGACGCCTGCGGCTACGGCGGAGCCACGTGGGCGAAGTCGCCAGAACCCCCGGCCGCGTCGCGCGAGCGTAGTCGGAAGAGCGATGACGTCTCTTCGACTTCTTGTGCTTACCGTAGGAGCGTGAAGACCATGGACGCCTCCCGGAGCCATGGTGGCTCCGACCCCGCGACCGGTCCCTCGACCTCCTCTCGGACCGAGATCTCGAGCGGCGCGGGGCCAACTGCCGGAGCTCGAGCCGCTTGTGGGACCGCTCCCGCCTAGCCTTAGACGTCAGGGCTCAACAGTCGGAACAGGCCTTGTCGTCATGGTCGAGGCCTAGGCAATGAAGACACCGGAGATGGGGGTCGGTAACCGACATCAGTCGGCGCAGGGTTTGAACCCGGGCATCCTTACCGGCACCGTCGGAGTCGTACAGACTTCGAAGTAGATCAAAAACGATCGAAAAAGTTTAGACAAAAATTGACTACGGGTACCACTTTTTCCGGATCGGCGCTTGCTGGCGCGGAAAAAAGAAGAACTGACATCAGCATGCAAGGGTGGCGTCTAAGTACTCCGGCTATGTCATTCCGGCGCCCACGACGCCGATGACGGATGCAGAGCCGCTGACGAAGCCTAACGACGCTCAAGGGTACTGCTACGGAAAAATTTCCGGATCCAGTCTGACGCCTGGGGATATTCTAAGGTAAGGAATGTAATACTAACCTGTTTCTTTCAGATATAATGCGGAGCCCCCTGGGTATCCGACCCACCTCCAGGTATCTACTTAGGGAGCGGTGCTCCCACCATTTTGCCTGCTCCGCTTTGCTAGCTTTTTCCAACACTTTGACTAGCTCTTTCAATTTAGGCTGGCTAGTCTGAGGATTACTCAGGCTCGGTTGCTGGGTGGTTCGGTGATTACTGAATCTGAAAACATCCCTGCAGCTGCCTCCTCTCTAGTCGTCAACATGTCGGCAGATATGGTGAGCGTCGGGCTAATTAAAATAATGTATTCAAACCAACACTCGCAGCGAGTAAAGCCAAATGCTACTTGCCCGAGGCTTGCACACTTCTCAACGGGGGTCTCAGCGGCGTCCGTGCTGCAAATGGAGCGATTATGGCCAGTTCAGTTGCTCTTAGACAGCCGACTTCCGACAGCCGACTTCCGATCCTGCTCTGACCTCGTCACTCCTCCCAGCTCACACACTTCCGCTCCCCCGGGGTATCCATGGCAACTTCTTCTCGAAGGTTTTGGAAAACTCTGTAAACAGAGTTGCTGCCTCTCGTCACTCAACCCAGGTCTGAGAAGGGGTATTGCCAAATTTCGAGGAAGAAAACTCGAACAATATTTCACCAGAATTCGTCCTCCAACCACGCTCCAGGGATGGACAATCAGACGAGGCAAACCCAGATGGATGGTGCAATTATTTTTTTACTTCGTTAAGCCCAACAACACCATCGCCACGACGCGTTTCAGCCCTCGTAGGGCCTTGGTCACATGACATGTGCGAGGGGTCACCTCCCTTTTAAAGTGCTAGTGCAAATAAGTACTTCCCCTTTCCTCGCCTGAGACATTGATATAGAAACAGTAGTTAGTTTTTATAGCTCTATATATATATATATATATATATATATATATATATATATTCACTGAAAAAACCATAGGTTAGAGACCATATATAGTTAGGAATTAGCATTTAAAAAACCTTGAAAATTCACTGAAAAAACCATAGGTTATAGACCATATATAGTTAGGGCTTAGCATTTAAAAAACCTTATTTTACTCACACAAAACCATTGAAATTCCATATATAGTTAGTTGCACTAACTATATATCGCGCACCCGCAATCCACTGCTGATGATGTCACATATTACATCATTCATGACATGGTCAGTGACATCACTGATGACATCACTGATGACATCTCAAATGACATCACTGATGACATCACTGATGACAACATCCAGTGTCTGTATGTTTCTGTAAACTTTAAATATGTCTTACATATTGAAGAATGAGTGGATGAATAAGTGTCTGGATGAAGGATTCAGTAGGTGCATGACTGACTGTATGAGTGAGTGATTAAATGTGTCTCACTGAGTGCATGGGTTAGTGACTAAACTGTCTTAATTTGTGCATCATTATTTGTATTGTTCTGTAAACTGCTGCATGTGTTGATCAGTAGCTATATGAGTAACTA
Source organism: Lissotriton helveticus (assembly GCF_964261635.1). Lineage (NCBI taxonomy): Eukaryota > Metazoa > Chordata > Amphibia > Caudata > Salamandridae > Lissotriton > Lissotriton helveticus. Next base: position 583,605,702 of record NC_136057.1, read on the forward strand.
TATGGGTTATTGATTGGTTGCCCAATTATTTGTATGGGAGACTGAGTGTGTGTGTGGCTGGCTGGGAGGTGTGTGACTCTGTGCAGATCAATGTGTACTTGTATCAATGATTGTATAAGAGAGTAAGTATGTGTTAGTATATGTTTGAAAATGTTATGCGCTCTATGTTTAACTGTATAGATTAGAAAATGGAAGTGTGATTGATTCTTTACAGGACTGACTAGGTGTGTAAGTAACTCCATGGGTGAGTGGCAGAGTGTGATTGTCTGTATAGGTGTATGAGTGCATATGATAGTGTTGTAAAGATGAGTCATTGTATGTATGAATGATTGTATGGGTGAATGAGTGAATGTGTGTGTAGAAGTAGGAATCAGTGAGTGCGTATGTATTAACTAGTATTGGTGTGTCAATGGTTTAAAAAATTATACTCATATTTAACACTGGGTGTAACAGAGGTTATATTAAAGTGTGAGGAGATGCATTTTATTGTCACATGAATGATATCATAAGTGATGTGATCATTGATGTCAAATGAGATGTCATCAGTGATGTCATCAGTGATGTCATTTGAGATGTCATCAGTGATGTCATCAGTGATGTCACTGACCATGTCATGAATGATGTAATATGTGACATCATCAGCAGTGGATTGCGGGTGCGCGATATATAGTTAGTGCAACTAACTATATATGGAATTTCAATGGTTTTGTGTGAGTAAAATAAGGTTTTTTAAATGCTAAGCCCTAACTATATATGGTCTATAACCTATGGTTTTTTCAGTGAATGTTCAAGGTTTTTTAAATGCTAATTCCTAACTATATATGGTCTCTAACCTATGGTTTTTTCAGTGAATTTCAATGGTTTTTTAATAGCAAATATCATAAGCTGTCGAATGTCAAGTACGTGGTAAGTAAAAACATTTTCGTGTTTATGCACACTGATCTGCTTTGAATGCTGCCCCCCCCTCCCCCTCATTTCTATTAGGAGTACTCTCTCTTTGCAGATAGTGAAGGGTAGTTAACGCAGGCCTTTGCCCCCGTTGTAATCCGTCGTGCCTGCTTCTCTCTCCATTTGATTGATTGTTATCCAAGCATTTACTGTTTTAGAATTGGTTCTCTTTGGTTCATTCTCTATTTACAAACAAGCACAGAGTCGCAATACTCTGTTTAGTCTTTGCAGATAGCGAAAAATCGTGTAAAAAAACAAAAGGAATCGAGCAAAATCAGTAGGCCACTAATGGGATCTCTTTTTGACCTCGCTAAAATAGAAACATTAGGAACAACCCCTCATGACAAACACGAAACTATTGAGATGAACTGAACTCCACACCATGATGGCTGCAATACAGCTCGGCTCCGCCACCCACCCCGCCCAAAATAACGATAAACTCTATGCAAATATTACAAATATATACAACACACCAGCAAAGTAACAGGGTAAAACATTTTATTAAACAACTATTTACATAACTATTTTATACTTTTTGATGCCCGATCCGGCTAGCTCAATCGATCGAGCATGAAACTCATGCACTCTGATGGTTCAAAGTTTTGAGGAGTGCTTGTAACACTGTCTGAAGCCTATTTGCACTTGCTTCAGCTTCACTATTGTCAAAGTAAAGTGGGGACTGTTTGAGGACGTGACTGCATTTGTGAACAATGTAATGCGGTGCCACCCTGAACCGCTTGACGGAGGCCCCCGAGGGACGGTGTGATGGCGCGGACTCGGAGGGGGCGCTTGGCTCCAGCTCCCTCCCCAAGTCGTGTTCTCCTGGTGTAGCCTGAGATCGCCCCCGACATAGGTGGCCGGCTCCCGGGATCAAGCGGAACTTTTTGCCTTTTGGTAACTCTTCCATTCTTGACCTTGTCCCACAATCCGTTTCACCTAAAGACACGCTGTAGTGGGGCGCCCCTTTACCATTTCAGTTACCATTCCGCCCGCTTTTGCTACACTGTGCCTCTTCCGCTATTCAGCTGTTTACCGCCCGCTCTTTCAACTACAGCGTCTCGCTCACCATGTAGTTGAGTTGCTCCCGCTCTTGCGGTGCAGCGATAGCCGGCTGCCACAGTACTCTCAAAATGGCGGCCGGCTCTTCAGATTTGGGCGTGGTCCACTAAAATTGCCCTGCGACACCTTGGACTCGGACGCTTGTCTGCTAGAGATTGGGCTCCATTCTCGAAAGCGTCCCCTCAGCCTTGAAGATTCTACAAAAGTCTTGGGGGCCCCCGACTCCCGCAGGCTTCTGGTGGAGAGCGGCTAGCATTATTGCTCGTCGAATGGCCACGACGGAGCTACGAAATGGTGGTGCTCTCATGCTAACGCCAGCTTCAGTCTGAAACATCCAGAAACACTGTAGACTACCAATTCGATCAGTTCCGGTAGCGCCCCAACGTGACCCGGTAGAGAAGAACTAGCCCTCCCCTCTTTCACTGATGGTTCTTGTTGCCTGTCCCTTCTGTTTTCATTTAACAGAACTATTTAGCCTGCTGAAAGGGGTTGTGTTCCGACCGCTGGTTGGTGGAGACATTTTGACTATATTCTAGACCTGCGTTGTCGCGTAATGCGTCATATGACGTGCCGCGTTAGCGCATCCGGAAGTGATCCGGGGCGCGACGCGCAGCGCGTAACGTAAGCATAACAGGTCATATGACTTGTTAATAAAACTTTTCATTGGTTCATTTTACTTTTCTTATTCTAATGATGCTTTCGAACATTATTTTTTCTTAAATATATGTTATAATGTTCCAGGCTAATGTACTTTCCCGGAAAATTTACAACTGTCCTGCAAGTAAAATATATTCCTTTTTCGAGAAAAAGGGCGTTTCTTCGTCCCATGACGGAGCCGTTGAGCAAAAGAGGGTCGGCCTGCTGTCTTAGTCGCCGATACGCCTGAATATCAGATTCTTATCGATCACTTTATGTTGCAGGAGTAGAAAACACAACAGCCCTTGACCATTTATCTTTACTGCGTTCCTGCGTATTATACCTTTTACCCTTCATGTAATTGGACTGCTTTATTTCACTTGCCTTTTACTGATTCGAAAACAGTGACTATTATTAAAAACTTTACCAATGTATATACTACTACCATGTTTTCTTTTAAAAACCTTTATTGTGAAAATGTCATTATACAAATACGGGCCTATAACCACGTGGGCCGGCCACGGAGCAAACTGTAATCGTATATGATGAGTAGACATTTACACTGTAGAGGAACGTAACGGGCGGGCCATTAGGTTGCAAGAACTAAAGTGTCTAACAGTTGCGGAATCGGTGGACGTACATTTTATAATTAAAATACGACAGGGCCACTTACAATAAAATTATCTAGATATACATTTGCGGGCAAGTACCATGGGTGACGTTAATTCGAACTTTCAATAGTACAGTAATCAATAACACATCAGAACTTAATATCAATAGGGATATCGAAATATTCAATCTATTCTCGTCCCCGCCCGCCATGTGCTTCAAAACTGCATACGTATCTCGTGATATCAAGGTTGTGCAACCAGTACACAACAAGGAGTTACGAGTCCCATTTATTCCGGCGCCATTTTGGGCGAGGACGGGCAGGTCCAGGATATAGTCAAAATGTCTCTACCAACCATCGACTATGATGATGTTCATATGCTGTATTTATTAGAGTAACACTCATCTGTCCACATGAAATTAATTTGCCACAATCTAAACATATCATTTTAATCTTTCCAAAGTTCTTCTAAATATTTGGGACCGTTTCCCTTGCCTCTGATGCTGTCAGTGCCACTTCTTTGATGAATGTACTGGCAGGTCGGGGGTTCTCCTCCAAATCTCTCTTTTATGCAGCACTATAATTAATCGGTGCCACCTCTCCATATGACGATGCATGGTATAGTTACCATAACTATATATTTTTTTCGGTTCCTCTGGAGAGTACATCGTGGCAGATGAAGCGTGTAACGTACCAGGCATTTACCTTTTTTTGCATGTAGAGGAAAGGAAAAAAAATTCGAGCGTCCGAGTTCTAAGGTGTCCCAGGGCCATTTTAGTGGACCAGGCCCAAATCCAAAGAACAGGCCGCCATTTTGAGAGTCCTCTTGCAGCCGCCTGTCGCTGTAGCATCAAGAGCGGCCGAAACTCAGCTGAATGGCAACTGAAACGGTAAAGGGGCGCCCCACTACAGCAGACGAGCCTCCACCTAGGAAGGCCCGTTCACGCCGCCTCCCCCCCCCCCTTCGGGCACCCCACGCCGTTATTCGGAGCAGGATTGTAGGATGGCCACACCAGTACGGCAACTTGCTAGACACCACCTCGGTGCCTACCGAATCTCAGCGCCTTGTGGTGTCTTCTATTCAGAAAACATTGTTGTGCTGCCTTCGACCTATGCGCCGCAAGTGCGCACGCAACTCAGCTGCATAGCTTGCTAGACACCACCGAGGTGCTAACCGAATCTCAGCGCCTTGTGGTGTCTTCTATTCCAAAAATATTGTTGCGCTGCCTTTGGCCCCATTCGCACATCGGTCCGCTATTGACGCCATCTCACAGGCCAACGGGGCGCCCCACGCCGACTTTCAGCATTGTAGGATGGCCACACCAGTGCAACAACTTACTAGACACCACCTCGGTGCCATCCGGATCTTGGCATCTCAGCGCCTTGTGGTGTCTTCTATTCAGAAAATATTGTTGCGCTGCCTTTGGCCCCATTCGCACATCGGTCCGCTACTGACGCCATCTTACAGGCCAACGGGGCGCCCCACGCCGACTTTCAGCATTGTAGGATGGCCACACCAGTGCAACTTACTAGACACCACCTCGGTGCCATCCGGATCTTGGCATCTCAGCGCCTTGTGGTGTCTTCTATTCAGAAAATATTGTTGCGCTGCCTTTGGCCCCATTCGCACATCGGTCCGCTACTGCCGCCATCTCACAGGCCAACGGGGCGCCCCACGCCGACTTTCAGCATTGTAGGATGGCCACACCAGTGCGACAACTTGCTGGACACCACCTCGGTGCCATCCGGATCTTGGCGCGTTGTGCTGCCTTCGGCCTATTCGCACATCGGTCCGCTACTGACGCCATCTCACAGGCCAACGGGGCGCCCCACGCCGACTTTCAGCATTGTAGGATGGCCACACCAGTGCAACTTACTAGACACCACCTCGGTGCCATCCGGATCTTGGCGCATTGTGCTGCCTTCGGCCTATTCGCACATCGGTCCGCTACTGACGCCATCTCACAGGCCAACGGGGCGCCCCACGCCGACTTTCAGCATTGTAGGATGGCCACACCAGTGCAACTTACTAGACACCACCTCGGTCCCATCCGGATCTTGGCGCGTTGTGCTGCCTTCGGCCTATTCGCACATCGGTCCGCTACTGCCGCCATCTCACAGGCCAACGGGGCGCCCCACGCCGACTTTCAGCATTGTAGGATGGCCACACCAGTGCGACAACTTGCTGGACACCACCTCGGTGCCATCCGGATCTTGGCGCGTTGTGCTGCCTTCGGCCTATTTGCACATCGGTCCGCTACTGACGCCATCTCACAGGCCAACGGGGCGCCCCACGCCGACTTTCAGCATTGTAGGATGGCCACAGCAGTGCAACTTACTAGACACCACCTCGGTGCCATCCGGATCTTGGCGCGTTGTGCTGCCTTCGGCCTATTCGCACATCGGTCCGCTACTGACGCCATCTCACAGGCCAACGGGGCGCCCCACGCCGACTTTCAGCATTGTAGGATGGCCACACCAGTGCGACAACTTGCTGGACACCACCTCGGTGCCATCCGGATCTTGGCGCGTTGTGCTGCCTTCGGCCTATTCGCACATCGGTCCGCTACTGACGCCGCCTCACGTGCCAACGGATTTTCTACGCTTTTTATACCCTATGCCGCATAACAGGTCATGTGACTTGTTTGTAAAACTTTTCATTGGTTCATTTTACTTTTGGTTTCCTAATGATGGAAGGCTTGATCATATGACCTAAAAATAACACTTTTCATTGGATGAAAACTATTTTTTTTTCCCAAACGATGAAAGCCCCACCTTGTTTCTGGATGTTTCAGACTGATGCTGGCGTCAGCATGAAAGCACCACCATCTCGTGGCTCCGTCGTGGTCATTCCGCGAGCAATCATGGCAGCCGCTCCCCACCGGAAGCCTACAGGAGTCGGGGGCCCCCAAGACTTTTGTAGAATCCTCAAGGCGGAGGGGACGCTTTCGAGAATGGGGTCCAAGACCTAGCAGACAAGCGTCCGATTTCCAAGGTGTCCCAGGGCCATTTCAGTGGACCAGGCCCAAAAAGGAAAGAGCCTGCCGCCATTTTGAGAGTCCTGTGACAGCCGCCTATCGCTGCACCGCAAGAGTGGGCGCAACTCAGCTGAATTGCGGATTTTGACACAGTGGACCAAAAGCGGACGGAATGGCAACTGAAACGGTAAAGGGGCGCCCCACTACAGCAGACGAGGCTCCACCTGGGGAGGCCCGTTCACGCCCCCCCCCCCCCCCCCCCCCCGGGGCGCCCCATGCCGTTATTCGGAGGGCGGCAACTTACTGGACATCACCTTGGTGCCATCGTTCTGCTGCCTTGGAACTATTCGCACAACAGACCGCTACTGATGACCCACCCCCCGCGACGCCCCACGCCGGATACCGAAATCAGTGCGGCACCCAGGCAACATCACCTGGGTGCCGTCCACAAATCTGGACGTTGTGCTGCCTTGGGACTATTCGCACAACCGACCGCTACTTCCTTCTTTTTCCCTAAAAATGTTTAAATGTTTTTACTGTTTTTGTTTTGTTGTATATATTTATAAGTTATTAAATTTTATAATCCTACTACTTTGTTGGAGTGCTATATATTTTTAATGTGACACATAATTGTAAAAACTTTGATGTACAAAGAGTCATCCCTGGAATCTTCCGCTTCAGGCTCGGTCCCCTCCCCAGTCACAATACAGGATGGTTTTCAGATAGTAGGAACGCGTGTGGTGTGACGGATCTCATCGGGTGTGGGCCTTGATCTACTATAACTCCTTTGAAGAGGGGTAATTCTTTACAGCTGGGGCCATAAACTACATCTGCAGGGCTAGCTGATAGCCTGGGACCGGCCTGGACAATCGGACACAGAGGAAGAGGAGTGTCAGAGGGTGCGGTAGTGAATAGGGCGAAAGGGAGGTGTCGGGCGGGCACAGGGTGTGATTCTCAGGGAAGAGCAGCGCAGATGGGGGGAGGTTTATTGCCCATGCATAAGACAGAGAGCGGGGGTGACCAGTGCCTGGGGGAGATGCTTGCGAGGGTGGGGAGCCATGCTAAGGATCGACAGCGTGCAGAGAGTGGGTCTGGTCAAGTCATCTAAAATGGCTGCCGTGCACGACAAAAGTGGGGCATTTGAAAAAAGGCAAGATGGCGCAGACAATGTTTTTCAACACTTCCTGATTTCCTTCGAATCGAACGTTAACAGACGTTGGGGCCTATTACCAAAGTTAAGCGATATTTATCCCTAACGATGCTTAGCAACGAATTTTTTACCGCTAAGCATCGTCAGAAATTATCGCAGATAAACCTTGCTATTATCAAGGTTTATCGCAAATGCGATAAAAAACGGCCGCAATGCATTAATATCGCTGAAAAGTCAGCGATATTCATGCATTACCGAGCTAATGCTCTTAGCCATGTTATCCACCTCCCATTGGATAACATGGCTAAGAACTGCTCAGGGCAGGTGTTACTTTTTGGAGATATTCGCGCTTAGCGCGAATATCTCCAAAAGTTGGTAATAGGAGATAGCGATGTTAGCGACTGTTTCCAGTCGCTAACATCTTGGCATGCCCACTTTGCATGTCATTAGTGATAAATATCACTGACATGCAAAGTGGGGCCCAAGATGGTCGCTATCTCCTACTAGCGGTCGCTAACTGGTGTTAGCGACAGCTAGGTAATACGGAGATAATTTTATCTCCGCTTTCTTGGCTTTTAAAGCCAAAAAAGCGGAGATAAACCCCCTTGATAATATGCCCCGTTATCTCTCCCACACTACCGGTCCCCCTGGGCTTAAACGACGAGATGGTAGGGACTGCATCCCGTGAAGATAGGCCGAGACGTCACTCAGCAGAAAAAAAAGTTAAAAAAAAGTCTATAAACATACAATAAGTTAAAAGTCAATCATTCCTTATTCCTTGTAGTACGCTCCCCAGTCCGCTTCCCGTTACGCTAACCGGGCGCGCCCCACCAAAAAAACGCCCCGCGAAGCCCTTTTAAAGCCTCCACATCAAACCTATGGGGTCAGGGAGGATCTACTATGCCCCCTTATGGTCATTTGCCCCTTCGCTTTGGCCTCCTCTTGTCTCTCGATCCTACCGAGAGACAAGATGGCGGCTGCTACGGACTGTTTGGAATGTTTACAGACGCCGGAGAACCAATCAGCTTCGCTTCACAAAGCTCCGTAACGCGAAAAGTACGCAAACTGGAGCGCTGCCCGTTCCGCTGTTACAGATATATATCTTTTTTTGAACGTTAATTTCTCAAAATCCACTGGAGCACATATATTGAGACCTAGCAAAGGCACATCGGGCTACCAGTCCCTACAATTTTGCCAAGTTTCGTGCAAATCCATTCAGCCGTTCGGGCTAAAAGTGAGGCCAACCGCCCTATGGAAAACTCAATGTTAAAAACACGTTTTGGGACCCCCCTTTTTTCTCGGCCCCCCCTTGACGAAACCCCCCCAAATTTTCAGGGGCTACTCAGAAACAAAATGTTCCATTTTCCTGAAAATTTCAGCCAATTCCGTCCACAAACGCCAAAGTTATTAGACATAGAATTTTCAAAAATCCCATAGAGAAAAAATCCTAACTATATATACCTACTGGCGACCGCCAGTAGGTAATATATATACACCCACACCCACATATATATATATATATAGTAATATTAATCATTTTTCATTTAACAGAAGGGGAGATGTAGAATATTGCGAGTTAGCAATGAAAGAACCCATTGGGTTCCTGATGGACTCCGTAGAGCTGTGATGTAAGTGTTAGCAAGGAATGCAATGAAGGTTGATTTAGAATGGAGTTTGCAGTTACACTCAGAAGAATAAAGGCATGTAATATTAAGCTCCGTGTGTGGCGTAGTCATTGGTGGATACTCAGGTTGCAGAAGATACCAAACGGATCACTTGGAGCGCTAACAGGTTTATGTGGAGTCTGGATTCCACAGGAGACCACAGTCTTCTGATCTTCCCCTCTCCCAGATGGTCACTCTTTCCCAGGAGTTACGCAACTGTCACTCTTGTGCGAGCTGGTTGCGGAAAGGACGGGGGTCTGCCACTGACCCAACTGTGATTTGTAAACCACCACTGCAGATCTTTTACAGTTCCTTTTGAGATCTGGACCATTTCAAAGATTCCCTTGAAGCTCTGCCCACTGGAACGTCAGGTCCCACTGCAGTGCCCGCATATGACAACAGGCATGTGTCACCAACAGGATGCTGGAGCCTCAGAGTCAGTCTCATCGAAATCCAGGATATAGGATAAAACATTGGTATCATATCCAGACTATTCTGTACTCTCCCTGTTATGGAGGATAGGCCTGAAACTGCATTAGGTCCAGAACAGCTCTGATGAAAGGAAGCATCTGAGAGGGAGTTATGTGTGACTTTGGTACGTTGATAGTGATCCCAACAAATACAGGAGGTCCACCATAGACTGGAGGTGGGAGCCTGCAGCGAGTCAGTCTTCAACAGCCAGCCGTCGAGAAATGAGAAGACTGGCAGATGAGCTGTAACCACTGCCATCACCTTGGTGAACATCTGAGGGGCAGTGGTGAGGTCAAAGGGAAGCACAGCGTACTGAAAGTTCTGGTGGCCCACCAAGAACTGCAGGTAACACCTGTGGGCAGGCAGGATGGGAATATGGAAATATGTGTCTTGCAAGTCCAACGCTACCATCCAGTCTCCCGGGTTCAAGGCAGTTAGGGTCTGAGCTAGAATGAGCGTTGTAACTTATCCTTCTTAAGGGAGATGTTGAGAGAGTGCAGATCGAGGATAGGACAAAGGCCTCCTTCATTCTTCGGCACAAGAATGTAGTGGAAATAAGAACCACACATCACTTCGGGCATTGGCACTCTCTCTATGGCCCCTTTGACCAAAAGATTCACCACTTCCTGGCAGAGTAGAGATAGGTGGTCCTCCAAACGCCTGTCCTAGGTGAGTGGCATTGAAGGAGGGATAACCTCAAAGGGGAGTAGCCTCTTCAAACAATCTACAAAACCCACCTGCCCGATCTTATGACCTGCCAGCGGGGCAGGTGGGAGAGTCCTGTCGCCCACTAGGTGCCCATGACTGTGAGTGATTCAACCACTGGCCACCTGGCCCACTGGGTAGGTAGGTACTGCATTCACAGCCACGTAGAACCTGTAAAGGTTGCGCTGCGCAGTGACTGGGTGGGTAAGGACGCGCCTACATGCCCCTTCCGTGGTAACAAAAGGAGCAAAAGGCGGATTGGGCAGGACGAGGAGCCATAGAAAGGCCCAAGGACCTGGCCGTAGCCCTTATGTCCTTACAGTGCTCAGGCGCAGAATTCCCCTTGTCAATAAAGAGCTGGGCGCCATCGAAGGGCATGTCCATGAGTGATGTCTAGACATCCCCAGAAAAGCCAGCAGTGCTCAACCAAACTTGGCATCACAGGGCCACTGTCGACGAAAGTGCTCTGCACAGAGAGAAGGTGGTGTTCATTTTACATCGAATGATGTACTTTGCTGCATCCCTTCCATCGGCAACAGCCTGGGCCTCCTCCGGGACCGTTGGCAGTACCTGCGCAAACATATCCTGCAGGTTGGGGGAACAGGGGCCCAGAAGGCAAGCAGTGTTCACTAACCGCAATGCCAGGATAGTGGAAGAAAAAACATTTTCTTGCCTAATGTGTTCAGCCTCTTGTATTCCCGATCCGGTAGGTTGGGTGGGAATGCACCAGGATTTACATGCAAAGTGGAGTCTCGACCACCAAGATCTCCGGGGTAGGGTGTTCTGTGAGGAATTTGGGGTCCCCTGGAGTGGGGCAGTGGCGGCGGGCAATTGTTCTGTTCACAGTAGCCCATGTTTGGCTTGGACTGGAGCGCAATCAGGACATCAGTAAGTGCTTCATTGAATGGGAGAAACAGTTCGGAAGAGGACATTCCCAGTTGAAGCACTTCCATCACAACATTAGTCTTGACTGCAACTGAGGGCAAAACAAGGTCCAGGACCTCAGCCACCTTTACCACTACCATAGCAAATGAAGCTCCCTGCTCAGTAGCCATTGTAGGGGGAGAAAGCCTGACAGTATATGGAGAAGTAGCCAGCAAACTGGCTTCAACCAGTGTAGGAGGTTGCTTAGTATATGGTGCACACGTATTTAAGTGAAGCACCTTGCATTTATCCAGACAACACTTATGGCGATTTTAGTGGTGTTAGACAACCATAGAAAGCTCTCCAAGTGTTAGCTGTGGAGAGCAGCCTTCAGGCTTAGTACAAAAGGAATATTAAGCAGCTTGTTAAGCAGAACTAATCATATAGTGTAGGTTAAACCAAAAAAAGAACCACACACTGAAGTTATAGAACAAGTTATATCTATTATATACACTCACTAACACATTGGTATATCTCCTACCCGGAAATATCAACACAATACACACAATACTTCAAAGGTAAACCGGTAAGTAAGCACAAATTCACTGTGGTCTCCAGGGGTAGACCGAACCATATATTAAAGAAGTGGAACGTGAACTGCGACTAAAGTAGAGAATCCGACCAGAAGACTGAGAGCTCGGGACCCAAGGAACCACCCAAGGGATGTACCCAGGAAACCCACGGAGGCTGTGTGCAGAGTGGAAACAAGGCCGCATACTCAATGCAAGTCAATGGGAAAGTCACGGTTGCAGTTTTCAAGAAGGACCCATTCCCAGTGGAACTTGTAGAAACCCAGTGGAACATGGAAGGTTGGAGAGTCACCCCACCAGTGGATACCCCAGGATACCTACACCAGGGAAGCCAGGAGTATGGGTGCGAAGTGATGTGGGAAACCGCAGTAGACCACAATGGAGGACTTCAGAAAAGATGCCGCTGGAGAAGAAGGTGAAAGAGTCTGGTGGACTCCAAGGATGGATGCTTGATAAGGAGTACCTGCAAGCAGAGCAGACAGAGTCTATGCCACTCGGGAGTGAGCAGGAGGCATGGAAGCTCAATGACCACAGGTGCAGGAAGATGCAGCAGGGAGGAAAGTGACATTATCGCTGCAGCTGCGAGGACCAGGCGATGCTGTGAAAGATCAGGAGCCATTCAAGAGCTGTCCCATGTCGGAAGTCGAGAACCAGGGAGTCGGTGTCCAGAAGGAGCACTAACAACCCTTGGCAGCAGCAATAGACGAGGTAAATGGTGCAAAGTTGGGACCAGCAAGGTCCAAGGGACTCACCATGTGCAGGAGAGTCAGAGCAGGCCCGAGCAAGCAAGGGAGCCCACTGAAGCAAAAGACGACCCTCAATAGGACCCACATGCCGAAAGCACAAGAATAACAAGAGGACCTCGAGCAGCTCAAGAGGGATGCAGGCCCATGGTGATGAGGATATGGCGAGGATGAATACCTTGGTAGGAAGAGATGTTGGAGGCTGGAGCTTCTTGTAGCCTGAAGATCTCTGGAGGACAGTCAACAAGCCTTGGTAACGGCAAGTCGACGGGGTGCACATGGATGCTGTTCCAGCAGTTCAGACGAGGGATACTGGCTTCAAACTTCCTGAGGACAGGTCAGGCCTCGAAGGAGTTCAAAACCACCAACTGTGTTGCTGAGCGTTTCGGAGTCTGTAAGACGTCCGGAGCAGCAGACCGGTCAGCTTTGTTACGATGCCTGCAGATGCAGGGGAGTGACTCCTTCACTCAAAGGGAGATTCCTTAGGGTGTCTTTGTTGCCCACAGGCCTGGAAAAGAACCTGATTGCAGCACAGGCACAGACGACGCAGAAGACTGGCAGGACGACAAGACCAGGTGCAGCAGGAGTCTTTCTTGGTGCAGTCTCGGTTCCTAGACTAAGTCCAAAGTGCCCAGACGGTAGAAGTTGGAGAGGTTTTGGGTTTGAATCTTGTCCCACAGCGAATCTGAAGAGCCAACCACAGGTAACCCCTTAAGTACCCTAGGGAAAGAGATGGGACGATTCAAGGATCCCTCCCAGAGGAGGGCCTGGACAGAGTTGTCCTTTGTCCAGGTTCGAGCCAGAGCCGGAGCCAACGGCTCCTTTAACTGGCTCAAACTGGAGTATGCAAGGAGGGCCCCAAATGTGCACTTCAGAGCAGTCTGGTGGCGCTGGCAAGCACCCTCACCCCAATACACTAAGCCCAGTCTAGGAGGCGGTTACACCTCCTTGTGACAGGAACCCTAATGTTCGACCTTCCCCTGCTTGAGCTTAGCTCAGCAACAGAAGGGCAGAATCGTATCTGTGGTCGCCAACAGTACTAGCTTGCTCTTAGACCCTGGAAGGCTGGTACTTGGAATATAGGGGGGCTCCCTATTGGAACCCCCGGGTACATGGGACCCTATATCCAACACAGGAATCAGTTTTGGGGTAGGATTCCAACATGTTTGATTCCAAACATGACCAGTTTTGATGCAGCCACTATATAGTTAGACATCTCATAATTCACTTGATGTTCACTATATGTATTAAATGGCTGACCGCACTTAAAAGCCTGGGAAATCGACTCTGGGGTTTGTAGGGGGTGTCCTGCTCATACAGGGGCGCACACACACTTTTAACCCAGCACCTTGCCCTCAGGATTGAAAGGCCTGCCTTAGGGGTGACTTATAGGATTTAAGTGCAGTCACCTCAGATATAAGAAGACATATATCTGTTGTAAGTGATGCTAGCACCGACTTACACAGGCTGCAATGGCAGGCCTGTAGTCACAATTTGAGTGGCCTCTCATGGGTGGCATAATACATGTTGCAGCCCATGGGAGACCTGTGGTGTACCTATGCCCTGCGTACCTTAGTACCATATACTAGGGACTTATGAGGATACACCAGTAGGCAATCTGGAGTGTCCCCAAGAACTCTCCATGTCCAATTGAGGGAGGAAGCACAGACACTGGGGTCCTGATTAGCAGGATCCCAGTCACACTAGTCGGAAACCATAGCAACACCAGGCAAAACGTGGTAGAGTGGTAGCAACGATGAAAACAGATCCTACTTTCCTACACTCAGAACCTCAAATCAGTCCAAGGATTTGTAAGGCTGGTATTCTTCAGGGTCCAGCAACCCCTTAAATTCTTCCCATAGTTCTAGCCCATAGGAATAGGGCACAGGCTCTGGCCTGGAAGTCAGGGCTCCAGTTGGCATTGGATTCGGATGACGTCACTCTGTGCCGGAGTCGGGGATGTAAATTATGGGAAAGATCGACATGGCATGACCTGTGCCGATCCGGCTCCATCTGTGGATCCTTGGGGCCTGACTGGCACCGGAGACGCTGGTGTGGATCCAGTAGGGGCCCCTACCGAACCTGTGGGGCTCGAAGGTGCACCAGACTGAACCAGCCGCTCAAATATGAAGTACATAGCCTCATAAAACTCTTGAATTTGAGCAGGGGTCGCTCTGGCAGCTAGAACCGCGGGGGAGGCGCAGAGTCAGCACAGGCGCTGGCTCACCACAAAGGCACACCTCCCTTGTCTTGTCGGTGGAAGGATGAGGTGAAGTCTAAGCATTCTTTGATTGCTTCTTCTTGAGTGACCGTGACGTACCTGATGGCTTGACGACTTGGAGTGTGACAACAATCTCAGACTTTGAGGCCGCTCCTGGGACCTTCCCTTGATGAACATCTTGAGCGTCATGGCATCACGTGTCGAGCTGCCTGGAGTTTGAGGGATCGCTCTCTCAAGGCCTTCAGAAACAAGGTGCAGCAGTCGTGACAGGCCTTCGGGTCATGATGTCGTTGAAGGCACAAGAGGAAAACAAGGTGCAGGTCAGTCACCAACATTGGTTGGTGAAACGTGCTTTAGGGCTTGAAGCTGGCCTTCACTGATAGCATTTCGGCCACACCAGGAGGTAAGACCTCAAAAAAGACTTTGACAAAACATTTTAAAAAAACTTAGACAAAAAGTGACTAGGGGGTAGTAGCTCTTCCCAGATCTGCTGTGACTGGTGCGGAAAGGAAAGAACTGCCATCAGCATGCGTAGGTGGCGCCTGTGCGGCGAGGATGCCAACGACGCAAAGCTGAGCAGAAAGGCGCCACCTACCGGTGCTCAGGGGTACTGCTCACAAAATTTCCCGTTCAAGTCTGACACCTGGGGATAATTTTAAAGTAAGGAATCTGAGGCTAGAAGTCTCTATCACATGTAGGTGACCACTCCGCCTGCCCTCCCCATTGCGACAGTATGACCAATTCTAACAACACCCAGACCCTCCATTGTGATGCTGTCTGGGAGGAATACACAAATGTCAACTGCTGACTACGCCGAGTCATATGACCCAGTGACAGGCTGCACGCATCAAAGTGTTGGGGACAGAAAAATGCCACCATTGTAAAAAGTGGCATTTTCAAAATTGATTCTAAAAATTCGACTTTACCATTAAAGATTTCAAATTATAATTTCTCATACACCAAATGTGACTTTCCTAACAGCTCCTAAACAATTCGGTAACCTAATGTTATTCTATGGAAGAGGTAGGCCTCACAGTAGTGAAGACATTGATTTTTCTGTTTTTCACTAACAGGACATGTATCACTAAACCCTTTTGGTGCTCATGACTGAATGGTTCCGTCATGAGCACCTGTGCTCCTGTGCTCATGATGGAACCATTCCGTCATGAGTACAGGGGTACTAAATCCCTCATCTGCATATAGCGGAGGGATTTCCTTTTTTTTGTTTGCCTCGGGAGGTTAGGGAAGAGCTTCCCCAACCTCCTGTGGCCGTTTGAATTTTCAATGCAATGACTACAACTTAGTTTCAGGATCATTGTTTCGCTGCTCGTAGGGCTATCTCAGCCCTCCGAGCACCGAAATACTTGGGAGAGGTATCGTTGGAAAGGGGAGAATCTCCCCTTTCCAATAGTACCCTCCTCTAGTGGATCCCTGTGTGGGATCCATCCACCAGCCACCAGGGAGGGGGGAGGTGCCCCTTGGGCAAGAGCCTTTGCTCCACCTCTTAAAATAAGCCACTTCCAGTCTTTCTGCCCCCCGGGGGCAGAGGCCCCCAATCTGTCTTGAGGGGCAGAAAGCACCCTATCTCAGCCCCGAGCACCGAAACACTTGGGAGGGGTTTCGTTGGAAAGGGGAGAATCTCCCTTTTCCAATAGTGGATCCCTGCTTGGGGATCAGCAGGGATCCGCCCACTAGCCTCCAGGGAGGGGGGAGCGGACCCTTGGGCATGTGCCTTTCCTTCCCCCTCATAAAATTGGCCATGTCCAGTCTTTCTGCCCGCCGGGGGGGGGGCAGTGGCCCCCAATCTGCCCCCGAGAGGCAGAAAGCACCCTAGATGCCAGGTATTATTTTTTTTATAGGCCAGGGGTGAAAGCTTCCCAGAATGGGCATCCCAATGCCCCCACACTTCCCCCTCCAAAGAACGCAAAAGTCTTTCTGCTCCCCCAGGAGGCAGATGGGGGGAATAGCCCCTGATCTGCCCCGGGGGGGGGGGGGGCAAAAAGCCCTCTATGCCCCAGGGATTTTTTTGTTTATATACGTAGGGGTGGGTCCCCACCCAAACAGAAATGCTAGTCTTTCTGCCCCCGGGGGACTGCAGAAAGCCCACAAGGCACCAGGGATTTATTTCCCCAAAGTTCGGGGTGGGGGATTTTTTTTATATAAGTAGGGGTGGGGGCAGCCCAGAATGGGCTTGCCAATGCCCCCACCCCCCAAAAATTGCCACAGTCTTTCTACCCACCTGGAGGCAGATGGGTCGGTAGCCCCTTACCTGCCCCCTCGGGGGGCAGAAAGCCCACTAGACATCAGGGGTACATTTTTTTCAAACTTCAGTGGTGGGGGCTGCCCAAAACCCCCCAAAAAGATGCCAGTCTTTGTCCCCTCTGGAGGGGCAGAGAGCCCACTAGGCGCCAGCGATTATGTTGGCTTTTTTATACGTAGAGGCGGGGGAGGCCCAGAATGGGAATCCCAATGTCCCCACCCTCCATACAAATAGCCACAGTCTTTCTGCTCCCCTTGGGGGCATATTGGGGAATAGCCCCTGATTTCTCCCTCCCCAGGGCGACAGAAAGCCCACTAGGCACTGACTTTTTTCGGAATGTGCCTACCTGTGGATTTTGGGTCCTAGCACAGCTGGCACCCAAGGAAACCTATACAGTTTTGAAAACAAGACACCCAGGGGCAACCAGGATGTGCTGACTTGTGTGGCTCTCACTAGGTTCTGGTACCCAAAATCCCTTGCAAACCTCAAACTTTGTAAAATAAAAACAAGAAATGTTTTTCCCCCCATATTTCTGTGATGAAAAGTTCAGCAATCTGCATTCCACAAACTTCCACCCACCCCGCATTCTCCAAAGTCTCCGATAATGGCACCTCACTCGTCTGGGTGGGTCAAGTACCCACAACAGGCAAAAGCCCAAAACGTATTGTGAAAACATCAAAATTACCTATCACAAAATGACCTGGTTTTGCAAGGGGGCACCCGGGTTTTCGGCACTGGGCTCAGGGAACATCTAGGGAAACGTACCAAACCCACACATTTCTGAAAACTAGACACCGCAGGGGCAGCAGCGGCGGCAAAAACCGGCGCGAGGATTAAGCTTCAAGTAAGCTTAATGAAAAATAAAATAAGCTTAATTAAAATCAAGCAGCTCAAGTGTGCTAAAAAAAAGGGATTTTTTTTCAGCTACATCGGAGGTTTGCAGGGGATTTGGGGTAGGGAAACGTTGGGGGATCCATGCAAGCCATACCTCACTGGACTCTCAAGGGTATCTAGTTTTCAGAAATGTGAGGGTTTGGTAGGTTTCCCTAGATGGCCTCTGAGCTGAGGGCCAAAAACCCAGGTGCCCCCCTCACACCCTGCAAAAGCAGGTCGTTTTATGATAGGTCATTTTGAAGACTCCACAATACATTTAGGGCCCTTGTCTGTTGCGGGTACTTGACCCACCCACACAAGTGAGGTACCATATTTATCGCAAGACCTGAGGAAGCGCTGGGTGGAGGGAAATTTGTGTCACCCCGGTGATTCTACAACTTTCCCACACAAAAACTGTAGAAAATGTTTTTTTTCGGCAACATTTGAGGTTTGCAGGGGATTCTGGCTAGGAAAACTTTGGGGTACAAGGAAGCCATACCTCCCTGGACTCCCACGGTTCTCTAGTTTACAGAAATGTGAGGGTTTGGTTGGTTTCCCTAGATGGGTGCCAAGCCCAGGACCAAAAACTCATGTGACCCCTCCCCCCCTGTGATAGGTAATTTTGATGTCTCCACAATGAGTTTTGGGCCCTTGACTGTCACGGGTACTTGGGCCACCCACACAAGTGAGGTACCTTTTTTATCAGGAGACCTGGGGGAACACAGGGTGGAAGGAAATTTGTCAACCCGGTGATCCCACAACTTTTTCACACAGAAATTGATTGTTTTTTAGCAGAATTTGAGGTTTGCAGGGAATTCTGGTTAGGAAAACTTTGGGGGGTACACACAAGTCACCCCTCACTGGACTCCCCGGGTGTCTAGTTTTCAGAAATGACTGAGTTTGGTTGGTTTCCCTTGATGGCTGCGAACCCGGGACCATCTATCCGAAAACGTCCTGGTTTTGCAAGGGGAGCATCTGCGTTTTTGGTGCCGCGCTTGGCAGCCATCCGGGGAAACATAGCAAATGCAGACATTTCTGACAACTAGACACCTGGAAAGTACAGGGAGGTATGGCTTGCATGGAACCCATAATGTTTTCCTACCCAGAATCCCCTGCAAACGTCAACATTTGATAAAAAGAAATCACATTTTTCTTAAATTTTTGTGTGGGATCACTGCACTGGCAAAAATGTCCTACCACCCAGCATTCCGCTTGGTCTTCCGATAAAAATGATACCTTACTTGTGTGAGTGTCCAAAGCAGAATCACATAAAAATTTATTTTTAAAATATATATTTAGCGCTTAGAGTTGCTATACCATCAATCCCTCTGTTTTTGGCTTTTCCCAGTCGCAGACACTTGGCCCACCCACACAAGTAAGGTATCATTTTACTCGAGTGACTGAGGGGAATGCTGAGTGGTAGGACATTTGTGCTGGCGTGGTCATTCCACACAAAGTGTGGATAATGGGATTTTTTCCAGCTAAAGCACAAGTTACTACTTGTGTAACGATATATCTGTAAGAGACATTAGTTAGTATTAGATTCCTTACCTTAGAATATTCCCAGGCATCAGACTGGATCCGGAAACTTTTGCGTAGCAGTACCCTTGCGCGTCGGTAGGCGTCGTCTGCGGCTCCGCGTCCGCCGTCGGCATCGCGGGCGCCGTGATGACGTCGTCGGAGTACATAGACGCCGCCTCTGCGTGCTGACGTCAGTTCTTAGACACAGCTTTTCCGCGCCAGAAACGCAGAGCCATGTTAAAAACCAACACTGGTGCCATTGAAACTAGGGACCTGAAAGGGGGTAACCCTAACCCTAGATATTGGTTCGCAGAACGGGGAGGATGGGTGGGTCGGTAAGGAATCTAATACTAACTAATGTCTCTTACAGATATATCGTTACACAAGTAGTAACTTGTGCATCTGAAAGAGACACGTTACTATTAGATTCCTTACCTTAGAATAGATACCCCAGCAATACCAACCCCGGTGGTGGGTCTGCGAACCAATAATCACACCAGAAAGTCCTGGAGGACAGAACGGCCAAAGAAGCCATCCCTCCGGACTTGGCTGTCCAGGCAGTAGTGTCTTGCAAACGTGTGCAGCGATGCCCACGTAGCTGCCTGACAGATGTCTTGTAAGGGCACTCCCCGGCCGAGGGCACTTGTAGTCGCCGTGGCTCGGGTACAGTGAGCCCGCAATCCAACAGGGGGCTCCTTTTTAGCCAAGGAGTAGCATGCCTGGATACACAAGATGATCCACCGGGAGATGGTCCTCTTGTGCACCGTTTTCCCCTTCTTAGCGCCCACGTAACCAACAAAGAGTAGGTCATCAACCCGGAACTGGCGTGTGCGATCCAAGTAAAATGAGAGCGCACGTTTTGGGTCCAGATGGTGGAGCCGCTCTTTCTCTTTAGAGGGATGCGGTGGCGGGAAGAAGGTTGGCAAGGTGATAGACTGCCCAATGTGAAAGGCCGTGACAACCTTGGGCAGGAAAGATGGCTTAATACGCAACACCACTTTGTCCGGATGGACAGAAAGGAAAGGTGGAGTGCAAGAAAGGCCTGGAGCACACTCACTCTCCTGGCAGAGGTGATGGCAACCAGGAAAGCAGTCTTCAGAGTAAGAAGGCCGAGAGGACAGTTGTGAAGTGGCTCAAAGGGAGCGCACATCAGAAACGGAAGAACCAGGTTCAAGTCCCACTGAGGCATCACAAACTGAACAGGAGGGAATGTGTGTGTGATGCCCTTTAGAAATCTATTTACAATAGGGGACTTGAACAAAGAAGGTTGATCAGGCAGCCTTAGAAAGGCTGAAAGGGCAGAAAGGTAGCCCTTGATAGTGCCCAGAGCAGAGCCCTGCTGGGCAAGAGAAAGAAGGAAGAGAAGAACCTTAGAAAGAGGGGCAGCAAGAGGATCCACAGCCTTTGCTGTGCACCATGCCACAAATCTGTTCCACCTGCAGGTGTATACCGACTTTGTGGAGGGACGCCTGGCTGCCAGAATGATGTTACAGACTTCAGGAGGCAAGTCAAATGGCCTCAACTGTCGCCGCTCAATCTCCAAGCATGGAGGTGGAGACTGGACAGGTTCGGGTGGAGGACCGTCCCCTGCTGCTGTGACAGAAGGTCCTCCCGAAGAGGCAGACGAACCGGGGGATCGACTGACATACTGAGTAGCTCTGGATACCAGTACCTTCGAGCCCAGTCTGGAGCCACAAGGATGACTTGGGCCCGGTCGCGCTTGATCTTCGTCAGCACTTTGGGCAGAAGTGGTATAGGCGGAAGGGCGTACAGTAGACCGCAGCTCCACTCGCGACGAAAAGCGTCTCTGAGCGAGTGGCGCCTTGGAAATTCCAATGCGCAGAACTGATGACATTGCGCGTTCTCTTCGGTGGCGAATAGATCTAACCAAGGCTCTCCCCATTGCTGAAAGAGGCCTTGCGCCACGTCCGAGTTCAGACGCCATTCGTGATCCATCATGCACCGACGACTGAGCTCGTCCGCCCTTGCGTTCAGAGAACCTGCCAGGTGTTGAGCCACCAGGGTCACGCCCTGGCGTTCCAGCCATTGCCAGAGGCGCAGAGCCTCATGGCAAAGGGTCCACAACCCCACCCGCCCTGTTTGTTGCAGTACCACATGGCGGTGGTGTTGTCCGTGAACACCTGCACTACACTCCCCCGGACAGAGGGGAGGAATGCTTTCAGTGCTAGACGAATCGCCCGTAACTCCAACAGGTTGATGTGGAGCCGGGCCTCCGCCGGACACCAGAGGCCTCTGATCTCCGCCTCTCCCATGTGGCCTCCCCAGCCCTGTAGGGACGCATCCGTCACAACTACGTGCTCCGGTTGGGGAAGGGAGAGGGATCTGCCGCTGACCCAATTGCGGTCCGTGAGCCACCACTGCAGCTGTCTCGCAGTGCCCTCCGAGATCAGGACGTGGTCGGATAGGTTGCCCTGATGCTGGGCCCACTGAAACTTCAGGTCCCACTGCAGAGCCCGCATCCGCCACCTGGCGTGATGCACCAGCAGGATGCAGGAGGCCATCAGCCCCAGAAGCCACAGCGTCAACCTGACCGAGACCCCGGGATAACGGCTGAAAGATGGGAATCAAAGCCTGAATATCCCGGACCCGCTGTTCGGGTGGATAAACCCGAAACCGCGCCGAGTCGAGAACCGCTCTGATGAAAAGGAGCTTCTGAGAGGGGCACAGGTGTGACTTCGGCACATTGATGGAGAACCCCAGCCGGTGCAGGAGATCTGCCGGAGTCTGGAGGTGGCTGACGACTGTCTGGGGCGAGCCCGCCTTCAACAACCAGTCGTCGAGGTAGGGGAAGACTGAAACCCCTAACCTGCGCAGATGAGCTGCGACCACCGCCATCACCTTTGTGAACACCCGTGGGGCGCTGGTAAGGCCGAAGGGGAGCACGGTATACTGAAAGTGCTCGTGGCCAACCGTGAACCGCAGGTAGCGCCGGTGGGCCGGCAGGACGGGGATGTGGAAATAAGCGTCCTGCAAGTCCAACGCTACCATCCAGTCTCCTGGGTCCAGGGCAGCTAGGACCTGAGCCAGTGTCAGCATCTTGAACTTTTCCTTCCGGAGGAAGCCGTTGACATTCCTTAGGTCCAAGATAGGGCGTAGGCCCCCTTTGCCCTTCTTGGGTACCAGAAAGTAGTGGGAGTAGCAACCACACCCTACTTCTGGCCCAGGAACGCGCTCGATGGCCCCCTTGGCCAAGAGGGCCGTAACTTCCTCCTGCAGAAGTCGCAAATGATCCCCCGATACACGGTGGTTCTGCGGTGGCATGGCTGGAGGAGTCGCCTCGAATGGGAGGGAGTAGCCCCTTCGGACGATCTGCAGCACCCACCTGTCCGAAGTGACGGTGCGCCAGTGGTGATGGCGAACCCTGCCCCCCACTGGCGTCACATTGGCCTGAAAGCACGGACTAGGAGGGTTTTGAGGCGGATGCTGCGGGGGAAGGTGTTGACTGACCTCGCCGTTGTCCCCGACTGCCGGGACGGCGTTTCCCACGGCCGCCACCACGTTGGGTATTACCCTGCGGAGTGTGGCTGGCAGCACGTGTGGGTACACCCCTTCCGTGGCCACGAAAGGAATGAAAGGCAGCCGATTGCTGGCGCGGGGCCGAGAGGCCCAAGGACTTGGCCGTAGCCCTGGAGTCCTTAAAGCGCTCGAGCGCATGGTCTGCCTTGTCGCCAAAGAGGCGACGGCCATCAAACGGCATGTCCATCAAGGTGTTCTGGACATCGGCCGAAAAGTTGGCGGACCTCAACCAGGCGTGACTCTGACCGCCACCGTCGTTGCCATCGCTCTATCCAGTGAGTCGGTGGTATCCAGCCCACACCGTATAGAATATTTGGCTGCATCCCGGCCCTCCACAAGGGCTTGGCCGAGTTTGGCCCGTACCTCAACCGGACACTCTGGCAGCACTTCCGCAACCGTATCCCACAGAGAGTGGGTGTAGCGGCCCAAGAGGCATGCGGTGTTGGAAGACCGCAGTCCCAGACTAAGGGACGAGAAGATCTTTTTGCCGTACTGCTCGTACCTCTTGGATTCCCTGTCCGGCGGTGCCGACGGGAATGCGGTCTGGGAATTGGAGGCCTGGATGACCAGGCCCTCGGGGGTAGGGTGGGTGGACAGGAAACATGGGTCGCCCGGTGCTGGGCGGTGGCGTCTGGCCACGTTCCTATCTACGGGCCAAACCCGTAGCGGGCTTGGACCAAGTGCCCAGAAGATGGTCGGTCAAGGCCTCATTAAAGGGCAGCAGAGGCTCGGCCGAGCTTGACTGCGGTTTAAGGACCTCAGTGAGGAGATTAGTCCTCACGGCCGCGACGGGGAGCTCAAGGCCCAAGGCCTTGGCAGCCCTCATCAACACCACACTGTAGGTTGCCCCCTCCTCCGAAGCCACGGTAGGAGGGGAGACAAAACCAGTGTCTGGAGAGGTGTCCAGGCCACTGGCCTCCCCAAGGTCTCCTGCCCAGTCCTCATGAGACTGACACTCTCGGGTCAGAGGGTCCTCAGACCCCTCCCAATCCCCTTCATCACCCATCTCCCGAAACTCAGGGTTCTCAACTAATGGGGCCTGCTCATAGAAGTGAAACTCCCCAAACGACGTCTGGAGCGGCGCCCATCGGGGCCGTCCCGACGTCGGAACAGGAATGAAGGGGGCATCGGGGACGGCGCCGTCCTCGGACGGCGCCGGAGGCGACACCTGATGGTCCGACGCTGGGGAGGTCGTAAGGTCCACCGGCGACGATCCAGATCCCGAAGAAGGCCTAGTGGCGTCCCGGGGCGCCGGGCCCGAAAGCACCAGCGGCGTCAGGATAGCGGGAACCTGCGGCGCCGTGCCCGTAGGCGTCGGCGGCGTCGGGGCCGAAGCACCAGACCCGCTAGAGGCCCCAGACGGGTTCGCTGGGCCCGAAGGCGCCGCGGAGCCCGTCGGAGGAGAGAGTTTCCTCATGGCCATGAGGAAGCGCTCGATCTCCTCCGGCGTCGCGTTGAGCTCAGGGACCGGAGGGTGTGGAGCTGAACGCGGCGCCCGCGACTCCGACGGAGCCACGTGGGCGGTATCACCCGAACCCCCGCCCGCATCGCGCGAGCGTCGGGGGGAGTCCGCAGAGCAATGGCGCCTCTTGGACTTCTTGTGCTTCTTACCTGACGACGACTTCGACCCAGAGGAGTGCGGCCTACTCTCGGAGCTGTGGTGGCTCCGAGCCCGTGACCTGTCCCTCGACCTCCCGTGGGACCGAGACCTCTCGCGGCGCGGGACCGACTGCCGGAGTTTGAGTCGCCTGCGGGACCGCTCCCGTCTGGCTTTCGAAGAGAGGGCCCGGCAGTCGGAGCAGGCCTTGTCGTCGTGATCGACGCCTAGACAAGTTAAACACAGGTGGTGAGGATCCGTGACCGACATCGTGCGGTCGCAATCCTCGCAGTGCTTAAAGCCGAGCATCCCTACGGCACCAATCGGAGTCGAAAGACTTCGAGAAATGATCAAAAAACTACCAAAAAATTTGTCAAAAATTGACTAGGGTTACTGCTTTTTCCAGATCTGCGCTTGCTGGCGCGGAAAAAGTAGAACTGACGTCAGCACGCGGAGGCGGCGTCTAAGTACTCCGACGACATCATCACGGCGCCCACGACGCCGACGACGGACGCGGAGCCGCAGACGACGCCTACCGACGCGCAAGGGTACTGCTACGCAAAAGTTTCCGGATCCAGTCTGACGCCTGGGGATATTCTAAGGTAAGGAATCTAATACTAACGTGTCTCTTTCAGATTTTGAGGTTTGCAGGTGATTCTGGGTAGGAAAACGTTGGGAGATCCACGCAAGCCATACCTCACTGGACTCCCCAGTGTGTTTAGTTTTGAGAAATGTATGGGTTTGGTTGTTTTCCATAGATGGCCACGATCCCGGGACAAAAAAAAACAGGTGACCCCCGGCAAAACCAGGTAGGTTTATGATAGGAAATGTTTAAGTCACCACAGTACGATTTGGGCCATTTCCTGTTCCAGCCACTATGCCTACCCACACAAGCGAGGTACCATTTTTATCGGGAACGCTAGGTGGTCTGAAATTTATGTCAGCCTAGTGATCCCATAACTTTCGCACACAGAAAAGTGAGGAAAATGCTATTTTTTTTCAGCACAATTTGAGGTTTGCAGGAGATTCTGGGTAGGCAAACATGGGGGATCCACGCAAGCCGTACCTCAATGGACTCCCCGGGGTGTCTACTTTTCAGAAATATGTGGGTTTGGAACATTTACCTAGATGGGCGCTGAGCCCGGGCCCAAAAACCCAGGTCCCCCCTATGCAAAACCAGGTCGTTTTGTGATACGTAATTTTAATGTCTCCACAATACGTTTTGGGCCCTTGCCTGTCGTGGATACTTGACCCACCACACGAGTGAGGTATAATTTTTGTTCACGTTGCGTTTTGCGACGTTTCCTGTTGTGGCACTAAGTCTACCCACACAAGTGAAGTATTATTTTTATCGGAAGACTTTGGAGAATGCGGGGTGGGTGGAATTTTGTGGATCCACGCAGATTCCAGAACTTTCCATCACAGAAATGTGAGGAAAATGCGTTTTTTTCTTTTTAGAAGTTTGAGGTTTGCAAGGGATTCTGGGTAACAGAACCTGGTGAGAGCCACTCAAATCACCCCTGCCTAGATTCCACTGTGTGTCTAGTTCTCAAAAATGTATAGGTTTGCTAGGTTTCCCAGGTGCCGGCTGAGCTAGGGTTCAAAATCCACAGCTAGACACTTTGCAAAAAAGGTCTGTTTTCAATGTAAAAATATGCTCTAGGCCTACCCACACAAGTGAGGTACCATTGTTATCAGGAGACTTGGGTGTATACAGCATTGTAGAGCAACTGTATTACCTAATGACTTTCGATGCATTTCTGCCTTCCAAATGTAAGACAATGTGTAAAAAAGAAGTCACTTCGAAAAATGTCCTATTATTCACATGATGGTATGGGTACCCACAATTTCAGAGATCTGTAAATAGCTACTGTTTCTAAACTCTATATTTTGTTCATATTTCGGAAATGCATAGATGTCTTTCATACCGATTTTTCTCTGTTTTTATTTTCCCAAATGAATTGCTATATACCCGGTACACAATAAAAAACCATTGCAAGACACTTCTCAGTTATTGGCTCTGGGTTCCTTGGGTTCTTGGTAAACCTACACGTCCTTGCTTTCAAATATCTGTCATACTTGGAAGAAGTTACAGGTGAAAACATGTGCACAAATGACGGTTTTTTTCAACTCATTTTCAATTTTTTCCTATATTCAGCTGTTAGTTTCTATTAAAAAAACCTCGAAGGATCTACACAAATGACCCCTTGCTGAATTCAGAATTTTTCTTCTTTTCTGAAATGTACAGCTTTCCAGGATCCATTATTGTTTTCATACCCATTTCTACCATTAACTGGAAGGAGGTTCAAAGCACAAAAAATAGCAAAAATAGGCTATGTCCAAGTAAAATGCCAAAACAGTGCAAGAAATGTTGGTTCTCTGATAAAAGTCTGTCAGTCCCTGAAAGCTGGGAAAATGGTCACTTCAGCACCACAAACCCTTTGTTGATGCAATTTGTAGGGGAAAAAACAGACGCTTTCTTCTGCAGCACTTTCTTCCCATTCCCCCCTCCCCAACAAAATGTAGGTGTATTTTGGCTCATTTCTGGGTCTCCTCCAGGGGAATCATCAATTTCTGGGTATCTTTAAAATCCCCATGATGTTGGAAGAAAAGGACGCAAATTTGGCGTGGATACCTTATGTGGTCAAACGTTACAGGGGCCTAAGTGCAAACTAACCCAAATAGCCAAAAAAGGCTTAGCACAGGGGAGAAAAGGCCTAGCAGCCAAGGGGTTAAAAGTGTATGTCCATCTTTTTAATTACAATGCACCCTGCAATGTTGGCTTTTTAGGCCTACCACAGCGGTGACTTATATGGAATAAAAAGGGAGTTTGAGCATTGGCGAAGGGATTAACTTGCCAGTCAAATTGGCAGTTTACCACTGTTAATAGGCTGCAGTGGCAGGCCTGAGTTATGTTTTAAAGGGCTACTTAAGTGGTTGGCACAATAAATGCTGCAAGCCCATTACTAGCATTTAATCTAACAGCCCTAGGCATATTGTATATCACTTTACTATGAAAATAAGTAAATTAAATATGCCAATCAGTTGTAAGCTAAATATACATGTTTAAGGGAGTAAGCACAAGAACTTTAGCACTGGTTAGCAGAGGTAAAGCGCAAATAGTCCTAAGGCCAACACTTAGGCACTCTTCCAACAAACAACTATTGGAACTAACAAGCCTATAAAGTAAACTTCGTCCAGAAATCAAAAAATTCATTAATAAAAAATTTGACATGATCATGTCCTGTGACCCGATTACTGCATGCATAGGCATTCAAGCAAGAATGTACTTATATGGCTTGATAAATCAAATGTAATGCTATTAGATATACTCTTAATTCTGAGAACTAAAACCATCCTCACTGAATGGAAGCCAGCAAAACATTAAACAATGACATTTGGGAGGAAAATTTACGTTTCCTGCGCAGTGCAGATTATATATTCTTTCACCAATCAAGGCTCATTACTCATGATCGAAACCCATGGCATTAACTGAGAACCTACCTTCAGAGGAACCAACCACCATGAACAGCATTTGTTTTTGAAATATTTTGAACAATTCCCCTTTCTTTTAATGGAGATCCATAGCTCAGCCTTGAGATCCCTAAAAGTGTCCTCTATTTCAACTCTTAAACTTTCTTAAATTACTATTTTGTATTTGTATATCCTCATCTATAGGCAAAACATCTCTCCCACTATGTCCCGCCAAGATGTACTAAGGTATTAGGAGCTAGTTGTATAATAGGTAATCACTTATAATTGTTTTTCTAAGGTTCGATGATAAATCCATAATTCTAAAGACAAGACACTTGTACAAGTATAGTTGATCCATATGTATGTGTATATACATGCATTCTTATTCACTAGTGCACAATTGTGATACATTAAACATCAGGGTTGATAATTCATACAACTATAAGCTACTGTCTTCTTTTCTTCAAATCAATACAGACGTTTAAACGAAAAAAGAAAATACCAATCATTTTTAAGAAAAGGTCTGTAACAAATAATCATTTTCAAATTTAAACTTTAATGTACAATGATACATTTGACAATGATGTGTATACACAATGAATGGCAAAAGGACCAAAAAATGTCAGTGCTTCTCCGAGGCACATAAGTGCATTAACATTCAAATTCTATAGATAATCAAATTGAGTTAAAAAAGAGAAGCCAAAATTCTCGAAAGTTTACAACCAAAAATACATCTTTTGATTATAGTCTGTTTTGGATTTCTGAAGTGTATTTTTAAGGTACTAATGCTACCTAAGTTTAAGTTCTTTGTAAAGGACTATATAGTATTTACAAAAATAGTTTCCTTAAAATAATATTTTCAATTAGTCTTTCCAAATCATTGTTATACAATGCTAAGTATCATATTTAAATAAAAATTGTCAGATAAAACTAGTTTTTAACAGTAAGAACACTGAAGAATGCTTGCAAGCGTACGATAATACAGGGAAGCCTTTCAAAGAGCTAATCAATAAATATGGTACAACATGTACAATCCTCAGTATTCTGAGATATATGGAATATAAAACCAGGTCATATGGAGTGCAGGTCACTTTGGCTTCCCCTTAAACATTCATAAACAGTTACAGAATATGTATATTCCCTCAGTGCATGGTCATAAGCATTTTCATTTACAAATAAACAATGTTTGTTTATAATGGTCTAGATTTCTTTATAGAAAGTTGACTATCTTTCCAATTGTATTCCAGTTTGTTTTAATACAAATTAAAATAAGCATGCATGATTTGCCCACAGTGCCCTTGAAAGTGCTATCCCTTAAACAATTGTTGTATGTGGTTTTGCAGTTGTACTGTTTACAACACCCGTTCTATAAGATCCTCATTGCGTTCACCTCTGTTTCAGAAAAAAATGGTTCCCGTATGTCAAAAGCTAATCTACTTGACAAACATTAACACTTGACTTCTTGTAGGTGAATGTAAACAATAGCATGTTTATCCATGTTTTACAGGCTTGGTATTCTCAGAACTACAGGCCTTATTTAATATTTTGCATACGGCCCGCCCTCCGCCAGGGCAAAGAAAACTAATCAGTCACCCTGACGGAGACGGAGGAGCCGCCCACCTCCAAATTATGAAATGTCCACCGGCATTAACTGGAAACCCTGTCACAATGGTTCTTGCTAATGCATTGTAACTTTGAAGGAATTATCTGTCAAACATGACAAGCCCCATGTCAAAGTTACATTTTCTTTGTTTATTTTCTAGAGAAACATTACAATGCAGGATTTTCTTTTTCAAAATAAAAAAAACCAATGCTCCCCTCGCCATAAGAATTTCCTCCAATGGTGAGTGGGAACTGTGCACTTTTCAATGCCCCTTAATGCCATATTTTCCCTCGTGGTGATGGGCACTGAAACACTGCTGGAAGTTCGCTCATCTAAATTAGGCATTCGTACAAAAAGCTAAACTTGCGACACCCCTTACTTTGTGAAGCCATCGGAGGAGTCTGACCACGGCGGAGACGGAGTAGTCTTTGTCATCATCAAACTGTGGTGTGCCTGAATTTAAATCGGGCGGGAAGACTATAGTCGTGGTGGGGAGGGAACTTCTGTCCTTGTAACGGACTACCTTTTAAGCCAGGATTAAACCAGGCCCTAAATTACATTCATCTCTCCATGGAGACATCATTAAACCAAAATAAAATATTGTGAGTCAAACATTTTCATATTAACTTCAAAAAAGTTATAAACTGTGGAGGTCTTGCTAAGCTTTACGTCGTAACTTCTCCATTACTTGCTGGTTGAGATGCAGCTGACAAGGCCTGGGTTGGTGCCACTTCTATCTCAGATTCACGAAAAAAGATCACTGCATCCCCACTGACATTTATTAAACATTGGGCCTGCAAAGCAAAAAAATTAAGGAGATGTTAGTTTAAAGAGAAAGTACTTTTACCTAATCCAGAGTTGCATTTCCTTCTGGCTTTTACTTATCCTCTTAATTGTGTGAGAGTCTTTTTCCGATTAAAACATTTGGCCTATTAATACAAGTCATTTGCGTTTAATGTGTGTTTTGTAATGACGTTGTTCCTGAAGAACTCCAGAGGAAGCTTTTATATACTTTCAAGTCTCTTCCTGCTTGCACACTGAACTGCATTCACTCATGACTCTTTTAATTGTTTATGTAACCATATTTGTTATGACACTTCTGATGACAAACGGTCAGAAGGGGCATCCTTATTATTCAATTAGGGGGATAGTTTTACAGC
The DNA here is from genome assembly GCF_964261635.1 of Lissotriton helveticus. Taxonomy (NCBI): domain Eukaryota; kingdom Metazoa; phylum Chordata; class Amphibia; order Caudata; family Salamandridae; genus Lissotriton; species Lissotriton helveticus. Next base: position 583,636,366 of record NC_136057.1, read on the forward strand.
TACGGTGGACGGTAGCATTATACAACATTTTGTAATGTTGACCTGTGATTTGCTGAAGTTTTTATAAATTTGCTCACCCCACACTGCCTGTGGAATTTCTATTGCTTTCTATTGTGAAATTTGCTACAAATACCCTTGAATTTAGGGGTGAGCCACACCATTTTGAGTCTCTCCTAGGAGGATTTTACCGATTTCTTAATCGCTTTGCTGACCATTCTGGAGTTGGACTATTTTTTAGATTTTGCTTAATGCTGCATCTCTTTAAACTCTGGAGCTACCATGACATTTGATTTCTATGTCTTTTGACTGATGTATTGAAATTGCTATATTTTTACCTTTGTGTATTGCACTTTAATATTTTAATAAAACCTCAAGGTTTTCCTATATTACTGATCTTAAAACTCCTGTTTTGAGTTAGTCTTCATTATTGATTGTATTTTGAAATGCTGTTTGAACCTTTTCACCAAGGGCACATTCCCTTATCTATATTTGTGGACAACACCGTCCCGACCCCCTGTGATTTCCCTCTCTATCCTGTCTAACAATAAAGCAAGCATCAGCAATTATTTTACCGAAAGGCGATGGGCCTTCCTCTCACGTCTTTATGATAATGCTATTAATCAATTCTCACTGTTTTCAATCTAAACCAACACAATGTCACCATGACCCAGGTTTAGTTCAGGTATACAAATTACCATAACCTATCACTACTATTTCATCCAGAAATATTTCGGATTTGTGGAGACTTGAATGAAAAGTAGCAGGTAGATTCCATGTTCAACCTGAAGTTGTGCACTCCGTCTGTGGATTATACATCTACAGCCACCACGTCATTAACATTTAAGATGCCACTTACACATTTAACATGACACATCTAATACCACTACACTGTCACTACATACTTAAAACACCATTATATTATCAATATCAGGAATAAAGTACCCTTTGCAATACATTGCAAGGATGTTGCAAGTTACAGTATTCCATGACCATTTAGAGAAATGAGGCTGAAGGTCATGGAACTCCCAGGTTACTTACAAAATGCTTTTAGTGTATGGCAGATGGCATTTTATTCCTTATAATACATGGCTATACCATCATCCTTCACACTAATTGTTAAAAAACTTGGTGTCTTGCTGTTTTATGTTTATTACAGACAAGAAGAACAAAAGCAAAACCTGTATTGTGAAATTAAACCTACCAAAGTACCATTAGTATGTTTTAAAGAAGGTATTAGAATCAGTTTCAATTAGTAAGGTTAAAAAAATTATGTGGCTCAGTTTCTATCTTTCCTGAAATGATGAAGAACTGCTGTTAGATCGTTTTTCAAGCCTTCTATTTTTTGCATTATTAGCAAAGATTGACATTTAATTTTTTTACACAGACACACACATACATATACTGAACTGATAGAAGTGTAATTGAAATTAATGTTACTTTAAACAAGATGGATGCCATCTCTGTCACTCGTTCCTGTTTCACCTCCTGCACACATCTTCTCCCCAAGGGCTCTGCAGGGCTCAATGAAGCTGACGTGTAGTAAACCCCAATCATAATTACAAGACTCACTTTCCACTCAAACAAGAAAGAAAATTCTGTATCTGCGCCTCCTGGCCCTTAGGATCGTGGACTTTAACCCAAAATGGGCACGAACTGACGGTACTATTGCCTGCCGATTATGCAACTACCATAGAGAATCTTGGTTTCTCTTATTATGCTGCTGTACAAAACTGGCCAGCGACCGTCACCGTTTGCTGCGCCCGGCCCTACGGAATTTGGGCCATAGAACTTGCAGAGAGGCTTCAGATGTGTGCTTTTCAGAAATCACGACTTGTCTATTTGCTAGGGTTGGTAAGTTTACCCATCAAGTTAGAACTGCACTTGATTTCCATCAAAAGGCCACAGAACTCAAGGACCTTGATATTTAGTAACGAGAACCATCTGGTGTTCTAATCACGCTAGCTGTCACCTAATTTAGGAATTTCTTGCAAAGCTACTGTAATCACCGGAATCAGAAATTGAACCAGGGCCTTACAGGGTTTTTTTAAAATAACTTTTCTATTGACAATAGGTATTATGGAGAGAACAACTCTGTTGAACTTTCACACAATTTGAGACTCTGAGGTTTTTACGCTATCTTAAAACTAAATTTAGGGTTTTAAACGGGGTAGGGTGTTTTGGGAGGAGGGTGATGTCTATGTGTTCTATACTGTATAGATTTTAAGTAATCGTACAGTCAATAACGTTTTTTTACTTACAGTGTAGTAGTTCATTTTCACTGTATGATTACATTGCTTTCATTTAACTTTTCCCCGTTCTCTATGACTTGCAACACCTGTCAAGATCTATTCCGCTGCCATCACTAGTCTATTCACTGAGTTAAAGTCCTATTCTATAATGTATCATGTTAGTTAGAACATCTTTGGGTGACATTAGCACAGAAGGTGTTGAATGAGTTTTTCTGAAATTGGATAATGCCTGTTTGTTAATGTACTGAGGTGTATAATTCTTGTGTTCGGACTTTCTAAGCAAATTATACTTTTGCTCGCTTCATGATCATTCTGCAGTTTCTCTAAATTACTATGCAAGAAATGTGTATACCCCGTAATTTTTGGGGGAGAACGATTTTACAAAGGCTTTCTTATGCTGCTAGGGTGATTTTTGGAGTATCTAAATTTTGGGGTATGGGTTTGCTCTCACAAATCTTGACACATTAAGGTGCACCTCCTTTTGCTAAGAGACCCCTTTTTAGTTTTCCACTTATCCCTTATGCCTGATCCTGCGATATAATTGTTTTTCTGGTGCAGTTCCCAGTGGTGACATTATGCCAACAAGCCCAACTTGCCGTGCTGTCCCTGAATGATTTTGAGTTTAAGTATGACAGTATGTGTTTGTGAGTTGTATTATGAGATGTTTGTGATGTGCTGCTTAAGTTAGTGTTTGTGAGATGGACTGCCATGCTGTATGTGAGGTAGTTAGTAATGCGATGCAGATTTCTGGCCCTACTAGAAGTTTGATAACTTTTGTGCAGAAATATGATTCTTATTTTCAGTATCATGTTTTATAAAAGAGTTGACCTTTGACGAACTGCACTGAGTGGTTGTTGGTCGCTAGCTTGTTTTGTGTGATTTTGTTCGGAGTGATTTGAACAAAATTAATGGGTGCTGTATTGAAAAAGCCTAAGGTTTCTGTATCTTATGAGGGTCAGAGATTACCTCCCGAGGGAACACCTGCAAACGAAATAATGACGGACATTGGGTTATGTACGTATACCTGGATTTCGGAATGGCATGACTATACTGGTTTGGATAAAGATTTACAGTTTCCTTTGGAAGGTCCTTTTAACATTAGGAAGCTAGACTTCCTGAGACAAACAATGAACAACAAAAGGCCTTGCTTAGACATGCACAATGTGAGGCAATAAACAAGTGGAATCGAATGGCCAAAGAGAAGGAAAAAAAAGTAAATGACAAAGCAATTAAAGGGTTCACTTAGCCTGAGACAATGGTTACAGAACAAGTGGGATTGACAAGAGAAGTGTTAGATGGTAGATATTATGTAAAGTATGAACATTTTTCCAGCAATAATTAAAGAAAACTGAAGACAGAAAGAACAAGCATTGATAATGCATCGGTTTCGCCTATATAAAGAATAAAGAGCTGTTTTCATCAATCATTGTCCTGTCAGATAACACGGGAGCGGAGAGGATGTGTCACAGTGGCTAGAGCTGCTGACTCGAGTGCTGCGGATCCCGGTTTGAGTCTCGGTGGCGCTGCGCAATATCCTGTGATTCTATGCAAATCACTTAATCTCTCCAGTGATAAACTGGCAAATAAATATGCGGCAAGAGTAGTAGGCACAGCTGTATGAAAATATAGGCAGGAAACTGATAAGTAAAGCAGACGAGGAACAAACATTGGTAAATGCAGGAAAATATGCTACAGACAATAGAAATGCAGGAAAGATAAGTGGCACGCACAGGAACCAATGAGAGGCCAGAAAAGAGAGGAGGCGGGACTCCCTTTTAAGTTTATATTAAAAACAATAGATTTCTCAAGCACAGCACAAGCGCTGTGCCGGTGAAGCCTAAAAATGATGAGGGGAAAGAACAAAATCAAGATTCAGAAGTAGAAAATAACTTTTTTAATGATCTTTCAAACTCAGACCTTCTGCATATTCCAACAGGGAACAAGGAACTTGTTCTGGAGGTGTACCAAAAATGTGTGCTGCATTAAATAAAGAGCTCACCTATGGCTGTGTCTGTTAGTACAATTGCGAGTGCCCCTTCTGAAATTGCAATGACAGCATTACCAAGTACTAGTAGAGAGACCTCAGTTGTTACTCAAATTCAAATCTATACACTAGTTCCACAAGTTACTTACCTTCGCTAACAATATATCTGTTAGAAACAGTAGCTAGTGTTAGATTTCTTACCTTAGAATATCCCAAGGCGTCAGGCTGGATACGGAAAGTTTTCATCAGCAGTACCCTTAGGCACTGGTGCCATAAAACTGGGGCCCTGAAATGGATGTCCTTAACCCTAGATATCGGTTCGCAGAACGGGGAGGATGGGTTGGGCGGTAAGGAATCTAACACTAACTACTGTTTCTTACAGATATATCGTTACCGAAGGTAAGTAACTTGTGCATCTGAAAGAAACAGGTTAGTGTTAGATTACGTACCTTAGAATAGATACCCGAGCAATACCAACCCCAGTGGTGGGTCTGCGAACCAAGATCACACCAGAAAGTCCTGGAGAACGGAATGGCCGAAAAAGCCATCTCTCCGGACTTGGCTGTCCAGGCAGTAGTGCTTAGCAAACGTGTGCAGCGATGCCCACGTAGCTGCCTGACAGATGTCCTGCAAGGGGACTCCCTGACCAGGGCAGTAGTAGCCGCCGTGGCCCGAGTAGAATGGGAGCGAAGCCCCACAGGAGGCTCCTTTTTCGCCAAGGAGTAGCAAACCTTGATGCACAAAATGACCCACCGAGAGATGGTCCGATTGTGCACCGCCCGTCTCTTCTTAGCGCCCACGTAACCAACAAAGAGCTGGTCGTCCACCCGGAACTGGTGTGTACGGTCTAGATAGAAGGAGAGCGCTGGTTTTGGGTCCAGACGGTGGAGCCTCTCTTCCTCTTTCGAGGGATGCGGAGGGGGAAAGAAGGTGGACAAGGTGTTGGACTGCCCGATATGAAAGGCTGCAAACACCTTGGGCAGGAAAGAAGGACGAGTCCTCAGAACAACCTTGTCCGGATGGACAGAGAGGAAAGGAAATTTAGAAGATAGAGCCTGGAGCTCACTCACTCTCCTGGCAGAGGTGATGGCAATCAGGAATGCAGTTTTAAGAGTCAGAAGACATAGAGGACAGTTATGAAGTGGCTCAAAGGGAGCGCATCAGATAAGTCAGCACAAGGTTCAAGTCCCCACTGAGGCATCACAAAAGGAACCGGAGGAAACATGTGTGTGATGCCTTTCAAGAATCTATTTACAACAGGGGACTTGAAAAGAGAAGTCTGATCAGGAAGCCTTAAGAAGGCCGAAATGGCAGAGAGATAGCCTTTGATAGTGCCCAGAGCAGAGCCCTGCTGGGCAAGAGAAAGAAGAAAAAGGAGAACCTCGGAAAGGGGGGGAGAGAGCGGATCCACAGCCTTTGCTGTGCACCATGCCTTAAATTTGTTCCACCTGCAGGCGTATACCGAATTTGTGGAGGGACGCCTGGCTGGCAGAACCACATCACAGACTTCTGGAGGCAAGTCAAATGGCCTCAAATGTCGCCACTCAATCTCTACGCATGTAGTTGGAGACTGGACAGGTTCGGGTGGAGGACCGTCCTCTGCTGCTGCGACAGAAGGTCCTCCTGGAGAGGCAGAGGAATCGGGGGATCGACTGACATGCTGAGTAGCTCGGGATACCAGTATCTTCATGCCCAGTCGGGAGCCACAAGGATGACTTGGGCCCGGTCTCGCCTGATCTTCTTCAGCACTCTGGGAAGAAGTGGTATAGGCGGAAAGGCGTACAACAGACCGCATCTCCACTCGCGACGAAAAGCATCTGCGAGCGAGTGCCGCCTTGAAAATTCCAACGCGCAGAACTGATGACACTGCACATTCTCTTCGGTGGCAAATAGATCTAATCAAGGCTCTCCCCACTGCCGAAAGAGACCTTGCTCCACGTCAGAGTTTAGACGCCATTCGTGATCCATCATGCACCGACGGCTGAGTTCGTCCACCCTGGCTTTCAGGGAACCTGCCAGGTGTTGAACCACCAGGGTGACGCCCTGGTGTTCCAGCGATGTCCAGAGGCGCAGAGCCTCCTGACAAAGGGTCCATGACCCCACCCTGCCTTGTTTGTTGCAGTACCACATGGCGGTGGTGTTGTCCGTGAACACCTGCTCTACACTTCCCCGGACAGAGGGAAGGAATGCCTTCAGTGCAAGACAGGTCGCCCGCAGTTCCAGAAGGTTGATATGGAGCCTGGACTCCGCCAGAGACCAGAGGCCTCTGACCTCCGCCTCTCCCACGTGGCCCCCCCATCCCAGGAGGGACGCATCTGTCACTACTACTTGCTCCGGTTGGGGTAGGGAGAGAGATCTGCCGCTGACCCAATCGCGGTTCGTGAGCCACCACTGCAACTGACTCTCAGTGCCCTCCGAGATCAGAATATGGTCGGACAGGTTGCCCTGAAGCTGTGCCCACTAAAACTTCTGGTCCCACTGCAGAGCCCGCATCCGCCACCTGGCGTGATGCACCAGAAGGATGCTGGAGGCCATCAGCCCAAGGAGCTGCAGAGTCAACCTGACCGAAACTCTGCATAAAGGCTGGAAGATCGAAATCAGAGCCTGAATATCCCAAACCCGCTGTTCGGGGGGATAAACCCGAAACAGCGCAGAGTCCAGAACCGCTCTGATGAAAAGGAGCTTCCGAGAGGTGCACAGGTGCGACTTCGGCACGTTGATGGAGAACCCCAGCGAGTGCAGGAGGTCGGCCGTAGTCTGGAGGTGGGAGATGACTGTTTGGGGCGAGCCCGCCTTCAACAACCAGTCGTCGAGGTAGGGGAAGACTGGAACCCCTGATCTGCGCAGATGAGCTGCGACCACCGCCATCACTTTCGTGAACACCCGAGGTGCGCTGGTAAGGCCGAAGGGGAGCACGGTAAACTGAAAGTGCTCGTGGCCTACCGTGAACCGCAGGTAGCGCCAGCAGGACGGGGATGTGGAAATATCCGTCCCTCAAGTCCAACGCTACCATCCAGTCCGCAGGGTCTAGGGCAGCTAGGACCTGAGTTAAAGTCAGCATCTTGAACTTCTCCTTTCGGAGGAAGCCGCTGGTCCAAGATAGGGCGTAGGCCCCCTTTGCCCTTCTTGGGTACCAGGAAGTAGTGGGAGCAGCAATCACGTCCTACTTTTGGCCCAGGAATGCGCTCCATGGCCCCCTTGGCCAAGAGGGCCATAACTTCCTCCTGCAGAAGTTGCAAGTGATCCCCCGACATGCAGTGGTACTGCGGTGGCATGGCTGGAGGGGTCGCCTCGAAGGGGAGGGAGTAGCCCCTTCGGACGATTTGCAGCACCCACCTGTCCGACGTGAAGGAGCACCAGTGGAAGTGGTGATGGCAGACCCTGCCCCCCACTGGCGTCGAATGGGCCTGAAAGCTTGGACTAGGAAGGCTTTGAGGCAAATGCTGCAGGAGCGGATGTGGACTGACCTTGCCGTTGTCCCCCGGCACCGCCACGGCGGTTACCACGTCAGCGCTGAGGCTGGTTCTGCGGCCTGTGGCTGGCAGGACGTGTGGGGGTGCCTCTTCCTTGGCCACAAGAGGGGCGAAAAGCAGAAGTTTGCTGGCGCTGGCCAGACAGGCCCAAAGACTTGGCTGTAGCTCGGGAGTCCTTGAAACGCTCAAGCGAACAGTCTGCTTTGTCGCCAAAGAGGCGACGACCATCAATGGGCATGTCCATGAGCTTGGCCTGGACATCGCCCGAGAAATTGGCGGACCTCAGCCAGGCGTGGTGGAAATCGCCCTTCCCAGCGAGTCTGTGGTATCCAGTCAACATCTGATGGAATAACGCGCCGCATTCCGCCCCTCCACAACGGCTTGGGCGAGCCGGGCCTCCTCCGGGCACTGGGGCAGCACATCTGCAACCATGTCCCACAGAGAGTGGGTATAACGGCCCAAAAGGCAAGAGGTGTTGATAGACCTCAACCCTAAACTCAATGAGAACAGTTTCTTCCCAAACTGATCAAACCTTTTGGATTCTCGATCCGGTGGAGCGGTCGGGAATGCGGTCTGGGATGTAGAAGCCTGGATCACCAGGATCTCGGGGGTGGTCGCCCGGAGCCGGCGTCGGGCCACGTTCTGATCTACAGGGGTCACTGTGGAGGGCTTGGACCAGGTGCCCATCAGAACGTCCATGAGGGCCTCATTGAACGGCAGTAGAGGCTCTGAAGAGCTTACTGGCGGCTGAAGCACCTCAGTGAGGAGGTTTAGTCCTCACGGCCGCAGCAGGGAGTTCAAGAGCCAAAGCCTTGGCTGCCCTGCGCAACACCACACCATACGTAGAACCCTCCTCCTTAGCCACGGAGGGAGGAGAGATGAATCCAGTGTCAGGCGACGTGTCCAAACAACTGGCCTCCCCTAGCTCATCTGCGCAGTCCTGCCTCAATTGCCACTGCTGTGCTAGAGGGTCCTCAGACCCCTCCCAGTCCTCCCCTTCATCCGTGTCCTGGTAAACAGGCTGGAATGACAGAGCCGGGTCGTAGGTGAAGGCCTCACCCATCGACGCCGGAGACGGCGCTGAGTGGCGCCGTTCCGACGCCGGACCCGGACTGAAAATGGGGCAGACGTCGTCCGAGTACGGCGCCGGGAGCGACACCAATGAGTCGGCGCCAGCGGAGGAGTCGTAAGGTCAACTGGCGTCAACCGGGATCCAGGCACGGATCCCACGGGGGCCGGCGTCGTCGGGACCGAAGTCGACAATGGCGCCAGGGCCGAAGCACCCGACAGCGCCGGGCCAGAGCCACCGGGCCGCCAAGGCCCAAAGTCGGGTAATGAGGAAATCACCAATCTCCTCTGGCGTCGCTCGCAGGCCATGGACCGGAGGGTATGGGCCTGGAGGCGGCACCTAATGCTCCAACGGAGCCGCAAGGGCGGTGTTGCCTGAACCCTCAGCCGCGTCGCGCGAGTAGCGAGGAAGTCTGAAGAGCAATGACGCCTCTTCGACTTCTTCTTAGAGTGCCTCGACTTACCAGAGGACTTGGAGCTCGACGAGTGCTGGCGATGACTCGACGAGCAACGACTGCGGCTCCGCGACCGGTCCCTTGACTACCTCCTTGACTTGGACCTCGAACGGCACAGAGCCGACTGCCGGATCTCTAGTAGCTTGCAGGACCGCTCCCGCCTAGCTTTCGAGGTCAAGGCCCGGCAGTGGGGGCATGACTTGTCGCCGGGGTCGGCCCCGAGGCAGTAAAGACACCGATGGTGGGGGTCGTTCACCGACATCAGGGAGTGACAGGCGTTGCACGGCTTGAAGCCAGGCATTCCTACGTCACCAGGAGTCGAAGTCGACTCAAAAAAGAGATCCAAAATAGACCATAGAGTACGGCTCCTCCCGGATCTGCGCTAGCTGGCGCGGAAAAAAGAAGAACTGACGTCAGCGCGCGAGGGCAGCGTCTAAGTACTCCGATAACGTCATCCCGGCAATCACGACCCCGACGACGGATGCGGAGCCGGAGACAACACCTACCGAAGCGCAAGGGTACTGCTGACGAAAACTTTCCGGATCCAGCCTGACGCCTGGGGATATTCTAAGGTAAGGAATGTAACACTAACCTGTTCCTTTCAGATACTACAATTGTGGTTGTAAAGACTACGAAAGAGTGGACTAATAATGTTGGCCTTTTGAAAATGATATTTTGAGAAATGTAACAAGATACAATTGACAAATAGATTATCATACATTGTTGATGAAATTAAGTATTTGATCAAAGAAGCTGTCAGATGTGCAAATGAAGAAGTTGATAAATTAGAGTAATTAGCTGATGCGTGTGAATTTGACTCGGAGAAGATGAAGAATGTGAGGAAAAATTATAATACTGATTTATCACATGATGAAATAAAGGAATTGGGTTTGTTTGATGACTCTGAGAACTCGTGTTAAAGATTTAATTAAGAAAACAAGGGTATGGAGTCATTCAAAGAAATGCAGAGAAAGGCGGAAGAGTGGGACAACATATAAAAAGAACATTAAGGAATCAGACAGCAAGGTGATAGGATCAGTTAGCGATTCAGAAATGGGATTAGTAAGGTTTTGGAATTTCATGGAGAGAAGTACATGGGGGAAATTTAGCGCATGCCATGGACGAGATCTGAAATTTATGCTTCTTCCACAAATTTTCTCGAAACTGCCAAAAGTTGGTACAAGGAGGTTAATAGGCTGACAACGGTTACTCAAATATTGCGGACATGAATTCACTATTTGAGATTTTAATCACTAGTAATTTATGGTCTGAATGAAAGGTCAGCATGGCCAACTGAAGAACCAGTTATAGTTGTTCCTAATAATGCTCCTTCTGAGGAGGCAGCTAACAAATACAGACAGGTGATTGAACAGTTCAAAAATAAGGCACCAGAGAAGGAAACAAATTGGGCAAACAGTTTGATAACTTCATAGGAGCTGGAAAAATCAAAGCATGCCTTTTATGAGAGGCTCATGCAGATTTTCAAGAGGAACAGCGGAGTTGATGTTTCCAAGAAAGAGTGGTTTTGTTTCTGCTTTTGTTATGGGTTTGGGTCCAGAGTGGACTAGCCATATACAACAAAGTGAACTGTGTTGGCAGACAAAGAGTACTGATGAGATCATGAAACTGGCCAAATGAAGTAGGGACTGGTTTGATGTGAAGCACAAGAGAAACAAATAGAAAGCAAAGATAAAGCATTTTGAAAGAAATGCAAGGTGATGGTGATGGAAAAGGAATGATGGTGAATAATAACAGAATGAATGCAAATGTTGAAATGGTGAAAAGGAGCAGTGCTTGCCACTTCCGTGGTAAGACTGGGAATTAGAGGCAGAAATGCAGACAAAATCCACATGGAATCCAGAATAAATTTGTCCCTCAGATGCAGAAAAATACATTGTCCATGGTGCCAAACCCAATCGACTTCTGCACAGAGCATGCATAATTAGAAATCGTTTTTCATGAAAATGCCTTGAGCCCCAGTGAGTCAGCAAAACAAGAAAATGAAAATACTATATAGTCCAGGGCACCAACACAATCCTCTGATTCTGGACAATGATTCCTCTCGGTTTTCTTCAGGGAGTGCCTGAGAAGGGTTGAGAACGGTTTCTTGGAGAAGTTATGGAAGTAGATCAAAGTGGGCCATTCAATGCTGGTCAAGTCAATGGCAACCCAGTTTAATTTTTAATCTATATGGCAGCTACCCGTTATACAGTTTGCTCTGTGAAAGTTCCAAACTCACCCTCAAGGGACGTGAAATCCAAGTTGTAGGGATCAGTAATTGTTAATCAGGTACAGAAGATGTAGGACAAATGGAAAATAAACATCAATTCATCTTGAGTGATTCAAGTCTGGTAAAAGAGTTGAGCAGGGACTTTCTTCGCTAAATGAATGTGATTTACTGCACACCGAATGTGTTGCAATTTAAACACAAGATGATGTTTCATTGTTCAAAATCAAATCACAAGATTCAAGGGTTCAATAGTTACCAGCTTTGATAAAATATGACCTGCTTCTGAATTTAAGACATGCTGTCAAACAAAAAGTGTGGCATTTCTCTGGTAAACAGATAGGACTCATTAAAAAAAAGTGCACAAGTTGTTAAAATTGAAATAAAACCTGTAGCCATTTTCACCAAGAATTATACTTTATAAACTCTCCAGAGAAGCACTGGAAGGGATGAAACCAGTTATGGAAAAACTGATCGAACAGGGAATTTTTCTGGAAGTGTAGCCCTTGCAATTGTCCTGTGATGGGGATAAACAATCCAAGTGGGAAATGGGGCATTAGCAAGGGCCTCCGAAAAATTAAAGAAACTGTCATCCCATCTTGGCTGTGGGTACCGAATCAAGCAGTGACTTTGTTCCAAATTCCATGAGAAACAGAATGGTGTACAGTCATTTACTTATGCCAAGAATCTATTTCTCTGCATTTGATAAGTCAGTTCCTCTTTGCATTTCAATTTCAAAATAAAGTTCTTATATGATGTAGGATACCACAGGAAATACAGAAAGCCTTTAATTCTTTAGCCAAATGTTGAAGATAGATCTAGAACATTTGAGGTTGCCTTGTAACTTAGTCTTAGTTCAGTATATAGAAGAGTTGTTGGTCGCATCCGAGAGGAAACAGGACTGTAAACCGGATACAATTGCTTTGCTGAATAATTTAGCTGATAGTGGTCATAAAGTTTCCCTACCAAAGATGCAGTAAAAAGATGTAATCTATCTTGGTCACTACATTGAGAAAGGTGCAAGAAAAGTCTCAAAAGAACATGTTTCTGCAATTCTGATAATGAATCATTTTACCACCCAGCAGGAGGAGAGGGTGTTTCTGTGAATTGTTGGCTACTGTAATCAATGGATTCCAATTTTTGCCTGAACTGTAACATTTTTGATATGGTTGACTCCCAGTGACATAAAAGATCTGGTGCCATATGCCAAAAATGTACAGAGGCACATTCCAAATACTGTGAAAGAGAGCTTATGCAATGCACCCGCATTCGGAATGCCTGACTATAAATGTACCTTCTATTTGGACTGCCAAGAG